>NC_136720.1:23183926-23801426 GCF_936440315.1 Barbus barbus
TGTTTGCATATTATTAACATGAACTATTATGTTAAGAAATGCAGCAGTATTGAAGTATTATGTCAGGCAGTAGACCTTTTATAATGTTCACTTACGTCCACAGATAACACCAGCATCTTTTTCATGGCTGCAGGTTTGTCGAATTCTTCCACTTAATACACAGTTTTTCAGAGTAGACTCTGTTCCATTACAGCTCACATTATTCATCCATACTGGTCCTGATCCTTGTCCAAAATAAGCAGCACTCTTTACCTCTGTCACATCCCCACAGCCAATCTCTCTACACACCACTGCAGCGTCTGTTAGATCCCAGCCATCATCACACACTGTTCCCCATATTCCATTGTGTCGAACCTCCACTCGTCCAGAACATGAATGAGCGCCATTGACCAGTGTGATAGAAGCTGAAGCACACAGTAAAATAAACAAAATGGTTTTATGTCTTTAAAGATAGGCTGAATGAACAAAAGCATATTAAATTGTTTAAAGTTTTATGACTCACGCTGACAGATGACTCCAGCAGCTTTATTACTACTACAGGAGGCAATTTCATGTGATCTGCAGCTCTTCAGAGTAGATTCTCTCCCAGTACATTGTACAGCATTCATCCACACTGGTCCTGATTCCTGGCCAAAATAAGCATGACTTGCATCTACGACACTCCCACAGCCGAGTTCTCTGCACACCACTGTAGCATCTGATAGATCCCAACCATCATCACACACTGTTTTCCACTGACCGTCCCGAAGAACCTCCACCCGTCCAGAACAAGAGTTGTCACCATTTACCAACCTGACTGTTACTATTCTCACAGATAATAAAAATGCAAGTTGTTTTACTCCCATATATTTGTGTATTTTACTATTACCATATTTCAACAAGAACCCATTGTGTTAGAAAAAAACAAGACTATTACAATATTGTTCTATTTAACTCTCTTGGGTCATTCCTTAAAAAGGAAAATATGCAATTTTACGAATGTACAAATGAATATTTTTGACTCACAGTTACAAATGAGTCCAGAATCGTGGGAATGTTGGCAGTTATGTGTTCCCCATCCACGTGTCCTACAGTTCATCAGTGAAGACTCAGTGCCAGTACAGTTCACATTATCCATCCATATTTGTCCTGATCCTTGTCCAAAATAAGCAGCACTCTTTGCCTCGATCACATCCCCACAGCCAATCTCTCTACACACCACTGCAGCGTCTGTTAGATCCCAGCCATCATCACACACTGTTCCCCACTGACCATCATGAAGAACCTCCACTCGTCCAGAACAAGAGTTATCACCAATCTCCAACCTGACAGCTAATATCCATACAAATAACTAAATAAGACATTTCTTTCTCAAAATTATTACCGGTATGTAATTCAATAGAATATTTTGACTCACATTGGCAGATGACTCCAGCATCGTGTTGATGGCTACAGTTGTGCATTCCCCATCTGTTCAAACAGTTATTCAGTGTAGATTCATTCCCAGCACATCGTACAGCATCCATCCATATTGGTCCTGATCCTTGTCCAAAATAAGCACCACTCTTTGCCTCGATCACATCCCCACAGCCAATCTCTCTACACACCACTGCAGCGTCTGTTAGATCCCAGCCATCATCACACACTGTTCCCCATGTTCCATTATAAAGAACCTCCACTCGTCCAGAACAAGAGTTAGTGCCATTCATCAGTCTGATTTTGTCTGTACTGGGAGTTGTAAAACCTATACATGCAATAGAGACAAAGATGCAGATTATTAATACTTAATTTTACTTATAACTCTGAGACATTTATTGCTTTTGTCGTGCTGAAAATATAACAAAATTTGTGACTAAGATTTGTTTCAGTGTATAGCTCTTACCCAGAAGCAGAAAAAGTAGCATGAACCACATCATAGCGGCTAGAAATATATTAGATATGATATATTATTCATGATGAATCTTCATAGTCCATTAATAATAATATTAATCTACTGTATTCAGCCTATAAGGTTTCAAAGCATTTTTTTACAGTGTAGACAAGTAACTGTAAAACATCTACTGTAACTGTCTAATTGTATAAGTGAGTTTTTCTAATTATATTTAGTCATATTCTAATCAAATATTTATATTATAACAAGATAAATATGATTTGTATGTTAATACCTGCTAAATGGGTCTCTTCTTCGTCTGCCTGTTTGTTTGCTGTGTGACATGCACATGTGTTTTTCTGATTGCTTTGTCTTCATGCCAAGTAAGTTACAGTTTTATTTAAAATAGATATCATATTTGTTAAACAAAATTACTTTGGAATTCACGTGTGGTTTGCTGCATGAAAGATTGGATGTATGCCTAATTTGTTTACCAGGAAAACATGAGATGATACAATCAGCCTCTGTTTGTGGAAGATTGTTACTTTGGAAAGTCATTGTAATGACTTTCCAAAGTAACAATCTTCCACATGCCAATGGGCCAGGTTCTGTTGGGTCCTGCTCGGAGCGGGTGTGAGTAGGACCCAGGGGGTTACACTATTGGCATGGGAGGCGGGATCTGGGGAGTGAAGTTTATCGGCACAGCACCTACCAGCTGGCCTCCGTTACACTAGCAGTAGGTGAAGTAAACAAAAACTCATCTCTTCCACAATAATAATAAGAGGAGAAATAAAAAAGGTTTTGTTGAAAAGTAATTTCTCTAAGGATCCAATAGCAATTAAATCCTCCATGTGCATCTTTTAATGTTTTGCCTCTTTAATTGCATGTCACCATTAACTGCAGTTTTTTTATCTTTCAGCTGCCATAATTTTATTTTGTCACACAATGAAGTAGAGAAAGCAGAGATCATTGTATAACTGCTTGCTGCTTTTATATTTATTCAGAAAATGTTTTGCCTAAAGCTTTGAAATGTATGTAAGGCTATAAACACAGCAAACAGGATTTTACAATTTTGGAAAACATTTGTGACTCCTGTAAATACCTATAAACATGTATAAGGGTCAATATCACTGTAGGATGCCTTTTGGTGTCCTGTACATAAATATCTCATTTGCTATGATAACTTAACATAAAAATGACTGAAAGCGTGTGCTATATTAGGCTAAGTGTTTTTTAGTTTTGTGTAAGAGGATGCATGTTATTTTGCTATGTCCCATGCACTGCTCAATAAATTTGAATGATAGTAGAATATTGAATATAGAATATTAATATATATATATATATATTTTTTAATTATCCTATTAATATTTTGTTAAATAAGAGATTACTCCATTTGAGTGTATTGATCATTTGATAATAAAAACTATAGTTTTATTTAATAAAAAAATAGTTTTTCCACGTCCCTTGAATGGTTGTCCACCTTGTGTATTGGGGCCCCTTTAAGAAAAGGCCATCCCCTTTAGTGACATCAGGACAACACGGTTTTTTTTTTTTTTTTTGTCTCTTCAGTGGCGGGAATATCATGAGGCGAGTGAGTGAGTAAATTGATGATTTTTCAATTGAAAAATTTTCTTTTCCTAAGCTTAACATGTCCACCCTGTTGGCATAAAATATGCCAGAAGTGATTCGAATACAGTATTTTCAAAATATGTAAATTTAAATATACCAAATTCTCTTCAACAGCCAGACTAAATATTTAGCTAGTCACAGTTTGTTGTAAGCTAATATGCTAACTGAAGCTAACTCAACCACTTAAGACTCGATAGAGTGGACATAAACATGACAGGATGGACATAGCATTTATTTGTAAATCAATGTGTTTGAGGATGTAATTATATTTATTATAATATTTTTAATAACCTTGTTTAGGAAAGGGACATCATACCTATCAGAAAATATAATTTGCATCTTAATTTTGCAATGAAAACGTATTTAACAGTAATATATACATGTCCATTACTGGGTGGACATAGCTACGTATGTTAATGTAGCAGAGTGGTGTTGCACAACAGAAATGGTGACATTAGCGCGATGACTACGCCACCCTGGGAAATACTACGCACACTCAGGTGCTACTCAAGGAAACCGGTTCAATTCTACTGAATACAGAAATATACTTTGTTTTAATTCAATTAATAGATTTTATTAAAAAGAATCACATGAACAACAAACTTAAAATGATGGTACTACTTGCTGCTGCCCTCCCAAAATACACAGAAAAGAGAAACAGGGCTGTGGCCAACTGGTATCAACCTCCTAAAGCAACATAAATTTCAATTATCGCACACATTCACACTATACCCAGTGAAATTATTGTTGGTGATCGACACAGCACACCACTGCACACAGTGACAAGAGCACCACCACCGCACAAGTGTGGAAAATCTGCCTCCCTGCTTTTGTTGGACACGCAGCACCTGTAATTAAATAAACCACACAAAGTGAACTACACGCATATCAAAAGAAAATAATCAGATCATAAATCTAAATTAATAAGGTCACCAGGCATTTGGCATATAATGTATAGAGGCCGATGAGGCCTTATATAAACAGATGTTAAAATATAAAGCCAAGATGAACCATCTAACAGAGAAAAACTAAAGCATAAAAGAAAAATTAAACTGATACAAAAAAATAAACAAAATAAGGAACAAGACAGCAGCGTATCTCTGGGTACTGATGTAAAATGAATGTAAAAGTGTAGCCTGTACATGTTAGAGAGTCACAGATATAGACTAATTTGTCTATGAGCTCTTAATTCAGAAGATATTATTGGTCGTCAGACAGAATGCACAGTGACTAAGTTTTGTGTCAGTGTCTATTCTTCTTACCCAGAAGCAGAAAGAGTTCTGTGGACCACAACATATTGGCTGTAAATACATTTCAAATGATGTTAGATATGAAATATTCCTTGATTTATTTTCTTTGGAATTTTCACACAGCATTTTAACATCTCATTTATGAAAAGTACTTTTTTAAAAGTAGATTAATGTGGTTCTTAAATATCAGCAATCATGTATGAAAGACATAGAATATAAGCATCTTCAATAGTACTTCAAATAATAATAATTATTATTATTATTATTAGAGACAAAAGTAGAGACAAGCAATTTTATTAAAACTAGATTAAAAAGACAAACTTGACTTGCTGACTTGATAAATTGTCTTGAGAATATCTAGCCAGAAAGCTTGAAGTTTAAAAAAGTTTGAAGATTTTAATTTTGAAATTTTAAGTTTGAAGTTGTTTTATAGACTTGAAATTTGAAGCGATTTTAAGTTTGAAATAGATAACATTTGAAACATAGTAAACCAAATGTGCATAAGAAAACACTTAAGATAATAACTGGCTAGATGGTCATCTGTAACTTCTTAGGACTGAGGAAATCTGTTTAAACAGTGGACGTGTGACAGTTATGTGGATTGTTTTCCTCTTGTTCATCCTTGATCATAGCTACTATTTAGCCTGAACACCATCAAAACTCATTCATATAAATGTGATTTACACATGCGTGTGTATTTTTATCTGCCACGTAAATAACACTGGCATCCACATTTGATAAACAAAGCATCTAGAAATTCAAATATGTTTAGCTGGTTTCTACTGTGCTGCACTCATTTAAATTGCTATTTCAAATTGAACAATATGCAAACCTCCCATTCTAATACTCTCAATAGAAATTCTGCAGAATGTAATTTGTTTACAGGGGCATAATATGAGCTTATAGGAAGTTACTGAGAACAAGCTTACATCCTCCTTATCAATTTTTGATCATGCATGGCTGAGATTTATGACTTGCTGTATGAATGTGTTGTTAATCTAACATATATAGATAATTTTCCATACCCGAAATATGAAGGAACTGTTTTTATTGCATCTCATGGATATAAGTTTAACTCTTGAGATGTAATAAAAACAGTTCCTTCACATTTTGGCTATTTGAAAATTCCAATTCAGTATTTTGTCTCTTGCATAATAACCTCACTGGCATGATGGGTTGGCCAGTGTGCCCATGTAAAGTCGAACAAATCTAGCGTTCATGAATGTTGACTTTTGTAAAGGGAGTTTAATGAAACTGGCTCACTCAAAGTCATGCCATCAATATATTTTGATATTTGAACAGTGACAGATCTCCTCTTAACAGCTATATGAACATCAATCTGCTATCTTGACACACTTCCCACATCTTTTTTTCAAAAGTGTGCTAAACTGTTTAGAAGCTGATCTGTTAGAAGTCTTTCTGGGACTTTTCCAAACTCCCTGAAAACTGCAGTTGTTAAGCCCCTTCTGAAAAAGCGCAATCTTGATAACATAACATACTTCTAGAGAGACTGAAAAACTGGGTCGGGCTTTCTGGGATGGTACTCAAATGGTTCAGGTCATACTAAATGGTTATTGTGTGAATATAAGAGAGCATAAGTCTAAGTGGACGGCCATGACATGCAGAGTCCCACAAGGCTCAATTCTTGCACCGCTCTTGTTTAGCTTGTATATGCTCCCACTAAGTCAAATAATGAGGAAGAACCAAATTGCCTATCACAGCTATGATGATGATACCCAGATTTACCTAGCCTTATCTCCAAATGACTACAGCCCCATTGACTCCCTCTGCCAATGCATTGATGAAATTAGTTGGATGTGCCAGAACTTTCTTCAGTTAAATAAGGAGAAAACTGAAGTCATTGCATTTGGAAACAAAGATGAAGTTCAAGGAGAATGCATACCTTGACTCTAGGGATCAAACAACTAAAGATCAAGTCAAAAATCTTTGATTCCGGAGACAGACCTTAGTTTTAGTAGTCATGTCAAAGCAGTAACTAAATCAGCATACTATCATTTCAAAAACATTGCAAGAATTAGATGTTTTGTTTCCAGTCAAGACTTGGAGAAACTTGTTCATGCCTTTATCACAAGCAGGGTGGATTATTGTAATGGTCTCCTCACCGGCCTTCCCAAGAAGACCATTAGACAGCTGCAGCTCATCCAGAACGCTGCTGCCAGGATTCTGACTAGAACCAGAAAATCTGAGCATATCACACCAATCCTCAGGTCCTTACACTGGCTTCCAGTTACAATTTTTTATCATAATCTCGATATGATATTGTTTATCGTCAGGCTATTTATAGAACGATAAACAATATCATATCGGGGGTGGTGATGGCGCAGTGGATAAGACACATGCCTTTGGTGTGAGAGACCCGGGTTCGAATCCACTGTGAGACACCAATGTGTCCCTGAGCAAGACACTTAACCCCTAGTTGCTCCAGAGGCGTGCGACCTCTGACATATATAGCAATTGTAAGTCGCTTTGGATAAAAGCGTCAGCTAAATGAATAAATGTAAATGTAAATGTAGAACGTGCTTGCTGGGAGACTCATGCGGGCTTGGTGACCACTGACTCTATGCTATGTATTTTGAAAGTTTGTGAACCCTTTAGAATTTTCTATATTTCTGCATGACCCAAAACATAATCAGATTTTCGCACAAGTCCTGAAAGTAGACAGAGAACCCAATTAAACAAATGAGACAGAAATATTTTTTTTGTCATTTATTTATTCAGGAAAATGATCCAATATTGCATATCTGTGAGTGGCAAATGTATGTGAATCTCTTGGATTAGCAGTTAATTTAAAGGTGAAATTAGAGTCCATCTGTGCAGAGGTGTTTTCAGTCAGTGTAATGACCATCAAATGTCAGTACATGACCCGTTTTTTTCAAAGAATAGGGATCTATCAAAGTCTGATCATGTTTGTGGAAGTGATTCATGTCACGAACAAAGGAGATTACGGAGGACCTCGGAAAAAGAGATGATGTTGCTCATTAGGCTAGAAAAGGTTACAAAACCATCTCTAAAGAGTTTGGACTCTACAAATCCACAGTCAGACAAATTGTGTACAAAGTTTTTACATGCCACAAGAAGAATCTTACATAAATATTGGTCGCTTTTAGGAACTATGCCTTTAATATTTCCCATAAGCAAAAATAAAGAGGTTCTGGGTATTCTATATCCAAGTACTTCAGACTAACTACCTGCACATCACCCCAAAAAGATTGGATTTTCTCACAACTCCAAAAGATATGTGCGTGATCTGCTTCTACCTGTTGTCTGGAGACTTGTTTGCTTTTGATCTTGGGTGTTATAAAGAAGCGAATAAGGCACTTCCAGGAAAACTCCCTCCGTATTCTTGAGCTAGTGGTACTTTGGTGTATTATACCGTTTCTGGTATTTCAGTCTTTAATTCTTTATCCCATTTCAATTATATATATATAGTGTGGAGGAAGGGCTGCAACACATTAACACCTTATATATGGAAGAAATTATTCTGGGTAGTGTATGATTATAGGCATCCATCATTTTAGTAAGGGAATGGATATCATTTGCTCTAATTTTCCTTTTTTTATTGTAGTAATTCCTTAATTGGAAATATCTAAAGTCCTGATTTCTAAGTCCAAAATCATCCTTTAACTTCTAATTTCACCCTTTGTAAGTACACTGCACAATGTTGTTATTCCCCTCTCCTTCCATTGTTGAAATCCTGTCTTAAATTCTTCATCACCTAAGTATTCCAATCTCTTTCTCCAATTTGAAGTGTTCAATAAACAGAATAGAATGCCAGTTCTTTAATGAAAATGTCACAATTGGGCCCAGTTTGTCTTTACTATGCCCATGAATTTCGCTCTCCCCTATAATAAAGGACTGAACTTGAAGATCCTGTATATTTGTTTCAATGTCTTTCCATCTGGCTATGTAACTAGAAGTACACCAGTAAAAAATGGGACGTATGTGCGCTGCATAGAAGAGAACAATTGAACAATTATTTTGGTAATCAAGAAATCTACTGATTATTTGACAATTGAGTAATCTGACAATTTTTAGTAATAAAAATAAACTTGAACTTTCGTGAAAGTGGAAAACAGGCTTTAATATGACTATAATAAATATAAAAAATTAATTATATAAATAAATTATATTATATATATTACATATAAACTAACGATGAGGCAATCATAATTGGTTTTATGGCTTGTAGTATCCAAATCATTGTTCAGCAAAATGTTTAGGTCCCCTCCATTTCCATAGCTACAATATCAAATAATAATTTGAAATATTGTTTATTGCTTTTCGGTGGGGCATAAACATTCACAAGGGTTACTGAGATATTATTAATTGTTCCTTTAACAATAACATATCTCCCTTTATCCTTTATTTCTTTCGGACACTCAAAATGGACACCTTTTGAAATTAAAAGAATTGTCCCCCTCCTACGATTTATCTCTCTCAAGAACAATCCTCTCTGAATGATAACCCCATTGGTTAACATTTGAACAAGTACGAACAACTAAACAACTTTTACATAAATCAAAACAATTTAAATTAACTGAAAGGATATCAACTGATCTCCATTTGGGAATGTTCACCCTCAATTTAGGGTTTTGAGTCATTGTCTCCATAGAGGGGGAAAGCCTAAGATGAACAGAGGGCCCTCTTCTAGATATGAGGTGCGGCCTATTATAGGTTATTGCACCCATACCAGATATACTGTACTTTCTTCAATGTCCATATCTCCCATTAAGTCAAGCATGTACATAAAAGCCCCTTACTGTATTATTTGAATTATTTTACAAGGTGAATTTCAATCGTCACTCACGTTCATTGTTCCCCCTTAAGTTAATGTATTAGTCCCTTGTTCACATCGTCATTAGAGGGTCTCTTATAAATTCACCGGGTTTTTTCGTCTAAAATACTCTAGCCGTTTCCGTGTCCTTCTGCTTGCCTCCACTCTCTGGTGACCCGCTGCCATGCCGAACTTTTCCTTGCCTCGAGTCGTTCCAGTAACGTTGTGGGGCCATCTGCATCTTCGGAATCAGCCACTTTATATCCTCTACTGCGTAGATCTTCCTCCACTTCTTTCGCTTCGTTGTACGTTTTTACTCCATTATCCCAGTGGACTCTCATCTTAGTAAATGGGGTCTGAAAGCGGATCCCCCTTCTTTCAAGATTTTCTTGGCTTTAACGCAAGACTTGCGGTGCTGCACCACAGCCGAAGGGTAGTCGTGATCGAAGAGAACGCGTCGCTCTCAGAGTGTGATTATTTTCTTCTTCCAGGCTTTACTCAGGACCTTCTCTTTCGTATTGTAAAAAATTCACGACGATGAGGTTTAATTTACTTTAGGCTTCGGTGCCCTGTGCGCCTGCTGAATTTGACAGCCTGTGTCGAGTTCCCTCCGGATGAGTTCTTCAACAAACTGAGTAACAGACCCCTTCTCTGTATCCTCTGGCAAAATGCATAGGTCAGTTTTTCCATCTTTTTGTGTTCTTGTATAAAATCCTGTAGGAGGCCGTCAGTCTCAGAGCTCCAGCACTCCATTTCTTCAACACGCAACAGAGTAGCCTCAACCTTTGCATTTTGGTCCTTTATTTCTTGTTGTTGGCGCCATTTTCTGATTTATGTCCTCCTTAAAATTCCTCTAATTTGCGTTTCATCTGAGGCTTGAGTTCATCTTTAAATGTAACGAGCTCCACTTTCAGCTCGCTGCAAAATTCCCGTATCTGCTTGCTTATAATGTTTAAACCCACGCGTAGAGAGTCTGTGGTTTCCTGATCGCCATCTTCAACTCCTTGCATGTTGTCGGTCTCTGTTCAATTTGAGTCTTTGCCTTGCTTTTCGGGGTTTCTTTTAGCTTTAGGTTTTGTCCCTCCGCTCATCTCTCAGCACACGTAAATTACCAAGGAGTATAAATTAAGTTTCGCAGAGTCTTAAAACTGACTTAAGGGAGCTCTCGCAGCTTAACCTGCCATGTTGCCTCGCCGCCAAACCGGAAGTCAAGCAAAGGACGTTTACTTTCAGCTTACCCTCAACGGCCAGGGCTGAGTTTCCCAAAAGCATTGTAAGCTTAAGTTGATCGTAGAACCATTGTCACCAAGTGTGTGTGTGAGTGGCTGAGCCCCTTGCAAAAGTCACAGATATTGATATTTGGGAAATGTTTAAAAGACAATCTGCATAGTCACGCAGACTCCGCCCGAATAAGGAACTTCAGCGAATACACAACTCCACAGGGGCATGTGATGACTGTCCAGCCCCTAAAGACAAAATAAATGTTACGCTAATAAATATATTTATTTAAAAATGTATATCTTTCTAAGCCGTCTTAAACAAAACTATACTGAAAGCAATATGCTTAAAATCAAATCAGTTCCATACTGTGTTGAACAATTCCATTCACATGACATGGAGTAAAATATTTCTCAAAAATAATCCTACCTGAAGCCCTCCGAACCTTCTGGATGACCTTGTCATACGATGACTTGTTTCTCATCTCCTGTCTAAGTCTTACAACAAGATCCATTTTGGAAGCTGATGGGTATAGGCCACACTGCTTGGAAAGGCGTTGCACCACATCCACCTGAACATACAAGATTGCAATAAAAATATATCCCAAAAATGTATTCGTTTATGTAAAAACAAAATAACCTCAAGATTGGTAAGCACTTCCTCTAGCCTCTCTCCGCTAACTTCACGTTCGACATCTTCAGTAGCTGGTCTTGAGGCATGCATCTTGGCATACTCGGTATTTAAAACTGTATCTTCTTTTCTGGTGTTGGGACCTATCCAAAGAGCCCAGTAGTTGTATGATGGTGACACCAAAAAACGACTTTATCAATAAGTAAAACAGTGAAACCTTCAAAATATATACACATTTGGTTAGTTCCTTCCTTTGCTCAATTTATTGTAAAACAATTGTAATTGTAGCTAAGCATTATGCAACTTTTGTCTAACAAAATAACTCATTACTGCCCAACAGGTCACGGATGCCCAAATGTCTTTCATATTGTTTCAACCATCATGTGGTGGAGCAGGAATGTCACTCACTGCAATAAAAATTCTCACTGAAACAAAGAACATGTATTTTTAATATTATTAAGTAGCTCTAATTTTGATATGGGCATATATTAAATTCTGCCTTTTTGTGAAGATCCATCACAACAACTGCTAGATGGTAGCCACACTTAACACAGGAGTATGTGTATTCGTGGTCTGTTAGAGCTTCAAAATGCATGTACGCATGAATGATTTGGTCTTTACTTGGAAATTTCTGTTGTGCTGTGGTCTCCAAAACCTCAACAGCTCTGCTAATGGCATGATGAGTCTGTTTCCACAAGATTAATTAGTAGTATATAGACATTTTAAAAGAACACCATATTATTAATTCCTTCAATAATAGCAAACCTGGAGTGAATGGCGCAGGATAATGCACGTAATGACATCAGCAAATGATCATCAAAATTGTGAAGACCATCAGTCCACTCTTGATAATGGTATTTTAGACCACAGTTGCTGCACATGCGGTAGTATGTAGAATATCCTGTTTAAAAAAAGTATTTATTCAGATAGCTAAACATTGACGTTAAACTAATTAGATAGATTTTACTCATACTTACCCTCAACAATGCCAGTGTATGTTATAAAGCGTTCCTTTAGAAGTAATCAACACTGGCTCACTTAGGACCATGTTGCCCATACATTCAGAGCAAAAAGTCTCCTTTGGCACAAGGTGTTTGGGAATGTCATTGAGCCTGTGATGTATTTCTGGGGGAGTTCGGTTGGCAGAGTTTTGTCTTTCATCAGGGAAAATTAGGGGTGTGCGATAGACAAAAAAAAAAACTTTTCTTGGATAACGATAATTAGACTATAATTTGCTGCGTGTTATTGTGTTTGTATCTTAAGGACTACCGTGAACTGCTGAATCCTAAAGTTTTTTATATTATTCATACTCTGTGTGGTGGTCAGTTCACACTGATAGAAATGAATCTTTTCCCATAAGTTTAGATTGATTTGTACCTTTTATGGGCATTTTTACCTTTATATTTTTCTAAAAGTGTGCATTATCTTTTGAGTAAAATTCTTACATTTAATCAGTGAATTAGAATAATAAGACATTTGAGCTGTTACCAAGCAAATGAAGTCTGTATCAATAAAATCCATCTTTGTAATGCAGAAGCTGCATCTGAAGTGGCATTAGATGCATTTACACACTACTGTTTAGTGCAGAAAATGAATGCATTTAACCTTTAATTGCAAATGCATGATGTTTTCATATGTTTAACATAAAATGTTGAATACTATTGTTACTTGAAATTATTTAAATAAAACAAATCTTTGAATGTGAAATTAAAACCACCAGCAGGTGGCAGCAAGTCATTGCAACTGAATGGAATCATTTAAACAGTTGATTTATTCAGGAAGGAAACAACATTGTTGTGGCTGTGTTTGGAATTATTTTTGTTGTCGAAAAACAAGAACAAGCAATATGGTGTATTAAAACGTTAAGTCTCTTAATTCTTGTTTTTTGAACTGTTTGAACTTGAAACATTTGTAATCATGATCATTTTTGGAGAAAGAAACGCAACTTTGTGTGATATTGATTAACTATATGAAATTATATAAATATATACATTTTCTTTCCCCATATCTTGAACTTTGTTATTCTAAATGTATTGTAATAGACTGAATCATTCACTGAAAGAATGCACTCTAAATGTGCACGCGCACTTGTCTAGACTTCAAGTAATGTATGCATGCACTCTGTAGGGGTGTTTTGACTGGTTTTTGCAAAATACTACATTTCAAATTGCACATCGTTAAAATAATTACAATATTATTGCAGACAATTTATATCGCACACCCCTACAAGTAATACACTATCTGTTTGAGACCTTCACCACTGGGGGTGATATTCCAATCTGGTACTTTCCTGACAAGCATGTTCTTGTGCTAGGCACTGTGCAGGTCTGGGCTCATGGGTGATGGTACAAACAACTGCCCGTGTAGCTGGAAAAGATGCCACCTGGCTATGTTTTTGTGCAAACAAAATCTTCTTGGCTTTGCACAGGGACAATGCCATGTGTTGCGAGTGCTGTCATAGGAAGCAATGATTCTACCAAGTCTGCTGTAGCATGACACTTTGGGTTCATACACAGAAATATACTTCTTTGTAGAAGGACTTCCAATAGTCAACTCAACAGAGAGTGGAACACCAGCTGCATTTGCTGCTGCCTTTGTAGCCACACAGGTTGTCTTGGTCTGTTCCCCAAACACATTTGCGGCTATCATGTCTACAAGGACATCTTCATCAAGGACAACTGGTATCTTGTTGGGCCATGGACAGCACTGCAGTGACTTCAAATGTATACACTCAAAGTGCTGAAAGCCACTTCGACTGGCAAATTCTACGTTGGAAATGCAGTCAACCATTTCACATGCGACAACTGGATGTGGACCTGAGGTTTGTTTCTGTACGTGGATTACAGAACATGGTCTGCGAAATGACTTTTCAACCGCATATATACCACTCACTGAGTCGATGCACTGTGAAGGTAGGTGACGATCTTCTGTATCTTCACAGATCTTAAAAGTGTGTTTTCTTTTAACATGAACATCTAGATTTTTCTTGTTGACAGTTACTCCACAGTGAAAGCACTGCACTTTTTTCTGAATACGCAATTTTTTGGGAACAAGCAGGGATTTAACAGGCAAGTGGACTCCTTCAGCCACAGCTGGTTCTTTAAAGGCAACTGGTGCACTGGGAACAATTGGTTCACTCGTGGCGACTGGTTCACTGATGTCAACTGATGCACTAGGAACAACTGGTTCACTCGTGGCGACTGGTTCATTGATGTCAACTGATGCACTAGGAACAACTGGTTCACTCGTGGCGACTGGTTCATTGATGTCAACTGATGCACTGGGGACAATGGGTTCACTGATTGCAGCTGGCTCAACAGTGGCTGGTTCTGTAGGTGGAACTTGTCTTTTTTTGCATGATGCTAAATGTTTTACAATTTGAACTTTCCTTATAACTGTGTTTGGGCAATAACAACAGTGAAAATGTGCCTGTTCTCTACACTGCAAGTTGCACTTGACAATCTGGAATTCTGAAAATGAAACAAAATATATTTGAATTTTACAGTAAATGAAGCGATAACACTTTAGTAAAGTGACAAAAATTGTGGTTATGCAGGCATGATAGAACCGATTAAATAAATTAAGGCTTTATTTGGATTATGAGTATATTACTGATAAGATAGTTAAGTGTACAGTTATGACAGGCTAATGAAATATGCATGCTAAAAAGCTCAACAATACATTATTGTACTGTTCAAGCGTTGCAATACTACCAGGCTTAAATTAAACAAATTAGGCTAATGAGCAACCATTAACGTCAGTAAAATAATATCAACAATGACTACGAATAAAAATCAATGTCAACTTGCCTTCATGCTGTACTGCCAAAGATAAGTGGTTGCGGACATGATTCTCCACCACGTGACGCTCCATGGTGGGTTTGAATACTTTTGGTCCGCAGAAAGGGCAATGGTAATTAGAGCAACAGCTCTGGCATCTCTGAAGGGCAACCTTCTCATGCCGTAACACTGTTCTGTGCATCTATGGACAACGTTAAATGTATTTCATAAGTTAATTCTCGCTAAGTGGGTAGCGTTTAAACTAACGTTACCTCGCTGACAACAGACCACAATATAAACATCTGAACATACCAGCGGTTTTTCCAACGATAATTAGTTTAAGTTAGCTAATTAGATAGTTATAGCTCTGCAGAGGTGGCCTAACACATTTATATAACTGCAGTAACGTTACATTTTTATAAGAGCGCAGTCGTGTTACACGTCCGCGCTAGCTGTTAAGTAGCTAGCGCTATTAAAGTTTCTTAAACATGTCTTTCCGTTATCAAAAACTTTGAGATGTTTAACTGTGATCATTGCTTACAGGCGTACACTACATTATGAATCTATCTTATTCTTATAGACTTACATTGATCAGCGTAAACGTTGGCGAACGCGTGCTGCAACTTCACAAACATGTAAGTTATCTTCTTCTTCTTCTTTGGTGTTTATTGGCGGTTGGCAAACCAACTTGTAGGTGCATTACCGCCACCGACTGGACTGGAGTGTGGACAGGATACATGTTTATAGGATTAACATAATATGATAGATGGGGAACAAAAAAAAAAAAAAAAAAAAAAAAAAAAAAAAAAAAAAAAGAAAATAAATAAAATAAAACAAAAATTAAATAACTGTCTAAATTCTTTTACTTAATTCCGTTTCTTTAATAAACTTAGTAATAATGTCATATATAGCCTTTTCCTTTAGTATACCTATTATTGAAAAATCTTTATGCTCAGCTTTAATTAGTGACTGAATAAAATTATGTCTTTCTTTGTTGTATTTCCTGCAGTGAAGTATTACATGTTCAACTGTCTCTTGCTGACTACAGTGATTACATTCCCCAGTTGGATGTTTGCCGATTTTAAACAGTGTACTATTCAATCCTGTGTGACCTATTCTCAAACGGGTTATTATATTCTCTTCATTTACATGTAAGTTATGCAGCTGCTTCTTTATTTTTAATGGTGGTTGGCATCCAGCTTATTGGTGCATTACCGCCACCATCTGTTCCGGAGTGTGGATCAATGAGTAGGCATGTGTTTCAAATAAATGGTCACTTTCCCTCATTGATAAGATCTGAAGCACTGAAAAGTCTCTGAGAAAATATTTTAATCTAAAAAGTTCTTATACCAAGAGTTATTTTGAAGAACAGGAAAAAACAGGAAACAAAATGTATTACTGATCACACATTGGGTTATTTAAAGGTATTTTAGTCATGATATCATTAGTGCCATGTGCTCTTAGCATTTATGCTAGCAAGTGGAGTTTTTGGCAAAAATAAAATAGTCAATTCTGTTACCGTCAAACTAGAATAACAATGCTGATAATAGTGTAACAGAACTAACACCGGATAATTCTGTCAGTTCTGTTACTTTACAATTCTGTGTATGAACTATTTTCACACAAAAAACAATACAATTGCTGTTTAAAATCTCATAAACATTGAGATATGATGCACCCTTATAATATTTCAACAACATTTATTTTACTGGATATTGTAAATAATACATTTTCAGATGAAAAATATTTGTTCAAAGTGGACAATTCTGTGAAGACAGGTATTTTTTTTATTTTTAAGGTATGCATAGGTGAAATATTATCTCATTTCCAAATGTTGGAATGAAAAGACTGTCTAATGATAAGGATTTTTCCTTTTATGATTTATTATTTCTACACATTGCCTGTCCGTAACAGAGTAGACAAACAATACCATAAAGACATCGTTTTTTTTTTAATTAAAAGTAAAAAAAAAAAAGGGGGAGGACGTAACGTGTTTGGCAAGCACTGAATTATTAAAATTGTAAAATGTTTTCAATAAGATAGTAAGAATTTCTGCTAGTGAAATTTTTTTTTTCTTAACTTTATGAAATGCCAAATGTATCTCCAATTATAGAATCACCTATATATATATATATATATATATATATATATATATATATATATATATATATATATATATATATAAAATATCGCTTTATACAGTATTCAAGAGGAATCATCTTTTTCTGACTCAATGGTTTTTGATTTTTTTATCCATAAGAAAATAATGTGATCATATCCTGACCATTTAAGAGATTTACATTAAATGAATCAATCACAATAAGTTCAACTTGACGACCTCTTGTGATAAACTGAATCTTCACAATTTAGTAATTTCTCTTTGTGGATCATCTAGTGTAGGAGGTAATATGACAAAAACTAAAACTGCAGACAGATATGTTACACAAGGTTATGGTTATGTAACTCTCTTTATAATTTATTAAAGACTCTTACATTAATTTTCCACATTCACTTACAGTGCAGTCTGTACAAGTACATATAAAAAAAAGTGATGGTACTGTATTTGGCATGGATCATCATAGGTAGTTTAATTTACGCAGCACCTTAGTTTAGTACAAAACAGTGAGAATATAAAAAATAAGAAATTATATTGCAAGATAAACCCTGTAAAACAAGCATGAATAAACAGTGAGGTGCTGTCTGTGACACTGTATTGATGGAGAGAGCATTTCATACAGTGCTTCAAAAGACATTGTCGTATAATCTCAGAAGAGAATGACGCAATTAACAAGGAGATAAAATGAAGTGTTAAAAACCAGCACCATTTAGTGAGCGACATGCTTCGTGTGGGTGACGCCGGTACAGTCACCAAAGACACTTTGAATGTGTGTATTATGCTGCTCAGGGGTCTTTTGTGTGATGTGCAGTGCTACGTGGGGACAAAAAGTGGTGACTCACTGCTTTCTCGAGAACATAGACACCCTCCTGTTTAACAGATGATGCTACAAGATAAAAAAGAAAGAAATCAATCAACTCCACGGAACATCTTTTTGAGAGAGACCCTGCCTCAGGTGGTACCTCACAACCTCATGAAGTGTGAACATTTCCACAGTTTAGAGTGAGTGACCATATAAATAAATCTTGATCATTTCAGAACAGCATATATGTTAGAATACTGTATAGTGCAGTTATTTCACATAAAGTGTGCTTCAGTTATTAGAGAAGATATCGTTCTTTCAATCCGTACACAGATATATTTGTGTTTTTAACCAAAGCATCAAATGCTTTTACAGAATAAGGAAGACCACCATTCCATATTCATATATATATATCTATTTACAAGATTTCATTATAGAACAGGAACGCAGACCCTCAGTGCTTTGAGTATTTGTGTGATCCCACAGTAATTGTGTCAGTTTAATAAGAAACAAAAGTCCCATAATAAAATCACAGCAGGATCACTGGGCCTCCAGCAGACCTTCCCACTGAATAGGTTGGGAGAAAACCTCTCTTTCAAGCCACATCTCGTAGCTATAATGGAAGTCTTCGGGCAGGTCGACACGCTGGCCTAAAACGCTTTGGAGGCAGTTGTCTACTGGTGCAAAATCACTGTTCTGATTCTTATCGTAACGGCGCGTGTTGAATTTCTCAATGCTCTCGCGTAGTGCACATTCCTCTGCCTGGAAGTCCCACGGCCGAGCGTCGATATCTGGCAGAAGAGAATGAAAAATAGGAGCATATATTACACATTAGAATAACTACAATAGCTGTGTTACAATTCAGGGGCTGCATCCTTCACATTGTTAAATGGTTAGTCTGGGCTGCAAAGGATCCATTTGTTGCATCCTTCATGGCCAGGGAACTGATAGATGCATTTGAAAGAGCCTCCAAAAAGCCTTCGTCACACTGCTGTGATGCATTTAGTCTTTCAATGCAGCCTATAAAGGCTCCTCGGATTCGACATTCTCGAGGGTTGCCAGATTGAGGATATGGAACAGTAACAGGTGCAATTTACAAAGGAAGGCAACAAGCCTTAAGGTCACTGCAAATTTTCATCCAAACTTTTCGCACATAAAAAAAATAAATACGACCTCACGTTGTGTCAATCATGTTTACACGCTGCCTCCGAAACTTGTGTTATAAAAAATTCAGAAGAATTCGGATCAGGTTCGATTTTCTGCGTTTTCACACCCGTAGCAAGCATTTTGAAAGAATGACGAATACGGGAAGAAAAAAACAAACGCATACGAAAATTTCGGAGTCAGTGTGCAAGAACCTTTACACTGTAAGTTGATGAGTTGATTTGTCAGTGTTTTAATATTCCATCTGGACGTATAGATCTTGAAATGGTTTCTGAGGCTAGGTAGAATCTGCTATCTCTAACCCAGTTCATTTGCTGGATATGGCTTGAATATGATGCGTTTTCCACCAACTGGCAAACCGGAGTGTTAAAGAAAACTATTGGGGAAATTGGCAGTGGGTGGAATCACACAGATCAAAACAAAAATAGACAATCTGACATGGAACACATATATAAAATAAATGACTGTAGTGTCGTTTTTCTGAGAAAAAAGTATGATAACTTAACATGTTTCCTAAATATCTGGAAACATATTATGGTAATTTTATGCTTTAGTACAGTCAACAAAAAAATATTTCATACAGGACCTTTAAATGATGCAGCCTGTGAGTTGGGATGCAGCTTATGAGCCACGGTTCACCAAGGAAATTATTCAAAATGTAAAAACATTATAAATTTGACTGGTCTTGAAGTTGACTGTCTTTCTCACAGGCCCTGCCCCCAACCCTGACTAAAAAAAACCCTAATATTTACCATTCCCATACGCCCAGTCGTCATTGAGCCGATGTCTGACTTTCTGGTAGATGGCAGACATGGTTTTCATGTTACTCTTTCTCCATTGGCGGCCCAGATACTTGGTCTGTATCTTGAGAAGTTTGAGGACGTAGAGCTGCATCATGGCTTGTTTAACCTTGAGTGCCCTCTTGAGAATAGGAGCAGACTTGAACACCACAAGCATCTGGAAAGGAAATAGACCCAACACAAACCAATGAAAATAGCATGTAAAACCATTATGTAAAATCATTTATGAACAGACGTATAAACCATTTTTCTTCTTTATATTGATTCTCCACATTAACAGATTGCATTACACAATTGGAGATGTCACTGATTGATATCATTAGCTATATATACACATATCAACCCTGATATGTATTTTGTAAGGTTATATAGAAAAACACAGCAAACACAGCAGCCATAATTAAAAAAAAAAAAAACTATGCAGTAATTATAGGATATAAACCATTCACATAGAAATTCAATCATACTCCTTGAATAAGGCCTAAGTATAAACGAGATGGCATTCTTTAAAATAAACAGTCTTTCTCTCACCATAGTTCTTGAGTGTTTCCACTTGGTAATTTTGTTTAGGATCCTCAGTAGGTTGATGCAGGAGAAGAGATTACGCCAGCAGAACTGATTACTGTCACCAGCTTCCTGTTTACACACACAGACACATTCAGCATTTTGACAACCAACAAAAATGATAGGTTCTTTCTTTTCAGTCACCTACATTACCTATAAAATAAAGTCTGGAGTAAAAAAAAAAAAAACTGACAAAATTGTGGTGTTTTTTATAATTACCAAGCTTTCGGCTGTGAGTTCAGGCATTTCATGAACCACGCAATGAGGGAAATCCAGGGCACAAATGCTGCCATCAGAAAACACAGAATGTTTAAAAAACTTACTGACACAGAAGCTGGTTTGAATGAACATATATCCAAATGTCTACCTGTTCTTGGCACTGATGTAAGACATGATGTTCTGGTTGAAGAATTTGAGGATGAGCGGGATGCAATTGGCAAACACCAGGTGCTGAGCCACATATTCAAACTGTCCGAAACACAAAAGACATCATATTCATAAATTAATTCATAAAAATCTCCAGCATTTGAACACCACCACATTTTAATATAAGGAGGAATTGCCCTTTAAATCCAGTGGTGTTATAGAGAGGAAGTCAGTTTGGCCCATAATATCTATAATTAACTGCAACTTCCATCTATCTCTGATGAGCTGAAGCTTTCATTTGCAAGACATTCCTCGTGTCTCTCAGCTGAGCCTGAGATGCATACTGAAGAGTGATTTGTTTCCAGTTCCTCTCCATTTATCATGGCTTTAGACGTCAAAGAGAATCCCAGAGCCTCTCCTATTACCCAGAATTAAGTGTACATCAGCTCGGCGGGATATGTCAGCAGATCAGCAATGCTGACGCTCGTTCTTGTTGTTTAATCTGAGCGAGTGAGTGATTGAGTAATTGAAACGGAGAGAGAGGGAAAAGATATGCGCGACTGCCTTCAATAGCTGATTATTCAGTGCCGTATGAATTCAGTGAACCTTTAAGTCAAGTGTGAGAAAGGGTCAAATGAAAATATGTGCTAAAAAAACAGTTCCCACTGCAGTGCTATTTATCTCCACCAATAGAGGGCACCACTTAAAAACACCCACGTTCATTTTTTTTATAATTTGTCATGCTCAGGATTAGTCTGAACTGTGCAGACAAGATGAAGCACATCACGCTTTAGAACATTTTGTTCTCTTCCCCTGCTAATATTTTTAAATAATTTGATGTAGGAGGAGAGAAATCCTCAGATTTTTGTTTGCATGAGACAAGCCATCAAATTGCAAACGTTAAGTTTGCTAAAATGTTATGTTTAAATGCAAACAAGGCATTACCTGGTTAAATATGCATTACATTGCCATAACTCTGAATATTGGATAAAGGAAGATTTTGAACATTGGAAGTTTGTCAAAAGGTTTTAAAGAATGGATATCTAATTTTTATCACTCCATAAATCAGAAAATACAGTCGACAGCCAGAAATAAATATTTTTTATCATGTTTTTAGGAATATAAAATCATATTCAAATAAATGAACAAACAGTGTAACATGTAAAAATTAACATTTATCCTGTAAAAGTGATCATACTAAATTGCATTATATTTTAAAATGTTATAATTATAAAACTTTTTTTCTGACAAATGGGTAAAACCTAGTGGTTTGATGGATAGTGAAAAAGATGGGTAAAGATTTCAAATTACAATTAATTACTATTTGGGGCCTTCAGTATGATCCTTAAATAGTTTTTTAATGTCATCTAATAATTCTTGTTCTAAAATATGACTGACAAGATTTTTTGTTATTCTATTGTGGCATTTTACTGGGTGTCGTCTGTATAAAAAAAAAAAAAAAAATCACCACGTCCTGTTTAATGTGATTTTTTTTTTGAGAAAAAAAAAATATTCTCAGAAAAATCACATTAAACAGGACTCATTCTAATGTAAGGAAAAAATTGATGCTTGAACCCCTTTTTGTCTTTGACCCATAAATATAAATAAGTCATAAATCTATTTGGTGAATGTAAACACTATTGAAGTAGAGATGTCTGGCTCAGTGCATGAGTCCAGCTGTAGAAGATAGTCTCCGAATCCCCTCTTTAATTTGAAATATGACAGATTTTTCTTTCTTTTTGATGCATTTAGAGTATCCTTTTTTTTAGTTTAAGTGCTTGTTTCATTGTTGTCTCTCCCTGGCTCTCTCTCTTTCGTTGTCTTGTGATGAATGGTGCTTTGACAGCGAGCCTATCAGCAGAGCGCAGGGTCAATTCGGCCAAAGACATCAGAGAGACACGAGCAGCGAGAGGAATGGCAAATAAAGAGAGTCTGACCTGGTATATATGGTTGAGTTTGAAGTGTTTGAGCAGCAGTAACAAGAGAGCTGAAATCGCTTTGACGATAATCTCCTTGTGTCTGTTCACATCAATGCCCAGCTTCATGCTCTGGAGGACGGTGATTCTGTTCCCAACACAAACACGGGAAATGTTTGCTGTGCGTCTAAAACAAAGCGCACTGATCTTTTCATGCGCCATGCACACATCTAACACAGGGTCTCTGCTGTATTTGTGCGTAGACTTACGGCATCTCCTCCGGCAGAACGTCGGCTAGGATGTTTATAGAGTCTGTCTTTGCTTTGGAGGTTGGAGCTGCAGCCAGAAGGAGCTTCAATAGAGCAATCTACAAAGAGACAAACATTAGTGCAAAATTCCTACCAGGTTTGTCTGAAGAGTTGCATTGACCACAACACCTTTACGTATTAGCATTTAGAATTAAGGCAAAACACCACAGATTATTATGGTAAGTAAAACAAATTAAAAAATAAAAACTAAGAGATATATTTCCCAAATTAATTTGATTGATTACATTAATTGTAAACAATTCTTAATTTTTTTGTATTACAAGTTTGCTAGAATGTCATGTTTAAATATGCAAATGAGGCACTGCCTATTTTGCATAGATTTCCAGAACAAAAATCTGAATATTGGATAAAGCCAGGTTCAAAATTCTTGTTTCATTTTGCTGACACGTTAAAGTCAAAGATTTGGATATCTCTTTTTATCACTACATAAAGCAGAAAATACTATCAACAGCAGTGTTATTTTAGTATCATTGAGACACCATTTGTTTTTCCTAGTTTTTAATAAACATTTTGAATCAGTTTTCATTTTTATACTTTCCTTTTTATTTTCATTTGTTGTGTGCTTGTGGCATTTTTATTTTAAATATGTCTATATTGTTTTTATTCATTTTTATTTCAGTTTTAGAATGTTGCTTTGTATACTAAATATATAGAAATGTTTTAACATATATTTTTACATTTTAATTTAACTCATTTCAGTTAATACTTATTTTATTCAAGTAATGAAAATATTTTAAGGTTTTAATTTTAGTTTCTAAACTAAAATTATTAATTATAATAACCCTGGTCAGCGGCTAGAAAAAAATATATATCAATTCACCATGTTTATGGGGAATAAATATTTGAGAAATCGGCCTTTAAAAATATGTAATGTAATTAAAATCTACAAATGCAAGCATTTAAAGTGCAATAAACACTTAAAATTGTATTTTGCAGGTTTTCTTTGCACTAATCTGAAACAACACCAAACAGGCCTATAGTGTTTGCTCTGAAATATTATCAGAAAGAAACGGATCAAAAATGCAAATATTCTTCTGGAAAGCATGAGCTATATTCACAAGTATCTGGATGTGTAAAAAGACGAAGTGTAGGAGACACTTACTACATACTGAGAGAGACTAGGCAACATTCCCAGATATAGAATCTCTCCAGGTGTTTCTTCCACCTCCTCTTCCCCCTAGCCAATCAAAAGAGGCGATTCTGACTGACAGCTTAATGAACCAATAATAAATGCGTAAGAACAGCAAAGTTGAGTCACTTACCAAAGTCATGGGACACTGCTGCAGCTCCTCCTCTCTCTTGATCTGGACCTCCGCTATGGAGACATACTTGTGCTTGAGAGAGAAGGGGTGAGAGAGAGAGAATTGCCATGGTGACCGAGGGCGGATATCTAGCTGTGAGTGGCTGAAAGAGCCCCAATAGAGTATGCATTAGACCAATGGATTCACATCAATGCATATCTGTGGCACAACAGCTGCTAAATCCAACAGATACAGTAATCAACTTACTGAGTATCAATAAAAGGGCAAAACATTTGAAGAGAGAATACTTTAGCGTTTAGTATTCATGCATATGATGTTCAAATATTTTTTTTTTACTCTTCCAGGTGTGAAGAAGAACACTAGAATATTAGAAAATAAAAATGTTTCCATGCTTACCTGTTTCAAAGTCTTTACACTCTCATGTATGGGCCTGGGTAACCCAACCAAAGTGTCAATGTCACTGTAAAACAACATTAGAAGAAAACAAAATGCTGTGTGAACCAGAAACAGCGGAGTATACTGATTTAATGATGATGATGGTGACCTTTATTATCCTTTATCATAGATTCAGAACCTGGGAGAATTGATCAGACACTCACTTTCCCAAGGTGAAGCCGATAAATTTATTTCTGCTGGTCTCCAGAAAGTGCTCGATGTCTTTCTCTCTGTGGGAGAAAGAAGAAAGGAATTGACTGCATGAAGTTTGGAATACTTTTAGAATTTTCTCAGTTTAGGACAAGACTGCTACCAACAGACAGCTGCTTAAACTTATCAAAAAGAGCAGTGTAAATGTGTCCCTTTGTCGTCTTTACACTAACCTCTTTAAAGTGCTGCTGCTGCAGTACCCCCCCACCCTCACGCTCTCGGTCCCATCTGCATGCAGCAGAGCAGCTCAGCACAGCGTTACAATTCACAGGTAAAGAAGTCACAGAGCTAAATACTGTACTGTGTGCCTCTTTGAATAATCAAGAAGATTTGTTAAACGTTTCAGATTCATCTCCTGTCCTTCTTTTTCTTCCTCTGTGTTTCTCCCTGTTCATTTGTCTCTATCCACAAATATGCATTATTTATGTCAGAGGTACTGCAGTCCTAAAACCAGCCTGTCTCCAGCACAGGAGCTGTAGTAGATTTTTGTAGGCAGTTAGACGACAGATACATTACAAGTTTGGGATCAGTATGGTTATTTTAAAGAAATTAATACTTGCATTCAGCAAGGATGCATTAAGTGGATCAAGTGACAATAAAAGGCATTTGTAAGGTTTCAAAAATGTATTTTGTTTTTACTTTCTATTCATCCAAGAACCCTGAAAATAGATTAATCATGGTTTTCACAAAAATATTAAGCAGAACAACTGTTTGCAACATTGTTAATACCACCAATTTCAAATCAGCATAGAATGATTTCTGAAGGATTGAAAATTTGGCTTTGCATCACAGGAATAAATTACATTTTCAAATATATTGAAATAGAAAACAGCTATTTGAAATTGGAATAATATTTCACAATATTCCTGTTTTTACTGTATTTTTTATCAAATAAATGCAGCCTTGGTGAGCATAAGAGTCTTACCGACCCCAAACTTTTGTCTCCCTGAACCTTATTTACAAAAAATTGCAAAACAACAGATCTCTGAAAACAAGTGAAAATAGCTCAGTTTATGGCCATAGCATTTGATGAAGACCTTGTCCGCTACCTGACTTTGGGAGCCCATGGCAGTCCCTTGGGAAAGGGCACTCTCTCGGTTGGTGGGCGCAGTGGTGGTGGTGGCGGCGGCGGTTGGATAATAACGTCTCTGTCGAGAGGGTCGACCTCTCCCTCGATGCCACTGTCCACGTCCTCTGGGTCATCTTCCTCATCTCGCGCGTCATCATTTTTGAAAGGGTCCCGTTCGTTGTAAGTGTCCAGGCTGTCCTGTTTGACCAGTGGCTGCAAGAGAGGGAGACAGAGTTTAAGATCAAGTTGCAAATGTATATATTACTCTGGACCCTGATATTGAGTCTCATCATAATAGCAATAAAGCTCAAATTGACTTGGCTTGATAATTAAAAGGGATAGTTCAACCAAAAATGAACATTCTGTCATTATTAACTCACCCTCGTGCTGTTCCAAACCTACTGTGTATGTGTAGAGCAGTTAGTAGCCATTGACTTCTATAGAATGGAAAAAATATGGAAATCAATGGCTACTATTTGGTTACCAACATTCTTCAAAATATCTTCTTTTGTGAAAGAAAGAAATTCAGGTTTGGAACAACGTGAGGATGAGTGAATGAAGACAAAATGTTCATTTTTTGCTGGTCTATCTCTTTAAGATTTTAAAATATATGACTTGTATGGTGTGAACGAGGTTTGGTTTCATTCTTTAAATTTTGTTTTTCTGAAGTGACCAAATAGAAAACGTGAGGTTTTGCATGAACGAGACTCATATCAGGGTTTTTTCCCTAGGTTCTTCTGATATTTTAGCCTTCAAATTACATTCACCATCCATTGATTAGAGTTTATTGCTGAAACTTACCGTCCCATAAACCTGCAAATGATAAGCATCACAATTTCTTTTTTTAAATTTCAATCCAATTTTGAGGACTCACACATTCCAGATACAACACTGCAGCTCCTTTTTAACATTCCTGTGCAGATTCAGTTCAACAAAGGCACAAAAAAACAAGTTCTTCACATCTCTAGTGTTGTGCAAACGCATGAATGGCAAGATTCAGAGCAAGCATCAGGCATGAGGTGCATTAGTGGAGCGTCATCGTTGGTTCCAGTGCAGTCAATGTATGAGTGTGTCTGTGGGCGGTACTGAGGCCATGAGCAGAGGTGACTCAGCTGTGATTGGTTGCCTATGAGAAGAAGCCATTCTGCTAGCTATAGTGGGAGCCGGAGTGTGTCTATGTGGATCTCATTGACTGAGAATATGTGGAAAGATGTGCAAATGGAAAGACAGGAGGAGAGAGAGACAGAGTCTTGCTAATGTCCATGGCCAGCTGTATCTCTCAGAACCCTTCCCCAAATCAAGTTTCAAAGGAAAAACAAATTGCTGTGAAGGAAAAGAGAGTGGAGGAGTGCAAGGCCAGCCCACAACAAAGAGAATGCACAAAAGGGGTTTGGGGTAAAGACCTGTTTCTTGGCATATGGACTGTCTCCTTCCAAGCTATCAACAAAGGCACTCTGTAGGGACACAAGGAAGAGACGGGAATGAGCCAACAGGACAACGAAAACCCAGAGAGAAAAGGGCAGAAAAGAGGGAGAGTTGAGGAGAAAGGGTTACATAAAACTTACAGAGACAGAGCGAGACAGGAAGGAGAAAGGTCAAAAACTGTGAAACCTGCTGTGATTGGTCCATGACGTTGTCCAGCCAATCGGTGCTCTGCTATAGTTCATTCTCATTGTGACATCATCGTTGCAATGTTAGATTGTCAGAAGGACAGAAGTGTGGCATGAAGTCCCTTTTGTGTGTTTATTTTAAAGCTTGTGTAAGTTTTGCAGGCTGTGTGGGCTGTCATTTTAGTATAACACCTCCCTGCATCATATTCACGGAATGAAATCCAGTACTGTTTCTTACTAATATGGGCTGTTGATTTCAACTGAAAATTCAGCTTTGCTTCACAGAAATAAATTATAGTTTAAAGTATATTAAAACAGAAAACCATTATTTTAAATTGCAATTATATTTCACAATATTACTGTTTTCTGCATTTCTGATCAAATAAATGCAGCCTTGAGCATAAAAGACTTCTTTAAAAAACATTAATAATCTTTTACATTAATAATACAGTATATAGCCTATAATCTGAATTTTTTTTACTGTTATTTCATACAAAAAAGATAATACATGAATTCAGCAACAAATTGAATGATTTTTTCAAGATGCAGGGCTGTGTAAGAGGTAGCACAGATCAGAATTTGTGTGTTTTGTGTTTCATATACTGAACGTATAGGTTCAGATGCATGAGAGGTTGAGTGTATTCATGTTGGCACAGTTCATGCATTTCATCTACATGTGGTTTCTGCTAGTGTAACGGCTTTGAAAGTCATTTGCATGTGTGTTTCTCGTACCCGGCGACTCCTGCGTCCTCTCTTCTGCTGCTGCTGTTGCTCGATGAGCTCCATGGCCGAGGCTGGAGGAGAAGCCGCCCGCATGTTTCGCACAACCTTAATGCTGTCCTCAGGGAGCGGCGCCAGGTTCAACTGCTCTCTCATTCTCACCTTCATTTCCTGCAACTCCTCGAAACCTCCCAGAGTGAACTGAGGTGCACAAACACGCAGAAATCAATGAACAGAGCACCATAGGCACATAAACAGGTCTGTTATTGACTAGAGCTGCCTGATTTAGAGTTAAAAGAGTCCATGATAAGAACAGTGTTTATATTCTGAAAAATCCAAAAAGGTCTCTCTTTATCTGGTAAAATAGAATAAGCAGTAATTATTCTATGGAATGTAGCATAATGAAAGAAAATGGAACAGAATTCAATCTTCAATCAATCCAGAATAAATTATCATTCAAAAGTTTGGGGTCGGCAAGATTTTTACGTTTTTGAAAGTCTCTTATGCTCTTAAGGCTGCATTTATATAAATTAAAATACAATAAAAACAGCAAAATTGTGAAATATTTTTACAATTTAAAATAACTGTTTCTATTTTAATTTATTTAAAAAATGTCATTTATTCCTGTGATCTCAAAGCTGAATTTTCAGCATCATTACTCCAGTATTCAGTGTCACATGATCCTTCAGAAATCATTCTAACATACAGATTTCTTGCTCAAACAACATTTTATTATTTTCAATGTTGAAAACAGTTATTGCGCTTAATATTTTGTGGAAACTGACAATTCTTTAGGATTCTGCATTTATTGAAATAGTAGAAACATAAATATCTTTACTGTCACTTTTGTTCAATTGAATGCATCCTTGTTGAATAAAGGTATTAATATCCTTAAATACATCTTACTGACACCACACTTTTTAACAGTAGTATGTAATGTTATAGAATAGAAATCATTTGTATGGAATAAAACAAGTTTAATTCTAAGAATAAATCTGTAAATTATATAATATAATAAATAAAATAGAATATTACGTTGCATAAAATAATAGCATAGAATAAGCAGTCAATTATCTGTGGAATAGAACAGAACAGAATAGAATCTATAAAACAAAATAGTATCAAAATTATTTATGTAAAATGGTGCATTGATTCTGATGTGTGTGCATTGAGACTGACCAGTATGGTCTTCCACAGTAAGAGCAGCACTTTCTTCATGGGGAAATGGGGCGCATTCATGCTGCAGAACTTGGTTACCATGGTGAAGAGGAGGAGGGCAAAGGGCTCTCCGTTATAAAGGGGTGAACCTGAGAGGAGGAGGGGGTTAATCACTGCACCATAGAGAAGGTCAACAGCCAACCACTGCAAATACACACACACACACACACATACATATCGTTCTCTCACAGTCTTTCTCACCCAACTCTGTTTTGAAGGCCTCTCTGGCTGCCTTCCTCTCAGGAATGTCACCCTCCATTTCCACTCGAATGGTCTCAACCATCAGATACATGATGCTCAGAAGAACCCTTTAGAACATGATGCAAATGCCTTTACTTTCAATCTGAGTTATTGAGTGTAACACACGTGTTAGTACGAGAGTGAGTCTTTGTGTGTTGTAACCAAGGGTAAGTATCATCCTTCTATAATTAGCTAATGCAGCAGCGTTACTCCTTACAGGAACACAACATTCATATATATGTGACCCTGGAGCACAAAACCAGTCTTATGTCGCTGGGTTATTTGTAGCAACAGCCAAAAATACACTGTATGGGTCAAAATTATTGATTTTTCTTTTATGCCAAAATCATTAGGACATTAAGTAAAGATCATGTTCCATGAAGATATTTTGTAAAATTCCTACTGAAAATATATCAAAACATAATTTTTGATTAGTAATATGCATTGCTAAGAACTTCATTTGGACAAATTTAAAGGCGATTTTCTCAATATTTAGATTTTTCTTTGCACCCTCAAATTCCAGATTTTCAAATAGTTGTATCTCAGCCAAATATTGGTCCATCCTAACAAACCATACATCAATTGAAAGCTTATTTATTCGGCTTTCATATGATGTATAAATGACACTTATGACTGGTTTGTGGTCCAGGGTCACATATGTATTGTGCATTGATGCAAAGCACTCAAAGACATGAAAGCTGCAAGTCAGAAAGGTCTCTGTCAGCCCAGGGTTTCTCCGCACCAATTTTAATATAAATCTGAGAAGTGGATTGTGGGTTGGATGAAGTGAAGTCTAATGATATGAGAGGGGGAAAAAAAAGAATCAGTCCCAGTGGGCATCTTACCTGAGTTCAGTGCTGTCAGCCAGAGAAATGGCTGGTTTTCTCACTGCGCTGCTGCACGCCTGGTTATTACTGGAGCAAAAGAGAACGATACTAAATCAAAATATAAATGCACATGTAAGAGGATATCCTTACATTACAACTGCTCCAAAAGACCAGGGTTAAAAACAGAAAAATAAAATGAAATTCAAAATACTGATAAAGACTATAATAATACTGGAGTGATACTAAAATAACACTATAAAAGTCTCATTACAACCAGTCAATCTTTCTATCATTCCACAAAATACAATACAACAGTTTTTAAGAGGCAAACAAGCCATGCAGTCTAATCTCTCATTCAGTACAAATACTAGATGTCAACCTGATCATTTGAATCAGATGTGCTCGGCTGAATATGAATCAATGCTCGGAGAAGCCGGAGGGCTAATTGTGCAAGTTACACCATAGTAAACCACAGCAGAGGCAGAGAGGCAGCGGTAGAGCCTCCCTGAGAGCAGTTCTGCTGTGTGGGCTGATGAGACCATGTACAAAGACATTAAATCCCCCAGGCACGGGCTTGAAAGTGGAGAGGCATGGTGGCCAGGCTGTCTTTGAAGCAGAGATCACAGACAGACCACTCTGTGGCTCTCTTTAACACAAGAGAGCGGGAGGAAATTGAGAGAGAGCGTGCTGGTGCAGGAAATAAAGAACCGCCTTATTATGGAGAGATGACAGCAGGTACGAGATGGATACACAAAAGAACTGGGCCTTTTTGATCTTGCTTTTAAATTATGATGCTTATATTAACAAATTGTATTTTGCTTCATCATATTCTTTTGAAGTTAAAATTTGTTAAATGTTAACATTGTTTTCTGGAATACAAGTCACGTGTTTTCGTTTTTTTTAATGTGCTGTGATTTATTTTCCAAAGCGATTTATATAATGCAATGAATGTCAAGCACACATATTAAACGTAAGGTATTATATTTTCTGCAATATAAGTCATGTTTTTCAATCAACTGCAACTAATATAATGCAACTTATATAATGTTGACATATCATGTTTTGCATGCTTCACGTTGTTTGCTCACCACCAGATGTCGTCTTCTCTTTACATTGCCTCTCACACCACACAGACTTTTACATGTCACTCCAGACTACAGTTCCCATGATCCATTGCACTGAATGCACTGATTACACATACACAGTTGAATCATTCAGACACGCTTTATAAGCCTTGGACTTCCTCTTTCAGATCACCGAGTATTGTCTAACGCAGGCATCCACAAATCTGGCCCACTCCTGCAGAGTTTAGCTCTAACCCTAATCAAACACACCTGAGCATGCTAATCAGAGTCTTCAAGATCATTAGAAAATCACAGGTAGGTGAGTTTGATCAGGGTTGGAGCTAAACTCTGTGGCAGATTATACCTTCAGGGAAAGATCTGAGGAACCCTGGTCTAGCGTATATCACTCTTCTAGCGATAGCTACACTACGGAGCCATTTCAAGTTTCTAGTTCTAGTCTAAGTCTAGTCATTTTGTGTTTCCTGTTTCCTGATCTGCTGCCTGTGTATCTTGGATTAACCCTTTGCCTGCTGTTTCAGACTCTGTTTGCACCTCGCTTGGACTGTTGCTCGTGTATAAAATAAATTTAATGTTAACCGAAGTAAAATAAAATATTAAAAAAATACTTTATTTCAACTAGTTGTCAAGGAGTTGATATTGCAGCCATATCACCCTGTAGCCCAAGACTGGTTGCCTACTGAAGCTAAGTAGGGCTGAGCCTGGTCAGTACCTGGATGGGAGACCTCCTGGGAAAACTAGGTTGCTGCTGGAAGAGGTGTTAGTGAGGCCAGCAGGGGGTGCTCACCCTGCGGTCTGGGTGGGTCCTAATGCCCCAGTGTAGTGACGGGGACACTATACTGTAAAAAGCACCGTCCTTCGGATGAGACGTTAAACCGAGGTCCTGACTCTCTGTGGTCATAAAAAATCCCAGGATGTCCTTCGAAAAAGAGTAGGGGTGTAACCCCGGCATCCTGGCCAAATTTGCCCATTGGCCTCTGACCATCATGGCCTCCTAACCATCCCCATATCTACTGATTGGCTTCATCACTGTCTCCTCTCCACCAATAAGCTGGTGTGTGGTGGGCGTTCTGGCGCACTATGGCTGCCGTCGCATCATCCAGGTGGATGCTGCACACTGGTGGTGGATGAGGAGATACCCCCTTACTATGTAAAGCGCTTTGAGTGCCTTGAAAAGCGCTATATAAATGTAACGAATTATTATTATTAAGGAATTTTAACTTTAACTTGATTTACAAAAAAGTAAAATTAAATTTACAAAATTGAATTTTTTTTTTTAAATGAAAACAAAAATATAAAAATAAAATCAATAGCATCTTAATACTAAAATGATGCTGAATGCCACTACAATTTCTCTGTTCTAAATACAGTTAAATTGAAAGGATTTGTAATGTAGTGAGGATAACTAAAATACATGTTTATAGTGTTCGTAAGCATTTTGTTTATTTAATTTTTTCTGAATGTAACAAAATGCAAATGTGATGGATTGTTTTCTCTTAACAATGCTAAAATAAATTTTGACCCAGCGCGACTTACAGTCAGCTATGACAAATTTTCCGGAATATAAAGTAGGTTTTCGCATTTTTTTAAGTGCACTTACCCATGCAGAAGTTGCCACCACAATCCTAAGGTATAATGAATGGCTGCCATTCCATTGCTATGCGGTTGCTAATGTCTTCTGAGTAGTTTTTTGCACATTCATATGTATGTGGAATAATAAGAGTGATATCTGATTGTACTGATATCACTCTCTGAACAAAATAAAAAGATCCATTAACATGGAAGTGTACTTAATGTGGGTAATTAGAGAAATGGAGAAGTGACTCGCTGTACGGCCCAGGCAGCTGCTACCTTACACAGCGGGCATTAAGAAACAGAAAAGAGAAAGCCGTTCGTCTCGTTAGTACAGCACCCAGGAGATCCGCAGAAATACACAACTGTTTCACACACACACATACACAGTCATGACTGAGCCGTTTCTAACCTGCTCCCGCAGGAGAATGAGAATAAAAATAGCAGCACTGTTAAACACTTCTCTCCGCTGGAGAGTCAGTCTCTGTCTGTCTCTTTCAGTATCTCACCCTTCGCCTGTCTGTCCTCACCCGCAGCAGATGGTCTGCCCTCTGTCAAAGATCTCCACACAGAGACAGGCATTTTGGGAAATGAAAACACTTACTCTATCTCCATGCTGAGGAGCTCTAGCAGAGCCGTGAAGATGCCCATCTCGTAGAGGAGGAAGACGTTGTGTCTGGACCAGTAGAGGACATCAGTTTCTGTGTCGCACTCATCAAACACACCTGAATACATGTAAGAAAAAAGAAGAAATTATATTTTGCTTAAGGAAAGACTATTTTAAGGACCAATAATTGAAAATAAAAAAAATCATGCCAATTCAGCATGTTTATGTCCAAATTCGAATTACCATAATGCTCAATGTTTCACATTTTATTGTTTCACTTTTTATATATTTATATTTTTACTAAAAACAAATATTGCAATACATTCTCTTTTTTTAAATAAAATTTAAATATGCATAAATTTTAGTACTAAATTAAATTAAAATAGAAAATAAATAAAAATAAGAAAATATATTTTTAAGACATAACATTATCTTCATGCCAAATATTAAAGTCCAAATACACATTACAAAAACGCTCAACAATGATTCTCATTTTTGCAATAGTCATTTTATTTATCTTTTTCAAATATTTTTACCAAAACAAAAACTGCAACACATTTTATTTTTAAATGTGCATAAATTAAAGGCAGTACTGCAAATTCAATTACAAATTAAATAATGCGTCATTAAAGAAAGCATATGAAAGAAAATAAGAAATTACATTTTTCTTAAGAAAACATTATTTTCATGCCACTTAAGCACATTAAGGTCCAAGTTCTCAAAAACAAAAACTGCTTTACAGAATTATTATTAAAAAGCTAAATATGCATAAATTAAGGGCAGTTCTAAAAAATTACATTACAAATTAAATAATGCATCATTATTAAAGTAATGAGATCGAGGGGAAATGTGCTTAATAATTCTTGAAATATAATAAATTAAAGATAACATAAATAAAAAAAATAAGTCACATGCAGCTGCAAAATATGTGAATGATCCTAAAATAGACTTAATTTCTCATAAGATATTTCATTATTTCCTTCCTTTGATTTGGGGGTTGAAATATGAAATATGTTGTTGACTGGTTTCATGAGATTCACCCATTGGATTGTGGTTGTATGTATATATTCATACCTTGTGCCAAATAGAGGATGGCTCGGGCCACTTTGAGCCTCTTGTCTCGATCGGTGACCTCCAGAGCGTCCAGCAGTCTCATGACATACGCCCTCTGCTCCTCCATACTCAACTCCATCCACCTCCGACCCTTCACTGAGAGCATAGCACAGAAGAATTAGGTCTCTGTCCATATTAATCATTTCTGCCATTCTTCTACCACCTTTTCACACGTGAGAAAGATTAGTCAGGATTTGTGTTGCTCAAACACCCGTGAAAGGAGCAGCACACAAAAAACACTCGATCACTTCACTAACCTCTCTTCTCTTTCAGTCAAAAATATTACTCAACCACATGCATGAGTGGGGGACTTATGAATGCAAATTAATGTGCAAACCTCCCTCTGAATATTGGTAAAATATCTTCCATATGCTTCGAGAGTTTGTGAAGATTTCTGCTGTAAAGCCTCAAGTCTTTTCAGTGGAAGGCATGTGTAAAATTAAATCACTGAGGTCATTCATCTGACACTGAAGGCTTGACATTGGAATTCTGACAGGACTGATGCTTTTATTAAAGTCACATCATGAGGAATCTGACTTTCCTTGATCTTCTGATCTGATCTATAAGATCTTGAAACATTTGCTTGTGTTCTTTTATCATTGAAGAGTTTACATGTCTTTAAAGGAAGAGTTCACCAAAAAATGAAAATGTACTCAACCTCAGGCCATCCTGAGCAAGTGATGTAAGGCTACATTTCCCCAAATCTGTTCTGATGAGCAACCAAACTCATCTACTTGGATGGCCTGATGGTGAGTACATTTAAGCAAATATTATTTTTTGGGTCAACTATTCCTTTAAAAGGTGCATAAAATCTGAGCGTATGGGAGACAGTGGAAAATTGCAGTGTTACATTATAAGTCGACACCAGGGGAAAATGAACAAAATATATGAACCCTTTAGATGGTAGCAAACTTTTAAAAGTGTAAACGTGATTTGCAGTTGCTTCACAATCAACACACACAAACACGCAAAAGCTAAAGTGACATTGGTGATCCAGCCTCCTGGCTTTTCTCCATTTTGTAGGCCTGCAGTGCCATGGCAAACACACACACAGAGAGAGAGAGAGGTCCGGCGAGGTGAGATTGAGCACACAGCAGGCAGGGTAAAGCCTGAGGCTATACACACACACACTGTAACTACATAAACATTCATTAAATTTCTCCTTTTCTCACAGAAAGAGAACTGCGCAACTTTGCTGACAGTTTATTTCTATTCTCTCTCAGACACAGGTGGAAATGTTATACCCGGGAGCATTGAGTTAATCAGCCGTCTCTCTGTTCCAGCACATCCACACCACCAGGGCTCCAAGCAATTTCTCACTCTTAAACACAATGCAATTCCAGCACAAAACTCAACAGCTCTTGAGCACTATAAGTTAGTGTTGGGTGAAGATGCACTGCAAATAAATATGTTTTCTTGTTCTCTATTAAAAAAATATCTAAAGAAGCAAAACTGTGTAGGATCACAACACTTGTTCTTAGAGTACATATTTTCATTTTAGAATGAGTTTTTCTTCCTCAAATTGGCCATTTTTTTCTCTTATTCTAAATATTAATTTAAAATTTAGAGAGGTTTATGCTTTAAAAAAATCCAGCGTGGTGAGAAAAATAAACTTATTTTCTGAAATGTATTTCTCAAGTAAATTAATTCCATTTCAAGTCAATGTAAAAAATGATCGTGATTTTAACGGTAAAAAACTGTGAAAATGCTACGGTAAAAACCTGTTACATGGTTAATGGAAAGTTCCTGTAAAATTTACAGGGAAAAACCGTAAACTGACGTTCCCAGAATTCCATGCGTTACATTTCAAATTCTGTTTGAATTTGACATTTTTTCTTTGAAATAACTGTTTCTTCTTAGTTTTTTGTTTATTAGGGTTGTATGTTACATCTAATGTTGTTAAATTAATGTTTATAGCATATTTCAGTTTAATGAGTCTCACCATGATGGTGTTTAGTGTGTGAATGACACTGTGCACCTTCTCTACATGCTATTGTTTAAATGTTGCTTGTGATGGGCTTTGGCTCATCATGTGACTTTCTCATCATCACCTGCATTTGGTGGTTATCAGTGTATTTCAAAGGACCAAAACAGATTTCAGTACTTTAATAGGTTGGTATATTAAGATTATATCAGTTAAAGAAATTACGGTATTTAACTGTAAATTCAAGTTAAAACCGTAAAACCTAAAACGTTGCTACCGTATTTTTTATGGTAGAATTCTGGCAACCACAGCTGCCGGTTTTTTACCGTAAATTTTACGGAATTTTTTTTACAGTGCACTTTTTTAAGATTTATCCTGGAAATTAATACCAAAAGTACCAATTACAAAAATATTTATTTTGTTGTAATATAGCACTGGCTACCAGTGTTGGGTAAGTTACTCTAAAAAAGTAATTAATTGCCAGCTACTAATTACATCTTCAACAGCAATTTGATTACTGTTGTGAAATTATGTGAAATTAGATTACTCTCTCTAAAAAAAATATTGCATTACTTATTAAAGTGCCCCTATTATGCCTTTTCAAATATTACCTTTCATGCAGCGTGTCATGTAGCAGTATGTGAACAAACTTTCTGTAAAGTTGTGAAGCCGAAAGTGCACGATATATAAAGTTATTGTCTATCAAAAAAAAAAAAGAGTCGGCTCGCAATCGCCTAAACGAGTCTTTTGGAATTCGAATCTTATTCTGTTACGGCTGTACGTCACACATTTGCATAATGTCCGCTCATGGGCTGTTATTCGCGCTGTGCGCAGTAGACCAATCACAGCAGCGAGGGCTCACGGACAGGAGGGGTTTAGAGAGACTGATTCTTTGAACTGCTTCGCACGAGTCCTTTAGGAATCATTTCAGTAAAATTAAAGCTATTTTTTGAGAAAACTAAAGTGTTTTTTACCTTGGATGCATGTAAACCTGTTATAGGAGACTCAAAAAACAATATTAGCAACCTTAAAAATGGCATAATAGGGGCACTTTAATAATTATTTTCTAAATCCCACATCAATCTCGACCAGTTCAACAATACGAGGACAGACATGAAATGGCTCTTTTAATTCTTTCAAATAAATAACATAAAATTGCATAAATTATTCTTGAACTGTCCAATGTATTTAAAGGGAGAAGGTTATGATAAAAATATATATTTTAATATTAGATGTTAAATTTTGGTGTTAAATCCTCTATTGTTTTATATAGAATTGTTCTGTAGTCTAACAGTATTTAATGCAGAAGGAATTGTAATTAAATTACAGAAAAGTAAAGTAACTAAATTACAGTAATTAATTACACCCAACACTGCAGGCTACAATACCATGATTCTTGAAGTCTTCCTCAAAGTAATCCCTGTTTAGACTGAACTCTGGTTCCTCTGTGTAGCTGTACAGCTCTGTGAGAAAGAGACAAAGACGTATAGTTAAATAAAAAACAAGCACATAACATTGGGTTTTCATAGTAATATAGATTCACTGGCATTTCACATGTTACATGTTGCAACATTAAAATTACAGGACATCTAATCTTCTATGAATTTATATTTATTTTATTTAAAAATCTATGGTTAAACAGATCTAAGTTCTTGTTCTGCTTCCACTAAGTTTTGTTCACCTAATTTCAGTGTTTGTTCATCCCTAGAAATGTATGTGTGTGTGTGTGTGTGTGTGTGTGACCCACCTGAGAGCTCTGCAGTGAAGTTGTCCGTGTCTCCATATTCAAACTCCAGGTTCGGGGACTCCATGGACCCCTGCGGATCAGAGACAAATAATAACTGAACTGCCACAACAGAAAGTATCACATGTCTAACATCCTGGAGCGCTTGCCAACTGCCATTTCAGGTCTTTCCACTATTTCTGCAGCATGCGATTTTCCTTGTAATTATGCAAATTCAGCCAGGTCACACCACTGTAGTATTACAACGACAATAGTGTGGGAAATGTAGAGAAAATAAGGATGGCGATATTTCAACATGAACTAGCATTTCGATCACCACAGTACCTCACATGTGCTCAGAAGTTACAAAGAAGTAACCATTAAAACATACACATGCATTCTAAAATAAAATGTGAAATTAGGATGAATGCATCTCAAATTGTAGTAGCCTACACTGAAAATAGAAAGTCTAGGGTGACTTGATGCTGTATTTTTGTGTTTGCATCTGTACATGCTTATTGGGACAATATTGCCTACAAACTTGAGAGATGAAGAGTTTGTAACTGTTCTCTGCTAACACTTTCAGTATGATTAAAAACATATTTTAATAATAACATTTGAAAGGAATTACTTTACAAAATGCAGTACGCAGGGTCTGTAGAGCACTAAAAAATTATTTTAACGTTAATTTTTTTTTAAAAACGCTACGGTTAAACCTGCCAATTGGTTAACAGTAAGTTTTTTTTGCTACTGTATATACTGTAATGTGTTACTGTATAACTCTAATGAGACATTTCATGTAATTTTACAGTAAAATACTATTAAATTTGCTGTAACAACAATTCATCTTATAATTTACAGTCAAAAACTATAAATCAACCCTCCCAAAATTTCCTCTTGTGGTACACTTTAAAATAAAAATATAATTTTAATGGTCGAGAACTGTAGAAATACTACTGTGAACATGTTAATTGGTTAACAATACGTTTTTTATTATATACAGTGGAAAACAGGACATTTAAAAAAGAAAAGTGAAAAAGAACAAGTTACAATGAAAAACTGACATTCCCTTTGTAACATCTGATTTGATGGTTTTTCATGTTTCTTAGTATTTTGTTATCAGTTACAATTAGCTTTCTACGCCACATCTTATGTGGATAAATTAATGTTCATCGATTATTGTTCTTTTTTTTTTTTTTTTTACAGCAAAGTTCTGTCAACTTTTTACAGTAAATTCTAGAGATTTTTCACTGGCCCACAGTGTGTCATGTTAACAGGAAGCAAGGCTGCAGGGTTTCCAGTGTGTGTCCACCTAAAAGGATATTTCCTGCATAAATGACTGCTGACTGTTGGCCAAGTCTGCACTTATGCTTAAGAATAGCCACGTCTTTTAGCCAGCTCTCTCAAAGAGCTACTAAACTGTGAACATTCACACTCAAACGCAGTGTTAATGGTTTCAAAACCTCAGTGCTGATCTACTGTATGCTAATGTCCCTAAACACCTCTGAAACCTTGAGCCAAACAAGGATTTCCAGGCTTTTCTTTCACAGTCTGCCTGAAATGAAGAAGTGTCAGGTCCTCTGAGGCGTTTTGATTTAATTGCAGTCCAATTAACATCTGGGGAACACGCTCTGTGCTGTCAGTTGAAGGATAAATTACGTAAGATGCATAACGTTGAAGATGAACTTCTGAGGACCATTCCCCCTGAGGACCAGGTTCTCTTGCTCAAGTGCTTATTCATTTAAAGATGAAGCACTTCTGCAGGACATTCACCTTGTTGTTAGACTTTCTCTCAAGCTGTTTTAGCAGGCAGCTTTCTTGCAGTCTCTCCCTGTATTTTGCACCATCATGCAGTTATTTTTTAGATGTTGACACTTTGAATTTTGCCCAAAAGCTCTATTATGGAGGCATCCGACCTCAAAACCATCACAAATGGGTCATCCACTCTTATGCTTTTTGGGCAAACCTCAAATGGTTTCGTTTTGAGTAATGGCCTCTTTTGCCACCCACCCATAATGCACGGCTCTTGACAATGATACTGTAAGAGCTCTTGATATTGGTGGACTCGGTTCTCATATCTTGAACTCTCTACTTTTTCAAAGTGATTGTTGACCTCTCTCTACTTTCTCAAACAAGTCCCCTGTTTTACTGTATCTCTAACATCTTTGGGAAGCTTATATTCGCTCGTTTGACAGCTATAAGCTACAATGACTTCAGAGGCGGTAGCCAGTCAAAGAAACTTAAAATAAGTCCAATCATCAGATCAATCGTTTTATCTGTAAATTTGTGATCAGAAATAAAACTACACTTAAGTTTAATTTCAGATGGTAACAATACACTCATGTCACAATTTGGTTCGATAAATGATACTGATCTCACAAGTAACTTTCACAATACTTTAAACAAAGCCAAAATATGAATGAAACTGTATTTTTTTTTTATTATTACTTCATGATAAACACTTCACGAAAAGTACTTTTCATAACCAAAATAAAAATAGCCAAAATGCAGGATTATGCTTCCTCTCTGCCCCTTACAAAAAGTTTTAAATAATTTATTTTTAATTATATTTTTTATAATATTTATTACTTATTTTATATATTTATTTTTAGTATTTTTAATAAAATATGAAATACATTTATAATGTATTAAATTAATTTGATTTTTAATTTATTAACAATTAATAAACATGGAAGCTCCAATTTATAGCCATTTTAGTGTTTATTAATTGTTAATAAATTAAAAAATAAAATTAATTTTACTGGATTTACTGGATATCGTTGTTTATATGTGAATAAAACCTAAATTACATCTGCCTAAACTTACATTTTTGGATGAACTATACACAATATACATATTGTTGCATTTTTGTATTGCGATATGTTGTGACACAACATATTGTTGCACACCTAGTTTAAATATATGATGTATAATTCAGGCACTGTATATGGATTATAGGCAAAAAAACATTGTATAATGAATGTGAGAAAATTATACACGCACATTTTCATCATAACGCACATACTTTATGCATAATGCATGTGCGTAGATTTTATGTATGCATGTGCACACTAAACTAATGATTTACCCTCCTAACTCACAGACATGTGTGGCATCGTCAGAAGCATTTTATTTTGGTCCTCAGAAGCAGATGGCATTGATACTCATGGTGGGAAGCTCTAACTGAGAGCTGTGTGGGAGCGACAGAGAGAGAGAAAGATGGGCTTTCCTTCTGACAGCTTTTCTGACACCTTCCCTAAAGGTTACTCCCACTCTGATCTCCCAGAAGCAAAACATTCGTGTCTGATAGAAACCAGCACCAGATACTGATGCTTTCAGAGAAACAGGGCAGGTCAAGGGCCAAAACATCTCAATCAGAGGCAAACTATGATACTTATAAACTAGAACAATGTCCTGTAAACAGAAAACACATTTCTGCTGTGAATCATGACACTGATTACTCACACACACACGTCATACGCTGAAGAAACTGACTCAGTGGTGGAGTCTAATGAACCATGAGAGATTCATTAGGCTTTTTTACGCCTAACTTTACACTACACCTGATCATTACGAGGTACTTGCAAGTTATAGGTTGCAAACAGTCATATATTCTGGTGTTTCACCTTATAAAGCCTACACTATCATTTGATCGGCAAATTTCTAAGGACTCTAAACCATCAATATGATAAAAACGGTACAAAAAAAAACTGTTGTAAGCTACTACATGAATTTGGACTGTTTAGATTTTTTAGCAAATAAAAGGCCTTTTAATATAATTATAAAAAGTCCACCTTCAGGTTATTATTTGTGTCTTTTTTTGCTGTGAATCTTTACTGATTTTTATAAAGCAAATTAAAGAATAACTTCTACATTGTTAGTATTATATCAAGATGAATACGTCCTGGACTGAAGCAACTTAGGTTTACTTGATTATCCATACATCATTTTTAGAAAAATAGAGTATCAAATATGATCCATCAGGCTTTTGAGGAACATTTATTTGTTTCTCAATCATCATTATATTGCATTGTATTAGCCTATATGTTTTGCCCCCATAATAAAGAGTAAAGAGTGTTGATCATAAAACTAAGCTTTTAAATATCATCTTAATAAATATGTGACAATACATACAGAGTGACAACTGATATGCATTTTATGTAAATAATCTGCTTTATATATAGATCGCCTTTATTTACATTACAAGCTATCAGAATTCCCTCTTACGTTTTGGCCATATAAATATCATCAACTGCACCAAATTGCATATTTTTGCTCAGTTTGTGCCCCTGAAAAAAAATAAACGAGGTGTTAAGCTTCATAATCTCTGGTACCATATATATGAGCTATAAAATCATGATAAAAAGCATGATTTTTCTGAGTGTTATTTCATAATTCAGGCTTACATTTAATTTTTTCATACATTATATAAAGTACATTCACATCAAATATAAAGTCCAAAGTTCAGCTCTAAGCCCAACCAAATCATAACAAGTAGCAAACGATCAAGAGTTGCATGCTTTTCTGTCCTATGAAACAAACTGGAATAATCTGTAAAGCTCAAAACAGGCATGCACAATGTGCCCTGTGCCAGTCCTGAGCTACTGGACCAAATACTAAAAGATCCAGTCAATATTCAGCATTTAATATTCATTATTCATTTAATGCAGCCAGATGCAATTATTCATCACCATGCACATACCAAAAGACCAAGCACAGAGCTTCACATCCAGTGTATTCTGCTTTAATGACAGATCACTCACATATCTGACCTCTGAGTTTCACTCCCGGTCATAAACTCCAGCCATGCACAACATTTTGAGGCATTTTGTGTACATTCAAACCACCTCCCAATCACTGTCCTAGAAAAAAAATCTTCTGCAGGAGGAAAACACGCTCTAATTCCTCAAAAAAAATTAAAAAACCATTCAATATGCTCAACAATCATGGTCGAGGAATTCATTACCATAACTTCACTAGGCTGGACATATTCCCAGCACAATATGTGTTACTGTCCTTGAAGACTGCGCTATGCCAAGAAGAGAATCAAATATGCATTTGCTTGCTTTTATTTTTAATGACTGAATAAATAATAAGTTAATTTGTTGGAAAGAGCAATGAGTAGCCTACATTATAGTCAGCAGTCTTCACCACTCCAGTTCAGTCCATTCATAAATAGATAAATAAAGACAGAGATAAAATGATAAAGTCCTGTTTCCTTTATATAAATATAAATTAAAAATTCACCAGCTGATTAACAAATCAATTCAGATACGGATGGATGGATGGAGGGACACAAACCACTGCTTTTAAATAAATTTAAATGAAAATAAATAAACCTGCAGCAGACTGCATATACCCTCTTATCCCCCAATATAACAAAGTATGTTCCATAATATCAGGCTGATATCAAGCTTAATAAATAAGTGGTTTTGAATACGTATTATAATGCATAGGACTGTGTGCCCACTGACATTGACGGGTTAATGCGAGGAATCGACATGTAGATGAAATGAGCCAAATGCTTACATGCTCAGTATTTTATATGCGCGTGTGCATATATCCATATACTGAGTAAGAAGTGGGAATTCAAGACAGAAACAAATGCATCCTTCATATTTACCCTTCAAATGCATGTCTATATCCTCTATAAAACCATCAGCAGGTCACACTGGATCAAATTCCAAAAGACAAGGTATTTTTAGCGCCATGCATGTTTCTAAAAGAACAACTCGAGGCATTTAAAGCCCCCAGCAACAAGCCACCTTACACACACACACACACACACACACACACACACACACACACACACACACACACACACACACACACACACACACACACACACACACACACACACACACACCCCTCTACCCCTGCAAACTGTCAGTGTGCTCGGGTTACCTCCGAATCCTTCAGCTGATGGCTGAACCCATCTCTCTCTTGAGCCAGAGACTGTCTGTTACTGTTAGAATCATTAAGGAAAGGTACCTCCATGTCGTCGATCTGCTGCTGCATCTGTCAGGCTGTGGATCCGCTCGCCGCACGGAAATACACTGTCACACTGAAACAGACGCTGCTGGACTCCAAGTTCAGAATAATATCCGTCCCCGCCGCTCTGATTGGCTGCTGATAGCCGACGAGGGCGCGGTTTGACGTAACGCCTGCGGCGAGCCACGCCCACACCGCACTTGACCAGTAATATGCAGGTGCTATTACAAATAAATTGCCTGTATTTCTCTCATACTAATTGTAATAAATGTGATAAATGGTCACTTTAATTGCTGTAAAACATGCAATAATGAGCTGTAATATTCTGCTTTTTTTATATTTGGGAGTGTACCATGAAATCACTGCAATACAGCTTCCCAGGGGTTATTTTTTATAAAATAAAATAAAATATTCTTTGTTGATGTCATATAAAAATCACATACAATTTTAAACAAATAAGTCTTAATGTATATTAATTTACATGAAATTCCAGCTTTACATGAAAATTATTTATAAAAACTTGCCATGTAAAAATTAAATTTTTTTTTAAACTAATTCAAAATATTAATCCAAATGCCAGGTGAGGAAATAGCAGATAGACATAAATTCATTAAAGGGTAACTAAACCCTAAAACAACTTTTTTGAGTTAACGATCTGTAAGACTGTGTCTTTATTAGTGCTATGCATTGATTCGAGTAAATGTTTTGACAAAAATCACCAGTCAATCATGTATGGCCTTTAGAAAGTGCTGTCAGAGATCTGTTGTGATACAAACAAAGTGCTATTATTCATGTTGAGGAACAGAAAGAGCCACATTGTGACGTTTTTGACAGGCCATACTCTGAACAGAGTGAATTATTGATTGTTGAGATGGAGATATGTTTGTTGTGGTGATGTCTTCCCAAAAGAAACTGGACAAAAGAGTGAAGATAACAGACAGTGACTCTTTGAGTGTGTTTGTAATGTGAGTGACCAAAGCAGCTGTTCCTGTCTTTGCATACATACATACCCCTCAAACCATCATGTGTCCAGAATAAACACCCACCGTTTACACTGTCCAATTACACCTCCGATCCATGACCTCAGCGTCCAGGAATATACAAAGTGACTAAGCACACCAAGAATAGCATTAAAATACCTTATTTTTTAGGTAGCGGCTAAGTTAAAATTTGAGACCCTTTCCTAAAGGCATCATAACAGGTTAATTCAACACACTGGGATGCCCATAGGTAGTATTTAAAACCTCCTAAAGGATATTGACACTGTCAAATCACAGGCTTGTCACTGTCTACAAACAAATCAGTCTCCTCATCAGACCTTCAAAGGTTGGAGATCATGAAAATCAATCAAGTCAGGGATATTATAATTAAAACCAAAACCATAAAAAATCATAATACTTGAAATTTAAAATATTTCAGTATTTAAGACATTTTTATTGTTTAACAGACTATATATTTATAAAAAAACGAGTAAAAATGACAAAAAATGTAAATATAAAACCTTAAATATTCTACTTTTAGAATTTGTGTACCTTTTAAACACCCCTGCAAACAGGGATTTGTGCTCTTTATTGTAAATGATTTCTAGTATTTAAAAAAAAAAACATCTGTAAACAATCAAGTCAAACATGCATATGATAGCCTACTTAATAACCTGATTTGAGGCAAAACAGAAAAATTATAGCGCAGTCGGAAATGCCTGCAAAAAATGTTTATATTTGTGATTTTTATTTTTGTTCAAGATTACAGATTATTGCTCATCTACCATCACTTGCAATATTTAAACATTGTTGACAACTCATCATTAAAGACTTTCTTTTTTGTAGTGATTTACAACAATAAATATACAGACGGTTTAGCTTCTTTTCATCAATGCTCATTCTGTAAGAGGTGCTGGTGTTGATCCCAATGCGCTCCACGTGGTTCTAAAAGCACCCGGAATAATCCCAGGCCTGGAACCACCGTCTACTGCCACACAGCAGCAGCAAAGCATCCGTTTGTGCACACGAGCCCCTTCAAACGCTTTATAATGCACACGCACACACGTACCCTCGCAAATAAAAATGAAATAAAATTAAGACAGCGGGTTGAACATTTGAATAAGACGTACACCAACTGATGTGCTTTAGTACAGAGATTGTGTGTAAGTAGTGAATGCAAACGTGACAGGAGTGTTATTGAGGAGATATGGGGTAACAACACATTTACATTTTTAATACTAAAGTAGACTCTCTGGACACAAACTACAAGAGCAGCACATACTATAAACGTAAGAGGAACAATCATTTACAAACAGAAGGCGGGTTAAAAGCAAATGTTGGGAGAAAATTTAACATTGTTATATGCCTTTAGGGTTTTGTAAAGTTGATAAAAGCAGCCTAGAGTTTAAAAGGGTCCTTGGAACTGTAATGTGATAATTTGTCATATAACAGGGACCACAGAGCCCAAAGTATACTTCGGTTTTTACAGGGTACATGTAAAGTACGTGATGAGAATGCCATCATATGCACAGAGTGCAAACGCAGCCCAATTTTTCTAACCGCACAAGTAGGATACTTACAGCTACATGCACTTCAATATTTTTTTTTGCACTAGTTTATCCACAAGATGGAAACCCAACTGAAACTTTCATCTCACAAAAAAAAAAAAAAAGTAAAAAAAAAAAAGAGTTAAAAAAAATAATTAAGAGATGAAAAGAGATGTAAACTTAGGAATCAGAGGGGAAAAAATCAGTAATCAATAAATTAGCAATTTCAGAAAAGTCACAATTGCGAGATGTATTCACAATTCTGACAACAGAGTTGTGAGATATAAAGTCGCAATATGCAAGAAATTAAATTCAGAATTGAGATAAAAGAATGAGATATCTGTGAAAAAAATTCACAATTTCAAGTTTACTCATAATTGCGAGTTCCTCATTCACAATTCTGAGAAGTCTAAAAAAACAGAATTGAAATATATAAAACGCAGAACTGTAAAAATTCAGAATTCTGAAGGAAAAAAACAAGATGTTGACTCATAACTGCAAGATACAAACTCACATTTCTAAATCTGAATTGTGAGATATAAAGCTGTAATTACCTCTGTATTAAAAAAATCCAGCCCGATCTCACGGCAATTCATACATATTTTACGAGGTGGCTAATTCGTACGACCTCACTCGTACAAATTCATACGATTTTTGCTTAATCGTACGTATTTTACGAGTTGCCAATTCGTATGAATTTGTACGAATGACCTACACCTAACCCCGCCCCTAAACCTAACCGTCACTGGGGTTTAGACAAATCGTACTAAATTGTACGAGTGAGGTCGTATGAATTTGTACGAATTAGCCACCTCGTAAAATACGTACGAATTGCCGTGAGATAGCGTTGAAAAATCTGCACGATATAAATTCTGAGTCCAAATTGTAAGATAAAAACTCAGAATTGCAAGATGAGCTGTGAGCTTATATCTCACAATTGTGTGTTTATATCCCAATTTCGAAAAAAAAAAGTCCAAAATGTGAGACAAAAAGTCGCAATTAATTTAGTTTATTCTGTGATTGAAACACGCTTCCATGGGAAACGCCTGGGCCACTGTTTCACATTTTGGAAAATAAACAAGAGCAGACAGAACAAGAACAAACTGAAAACTCCAGCAAAAACAACAGACGTCTGCGCTGACGAGTGCTCGTGTGAGAGGATTAAAACAGATCTATTCGCTCTTAACTTTTGGAGAGAAAAGGCGCAGACACTGGACATGTATGAATCTTTCTAGTGAACATGTGGAGCACCTGTGTTCATGCATGCTATCAAATGGAGTACTTTGAAAACCTGTGCATTCGACTGTTCATTTAAAAAAACAAAAACAACGAAGTATACTTTGGGCAGGACAATGAAAAAAGTATTTTGCGCTGCAAGCGCTCCACTGGCTAATCGACACCTTCCATGTGAGACGGTCCTGAGCGAAGGAAAGAGACGCCACATTAAACAGGAAACGGACAAGGTCATTTTGATTCCCTTTATGACAAACACAGATGGCAAAGAGAAGATAAATATCTGCCATAAAGATTTTCAGAAGTGTAGCAAAATAAAGGTCCCAATTTTATTAGAATTGAATATCCCAGTCACAAAGGCAGCTTTTGCTCTACAGGCCTGCAAACAGCAAAACTTTCCTTCTATCCTCTGAAATGAGTACACAGTTGGTCTTGGCTTCAGTTTACACACATTTCTCTCCCATTGTGTTCCAGACTAAATCTGCAGAGGACCTGGAAAGAAACTCGGTACCGGATTAACTGTACATTTGGTATCTCATCGATATAGGCTATACTTCACAGTATATAAAACAAGGGTTTCATTCAATTTCATATTACACTAGAATATCTTATAACATTGAATTGCTTATTTTTAAAATGACAGAGGATGAGTTCATAGGAACAAAAGTTGATGGCAGAAGAAAAAGTAAAAAAAAAAAACTGTATAAATATCTTAATATACACCCGTGATTACACAGCCTGATGAGTTTCAGCAATAACGTGGATAGATTGCGCACAGTTTGAGCATTTCGATCTCAAACATCAATACTGGCATTCTTGGAAACAGTGTGGAAGGAGCGTGTTGCGAAATTTGAAATGCTAATGCATCAGCCAATGAGATTCCAGTCTGAGTGAACGAAGGGGATAAGCCCCGCCCCCAAATCGTTCACAATCCAGTTAAATTTTAACAACTTTTTATTTAGAACGGAAAGCGCAATTTTTTTAAATTAATACAAGTTTTAAAAAATAAACAACAACAATAAAATTTGAATAGTGTGATCAACTAAAAAGAAAGCGCCCGACCGCAATTCTGTCCCACCCCCCCCATATTATATAAAGAAAAAACAAAAATCACGTCCAAAACAAGAGAACAGGACAAGGTGGCATGTCCATGACTAAATCATCGGGTATGATCGACATTTTTTTTTTTTTTTGTCCTTACTGGAACTTATAATTAAACAATAAAACATCACTAAATGGATTAGGTACAACTAACACATGAAGCTAAGAAAAGATGAAATGGTTAAATTTCCATGAAAACGTCGCTAGGTTGCACCACTGGCAGTAGCAGCTCATAAAAGATTGGCTATGTTATTCTAGCATAAAATAAATAAACACTGCCGTAGTGATAATTAGCCACGCCATTCACAGCTAAACAATCAGATCAGGGCTTCTCCCTCCCCTCCAAATGCAGGCTGTGACACACAGCTCTGTCTCGCCTTAGTCTGTATGAATTATGGAGTCTTGGTAATTTCTTTAGTCTTCGTTTCCCACCTGTGAATGGGTCTAGTACCTAAAAATGAAACATTGCAAGCAATTATTAAAAATAATTAAAATAGACAGGAGTTTCTGAATCATGAAGGTTCATCAAGCAGCTGCTGACCTGTAGTAGTTTGGCTTAAAGGGTCCGTTCTTGTTCAGGCCGAGGTATTTGGCCTGTTCATCAGACAGTTCAGTCAAATGTGCATCAAAAGTAGGGAGATGAAGGCTGGCCACATACTCATCTGCAGAAAAAGCAGATTTTTTAAGCACATTTTAAACATTGTGCATCAAGAAAAGTCATATTTTGATTGATTGTTTATAAATTTAGCACCATAGTTCTTTGCCAAGTAGACACGGCTGCAATTAATTGATCAAAAATACAGTAAAAACAGTAATAGTGAAATATTTTTTAGAAACTGAAATAACTATTTTGTATTTGAATATAGCATAATTTATCCCTGTGATCTTAGCTGAATTTTCAGCATCATTACTCCAGTCTTCAGTGTCACATGATCCTTCAGAATCATTCTAGTATGCTATATGCATGTATGCATTTATTTATTCCAGATTCTTTTTTTAATCTGGCTTCACTTCATCAAAAATTTTCAGAAGAATCAACTGAAAAGTAAAGAGTCCTAGAGGAGTCTAAATACAGCATAACTTAAAAACATATATATATATACAAACAAAAGCCTATTTAAATAATAATATTTTACTTCTGATGCAAAGATTCGGAAAATCAAGAAATCTCATCTCCAATCAGAAAAGTGTTTGGCCAATAGCAGAGTGAAGTATAAAGCACAACTCGCTTTAAACCAAGCAGATTTCTATTGGTCAGCTTGAAAATGAGAGAAATCTGCAGCAGAACTTTTTCAGTCGTATGGATTCCTATTGGAATTCACCCACAAAATATCACAGACCAAAGGTAAATGTGACCGCATCTTAACTGACTACAATCAATTACCCATATCGCTCCACCTCCTTCTTAAAGAGACCGTTTGGGATTCAATCTCGGATTTATTTTTCATGTCTATGAGCATGAGCTGCAGGTTTAGAAGGAAAAGCTGAAGAGCAGTGGAGAGGATGAGAGATCGGGGATGGAGAAGTGGCAGCCGTTTGTGACAGTGTGACCTATTTTCAGCTGTCTCCTGCTCCTCAGAGTCTGCGCAGGATCCCAACATGGCTAAACTCTCTATAATGCGTGCTGCAGAAAACACTGAATCTTTCAACAGGCTGAAAACATCCGTGCATGGAGCAGACTAAAACAATTACAACCATTACACCCCTAGACGGCCATAATATTAACACAACATTTGAGGATTTCACTTAAATGCTGGGTTTATTGCATGTGACGCTTGTCTTGATGGAAAATAAGCAGTACAGAACTCTCAAATAGTTCGTTTTAGGTCAAACATAACCATTCATTTAGACATGGCATTTTTTATGCACGTGCATATATTTATATCAGTGCATCATACCCATTTTTTTAGGCAGCAGGTAGACGTCCTGTTTGTAGCGGCCTTCAGGAGCATTGTATAGCTCTATCAGAGCCAGCGCCTGGGGAAAAAGGAGCAAGAAATCAGTCACCATGACAACAGCAAGGGTGTGTGTGTCACACACATACACACTAAGTGCCTGAGGTTCATACTGTCACACAGCTCACAGACTGAGAAACCAATTCTCTGAATTATGACTATGAAGTCAAATTCTCCTTGCATGCACACAAAAGCACATTACCCATTTAATAAAGTCATTTGTGTTTCTTTTTTCACTCTTTCACTCTCGTCTCACCTGGGTAGTCGCGGTGATGGACAGCACAAAGGTAGGAACAGTGGAGCAGCTCAGGTTTAGGAGGCGACCCTGCAAATATATACAGTATATGGATTGGTTAAGACATTAAAATTCTAACAAACTATATTTTTTAGTTGCATTTTAATCTAAACTTCTTTTTTCTCCTTCATAATGCCTGTGATATATCCGACTGTTTAAAGAAATAAATTTGCCTTGCATACAGAAAGATACTTCCCAGATATTTTGCATTTATATATGGACACAATCCAATGTAACAGTAAAAAAAATAATAACTTCAATTAAAACTAAATGTTAAGTAAAATATTTAAAAAAAGCTTTTATTTCAGTTAGTTGCCAAGTCTAGAACTATAAAACAAAAATTTATAAAATTACAAAAATGCAATACAAAATTACCAAAACTTCAACTATTTAAATGAAAATGATATAAAATAAAATATAATAAAAAAAAACACTGCAATGTAATTGAAGTGTTTCTAATGAAGAAAATCGGATGTGTATCGAATTATAAAAATAGCACTGGAAATTTTCCACAAAATTCTGGAAATTACTTCCGACAAAACAATTCATTATGTATGCTTGTATGTATGAATGAATGTATGAGTGAGTGACTGAATGAATGACTGAATATTAAACAACTGTGAAATACCGGCAGGACTCATTTTAATCTAAATGGTGTTAAAAATCAAAACATTTCTCTAACCTCTGCCAGCAGCACTATTCTCTTTCCATCTGGCCAGATCACATGATCGACCTGCGACCTCACCCGCTCCCAGGTCAGTTCAGGGGTTCGCAGACTGGCCTGAAAAGTTGGAAGACCGTCAACTTTCAGACAGCTATTTACAGTACATACATATGTGACGACAAACTATGGGTTTGAGCAGTTTCCTCACCACATCAATCTCAGTGTTGGAGTGGCCCATGTTGCAGACAATACAGCCGTTCTTCATGCGGTCCATGTACTCTCTTACTACCACGTTTTTATTGCCTAAGGACACCACACACAACAAGAGTGAAATGAATGGTGACGAGAAACCCTAAAAGCTTCTTGGTTTAGTTGATGAAAGGAGCTTCGGGAAAGAAATTGATCTAAAATGACTCAAAGAGCCACTCGTTCTCCACCTGTCTTTCCCCACAGAACCACTAAATGAATCCAAAGAAGTCCAAATGCAATTACTACCAAAAGTAATTCATCCACATTAGCAACACAGCTGCCTGCAGACTGAACTGTAATTCAGGTTTGATTCTTGAATCGTCCTGTTTATACTCTATCTTACAGGAACGGTTAAAAATTGGTCCATAATCAGAACTTTTGTCAAACTACATTTAATTGAAATTCAAGACTGACTGCAGCTCAGGCATAATTACTTGAAGTCTCAGATGTAATTAACTTTAGGTAGAGCAATCTATACTAGAATCACTGTGCTAATGACAAGTGCATTTGCATACTGCAGTGAGAGTCAGAATGCAGTTATACAGACAATAAACTGTGCACAGTTATATAACAGTGTAGTGCACTGCAGCTGTGTAGTGTCTGTTAAACACTAGCTGATAGCTAATTATTTATAATAACCTCATTTAAAAACAATATTTAAAAAATATATATATATAATAATGATAATCTAAAAAAAAAAAAAGATTACTTAAAATACATAATAATAATGATAATATCCTTGATAACCACATTTAAAAACAATGTAAAAAAAATAATTATTTAAAATATATATAAATAAATGAATATAATAATAATAATAATTATTATTATTATTATTTGACAAAGCCTTGAAAAAAAATCATTAAAAAAAAATATATATTTTTTTTTAAAATGAAATATATTTATTTTTTACAAGCAATTACAAAGAATGGGCACAACAGCTTTCAAGCTTCAAAAAGAATGCAAAAAGAATTATTTTCTTTTTTGGGTAAATTGTAATTTTTTCCCCCTCAAATCAGAATAATAAACCTTTGAAATTGACTACAATCAAAACAGGATTCCAAAATACCTGTGCAGGTGATGACAATGTCGACTTGTCGGATGACTTCGTTGAGTTTTACCAGCCTGAAGCCATCCATGCTGTGTGATGACAAATAAAAACGAGTCTTTCTAATGGGTAAGCATTAAAAACAAGTGGCAAGAGACTCAATTCTGAATGAGAACCTTGCAGAACGTTTACAAGAGTTAGGAAAGTACTATGATAGTAATTTGAATCAGGTGTGCAAAAATGATGAATACACAGTCCTGGAGATTCATTCACCACTCAAATGCTGGTTCACAATGTATTAACACAATAAAATGAAATTAAGTATAATTTAACGGCATCGCTGCTGTTGAGGAAATGCTGAATCAGTGAAAGCAGCTGCAAACTCACCAGGCCTGTAGGGCGCAGATGGGGTCAATCTCAGTGACGTAGACGATGGAGCCCATCGCTTTGAGAGCAGCAGAGCAGCCTTTTCCAACCTTATTACACACAACAGGATTTACAGTAATGACTCGGAACAAAAAGGTTAAATGTACCTGTGAAAATATACACTGTATGTAGCACACAATGTGACTGACACAAACAGGGCAAGATCCTTTGTTCTTCCTGGAAAAACATTCCTGTTAAGACTTTCAGAAATCAAATGAAATGCATGTGGAGGCCTTTCCTGGGGTTTTCTGTCCTCTAGTGGCCAAATCTGGTCTCTGTTTACTAATGCAGTAATGCAGTGGAGGTGTGGTCAGCAAAAGATGAAACAGAATATTCAAACATTTAACAAAATCATTCTAAAATGGTTGGTGTTTAGCTGATCAGACAAATTATTTTCCTATTTTAATTCTTCACCGAGCATTTTCCAATCCTAAAAATCATTTTTTACATTTTGCATGTGTCAGATACCAGTCTTTCGAATAAACAGATTTAAATGTGTACCTTTACATAAGGCCAAGAATATTCTGAAGATCTAAATGCAGCTCTCTAGAGGTTCTCATAGGAAACAGTTATTAGCTGGCAACATTTGCCACCTAATGATCTCACCTCTCCATATCCACACACCACCACCTGCTTCCCTCCAAACATCACATCTGTGGTCCTCTTTAGACTTGAACACAAAACACAAACATGCTCAGTGAAACCACAGGCCGATACTAACCACACAAGTCCTGCCGAGCCGAAAAAGACATGTACTTTACACACACAGTGTGTTAAACTTATTGAGTGCCTTTATAAGTGACATACCCATCCAAGATGGACTCCCGGCAGCAGTAGAGGTTGTCAAATTTCTGCTTGGTCACTGAATCGTTGACATTCATCGCGGGAACACACAACTTGCCAGCCTTTGACAGCTGGTAAAGCCTAGAAAATAAAATATGAGAGATAGTTACAACAAACACACAAAAAAAAAAAGGATTAATGTTGATAATCACTACATATAATACATAATTAACATATAATTAATATATACACTGCAGGTCAAATGTTTGGAATAATTAAGATGTTTAATTTTTTTGAAAGTCGAACAAAAATACTAAACCAAGGCTGCAATGTTTTAATGAAAATACAGTAAAAACAGTAATACTGTAAATTATTTATAATTTAAAATAACTATTTGATTATATTTTTATTTCTGTGATGCAAAGCTGAAATATTAGCATTATTATTCCAGTCTTCACTTTCACATGATCCTTCAGAGATCATTCAAATATGCTGATTGGTCCTCAATTATCCTTTTTTATACATGCATATATACGCATATATATACAGTGGATATAAAATGTCTACACACCCCTGTTAAAAGTGTAGACCAAGATAAATTATTTCAGAATATTTTCCACCTTTAATGTAAACTATAACCTGTACAACACAATTAAAAAACAAACTGAAATCTTTTAGGGAAGTGGGAGTAAAAATAAAAAACTAAAATAATGTGGTTGCATAAGTGTGCACACCCTTAAAGGGGTCAATGGATGCCCATTTTAAGTTGATATGATTCTTTAGGGTCTTAATGAAAAGGTCTATAACATACGTTGGTTAAAATGTTTCAATGGTAGTGTAAAAAACACCTTTACCCTGTCAAAATCAGCTCTGTTTTCAGCACGCTGTTGCAGTCAATGTTGCTTTAAATGCTCGTGAGCTCTGCTGGCTCCACCTCTCTCTTCCGTGGAGTGACGAGCAGACCATAGATATGTGTAGATTCCTTATTCGACCGCTCCAGATACGTTGATGTGTCAGCCATCTCGCATTCACCATAATAATCAATGAATATTCAAAGATATACAAGCGTATAACTTGCTGTTGTAGACGCACACAGTCAATGCGCTCAAAGATTCGCAGACCGTTCCAAAAATGGAGGATGGCTTAAGTATCGCGGGCCATAGAAACAGTCGATAATGAGGCATCTATGTATATAAATCTACGGAGCACACTAAACTTCAGCCGCGAAACTGGCTAATTAGCACATTATTAGGAAAGGCGATTTGCAAAGATTCATAAAAACCTTTATACTCACTTCTTCTGTAGATAAAGCTGGATCACGAATGATTCGGGCGAACACAGACGCATTTATGTAGACTGAGATTGGCACATTCACTTCAAAATGAAAGTAACGTTAATCCTCTGCGTCTTCAGTGGCTCAGATGTCGGGAGTAAATGACGACTGCTATATTCATTATTACATCCAACAACAGAACACCTCAATCGCTTAATCGGAGACATCTTGTCTTCCCCTGCACCGGAATCAACACAATGTTGGACTGATGACAGCTCACTCAGGGCGGGTCTAAGGTAAGACGGGCTTGTCAATCAACTATCGTGGGGGGTGGGGGGGGGGGGGGGGGGGCTGTACAGAACTACGTCATTCTGACAGGACCCTCAGGACAGCCTGATTTGAGAAAGGGAATTTTAAAACAGGGATTTAAAAAAAAAAATTAAAAAAAATTGGTGGATTTTTATCATTATAGGATGGATGTGTAAACACTTCCAACACATTTATGTTCAAACTACTTAAAGTATATTTTGCATCCGATGACCCCTTCAAACTAATACTTTGTTGAAGCACCCTTTGATTTTATTCCACTCAGTCTTTTTGGGTATGAGTCTATCAGCATGGCACATCTTGACTTAGCAATATTTGCCCACTCTTCTTTGCAAAAACGCTCCAAATCTGTCAGATTGCGAGGGCATCTTCTGTGCACAGCCCTCTTCAGATCACCCCACAGATTTTCAATCGGATTCAGATCTGGGCTCTGACTGGGCCATTCCAAAACTTCAGACTTCTTCTGGTGAAGCCATTCTTTTGTTGATTTGGATGTATGCTTTGGGTTGTTGCCGTGCTGAAAGATGAAGTTCCTCTTCATCTTCTAGCAGAAGCCTGAAGGTTTTGTGCCAATACTGATTGATATTTGGAACTGTTCATAATTCCCTCCACCTTGACTTAGTCCCCAGTTCCAGCTGAAGAAAAACAGCCCCAAAGCGTGATGCTGCCACCACCATGTTTCACTGCGGGTATGGTATTCCTTTGGTGATGTGCAGTGTTGTTTTTTTGCCAAACATGCCTTTTAGAATTAAGACCAAAAAGTTCAACCTTGTTTTTTTTTTTTGCCACCCTACCCCAAAGCCCAGACATATGAAGGATATGGGAGATTGTTATCATATGTACTACACAGCCAGTACTGGCCAGTAATTCCTGCAGCTCCTTTAATGTTGCTGTAGGCCTCTAGGCAGCCTCCCTGACCAGTTTTATTCTCATCATTTCATCAATTTTATAGGAACGTCCAGCTCTTGGTAATATCACTGTAGCGCCATATTTTCTCCACTTGATGTCTTCACTGTGTTCCATGGTATATCTTATGCCTTGGAAATTCTTTTGTACCCTTCTCCTGACTGATACCTTTCAACAATGAGATCCCTCTGATGCTTTGGAAGCTCTCTGCGGACCATGGCTTTTGCTGTAAGATGCGACTAAGAAAATATCAGGAAAAGCCTACTAGAACAGCTAAACTTTATTTGGGTTTAATCAGAGGCACTTTAAATGATGGCAGGTGTGTACCGACTCCTATTTAACATGAGTTTGAATTAGGGGTGGGAGAAAAAAATCGATTCTCCGATGCATCGCGATTCTCTCTTCAACGATTCTGAATTAGTTTTTTCCCCCGCATATGGCACGTGTGCACGCAAGCGACACGGTGGGCTTCATTACACAGAATTTGCGCTGTGAGACACGTACACATTGCTTGACAGTGTGTGCTTCCACCTGCCGTGTTTTACTTTAGATATGCTTTCATTTATGCCGTTTGGAATGCAGTACTATATGCATGAAACACGTGCTCTCATAGACTTTCACATGCGCTTTGTGTTTGTTTGTCCTGAAGCTCGATTGCGGCTGCGGTTAAATGCACTTGCATTCCAACTATAAACAAAAAGCATAGAAACTCCAATTTTGGTTAAGATGTAAAGATGTATTTGCACAGCAGAAGAATTAATTGGGGAAAAAATGTAGAGTGCCTGAAGATTCCCACCCCTAGTTTGAATGTGATTGCTTAATTCTGAACACAGCCATATCCTTAGTTATAAGAGGGTGTGCACACTTATGGAACCACATTATTTTAGTTTTTTATTTTACTCCCCTGAAGATTTCAGTTTGTTTTTTAATTGAGTTGTACAGGTTATAGTTTACATTAAAGGTGGAAAAGGTTCTGAAATGATTTATCTTGGTGTCATTTTTTTACACCACAGAAACCTGGCATTTTAACAGGGGTGTGTAGGCTTTTTATATCCACTGTATGTATATAATTATTACACACACACATACATATATAATGGTTATTATAATTATGACAATGTTTCTTATTAAGCATTATTTCTCAACCACATTTGCCAGTTCCACTACTTGCCACTAGATGGAGACATTCCCTCCTGATATGAAAAAACAATTGCAGTCCCCACATTGTGTCCAATTCCAAGTTTTTACAACAATCCTCAATCAAATGCCAAAAATGTAACATTACTTTAATGCATTTAACAAACTAAAGTTTTTCACAAATGACCATAATCACCTGTGAACTCCAGTCACGCTCTCCTCTACGATGCCTTTGACCTTTTTGAACATGTTGGGATATTTCTTATAGATCCAGTGAGTCAAATCTCCTCCATCGTCTAAAATCTACAAGACATAAGCTGTTGAGACATCGAGCAGTCATAATATTTCAATTCTCTATATGCATATATTCTAGCTACCATGTTGGGCTGCCAACCCTCCACGTTAACACAGCGATCGATACACCACCAGAAATCATCCTCCGATTCACCCTTCCAGGCAAACACTGAGAAACCTGCCAGAGACGACACACCGGACTTCATCAGGACAGAAAAATATGAAAGAATACAAAGGAAATATGAATAAGAAAAGAAAAATATTAACCTCCCTCGGCCAGAGCGGCTGCTACCTCGTTTTGAGTGGAGTAGATGTTACAGGCGGCCCACCTGCACTGAGCGCCCAGAGCAGAGAGGGTCTCCATCAACACCTGCAAACACACATACAAGCAAACAAACACTTGATGCATTACTGAAACAGATGTCATTCGGCTCTCAAAAATAAGCTTTATTTTTGAAAACATCCTCACAAATATAGTATGACAGTAAAAAATGGGATGAATAATGTCCCAAAAAGTGTTGAGGTAGGATTAGGGTGTTGGAATTATAGTGTAATTTAATGTAATTAGTTTAATTTAAGAACAAATTAAGTTAATATTAGGTATATGAGTGTACAGAAACTCACAGCAGTCTGTGCAGTGATGTGGGTGCAACCCACAATTTTGGCTCCAGCCAATGGCTTCTCTCCCTGAGCTCTCTTCCTCAAAGCCATGAGAGCAGGCATCTCTACAGTGCATAAATACACACAAAATATATTAACATGTCTATAATATAAAATTAAACGTTTTTTTGCAGAATTCAGAATTCAAAGAAGAAGAAAAAACAGAATTCAGAGTTTACATCTCGCAATTCTGTTTTTTGATTACGCCACAGAATTAAAAATAAAGGCAATTTCTACTTTTTACATCTCACAAATCAGACTTTTTCTCAGAAATATAGAATTGTGAGATTTAATCTCAGAAAGGCCAGATAAAGTCTGAATTGTGATGATGAAAGTATGCAGTTTCCTGGGAAATCCTGGAACAACTCTTTATAAATATTAATTATTATAGGCTTACCATAGTGATTTTAAGCCAAAAACATGGTTTGGAAAATGGTTTTAAGACTCGTTATTTACATTTTGTTAATTTTGCAAACAAAAAAAGTCACATAACAGCTGTAAATATGAAAGATCTGAAGACACAGGCTGTGTGTAAGTGCACACTGGAGTATTAGGCCATGTGGTTATGAGGAGCTGAAGGGGGGGGCCTTGCTGTCTCACAGTGCACACTGAACATATGGCCCCTCAGCAGCACAGGAAGAACATCAAAACACGCTTCGCTTGATCTCACACTTTTACACACTTAAACAAATACTTAATATAACAAGTGGCTTAATATGTTGGCAGGCCGTCATGCTCGTTAACGGTTATAGCTTGTTGGCACATAACATTAAGACACAAGGGGCCCTTCCCACCTTGCTCTGCAATCTCGATCTCCCTGCGTCCGAAGTCGGCCTGTTTGATGTTCTTGATGCAGAAGTCTGCATTGCCCTTGGAGTTCTTCTGCTGTTTGTCACGGGGAGAGGTTTCGTCATCGGAGCTGTCAGTGTACGAGGCGGCTGAAAAAGGGAGTAATAAAGAAAAAAAAAAATATGTAAACTTGTGTATCTGTTTCTAAGAGAGCCCTGCAGGAATGTAGATTTTACTTTTCTAACCTACAATCTACTCTCCTTTATCAATGTAATCCTCTTAAAGAGGCCTGCCAGAGAACCCACACAGCTTTTGTTCACATGACTCACCTGACACTCTACATTAGACCCTTGACGCATGTATGTAGCCCACCAGACTGAGGTTTAACAGGACGTGTGCATGTGACTGTACAGCATGTATTGGTGCTTGTACAACGCCATACCTGAGCTGTAACTGTCTGTAGAAGACTGTGAGATGGAGCGAGACAAAGACCTGCGGCCAATCTTGGTGGGACGTTTGTTGAACTCCTGCTTCTGGTCTGCAAACTGGATCTGTCATGAAAAATGGTAGGGGGTCAGGACAAGAGAGAGAAAACACCAGAGTGAGAAACCTTGTAGTGAGAAAAAGAAAAAGTCTCATGTTCACCAATGGGCTAAATGGGCTGAATAATGCAGAAATTGAAATGATCAAACACTAAATTCTAAATGAATCCTTAAAGCTATTAAAGTTATTTTTTCCTCTTTTTTTTCTTTTCTTTGTCCTTTAATAATAGACATCACAGCGGCTGGTTATTAGGGTATTTTGGCTGATATTTCCTTAAGAGCTGCCGCTGATGAACATGACGCGCATCTGACACACATATTTTCTCTCAACTCTCTTTACCTTTTCTGCACTTCAGGTCTTAAAATCTCTATTAATGAGCTGACGAGTTGAATCGGGTGTTTTAGATGAGTGAGACAGTCCTGGGCTGCTCCAGGACAGTTTTGGAAAACATTTCATAGAAGTGTACTTAAATGTGACTCATATAATATATATCATTAATTGAAACTCAAAAGTAAATATTCTAATGTTTCGAGATACTGATTTTTGACTTTCATGAGCTGTAAGCTCGAATCATCAAAATTAAAACAAAAAAAAAACTTTTGAAATGTTTTACTTTTCATGCAATGAATCTAAAATATATGAAAGTTTCACTTTTTGAAATAACTTACAAGAAAAAATGAACTTTCACGACATTCTAATTTATTGAGATGCTGTATATACACACATATACACACTTGTTGAGGTTGGATTTCACACCTCAAATGTTCACCATTTTCCCTTTTTCGGAGCTGTAACGGATAATGCTTAACAGTGTGGCTATTACCACAGGAAGTGACAAACATGTATGTAAACAATGATCAGTCCCAGCACGATGCTACAATTCACATTTTAAGCTGAATATTAGGAATAAACCTTTACTTGGAAAGTGAGAAGGAAATGATTTAAACCAAGATCTGTCCCAATCTTTAACACAATTTGACCTGCCAGGTAAATACTTCCGGTACCCCACAGTTAGGCAGGTTTGACTGTGATAATTTCGATATCATAACCTTGATAACTCAATCGAGTATCCTTTATAAACCACTAATCTGCTCTCAATGAAAGTCTGGAGCAGAAATCATTGAGAGCTCATCGTAGACGTGTTGGTAAACTGTGCTACTATTAATGGCCTGGCAGCTGTTGCCTGCAGAGAGGAACGCGCTGCGTGAACCGTGAGAGGATTACGGTGCGGTGCAGTCATCCCCTGCTGACGTTATTATCTGAGTTAACAGCAAGCCTCAAAGCCCCCCCCCGCTGAATCAAGAGATTTTTTTAAAAGCACGACTATTACATAACCCCATGCCATATCAGTGTTCAATCAACCACTGAGTGATCGCAGTGATTAATCTTCAGGCTTTAGGTTGGAGCTATAGGAGGTGCTGTTTCCAGGACGGATGGATGGCTTTTAGACCATGAGTAAAACACACAGTTATGCAGACAAGTATAAGGTCCTGACTTACAGAGACCTTGATTCACACAAACACACCGCTGTGCCCAAAAGCACTTGAGCAATTGTCTCTCGCAGGGGTTTTGCGAAAATAATGCTACAGAGACACAAACACCAGCAAACCCTGTGAACTTCCAATTTGGCACCTGTTTAGTCTCTTATCGCTTGGCACAAAGGGCCAAAGTACTGTACTGGGAACGTTTCATTGTACAGGAAACACACTCTTCCAAATCACATACTTGCAGGAAAAACATGAGACTAATCCGATAAGAAAAAGCTCAGAATGCTCAGATTCAGTGAGATCCATGGCAAAAACCAAACAAAACACATATTTCCAGGATTTACCATCTAAAAATACAACTACTACTCTAGTCCAAAACTTGGTTAGAATCATAAATGTTTGATTGGAATTGGAATGCTCTACAAAAGACAACAATTCTGCAAAGAGACTCAACTCATATTTGATACAAACAGTTTGATGTTGCTAAGCTAACAGCATGATTCTCCAAGTATAACAATACATTTCACACATAAATATTGGGTATAATAATATCAGAATCTATTTTTAACCAAGATACTTGGGGCGTTTTCAGTTTTTTCAGGGCATTTCAATTTCAAGGTTGGAGTGGCAATCAAGGCTTCGTCAAGACAGCATTCTTGCACTGCAACTATACAACATTCTAAGATGAAACGGCACTATTTGGTTTTTAACTGTAATAACTACTATGCTCACCCTGAGAATCGGACACTGTTGCTTTTTTCCTCAATATATTTCCCATTATGAATTCTGATGAAACTTGGTTTGTTGGACCGTTGGGTAAGACAACCAAACTGCTCCAGAGTTTGTTTTGACCATTGGGTCAGACAACCAAACCACTCCAGAGTTCATTTTGGCGATTGGGCTGGACAACCAAACCACTCCCGAGTTTTTGTCCATTGGGTCAAATAACCAAACCGGTCCAGAGCTCATTTTGTCCGTAGAGTCGGACAACCAAACCACTCCAAAGTTCCTTTTCAATTGGCTGAATTGTCCAGGTGATCTCGGACCGATTATTTTGGTGCAGATCCAAGCATGATCACCAAGTTCACATTTGCCTAAAAGAACCAATCTCAGGGAGAAAATGCACCAAGTCCTGAAATAAACATTCCAAATGAGCCAATGTGTGAAAAAACCCTGAATCTGCATTTGCACCAGGCTCAGATCCAGTCTAACAGGGGTCAATGATGCTGGAAAGAAATTACGTTGGACCCCCTCTCGCTCTCTATGGCAGAAGACACACATTGCTCCCTGCTAATCCATGCTGAGCACACAGATGGCTCTGGACTATTTTCATTCCAGAAGGTTAAGCTTTCAGCCCCCAGGACAGCCCGAAGACCACCCTGTCACTTTCTCCCCTCTTACCTTCTTAACTGAGGGCTCGGAGATCTCTCCATCCTTCTTTTTCTTCAGCATGACAAACTTGAAAGTGAAGAGAGACAGAAAGAAACAGAGGCAAAAGGGAAGGGCCGGCGAAGAGGAAGTGGATTTTTATACCAGCTTTACACGTGGCCAGTCTGAACTGATCCCATGGCCTGTGCAGCACAATGCTAGACTGTTTCCCTTTGGGGGTTTTTGTGCATCTCTCTTTTAATTGTTAATTGTTTAGAGGCTGGAACGATTCTTGTCGGAGTTGGCAAAACGTGCGTGAGTGTTTGTGTGTGTGTGTGTGGAGGCTTTTAGGAGTGATTACTGCGTCTCATGCTCAAGATAATGAAACATGCCAAGGACACATACTCACACACTGCCACCACTGGCCCTGACAAAGGGCTCTTTGTGTTTTTCTGGTCCTAGAATATACAAGCAGAAGGGGACAGATCGGAAATACCAGAGGGATAATTACTCTGGCATGTTCTTGAGTTCTTTAACCTCACCTTTATGACAAACATCAGCGTCTTGGTCGCAGGTTTAGCTTGTTGATTATCAACTGGTGGCCTTTAACAAGTAAAATGTGCCAAGACTTAAACTCTTCAACATTGTAAAGCATACAAATTGCTGATAGATGTTTTATGAAGGTCCAATCTTGAAAACAGTGCTAATGAGTGGGAGGTCGTCCTGTAAGAATTTGGTGGTCCACATCTCCTGTGAGCTCCTTTGTGAAATGTTTCAGAGGTGTGGTTTGAAAAGTTTTTCCCAGTACGACTTCATACCTTTCCCATGGACCTGCATCACGCAAAACTTTATCTAGGGAGTTGAGAAAGTCAAATATTTGAGAACTATTATCAGTCTTTTGTGAGTCTGTTCATTTTGCCGATGTAATCTGCACAACAAAACAGACTAATACACTTAAAGCCGTAATGTAGCTCAAACAGTAGAGCATGACGTCAAGGTCATGGGTTTCATTCCCAGGGAACTGAAAACATGGTGTACCTTGAATGCAACTTAACTCGCTTTGTATAAAAGTGTCTGCCAAATGCATACATGTAAATTTGACGCCTCATTTATTTTAAGGCCAGAAACATGTATGCAAATACAGATGCAAATGCTTGGCCAGCATTGCAAATGTGCGGTCTTAAACTAAACATCTTACTTTTAAATCTTTGTGGCATTAAACCAAATGTGATGCATAGCAGTTTGCTATAAACAAGTAATCTAACAAGATTAGATTAGATAGTAGAACTGAAAGATTGAAGTGTCTACAAAAGATGGTTTAGTTTATGTATTCCTTTAGCTAAAACATGGGATTAGCAATGCCAAGGTCATGGGTTCAATTCCCAGGAAATGCATAAACAATTATACAAGTATACCCTGAGTGCAATGTAAGTCACTTTGCATTAAAGCATCTGCCAAACACATAAATATAAATGTTAATGCCTGCTGCATATCGCAACTGGCATTGCATTATACTGTTGTCCTTGTAGACACAGTCTTTTTAAGACATTGCATGTGTACTAATAAACTTTCTGACTTCACAGAGTTCAGAGAAGGATTTGTGGTTTTGTATTACATTCGTTGCTATGATGCTATCGTTGCTATCTTTATACACCATCTAAGTTCACTGTAAAGGCAGCAAGTTCATTTAGAGGAAAAACACAAATGGAAATTCCTTGGGTTTTATTAATATCTAAAAAAAAAAAAAACTTATGCAATATGAAAAGGTCATTAGCCAAATAAAAAGACGAGGATAATCATGTACTGAAAAAAAGCATTTTGTGCTATTATGTCCTCTTTTTAAATAAAACATTTTGGTATTTTAATCTTTCAAAGGTAATATGAATGGATATATGTATTAAACAGGAGGCAAAAAGCTCAATTTCTGAGAATGACACAAAGGCCGTATATTACTGGAGGAGAGATTCAGGTCGCATGAGCAGCACTTCCATGAAAAAAAGATCACTTATGTAAGAAAGACAGAAAGAACTAGAGAAAGAGAGAGATGCTCGCATCAAGGTAACGGTACATTTCAGTGACCCTGCTGAGAGCTGATGACTATAGAACAGAGCGGGGGAAAATGCTCATATTTCCTGCGAACGGATGTCCAAGTGTTCACAGTCCAGCTCGACTATGTTTTTCACGTTGAGAGCTTCCGCAATGAACGCAAACACAACCATGCTGCAGGGTGCTTCATTGGTCATTCATTGAAATGCTGAATCACTTTTCTAATGAACTAAACTGAAATTCAAGGATAATCATTAGACTGCAGCTTTGTTCAAAACCCCAGCGAGCCGCCTGCCAAGATGACATTAACCATCCTTCATAAGAAAATGTAAACATTACAAGAAGTACTTACAGTGTAAAGATCTAAAGTGTGTATATACAGTATAAATATATCCTAGCTGAATGGTAGTGTAGACAGCAAGGCAGCTTTCTAAGGTTTGGCACAAAGCTGACGAATGATCAATGGCACACTCAACACTATGGCACAATATCAATTAGAGTTCCCTTCCACATTAAAGGGGTCATCGGATGCAAAATTCACTTTGCAAGTTGTTTGAACATAAATGTGTTGGAAGTGTGTGTGTACACCCATCCTATTATGATAAAAATCTAGCCAGTGTTTTTTTTTTTTAAATCCCTATTTTAAAATCCTCTCTCTCAAATCAGGCTGTTCTGAGCTTCCTGTCAGAATGACGTAGTTCTGCACAGGCCCCTCCCATGATAGTTGATTGACAAGGCCGTCTTACCTTAGACCCGCCCTGATAGAGCTGAGAGCTGTCCAAAAGTGTTTTCAATGCCCCGCATATTAATAACGTCTCACTGATGCCTGCAGTTAATTACCCAACGATATAATTGCGAGAGGAAGTATTGGAATATACTTTTTGAGTACCTGTATGTTATAGACCCTAAAGAATCATATCAACTTGTGTAAAATGGGAATCCGATGACCCCTTTAATATACATCACAGTAAAAATATCTACAGCATATAACAGAGATATTAAACACTCAGTATAATCGTTTCCTCAACTAATGTCTGTGTTATCTTACTGCTCTATACATGTATGCTAATTTAGAAGCAAACAAAAACTGAATAATGAATGTAAAGTGACGGCTTACATCGCCGGTTCCCGTCCTGTTGAAGTGTGGAGGCACTAAAGAGCCAAAATAGATGGCGGCTCATCCAAGACCCCATCTTTTAGATTCCTGTTACAATGATGAAACCATGGCTGGTGTGCAAGGGCTTTTGTTTATTTAGCCTGCTGTGGTACAAGTTGGTAATTGCACTGGCATAATGGTGGCACTGGGCATTCAAAAGCAGCATTTTGTAATGCTTTTATTTACTTGAGTCGAGACTTAAGTTTAGGCCTACATTAATAAGTGCAGTTAGTGTAGGTCTCCTAGACTTGAAACACAGAACTCTCTGCAGGGTAGAGCTGCAAACAACGGTTCAAAAAGCTCCTATCATCACACTGAGCTCTGAGACAATAAACAAGGACACTTGTAATGGAAATTTCATGAGATATGATAGTCTGGAATTTACTCCAGGACAAAAGGTTGCACATACACACATAATCTTACATAATCACAGTACGAAACAAGGACATTTACCACCGGGGATGTCAGAACTGATGTACAGATGGGCTTGTACAGGAACGCATGTCAACGGGAGAGAAGTGGAGAATAACTGTGCAAGATAAGAGAAAAAAACATTTCCTCCAGACGACAAATGACAGAACCATACAAAAACTGTAGGCCAAACAGCAGAAAACATACTTGTAGCCGCCCTGACATTCTTCTCTTCTGAGCACACAACAGTAATGGAGTCACTTGAGTGTCAAAAATCAAACATTTTTCTGCAGAAAGGAGCTCTTCAGAGGAAAACATTATTATTATTTTTTTTCCTCACCCCCTGAGCTTTTCATTACAAGGCAGCAGCAACGTCAGCCTGAGGTCCTGAACATCTCTAGAGAATCATTAAATGTGTTCTCTGTGGAAAGATGTGCGTAAAGAGATTCACAAGTCCTGTGTAGCACCTGCATCGAGTGGTGCAGCGTAAGGCTGTGCTACAGAACTCAGGCTGAAAAACTGTACTGAAAGATGTGTACCTGGACGCAATGTAAATCACTTTTAACAGAGTCTGCCAAATACATGAATGTAATAATATAAAAGTGTTTTGCTGAATTTTAAATCACAATTCTGACTTTTTCCTCAGAGAATTCTGAGTTTACATCTCGCAATTTTAACTTTTTTCTCAGAGTTGACTGATCAACAGTGACCAGTAACATATAGATATACTAAATATTAAAAATAAGTGATAAATCGTGTAGCCTTAGATGAAAACTTAACTAAACTAATATTTGCTGCCGTCATGCACAACTGCATCATAAAAAACAAAGATCTTAGTAACTTAAGGCAACTGATCTTTTGCATATGCTTAAATTGTTAAGAGCCTAATGCTGTGACACATGGATCTGTGGGCCTGCTTTCTTACTGTAGGGCAGTTTACGACTTCATACTGTTTTCATCCTGGTATTTTCACAAGCTTTACAAGCCATAAAGTGACTCCCATAGCAACTACACTTTACAGCCAGAACAGACAGGGTTTGGGGTATGGCGGGTAGCCTGGGTAATGTGATACAACACGGCGGCTCACTTTGACTAATGATGGCACCAGAAACGAGAGCCTGGTGCTACAGACACCGAGGATCATCTCAGGGCACTTAACTGGAGAAAGAGCTTTTGCGATGCCCATTCACTCGGATAGTAAATCAGACAAATTAGCTCCAGGCTAAAGTCAAATTATGGGCTCTTGGGAATCTTCTTCCACCTAAACGTTTTAATTTAACGCATAGGCTTAACAGAAGGTATACGGAGAATATCCATAATTCAAATGGCCGATCCAACACTAGCAATCGTGTGGCAAAGAACACTGGAAGGTGTGACAGGTAATTTGCTTCCTGCTCGGATGACGGATCACATTGTGGGGCATGTGCGCTCAAGTGTTTGGCGTCCAACACGTAACGTACCTGATAGATTTGATTACCATTTCTTGAAATTCAGCCCTTCCTTTTTTCTTCGTATGCTTCAGGCACAAAATAATAGGATTGTATTCACCAATATATTGCCAATATATCACTGGGCTTGGCAAGGAGTTTGACCTTTCCTACAATGAAGTGTTGAAAAGCACTCAAGCAGTGCAAAGCATCTGAACTTTGATGTGGATTTTTCCGCTCTGAAGAACAGAGGTTAGCCGTAGTTGAAGGGTCTGTTCGGACTTTGCCAGTATCGGTAAACACAAGTCAGTCTAAAGGATTTCAATGGAAATTCACAGTAGTATAGTAGTCTAACTCATCGTAAAATAGTTTTCTTGCTCTCCGCCTCAAAGTTCATGACTAATACACAAAACCGCCATGATTTCATCATATCAAAAGCATGAACAAGAGTTCATTCTGTTTAATAAATGTCATACTCTGCACTTGTTCGGTGAATGTATAAAAGCAATCCACCTACGCAGAGAGCTCAGCTGCAAAGGGTTAGAGGGCGGTCAGCTACCCCATGGCCAATTCAGATTCTTTCTGGAGGAGCCATTCGATACCACGTCCCGCTATTAACAAAAGCTTTCTGAGACGAGCACCTCGGGAGGCTTCAGCTGTACTAGAGGAGCAAAAAAAAAAGAAATGCAGAAATGTCAATATCAGCCTACAAGATGTGTTGTTCTCATGCCCTCTGCTATAGACGAGGTTCTTAAACACACAGTGAAAGTTGAGGTTGTAATTGCAAACCAAAAAAATGTGGTTGCTGTGAACACACCCTGACAGACATGCTATGGTAATAAAAACGTGGGGGCCAAAAACTGATTTTTAAAACAGAACAGATTCTCAATTGCTTCAAAATATTTAACTTTTGGAACAGGGAATGGTGGAGGAACTAGAGATGCATGGATATTAAACTTACCGATGATAAATTGATAGTCATGGTCGATACCCGGTACAATAACACAATTTTGTCTAAATGCATTAAAAATAAAATGGTTTTAAAAGTGAATTTAGGCATCACAATTATAATTATAATGTACTGTTTGAAAAAAATATATATTTGCTGAAGGTTACATTCAACAATATAATTTAACCGTTACCAGTTATGGAAAGGTAAATATGGATATAATGTATAAAATTAAAGACCCAAATCAGCATATTAGAATTTCTGAAGGATCATGTGACACTGAAGATTGGCATAATTCAGCTTTGCCATCAAAAGGAATAAAAAAGTATGTTATTTTAAAAATATTTCACAATATTACCGTTTTGACTGTAATGTATTTTTGGTCAAATAAATGCAGCCTTGGCGAGCATAAGAGACTTAATTCCAAACTTTTGACCTGGCTGTAGTAAATTACATTTAATTTGTTGATATGAATAATATATAAAATGATAATAACAGCCGATAACCTCTATGGTACCGACATATCTAGGCCTATATTCTCATGGATGTTGGAGGACTAGTTAACCTTTATGACCAATTAGTTTTGTATTACAAATTAATGTGGAAATTAGACTGCAATAGCAGAGTCTACTGGAACACCAATGTAGATCATGAAAGGAAACCATATCAAAAGCACAGACTGGCCAGTTGAAGGGCTCGTATTCAGATGCAGTCCTTTGGACTTTAACTGAAGCGGTGTTCTTCCACCAGTATGAACCTGTTCCTGCAAGCCCACTCTGGAAATTTCCCTGTTCCACAGGCAGTGACAAGCGGCAATCATTGTCTAGAGGTCCTTGGATAAAACGCTTCTATTTATGTGCCAGATGGTGTTCTTCTGACTAAGCACAAACAGAAAGAGAGAGCGATGTTCTCTCCGTTCTCTTCGTATTTGGGTTTAATGCAGACTGCCAGCATGTTCTTTCACAGTGTGCTTATTCTGAAGAGATGAGGGGAAAGAAGAAAATCATCCCACATAGTTTTCTAAAATGAGAATAAATTTCACTGCTGTGGGCTCTAGAGGCAAGGAAAGGGGTAGAGCAGATCTCATAGACTAAAAATAGTTATTATTTAGCAAGTCGTTGTTGCATCCAGTTCATTTCTAGTCTCAAAGCTTATTTTCCTATAGTACAGTATAAAAGTATAAAAGTTCTCTGATGCCAACAGCAAAATCAAATCAAAATATTTCCAGTTGTGCATCAGCCAAGCAACAGCCATTGAAATGAATGGGAACGCTAGCTTTCTCCGGTCATTATAGACCTCCCTTGTAACAATGTAAGTTTGGGTTTTCTCAGTGGTACACATTAACTGTTCTCCCTGAATCTGATATTATTGCATAAGTATAGTCTTGCTGGCCAAACGCAATGTTTAACTATAGACACCGTTCTCCTATTATCATCTGTTATGCATTGATAAAGACCGAAACAAAGAAACAAGCATGAGATAACATCTGCATGTCTCCTGTCTTCAACAACAACCATGAATACAATAAATAAAGGTCCCCTAGACTAACGCCACCTATCTGACTTCACTCCGAGAAAAAGTTTGATTTTGGTGGACACAAACACAGATGTCCGATTCCACTCTGAGCTTGTTACGTATTCTGCTTATCCTGTTAAACTTATCCTAAATCGAGTGCATCATTAACTACAGCAGGTGCAGGAAAAACAATGTTCCAAGACTTACTTGCCATGCATGATCTTGCAATATTATAATGGACTAAAATGATTTATTGAATCTATGCAGTCACTACTGTGATGTAAGGCGTAACACACGATAATGGAAATAAAAATGTGCAAAAAGGGAATGTACAAGGACTTTTAAAGTCTAAACTTATAATCAGGATACATTTAGGGACCATTTTAAAATCACATCCACTGGTCATTTTAAGATGGAACTAATAATTGTATTTTAATAGTGAATTGTAGCCAATATTACATCTATTAAATTTAAAGCTCTCAGTGTATCAGGGCCTCCGCCTCGCTAATTTTGGCTCGAGAGCAGATGGCTGCGGCCTTTTTAGAATCATCAATGTGTCTGACGCTCAATCATTCCTCTTGCTCCACATAAGGAACAAATAGCAGTTCAGGATTTAGAGACATGAGAGAGAGAGAAGTAAATGAGAAGGATCTTCTTACTCAAGCCAGTTACTGATTCCTAATTCATAAGTGAGACTGAGCTTCAAAGAGAACAAGATGACCATGAGAAGGCCTCAACTCCTCTCTCAAGTCAAATATAGCAACATCAAAAATAAGTGTTAGGAGATGTACGTAACAGAGGTGCTTAATAATTTCACCACTAATGTTTACGCAAGCATGCATTTCATTCAGATCCATCCGTTGCATTATCTAATCTCATTCTTTAAGGAGAGGAAGAGCGCATCCAATCTGCAGTGAAGCAGAAGAGGAAGAAACTTTGTTTAGTTTTATGTTGGCCAATGGAGCTACTGGGCCACAAGATAAGCGTGAAAGCGCAGCAAGACCCTGAAGCAGAAACACTAGGAAAGCAATGCCCTGCTGCACTGATTTATCAACTCTGGCATTTGAGCAGTACATGCAACAATTACAGTCTTCGACTAACTGCATTTTTCACTGCAGAACAAAGATCCAGGGGGCGGGGTTGGAGCCACCTATAGGGGGTGGAGATTGGTAGGTTTAGGGGTGGAGATGGGTGGGTTTAGGGATCAGGGGGTGGAGACGGGTAGGTTCAGGTATATGTACGGGGGGAGGAGTTGGATCTAGATCCAACCACGCCCCCTAGATCTTGTGTTCTGCAGTGAGGACCATCTCAAAAAAACGGGCTTGATGCAATGACTGGCAAGAAGAGAACCAAATGTCATGTTTGTTGCATTTGCAGCATTAAGCTTGTTACCTGTACACGGAGTCAGAAGGCCAAGAAAATCTCATTGCAGTTTTTCCCATGATGCACTGCACTGCTGACACATTGCCTGGGAATAGGGAGGGTCCAGAATAAAGGATGGCACCACGCCCAGTGATGTTCATCCTGACCGAATGAACAATCAACTAATCAATCGGCCCACAAATTTAGCTCAGAAGTAATGTTCTGGGTCATTGGCCGATTGAAGTCAATGAAACCAAACGCTCTGAAAGCATGTACACTCAGCAATCAGAATGACCACCCCGTCCCGAGCCGTCCGATCAGAAATGTTCGGTACCAAAAGTGTGACCTCCTTAAAGAAGAGTAACAAGCCACAGCAACACTGAAGTATTTTCAACCCCGCACCAGATCAGAAGCATCAAATACAGTAACCGTGCTCCACTTCTTTGATCTGCAGAGGTGGTTGTGGTCCGAAAGAAAACGATGGACTGCAATTTTCGGAATATATATACACAACAAAGTAAGTCTAGGGTATACTAAAAATGGAAGGTTTGTGTGGGCAGACTGCTGCAAATAGATATTTTACTCAACCAAATATGCAATTAAGAACACTACACTTTGCCATAAAGGTTATTAAGAGACAGAAGCGTTTGTCTACACGTCCATTTACTTCAATTCAAATGTGGGAAAATGAAAACACAAGTTGAAGCTTAAAGAAGTCTTCCAATGCGTATCAAGTAAAGCCACAGTGCAAGACATTTGGCTAATATATGATAATGTTTTTTCTGAATTTCAAGAATGCACAAAAATGTAAACGTTTTGTGGGTCAGAAGAAATTTTACACGCTCTACACTCTTAAAAATACAGGTTCTATCTATGGTTCCATGAAGAACCTTTAACATCCGGAAACTTTCCATTCCACAAAAAAGTTATTTATAGTTTTTTTTTTTTTTTAAATTGTCCTTTTAAGAACTTCTTTGGGGAACCAGACACAGTTGGCTCCCATTGCTGTTAGAACATTTATCGGAACTCAATATAAAAACAATCAAAATTGATGTTGGAAATTGTAGGTTATCTTCAGGTAAATTCAACACAATGTTGTGAAGTTTGAGGTGAGCCAGACAACTATAAATCAAGGTAACGGTCACAATCAAGCCAAGCATTCCAGCAGCTGTGGTCTAAGGGTTGTATTTTTTTTTTTGAGCTGGTAGAAAGGAAGAGAAACGAGGGTGGCTTTTCTAACCCTTTTGTGAGAGTCTTTTGTGATGCAGCAGTTTTTGAACACAATGAAGGTTCTTTGTGAGGGGCTGATGCAGGGGTCTAGGGTGCATTCCTTAGCCGTGGATCCTGCATGTGTGTCCGTTCCATGGTTAACTAATTGAAAAACCTGAGGCCTCAATACCATACAAATGGCATCAGAAATCATCTACTTAATTTCCAGCACCATAAATCAATCGAACAGTCAACAGTCACAATTTGGTCAATGGAAAAGGTTTTGTTAATTCATTCAGTAGCACATTCCTGGCTAACGCCTGACCGGTGGCTTAATCTTTCACTTGCACAATTGATGCGAATTCACTCCTTCGTTCAACAGTGCTGCAAATCCGAATTTATTCAGTGAGCAAATGTATAAACCAACGGGATTAAAATGTTCTTACAGGATTGTATTTGCCAATCTTTCTAAAGCAAAGCTTAACGTATAATGTCGAGTAAAGAGAGATAATAAATAACCAACTGCCATGTACACAGCTTGGACCTGGTGTTCCTGTATCCTACGACCAGCCGTATACAATCCGGCAGCCTCCAAAAGATTTGCCTTCGTGATGACTACTTTGACTCTGCTAGGACAGCTATTATAAAGCTTACTTGTGAAAAAGCACGACAAGCAAGTCAGAGATCCAATCCAGCAGCGTATCAAGCCACGGTACGGAAACTGCCATCTCTTGCACAGGTTTGCTGGGCAATAGAAGCAACATGCAGCACATCTCCAAAAGCACAGTCTGAGAGAGTAAAACAAAAATGCTTTTAAGCCCAAAAAAAGAACAGGAGAGAGTCAGAGAAGGTAAACATGATTTCCAATGCGGAAAAAGTCATAAAAATGGAATTCACAGTATAACCCAAAAAATTTAAAACCCAAAGGTCTCAATCAAAACCTGTCAGAATAAAAGATGATGATATTAAGTTGATCTTAAGAAATTGTGACAAATATATTACTATTGTACAGTGAAATGTACTTTTCAAAAGTATATTTCAAAGTAAATAAGTAAATAAATACTTATTCAAATTTAAAATGTAAGAACTTTTTTATTTTAACAGTAAACCTCTATTCTGCAGCACTTTGCCAAAAAAGGCAAATTTTCATTTAATTACATTTTAACTGATTAATTAAATTAATGATTTCCACCTTCATTTGATTGCCACTATTTTTGATAAACATTTGTTTGAAATCATAAACCTAAAAAGTTAAAACAGAAAAAAAAAAAGAATTTGGGAAAAAATAAAACAGATTTCTTAGGGCCCTAACAATTTTTTGTTAAATGTTTAATAAATTGCAAAAGTATAAATGTCAAAAGTTTCAATTAATTAGGCATGTTTTTTGACTAGTGAGAATTCTAATCTGAAAAATTCTAATGGAAAAAACAGAATCCAGAAAAATTCTATTGGAATTTGGGAAAATATTAAAATGGAATTCAGGAAAAAAATAAATTTCACAGGGCCACAAAATAATTTTTTTTTTATGTTTAAAATATTATGAAAGTGTATACATTTCATTATTTCAATTCATTAGACATGATTTTTGACTACTGAAATCTAACCTAACCATTTAAACTGAATGGAAAAATTCTGAAATATTAAAATGGAATTCAGGAAAAAATAAAACCGATTTCATCAGGTCCTAGGTCAAGCTGGCACATTTATGTTTGTTTGGCTGACTCGCTCTCACCGTTGCCTCCGCAATACACCGAGTCATTAAGGCACTCGAGAAGACTCTGGGCGATTTCAGGTGAACGAGTGCTGCTGCGGTGTGGTTACGGCTGCCTGAGGGACGGAGAGATCTCAGCTGTGCCCTTTAAAGTGTTGAAGTGCACCATTAGGGTTGCTGCCAAGGACACAGAGTCATGGATGAGTGTTTGAAAGGAAGAGAAGATGATTCGGTGAGTGCATCAGTACAAAACGTGCAGTTCAATTCAATGCATCACTCCCTCAAAGCTTCAGTCTCCATGACCACCACTAGCCTGAGAGTAGGGCTGTCACGATTATGAAATTTGGCTGATGATTCATTGTCTAAAACGCCACGGTTATTGCGATTAATAGTCTGTTTTAGGGCTTTTGCGATTATGCCGATTATCATGATTGTCTCTTTTTTATGGCTTTCATTAACCCTTTGGGGTCGGCTGTATCGCCGGCGATACGAACTCGGTAAGTGCAAAAGACACTAAAAGTACTCTGTTGATTTTGGTCACACAAATAAGTGTTATACATCAATCGAAACTGTTAAGTGTCTACTTTTTGTTTTTGAGTACACTCACGATTACAACAAAACTTTGTGGTTTTGGGGAAAAAAGAAAACAAACAGGGTGCGCTCTCTGTCTTCTTCTCCGCGATATGTTTATTGTAACGTGTCACTAAAATGAAGTGTAACTCAGCAAATACTCAACACAGAAACATGAGTTATATCTATAGAAAGCCTAAAGTGTCTGCTTTCAACTGAAGTAAGTGTTGTCGAAAACAAATGTTCTGTGATAAATTAATCCGTATGAAACCGACACGATGTTCAGTCTGTCCAGTCTAACTCATTTCTAATAAGATCCCGCCCCCTCGTGTTCACATGGAAATAACCACGTGACCCGCGCGCGCTTGGAGACGCCCAACAACAAACACAGTCACGAGACTCCGTTCATCTCTGCTGCTGTTTGTTTCTGGAAGAAGACGCGCTGAGTAAAGGCTGGATTTACCTCAGAATAAGAGCCAAGAGTTCTTCCAGAATACATTGATCGATCTGATAAGTAAATGCTTGTTTTTTGCATTAGTTAGCGAGTTATTGTGACAAACCTGAACGCGTTTAGTTGGGTTTTCCCCAAACGACAACATGATGAATGCTACGCATCTAAGAATGTTTAATGTTCACAAATATTTAATATCGTCCTAAACAATAACAATTAGTTTCTCAGATATAAAATATCCTTTTTTTAATAGTACAAAGTACATCCTTTTGTAGTTCACAGCATACGTGAGTCTATGGCTGCAGAATCATAACAGCTTCTATAAAATCATACATACTAGGGGTTTTGACTACAAAATAGTTGTTTTTTTGTTTGTTTTTTTCCCCAAACTGTTGTTTTCATGCTCCATATAAAACAATAAAAGTAATATGAGAGTATATTGTAACATGATGAATGCTACGAGTCTAAGTATGTTTACAACATGTTTATTATCAATAGCCTACTCTGTTCAAAAATAGATTTTAATAACTTACTAAACAATAATAATTAGTTTCTCAGATATAAAATGTATTTTTTTGTGTACGATAGTACAAAGCATGCATGAGTCTATGCTCACAAATGTTTGTTTTTTTGGTTGTTTGTATTTTATTGAATCAGGTACCTGAACCACAGATGAATCCTTTCTTCAAGATGTTTTCCTCTGAGAGCGCTGTACCAACATCAGATGGTCAACTACACTGATATTCTATGGTAAAACAAGATCCTTGACTACTGATGATGCTTTTTTCTTCTTGAATCCATGGAAATAAGTAAATGTAAGGTACTTGTTCCACTTGTTGAACAGAATCTGTTGCAGGAATGACTCAAAGTCTGTTCACATCTCTGTGGTTAGATCAGTGTGCACAATAATGTGTCTTTGACCTTCATTATGTATGTTTTGATTATACTGTGTTGTAAATAAAATACAGATAATTTAAAACCCCCATTTTTTCAGTCTCCTCACACTCTCTAGCTTACCTGCCTCAGTCACAGTCACACTGATGGGCCATTAGCAGCTCTAGGGGAGGGCCCTTTGTCTCTCAGGTGAGAATCACTTAATATTCAAGACCATTTCCACTCCCTCGCATATACGCTTTCTATCACAAAACATGTCTTTAAACATTTAAATCAATATATTGTTTTCTGTGAATGAGTAAGATGAATGATTTTCACATAATTGTGAAGTAAATATTCTAGCCTAGAAGACTGATTACTCAAAAGTCTTATTCAGGACGATTTAGTGTGGCTTTTATGCCTTATTTCAGCTACATTTTTTTCCCCAAAACTTACTAACCACGCATAATATTTTTCTTCTAACAAATGCAAACATGTACATCCACCTTGGTCACATATTATTGTAGCATAGTTTGTGCTGGTCAATGTTGGTCAATAGTATATTATAAGTAGCTGAAATAAGCACAAATATCAGGGTATGTCAACACATCTCAAGGGCCCCAAAATTACCTCAGACCCCAGAGGGGTGTGATTAATTTGTGATTAATTTAAGGGATCTTTTAATCTTTCTTTAGTTATTTTGCAGTGTAAGATTACGGAGTACTCCAAATTCTAAGAATCGGCCAATACAGATCCAACACCAGCGCTGTTTTCTTTCTACACCACTACAAAATATCAATACTGTGTTTGTGGAACTAATAGTCACTCTTTTTTAAACCCTTTGTTAAAGGCAATCCACTAAATACTCGCTTCCTAACTAGAGAAAAAATACATACGCTATGAAATTAAACTAGCTGAAACAACCACGGTTATATCAAATAATCGCGATTAGACAGTTATTTAATTATCGCGACAGGCCTACCTGAGAGCACGTCTAGTTCTGTTTAATCACACGTGTGTGGTCCTCTTTCTTAAGCTCTTAAGACAATAAATGGCATGAACAGAATACGACCTTCCTGGAGGTATGCTATCATTCACACATGAACCCCCTACAAGTGCAGATAAACACAGGCAGGTTCAACGTCTAGGTCAGTCTCTCTGGTTCCACTCCACCATTAATCAGTCTCCAAACTTCACACCATGGTGAGAAATATTTTCCTGTCAACTGCTCGCTGAAATCTCAGCAGACGTCATGTGAGCAAACGAGGAACTTGGTGCGGAGCAAACTGGAATGAAGACACGAACAAAATCACAGTATTTACCGCAAGCCTCCTTGACCGTGATTTCAAAGCAAAAATTTCTAAGCCCTCCCGAAAGCGACATGGAGGAGTAAACATGGTTACAGGTCAAAATAATTAAGAGTTGGAACAAGTTAGTGTGAACGGTGGTTGTCGATCCCACATTCATCTGTTGATTTATGCATTTACATGTTGAATGAAGCCAAGCTACAATGCATTATTTAGGTTTGTTAGTTGACTTCAATCTCTGAGTTTTAGTCAGACTAAAGTGTTTAAATGACATTGTAAAAAGACTAATTATTACTGTAGTCCAACTAAACTTTTAAAGTACATGTAAACAATCCTGTTACTACCAGTATTATTTTAATACTGGTTTAATACTGGTAAATTATTTTATAAAAATAATTAATTTTTATTTCATTTTAGTAAGTTTAGTACTTCAAACGCCATAACTGACTGCCATTGTTATTTTAGTATTATTTATACTATTCTAATATTTAGAAATATTTAAAATTTGCCTTTATTACTTTCATATTTTCAGTTTACATTTTGAGTATGCCTAATTATGTTATGTGCTTTTGTCAGTTTTTTTTCCTTTCTATTTAGCTTTAATTTAGTTTAGTTTTCAAATTTTAATGAGTTTAATATTTTAATTTATAACTATTTTAGTTAGTTGCCAAGGCAGGGTTTCTGCATCTCTCGCTCTCATTCAGATCAGCTCCAACCCTTTAACAAACACTATAAAAAAAACAGCCTATATATAGTTAACTGGACCATTCCCTACATTGAGCGATACGCGATAGTCACGTACAGGGCTTCCCTCAAATTGTCTGCATCACGTCATAAGCCTGTTAGGTCTAAGCATCCTGGGAACCAAAGCTTAGTGACATAACATCAAAACAGTGCAAGGTATGCACAAAGTTAACGCCTGATGCCAAACAGCAGTGTGAACACGTCTATCGGCAGCACGCTTCCCCTCTACACCCTCAGATCCAGTGGTGTGAATGCTCACGGAGGTCACAGCAATCCTTAGTCAAACTACAGGCCGTTTGCACCTACGTGATGTGATGACACGGACAGACCTGGATCTGAGATCCCGCTGCGGGACATGTCACTGCCCTCCCCCTCCTCTCGGACGCTTTACAGAAGCAACAGTGGCGTGATGTAACACTTCTACAGAGGAACACCAAGCATGCTTCATGGGTGGTTAAGAGACTTTTTTCTCAGAAATGGGGCAGATAAAGTCAGTGCATTGAAAGCATCGCACCAGCACCTTCAGGATAGATATAAAAGAGTGGCTGTGCTAAAAGGAATTCTGGGACGTCACAAAACCAACGACAGATCATCCCTAAACCCACTATGGTCAATCATCTGTCATTGTCCACAGAAAAGGGCCACTTAGATGCAGCGTTATTATTGTGAACAAAAATTAAGACCATAAAAAAAAAAAAAAAAACGAATTTAACAAATAAAAATTCAGCATGCCGCAAAAGAATACACTTCTGATAACTAAAACTATAATAAAAATTAAGACACATTTAAATAAAAAACTAATACAAATAACAAATGGCACAACAAAATTATTAAATGTTTAACTAAAATTCAACTGAAAACGAAAAATAAAAAAAATACAAATTTTAACAAAATGAATAAAAACTGTTAGACTTGGCCTTATAAAATGATATATTAGTTCTTAATGAAAACAGAAAACTAAACAAACTAAGAAAACTAATATAATAAAAAATATCTATGTGGATTAAACAATTCAAATAGTAATAATAATTGTATTTTTTTTTTCAAGACCAAACTATGCACTTAGTGCTTGAGAAAAAAATTGTCAGAATAAATATACAAGGCCATATCCAAATGTCATGTTATGGCTCATTCCGCATCAAATCCTTAACAATAAAAGTACATTTCTTTATCAAAACCTCTTATCCTTGAACTGTACACAATCTTTGTTTTGTCAGCTAAGATAAGATAATGCAGACATTCTATTATTGATAAGAGATTCCCTGAGAACACAGTCTGCGTTAAGTCCTTCAGAGGAACAGTCCGACCAGATAAGTGTCAACCCTAAGACGCTCTGTGTACCTAATCCAGTCCCGGCCACACAAAGATAACAGAGAGACGTGTCACCGTCTTGCCAGAGTGTTATCCACACCGACACATAATAAAAGTGTGACATTTACCAAGTTATATTAAGCGGCACAAAGTCTGTTTCCTCATATAAAATCTGGCAATGCTTTTGAATAGGGAACAGAAATGACATATATTTCAGAAAGTCAAACGGCAGGGTTTCAAATGACCACATCATCAATCAGGACACACGGACAAAGCATAATAACAGAGAACTGGAAAAATACACAAACAATCAGCCACAACCATTGCATTCTCACCAAACAACCTGTATATACTCAAAACATTTCTCTCCTTTGAAAGTGAAAAGCAAAACTGGATATTTATACTTACAAGCAGGGGAAGTATAGACTTGTGTTTTAATAATGCAATAAGAGAATGAAAACATTTTAATACTCCAATATCAACTCACAATTGTTTACAATTTTTGTAGGCTTCTCACGCAGCTTTTTATCTTGAAGATCACATCACAAATTGTTCATCGACACTGGACCACAACACACTTTAATAAAATAAAATAAAAACACTCGGGTTACTTAACATTAAACTCATAAACATCAAACAATCCCATAAAAGTGCAACAAAATTACAAACATGCATCTGCTTATCTAAAGCATAACGTAACGTGCGCATCAATTCATGTTTAAAGTTATTATAAAAGTGTTACAATTTGAAGCATGTTTTGTTTTGGAACTGTGTGTTTTGACCCGGATAAACGCCACGACACGCGCACTGCGGGTCTCTTTCAATCACTCACGCGCTCGAAATCAACGTCATCCGACCAACAACAAATAACGTGAAATCACTCGGTAGCTCTGTCACCGATCATCCCGACAGCTGCTGGTAAACAGACCTGAATTAAGTACAGCTGTTACGCTGCTAGTACAGGTTTGATAGGCCAGGAATCATCGCCGCACAATGACACGCGACAGCGGATGAACGGTTCAAAACGAGCTCCGTCACAGATTTCACCACAAATAGCCCAATGTTACCTTTTTCATTCGCGGTGCCTCGGCCACGGTGCCATCGTAGTTGACGAACGCCTCGCCGCCGTTCTGCTGCGGATCCGGCCGCTTCATCGCGGACGCCTGCGGCATCTTCACGGGGTTCGGAGCAGTGGTCACCGGGCTCGACTCCACCGCCGCGGCCGCTGCTGACGACGAACTCGAGTTATTTTCACTCTTCTTCTCCTGTGTCAGTGGAGATATGGCTGGGAAAGCGTCTTTACCGGTCACGTCTTTTAATTCGACCTCGGCCATTTTCGCTGCCACAGCCTGGACTGACATCGCTGCGAACCGCACTGTGCTTTTTTCCCCAACACAGAGAACCGACACACGAACAGATACAATACGCACTGTGGGGTGACGCGAGCGCAAAGCACCATGGGACATGCAGTTCACGTTACCAGAGCGTCATGTTACGCGTGGTTAATAATAGCAAACGGCAGTATTAATACCCCCCCCCCTCATTTATTCACACGTCGTCAGACATCTTTCAAATACTACGCTCTATTATTTTAGTATAATAAAAACTTATTTTTAGATCACTGTCAACTATAACTTCACAAAAGGTACTGTGGCTGGGAACACAATGGTACAGCACTGGCAACAGATAAAACCATAGTACCGAAAACTTACCATAGGTATTTACAAGGTACTTCAAGAAATAGCATGGCTCTACCATGCTTTTATTCAGTTTGACCACTGTAAAATATGAAATAAATAAATTAAAGACTTCTTAAACATTTCTTATATCCTCTCAGACCTTGTGCATGAACATAAATCAATTTCAAATTAGCATTATAGAAAATTTAAGTTGTAGTTATAAAAATAACATGTATATTCTTACCATTTATAACCATTTGTAGGTGTGCAGCACTGCCATCCAGTGGTTAACACTGAGAATAGAGTTTGCAGTAAAAAACAATGCTGGGAATTTATTAACTTGAAAACCAAAGACAAAAATGGAAGCTCAATCCATTTCAAGTTTCACTTCAGACACAATATAAAATACAAACAACATAAACATTTCTTGTCGAATATGTAATTTGGCATTCAAGATCGGGATAATCAGTCATCCCAGCTCTTCAGTATACTGTCAAAATAACAGTGAGGCGTCGCTGAGAGCAAGTAAATAAACATTATTACACCAAATAGTTTTTAAAAAAGTAAATATGACTTATGCTTGATCATAGTTGCATGTCATTTCAAGTGCATGAAGAAAAACTACCAGTAACTGCTTTGTAATTGATTAAAAAAAAAATCCTAACTCCTGCAGTGTCCACCCATCCAAACTAAGCATAAAGAATTTACATTCATATATAACTACATCGTTTTTCTTGTATGATAAATACAAAAAATTGTATACAAAAACCAGTGGAACAAGATCCATTTTGGCACCGTTTCAAGTCATAAATATCTCAGTGTTGAAATTTAAAACATTTTCCTAAAATTACTTTCTGTGCTTTGTCTGTATTTGCATTAAGGTTGCAAGTAATGCGACAGTACAATGCATCTCAAAAACATGCAACATCACAAGAATGTAAAGGTTTAAAAAAAACAAAATCAGGCTTGTGCAGGGTTTTCCTCTGATAAAATGACATCTCAGTCCCTGAAGATCCAGAGTACATTCACTCCTGAAAGACCCAGATTCACTCTCCTGGTACAAAAAATGGGGGGGGAAAGGTTTCAACATAACACATAGCCTACTTTCAAGATCCAAAGAGCAAACCAAAAATAGAAACTGCTCTTCTAGCAACAAAATTCCTTAAAACCAAGCAAATCACAGATAACATGATAAATCTACTCACCCCAGCATGCCAGACTCCTTGGTTTTGATAATGTAGAGGAACATCAGGATGATATGAAACAAGTTATTTCTGCCCTGTGGAAACACAAACAAGCATGAGTCACAGAAAAGTTATTTCACTGTAATTATAGTTGGAGAGTATGTTCTTACCTTAGGCAAGCTATAGATGTGGCCCTGGTAGAGGAGCTGATAATGAGGAGGGTTTGTGCTACTTTGATGAATGCAAAACAGGTTCTCATTGGACACATCTGTTAGAAATTCACAAATAAATGAATTTAGTTTAGCTTGACTTAACGAAAATAAAAGTCAAAAGCATGCAAAAGAACTAAATAAAAACTAAAATCTTAATAAAAACTATAATAGTATATCAATTATGCTAAAATAACACTGGTTTTGCAACACATTGTCTATGCATACCTGGTTTATCTGGTGTCTGTATAAAATGCTGAGATGTAAAGGTTTTTCCGTCGGGATACTTAGGATGCGGAGGGAGCCGGGAGTCCAGGTATGTACACAACACATGCATCAGGATCTGTGTTTGTCATAGTGTTGGTGTCAATGTAGAGCAAACATAAATGCAATGCATCAATGATATTTGTAATGATTTCCTCTAATATGCAATGCATTGGTAATATGGCATTGAAATGCTGCAAACACACCGAAGAGTCTGTCGGAAGGTCTGTGTCCCATTTCCGGTTTTTGAGATCTCCTCCTCCATTCCAGCGGAAAGAGCTCATGCAGCCGCTATGGGCTAATTCTGCAAGAGATAGAAACGAACACACAGTAGCATCATCTCGGTTCATGATATAGGACCATGGTAAATCTAAATATTGATTATGCTTAATCCCAGTTGTGTATTCTGCTCACCCTTGATTCTCTCCATGAGATACTCCTGGTTTGGTGTGACATCTAGATACTGTACGATAGCATTGAGGGTGGGGATTGCAGAAGCTTTGACCACAGCAGCTTGTTTGAGACTGCTGATGCTGGCCTCTTCATGAAACAAGGGCAACAGAAGTGAGACATAATGGAAACTTTTACAGCTAAATATCTTTGGCAGAAAAGATGATTACCTCCGATCTGGAGCTCCGGGCAACCTATCCTCCTGAGCTGACTGTTGACTGAGTCGATCTCTCTGACCAGATGAACTAGAATGGTGTCACTGATCCACTGGAATAGTAAAGTAAAAAAGATCGAAGTTTTCTTAAATTAAATATTCAATTAAATTCAAATAAAATAACTTGAATAATAATATTAATAATGATTATTAAATAATGCATATTTATAATTAATATTAATTATTTTTATTATTAAATAGTTAAATAATAAATCATTTAAAACAAAAAAAAAATGAATATAAAATAATAAAATAAACAATGTATAACAACAATTGAATTTAATACAATATAATAGTAATTTAATTATTATTGTTAATTTAAATAATAAGAGAAAATTATTAAGAATAAATAATTACATACTAAAGCAAAAATAAAATAATAACGCTTAAATACCAAAGAATACGTAAATACTAAACTACTAAAATAAAAATAAAATACTATTCTTATCTAAATACATACAAAAAAACAAAAACAAATAATGGACTCACATTTCTCAGTTTTGCAGTCCAGCTGTCGATACTATCCGTCACCATACGACTCGTCGTGATTCTTGCCCAGACCTGTAATAAATTGAAACATCTCTTTACTGAGCTCTCTTTCTCTTTACTAAAGATGATTTGAAATCTTGCTATTACGTTGATCCTCACCTCTTCAGCAGCTTGTTTAGAGCCCAGCTCTGTGTCATCTTTATGGGCAGACGGTGCCTGTGAACGACAGGCCGGCTGATACTGAAACTTCCTCAGGCTTTGTGCGTAATCTCCCACCGAACGACTGTAGTTCCAGAACGATGGACTGTGTCTTGGAGATGTTGACTCTGGACTCCCTCCATAAGAAAATATTGCAAAGGAAATGTTGTAGGCCACTGCTTAGCACAGCCCCAGTTTGATTCACAACTTTATGTCCAAGCTGGACTCTTACCCAGTTGGCTGCGGTGGCTTTTCTCCTCTTCTGTTCGTAAAAACTTCTCCAAAGTCTTCACGTCTTCGATGTAGTCCTCCTTACCGCCGGGTGAATTAAAGACTGACGGGGATGTGCGGTACCGAGCGCGGAGACTGGTGCCTTCTGCCGGTCTGAGGTTGCTTGGGTACGGAGAAGTACTTGGAGATGGACTATAGTTCAACACCTGCAGACATAAAAAGCAGTGGGTGTGTGAACAGAATGAAATACCAAAAATACAATTCCATTTCAGCATTTCAGAGTACTCAACCTTGCCGAATGCCATGGAGGGTGAAAAGGGTCCTCCTGCTGAAGAAGGGGTGCTCAGAGGTGGACTGAACCCAGACACACAGCTGGGGGAAAACTTGGGGCTGGCGCTTGAGGGTCGCGCAGGACTAAAACTGAGTACATTCTGTCCCTGCAGGGGAGACGACTGCACTGAGACCGGAGCTTCCTTCTCTTCTTGTTTCTGAGGTGGAGAGGCTTGAATCCCTGTGAACACAGCATATTTGTCAAGCAAACCTGATTAGGTCATACATACATTAAATATATATTTATTTACTGTGGAGCATCACAAAAACTTTATTTCATGATACTTGTTTTATATTATTATGTTAATGATTTTGGTTGTTGAAAGTAAAAGTGCTGCTAAATGTATCATTTTTTGTGAGAAAGTGTGACGGCTACTATTTTTGTAATCAGCACCCCAAAATTGGTACGAAAAAAGTATTGAATTTCATTCAGCAATTATGATACAGGGCAGTGTAAATGTGTTGTGGCGCAAGCAATGGTCTTCTCAATGAAGTAAATTTCAGATGTCAGTTCCAGATGTTAAAATAAGACTTTATTGTACAAAGCAAAGAAGCCGAGATGTCACCACATCTGTCTCTGTCATTCAGGCACCCATACTTACAGCTTGTTCTTATCAATCTTTTTTAACCAAAAAATTGTTAATCTGTTTTTTTTATTATTGGTGGCCAGATCCACCATTAAATCCAGATTTTAAATCCAGATTTAAAATAACTTTTATTTCACTCTCTCCTATTGGTTGGAAGCGTTCACATTGGACATACATCAAAGTTGTTTGTGTTGTACCCATCATATTGTGGAAATCACCCAAAGTTCATTGGTTCACTTAAGTTCATTGGTACAACGAATCCAATGGAAAGCACCGGCACTGCCCAATGAAGGGCACCTAAAACTCACAGTGGAATAATCATCATATTGATCAGTCTGTTGGTTACTTTTATAACCATACGTCACATTTTTGAGTAAAATAACACAATATTGTATGCCAAAATTGTCTTTGCCTTGAGAGATAGCATTGTGCGTGATTGTATTTACCCAAAAGACTTCATAACTCACATGAGCCCTCGAGTCCAAGAAGTCGATGTTGTCCTGGACTGACTGTGATCGTGGATGGGGCCATAGTGTACTTGAAATACTTCCAGAAGTCAAAAAGAGCATTGAGACTGAACAGGGAAGCCAGGGCAAGCTCTGTCCAACAAAACCAGTCAGATGAAAAGCAACCTAGTAGATCACTGACACACTTTGAGCTCTTATTATACACTTACCAATATACCAGATGGGCCAGTAGGTTATGCTGTAGTATCTGCTAAGAAGCTTCCCAGACCTAAAAGACAAGGTAACTTGGTTACCTGTGGTTCAGAAGACACACATTAGGGATTATTAGGGGGCATGTCTGAACTCACATCTCAGTATAGATCATCCCAGCCAGAGACATATTCAGCACGGCCCATGCCAGGACAACCTGCCGTGCCTGTTCCTCCTTCCTCAGCTTTATGGTCTTGTCGATGAGGAAGGTCATGCCTTCCTTTGATGGTGTCATATCTGCACTTTATCCTCTACCAAACCATAAGCTTTCATAATAAAATAAAAAGTGTAAACAGACAATATCAGCAGCCACATAAAGGATTCCAAAGAATGTGAACGGCTCAAAAACCTTTTGTCTAAAGAGAATACAACTACACAATACTCAGTTGTCACTTTGAGAGCTTATTAGTATTATAACCCAAGTTAGCCAGCTGTAATGTTGTTGTTACACTATATAACGTGCACTTCCATAGCCACCTCTACACTGAGACAGCTTGAGAACTCGCACAATTAATAAAACACGAAAGAATATAGTAGCTTTTAGGGGTAAAAAGCTTCTAAACTCAACACAAATTCACTTAAAATGTGATTTGATACATACTTCCTTTGCATTAGCCCTCCATGATCGCGGTAAAGTACGAGGTGTGAAGGCAGACACACTAAAGAATATCAACAGAGTGAACGGAGCAGCAAATAAATTACTGTCAAATGGCGTTTCAAAATAAAAGTCTCTCATGTGATCTTTTCACTTACCATTACACAGGCACCATGTAGGTTAAACATGCCTTAACTGAAGTAAATAATATCAAGTATTATCGTTAATGGCTTTCCCCGACATGTAGATGTTAAGTTTTATTAATTTCCTGATGATCGGGGAAAAAAAAAAAGATGTATGGACCTTTACAGTCTATGGTATGGACCCTCAAAATTGTCATAAAGGTGCAACTGGTTTTATTTGCCTCAATTAAATAAATAATGTTGTTTAAAAAAATCCATTTTAATCATTTAAAATACGATGTAAATAATTACATGATGTTTGAGGCTGCCTGATATAATGCCACAAACTTCCTGCAACCCATCTTCTAAGCACCAGGCGTCAGCAAGAAACCATTCAAAGCCTCTTGCTTAAAAAACAACCTTAGATCTAATTCACATGAAGTTCCTAAAGAAAAAAAAAACAACACAGTTTTTGTTTTTTCAAATTGAGATTTATTTAATCGAATGTCTGATAGGTCCAAATGAGGTAAGTAAAAATAAAAAATGAGGGTATTGCTGAAATTCTTTGGATATTTTTAGGTGTGAAGGTGGAACAAAAGGTGGCTGCTTCAATATAATTCAAACAAAATTGAAAACAACTCTTTTTGTAGGCCTATCTAAACGATGCATTGCCCCATGTTTTACCATCTACCACCTGGCAAGCCAATACATTTATAGCTGTTTGGTGAGTGTGTATCTGACAAGCTACTAAAAGAACAAACCTGGAGGTTTAACAAACTAGTTGAGGAGCTTTAACGCCTCTTTTTAATCCTACTACTCTTCTATAAACTTCTGCCTTAAGTACTGTGAGGTATTGTGACTGTGGGCAGGAACATTATTTGAAAACAATAAAGGCGTTTCATATCACAAAGTAAAATATAGCTAAGTTAGAAGAAGTCAGAAAACAGTTAAGTTAGATGAAATTAAACACAAATGAAGCAAGACTGTTCATGCAAATATCTGCAAGTAACCGCCAAGGCACTTCATGCGTGAAAATAATTGAGTGTAAATGCAAAAAGAAAACAGAAATGCAGCCACCATGAAAACACGTTCAATAATTCTGATATAGCAGCAACATGGAAACCGAAATGAAGATATGCATTAGCTCTTTTTTCATTTTTCTTTTTCTTTTAGCAGCACTGGAACACAAGTTCAAACATTTACACGGAGATAAAGGAATGGGAAGAACACAAAATGAACTTAAGAATATAGTAGCACACAAACTCACTCAAAACTTAAATGGGTGATCATTGTTTGAAAAACACTCATAACATGGAGTTCAGTTGCATAGATGTGTTGGAAAGGCATATTTGTGGAACACTTCACACCTCTTCAGTTACCTTTAGGTCCACCGATATAAAGATAACCGACTTGAGAAATCAATTTTCAAAAGTGCAAGAACAAACTAATGAAGAAAGAGAAAAGAAAATGGCATGTTTCAAAATATCTTTTAAGAAAAGTTCAAGTAGATGACTGATATTTTGATCAAATAAAGTAAAATAGACTACCAAAATAAAGTGATTTAATGAAATTTGATGATGTCCTATTTATGCTGACATGAATTCCACACAACTAAAGTAAAACGCGACCAATCTTGGCATGTCAAACCTCAACATTTCTATTGGCAATTGACTGTTAGATCAGTTTTTGGTCTAAATTTAAAACTATAACCCGCAAGCACACCTAATATGGGAAACCAGCCCCAAAACAAAAATAACTTAAGAAAAAGAATGCAAAAAAAATAAAACCCTTAGAAATGACTAGCCCTCCTCTTGTATACCACGAATAACCAGCGAGAGGTGATATCTGAAAGTGCATTTGTATTGTGTCTTTGCTAAGAAGGATTTTAAAACTCCCAAAAGACTAAATCCCTCCAGCATTGCGAGTATCCCTGACCCATAAGTGCTGGTGTTCAAACAGATCAAATGAGCAAACAGCATCACGCTTATTATTACAAACATTCTAGAGCGTTCCTGTCTAAAACCGTTCATATTTCAATCACATGCAAAATCTTTCAATCTGTATTCTTCGATTCGCCTCTTTCCTTCCTTCCCTACCTCACCTTTACTCCACCTTTGCTACATGCTTAGTGCCCATCTGAAACTGTCCTGCGAGCTCATGAAGCTGTGAGGGTCACCATGCATGGATAGAAACCGTTTAACATATTCATATATGCTTATTTCATGCAATAACATTCACCGTAAATAATCCCTATAATAAGAGTTACTTATATCTGAGAAGTAACTCATCAGATCATTGTATTAATAATATCTCTATGATAAGCAAACAGATCCCACTTAAAGGACTAATGGATGTTTCTCTCCATGCTGTAGAACAGCATTTTTGTGGGATCACATGCATCCTATATTATATAGCAAAAATGGCCTCTGGGAATTACTAAGCAAATACATTTTGTAAGATAAAAAGCATCATATGTTTAACAATAATAGGTATTATTATTATAATTATTAAATAACCAGATAAATTATAATAATAATTATACCTATAACACAGTTGCATATGATAGCCAAGACAGATGTATGCTCTGTTAATGAATATATAAAATACTGCATTATTTAATCATGGTTTGAGGCCAATTCAATTAAATTCAAGTATGTAAAACGCCACCGCCTGCAGATATGAGACAGCAGCTGTTTCGCTCCGTTATAAAACATCAAGCTTGTGTTATGCGCATGTGACCATCTAATGTGGCTTTGAAATTAAACTTAAATACAGTAATAATAATAACTGAATCTTTTCTAGGCTGAGGAGGTGGATAGGAGCAGGAACCGACATCATAAGTTGACATCACGGACATCTGTAGGGGTGCAGGACAGGTTTTGAGATTGCGTCCCTTTGTTGCTGGCTTTGCCCTCCTGTTGCTGTTGATGCTGTTGTTGACTTTCTTTCAGGCTGTTGGTCAGTAACTGCTCGATCTGCTCTTGACATGACTTCAGACAATCCTAGAAGAAAGAGAGAAAAGAAGAAACCATGATAAGGACTATGCACACTAGTGTCAGCTTCGGATGGTACTGCATACTTACTCTTAAAAATAAAATTTCCAAAAAGGAGTTTTCGCAGAGAAGCCATAGAAGAACCATTTTTGGTTCCCCAAAGAACCTTTCAGTAAACAGTTCTTAAAAGAACCATTTTCTTTCTTAGTGTAAGGTTTTTCCATACAAACCATTGATTCCAATAATAAAAAAAAATGTCAAAGTTCGTTACACTTAAAAATACAGGTTCTTTATTGGCATTAACATCCATGGAGCCCTCCCATTGCACAAGCGATTCTTTGTTGTGTAATAAGGTTCTTTAGATTATAAAAATGTTCTTAAAGGGGTCATCGGATGCAGAATTCACTTTACAAGTTGTTTGAACATAAATGTGTATTGGAAGTGTGTGTACACATCCATCCAGTGGTGCAAACTCGTCAGCAGTGAAAAAGGTGACAAACTAACCCCCTCCAAGAAAAGTTCATTCACATAGCACATTTCACACACAATGGCAAGTCAAAATGTTTTATTGGGAGAAAATGTTACACACTTCAAAAAACTGCTTTTCTTACATTTTTTGTCTTAATTTCAGTCAAAATACCTAATAATTCTTAAATCAAATCTTTCAAGTCAAAAGTCCAAATAATCTTGTTTTCGGTTTGAAATAAGATTATTTTGCTTGTTTTAAGGAAAAACTTAAGTCACTTAATTTTGACTTTTTTTTTTCTGAAAACAAGACAATCATTTTTACTTGTCTATAAAATGCTTCTTGATTTAAGATATATTTGGATTAGAAACAAGACAAAAACTCTTTTTGCAGTGCACCATTCAAGGATAAACTCCTTTATATGATTAAAAGATGTTTGAGCGACAACTACGGTCTACAATCAACAAGGATTGTTGCTAAGATGTTACATGAACTTAATCAGTGGAAATAAACCACTGTAAATCTTCATTTCAGCACTCAACTTTTTGAAGCAGCTGACGGGCTAAACGCGAGGTGTTTCTCCGTCTTGAAACAGGCTGACACTAGCTATGGCTTAGCGCTGCCTGACTTGAGCTGAGTGATACTAATATTACCGTACATTAAACTGTATGCTTTACTTGTAGGTCGAACAGTTCTCAAATCGACTTCATGTCAGAGTAATAGCTTACTGATATGTGACATTGTGTCGACTCTGGTGCAGGGGAAGACAAGGCGTCTCCGATTAAGCGATTGAAGTGTTTAGTTGTTGGATGTAATAATGAATATAGTCGTCATTTACTCCCGACGTCTGAGCCGCTGAAGATGCAGAGGATTAATGTTACTTTCATCAAGGTTAGAATTGCGAGAAAAAAAGTCAGAATTATGAGTTTATACCTCACAATTCTGTGAAAAAAAAGTCAGAATTGTGAGACAAAAAGTCGCAATAACCTTTTTTTTTTTATTATTCAGTGGCGGAAACGGGCATAGAACTGTGATATTTCAAACATACTGAAATACTTTAGACGCGGAGCGGTGTTTCTGATATCAGTGAGCGTGGAGTGGAGTGAGAACGGAGTGATTATTAAATGCTCGGAGCGCAGAGGGGAAACTCCGCTCACATACTCTGATCGGACACCGCCACACAAATGTGGCTTTTTGTTAATGATGGTCGCAGGATTTTACACAGAGTAACAGCTCACTACCACTTACAAAATACACTGTAACAGTCAGTCACAGGCAATTCTGGTTGCATTTTTTGCAATTAATATCTTAAATTATCCTTTGACTATGTTCTGGCCTGCCATCTAGTGTTTTTTTTTGGCTCAATGCCAAACTTACTTGCAAACCCCTGATTTAAAGGGAAAGGGAAACGGAAGTGGTGTGTGGCCAAGTATGGTGACCCATACTCTGAATATGTGCTCTGCATTTAACCCATCCAAGTGTACACACAGTAGTGAACATACACCCGGAGCAGTGGGCAGCCAATGCTGCAGCACCCGGGGAGCAGCTGGGGGTTCGGTGCCTTGCTCAAGGGTCTCACCTCAGTCGTGGTATTGAGGGTGGAGAGTGTTGGTTATTCAATCCCTGCCGGACCTGAGACTCGAACCCTGCCCTTAAAGCAACATGGACTAGATCAGCGTGCTGAAAACAGCTGATTTTGACAGGGTAAAGAAGGTGTTTTTTACACTACCATTGAGAAATTTTAACCAAAGTGTGTTATAGACTTTTCATTAAGACCCTAAAGAATCATATCAACATATCAGCATCCGATGACCCCTTTAACACAAACAACAAAATGGTTGTTTTAAGAACTTTTGAAAAGTTTTTTTGGGTTTATTTTTATGAGACTCGGCACAAAAGATGTACATAATTTCCCAAATACTACAATTATGCTGTTATGTAATTACTTCAATGATTTGTCCATGATTATTGTAGTAACTAGATTCAACAAATGGGTGTAGGGTTTACTTGAAACCTTTTTTCCCTCAGAAATTTCTAGTAAATTTCACAATTAATTACAATGTAATTGCAAGCAACACTGAATTAAACATGTTTTTTTTGAAGTAGAAAGACTGAACTAGTACTTTCTTTTGCTCCATTAATCTTTGTTGTTTTTACAACTTTAAAAAAAATCATGTTTACAGTTTCAGAACCACTCACCCTCAAACGCCACATAAAATAAAACTGTTGTTGTTCTCATGTTGGTCAGACAGATTTTTTCCTGTCTAAATGGGCAGTTCTTAGCCAAAATGAAACTGTAAACTGTTTCAGATATTATGCCAATCGGCTATGCAGGACTGTGTACATTCTTAAAAATGAAAGTTCTGTATTGGCAGCAACGGTTCCATGAAGAACCTTTATCGGTTCTTTATTGCAGAAAAAGGTTCTTTAGCTTTTTAAATGTTCTTCACATGAAGAAAAAATGATTCTTTTAAGAACTGTTCACTAAAAGGATCTTTGAGGAGCTAAAAATTGTTCTGCTATGGCATCACTGAGAAAAAACCTTTTTGGAACCTTTATCTTTCAAACAATAAAACATTGAAATCTGTCTCTCTTTCTGCAGAAATGTGGGAGTGATCCCGTATCAAACTCTTGTCTTTTTCTCAGGATAATTAAAACCTGTTCTTTCCCTAAACCGAATGAGATGGCCACATCAGGCCTTGTTGTCCTGACAACTACAGGCACAGGAAGGAATGGTTGCTAACGGCGGCATGTGGTGTTTTTTCCAGAACTTAAAATGTAGAAAAAACTTAACACATTACATTGAGGAGAGAGAAAAGAATGTGTTAAACCTTATGAGTGTATGAGGAGTTTAAATGGGGCGTTCACTCTCTGGGTCCAATTCAAAAAAGTTTTACTGTGTGACTTTCAAAACAGCCTGAAGCCAAGATGTGTAAGTTTGTGTAAGAGCCTGTGTGTGTGTGTAACATTGCGCTTTAATCCACAGATGTGGTTGAGAGGCCTGTGTCTCGCCACAAGTATGCAGCTCTGAAAACACTTCACCATTGCTGCAGTGAACACACACAAACACTCATTCATAAAATGACACATTTCTCCATTTCCATACAGTCATGCATGAATGTCCTGCACACGTCTGCTATGTCCACCGTTTGACAAAATTGACTTCAGTATTGAAAACTCATTTGAAAATTGACAACTATCATTTATTCAATGCTCTCAGTCTCTAGGTTTCTTAACCAGGGGGCCTCAGCAAACTTAAAAGTGTTTAAAGTAATAAATTATTGTTAAAGGAGCCATAGAATGCATTGATACAATATTTTAAATTGTTCTCTGATATCTACATAGAAGGTATGTGGCTTAGGTAAGGGCAAAAATTCTCCAGAAACGGTTTTACATGTCCATTTACAACCCTAGGATTTCTGCCTAGAATGAAATGGTCTGTTATTACCTTATTTGGAAGGGTCATGAATAATAATGTTGAGCTCTGCTCTGATTGGCTGTTTCACAGCGCGGCTCATTTCAGTAGCTCACAAGAAGGAAACACAGGGAAAATATATATTTCAATCCTTTCTCACGCAGTTATATCGTTGGGTCATTCTACTGTAAATAAAATGCGGGCATCAGGGAGCCGCTATTAATATGCTGGGCATTGAAACTGCTTTCAAATGCACGATCGCTTTTTAGTTTCACTTTCGAGATTCGCAATCGCACAAACTCCGTTTATATTATGGAGCGGCAGTACTTACTACAGTACTTACCACACATTTTACAAGATCAGATGCTTGTCAATGGTGCTCAACATCTGTAAATCATTTGCCCTCATTCTCAGTCATCTCTCCTTACTTTGTTTATGTGATAAGTGAAATCATATGTCTGTAATGTAACAGGCTACCGCTAGCAAGAAGCTAACCATATCGCGTTATTTTATTAGAACGCATTATTTGCTTTCTGTGCCTTTCTGAATACAGACACCAACCCAACCCTGCACTTCATATCCCCTGCACAGCCTGGAACATTTATTTCCATGATCTGCCATTTTCGCTGTTGTCCTCGCTTGTTTCTTCACAATACCTGCAGATGGTTCGGCTGGCGGCTGGCCTAGAACATGGGCGGGTTTATGCAAATGTTGGGGGCGTAACTATTAGTGATCCCGACTGTGGTGTTATGTTCTGATTCGCCTATTTTTCAGTGATCTTTTGCATTCACAAGATTTACATAAGGAGGAGGAAACAATGGTGTTTGAGGCTCACGGTATGGCATTTCCATGTACAGAACTCTTATTATTCAACTATGCCAAAGTAAATACAGTTTTCCATTCTATGGCACCTTTAATATATTGAAATAATCTAAATCTAAATTAAAATTATAAAAAGGATAAATTCTTCCTTTTTTTTTTTACCCCTCCATAACTATTTTTACTGATGAACATATAGCTCTTGAAACATCTGGAATCAGAAAATTATTTGTGGTTAATTAATTTAATATATCTTTATTTTTTTATATGAAATTAAAAATGTTAACTGAAATGAAAATATTAAAAAACAAAATAACTAATGCTAAAATAGAAATAAATAAAAACTTTTTTTTTTAATATATTAAATAAAAACAAAATAGAATTTCAATGATATTAAAACAACACTGCTTGAAATAAAACAGATGAACCCTGAGATGTGTCCCGTCCCAACTTCCTTTTTTAATAGGAAATACATAAATAAAGAAAAGGAAAAAAAATGGGTCATCAGGAAGTTGTTCTTTCATAAAATGTGACAGAATGAATGGATTACTGTACAACTAAACAAATAAACTAGGGCTAATCCTGAGTTAAACTACATCTTGAATGGTCATTTGCTATATAATTACTGAGATTTTGCTTCACTTCCTTTTTACAGTACAAAGATGCTGGACACTTACCACCTCAGTGTGGGTGATTTTAGCCAGCAGCTCCGTCAGACTGTCCCCCCACAGATTTTGGTTGCTCTGGTCGGGCTGGAGGCCACATACTGCTGCCCCCACACATCCTGTGGCGATCATGGAGGGAGGATACATGGTGAAGCTGTGATCTGAGGAAAAAACAAGCACACGCATCCCGAAACATCAGTGACCTGGTCAGTACGTTCCCTAGAACATTACTCACCTGTGAGAAACTTCAAAACAACTTCCCAGAAAACAGTTGAGATAATGCAATCTGACTGAGGAGTCTTACTGCATCTTACATCTGCTTTGAATTCCACGCAAACCTGAACCTGACATTCACACGCTCTCCAGTTTCAGACCTGTTTTAACATCACCACCTCCCTTAAATCGTCCTGCAGCTGCGAATGAAAAGTGAGGAGAGCCTTCCTTCTCCTCCTACTCCCTCCCTTCATCTCTCAGAGGGCTCTGAGGTTTCCAGGAACTACTCCCCCTCTTCCTCTGCCTTGAGATCCTGAGAACGGGCCCTCAGATTTCAGTCAGTGAGGAAAGCCTCTGCTATTCAGTCGTTCGTTTCATCTGCTTTGTTGGTGTTAGCGTGCTGCTTATTTCAGGACGCAATGGTCATCCTTGAACACCCTACACTCGACTGACTGCCACAGTACAGCAGCTGTGCAGTAAACCAACATTCCTGACTTGAGAAAATTGTTAAAGGCAATGACAAAAACACCAAAAACATTTGCAATAGCTCAAAGAGGCTCCTCCGTCTTGGCTCGTGTTCAGGCCTCAGCCTCTTGAACAGATGCAGGGCCGCAGAAACACACCCAGTTAAATATACAAAACTTTTATATAGACATAAATAACAAGGCAGAAAGCATCGTAACACATTCACATCATACATATTTAGCACAGTAACGGTTATGTTTCTGCTTATACAGACACATTTCTGACAAATGCAGTCAGTGCACTGTCACTCGACTCGGGTCCTACCTGTTGCACAGAGGGCGATGAAGGTTTGCGTGTGTTTGCGGATCAGCGTCAGTCTGTCTTCAGGGAAGGGCAGTTTGTGCAGGATGTGTTCGATAAAGTCAAGTGGGGTGATGGCAGCCAGGTTCCATTTCAATTTATTAAGAACCACCAACTCCCACTCCAACAGAGAGACAGAGAAAGACAAACAGAACAAGAGGTAATGAATATGACTGGCAGGACAACATATAAGCTAAAGTTACTATATTACCAACCTTTCTAGTTCTGCATCCATACAAGATGAAATTCATTTAATTAAAGATATAGATCTACATGCAATCTGCTAGCAATCACATCGTTTACTACATAGCACAAGCTGATTGGCTGATTTTGCAACCAATGAGATTGCTTGTGCAACATTTAAATAGTCTGGTTCAGTGTTCTCTGTAAGCTGATTCACCTAAAACCCTCCACCTCCACCAGCTCCACCTGTCTAGATCTGCTATGGAATTTATACAAGCCTATTCATGCATGTGGACTGGTTTAGGATGTACTTGAAAACAGAAATTGCTGGCGAATTTCACAAATAATTACAAAGAAATGACAAGTAACACCAAGTATTTTCTTGTAAACCATAGTCCAATAATCTTCGAAAATTCGTTTTTTACAGTGAATATGCACTTTTATTGCTAAAAGGGTCTGCAAAAATATTTGACAAACTATATCATGTAATTAACATAGTATATGTATATTCAGTACCACAGTATCATGATATGATAACATCACTCCACTAGTATTTGTCAATGATAATGTTTTTGACTTAAAGGGGTCATATGATGTTGCTAAAAAAAACAATATTTTGTGTATTTGGTGTAATGCAAAGTGTTTATGCGATTTAAGGTTAAAAAAACTAATTTTGCTCACATTATTCAGCAAAACACACATTGTTGCTTAGGGCTGTCACGGTGAAGTTTCCCTTGCGGTAATTTTGAGTGGTTCAATAGTGCAGTTTGCGGTATTACCGCATATATATATATATAAAATCTGTGTGTTTATGTGTTACGATGTAACGAGGTCATATTCAGAAACCAATGAAACAGAATGACTAAATAACGGTCCACATTACAAAACATAAACCTGACAATAAGATCGTTAGTCTATAGTTAGCCTGTATATATAACAGTTAGTTCTGATCCTCGAATCTGACTGACAAGATACTTTTTCTGTTGATATTTCACCTGCGAGTTCTAGACGGGCTGTCAAGTCAGTGCAATGCAGTTTCATTGTAGCGCCACAAGGCGGCAAGAGACTGTCTTTCAGTGAGTCTTTAAACGTTCATTCATCAACAAGTTAAAAAATGCTGATTCATTCAAAGAGAGATGTAATGAAACACGATGTTGAAATCATTTTATCTTTGAGGGCCACTTTTAAAGGCTCAGCTGACCAGCAGTGCGTCAATGCTAAGACAGATTTCGCTTTCCTTGGACATGACAACCTGTTTTCACAAATATACATGACTCAGCCTGAAGGACAGATGCAGGTAATCGCACACGATCAGCCGATCTCTCTCTCATTCGTTGTCTGTTTAGGCTGGTTAAGTGCAAATTTGCTGAGCCTCTGTACAAATCTGCATGGTACACATTGTTATCATTACAAATATTCAATACAAATGCACTAAGTGTAAAACGAGAAGGGCGTAACCTTACGAAAAAGAAAACACGGAAATATCGCGGTTGTTGCATTGCTGTGCGCTTATGCTCGGTTATCGCGACAGCCCTATTGTTGCTCCTCTATGCTCCGCCTTTCTGAAACATGTTGATTTTTACAAAGCTCATCGTTTTGAGAAGCTTTCCTGTAGCTCAAATGGTAGCGCATGGCGCTAGCAACGCCAAGATCATGGGTTCCATTCCCAGGGAAAGCAAGAGCTGTTAAAAATGTATAAACTGTAACTTGAATGCAATGTAAGTCGCTTTGGATAAAAGCGTCTGCTAAATGCATAAATGTAAATGTGAATGTAAGTGAGGTGTGCTCTGATTGGCCAGCTATCCAGTGCGTTGTGATTGTGATACCTCAAGCGTGTGACTGAAATGTTACGCCCCTCACCATACTTTGATGCCTTGTCCCGGCGTGACGAGACAAAAACAATAAAACCCATTACAAACGAGGCATTTGTTGCATCCAGTGGGGACATAATTACTGATTATAATAACTTATACTGTCTTTTTATGCATCACTTTGCATCACGCCGTGTAAACATTACCATGTCTGCATTTGTGATCGGAGAAACGACAAACAACAAACACTACTCTACACTGCGCAAAACTCATGTTTGAATCATCAGTGGCAAATTCTTTAAATATGAAAACGTACTTAGTCAGAAGCGCCAGACTGTCCTTGCAAAGTTGGAATTGCCCCACTTTATAGAAAATAGAAACAGCCTTTGTACACAGCTGGCAGGCTACTCCCAGGTTCAGGAAATAGTCCTCCGTAAAATGCGCTGCACACACTCCAATATTTGGGTTGAACTGTTCTGGAACAGTGTTGAAAAGTGTTGAAAAGGAGTTGTGTCCTCTTTTGGAAGCCAAAACAATGTACTTTCACAACGAAACACACAGCGTCTCCAGGACATCGCACCGGCGGCAGCAACAATACTACAGCGAGAATAATAGTTCCGCCTTCTTTCTTTGCGTAAACATTTGGGCGGTGTTTTGCAAATCTGCCCACACCATGACGTAGACATGTGGGGGCGTGTTTGAATGAGCTGTTTTAGATGGGCGTGGTCGAGTCATAACTTTTATAAAGAATATCTCTTTGGTTTTGAGACTTTAGTCTTTGCAGCTTTAGGGATCTTATCTACGCACAAATAGCTTGTAACACTCCAAAGAGAAAGGAAAACTTGAAATCGCATCATATGACCCCTTTAATCCCCCCTGACTGCAGCCTATTTTATTGCCCTCTAGTGATTCAACTGTGCAAAATGTGTCAATCTTGTGTGGTAACAGCCAATCACATGCCATACTCACATCAGACTAAATGCTTAAAAATGCAAAGACATGTATTGCCTTAAAACAGAAGTTGTGACATAAATCAGCATGCCCTACTGACACTAGCATTTAAAAAGTCTAAGTTGTGTTTCTATGTCACTCAACACTTGTGATTCTTCAAAACGGGGGAGAAATTAGTCAAGTTGCTCTTTAAATATGGATCTGTCTTGCCCAAAGGGACATCACAGTTGTAAAATAAATCAGGTTATGATGCAAAGCTCCACCCCTTACATTTATGCATTTAGCAGACACTTTTATCCAAAGCGACTTACATTGCATTCAAGTTACAGTTTTTACATTCTATCAGCTCTTGCTTTCCCTGGGAATTGAACGCATGACGTTGCTAGCGCCATGCTCTACTATTTGAGCTACAGGAAAGCTTATCTTTGATCTCCACCAACCAGATGCTGCATTCGATGCACACGCTCAACTTCCTTCCTCGCACGTGCCCAGCTGGCTTTGTTTCACCTACTGAAACTGCTTTCTGAAAAACTCTTAAGAACGGAGACATGAGGGGAAAACCAGCCCAAGATGAGAAGCTCTACACCCTTATTGTGTGTGTCTTGTTGAGTGAAGAGAGAGTGAGAGAGATTTAAAGTTTGTAAAGACTCTGCCGAGAAGGGACAGTCCCTGACAAGTGACACCAAATCACCATGGTCAAGACTCCTAAAGCCACCTCCTACTAGCATGCTTCAGTTTGCTGATGTATCTGTTTTATACAAGAATCAACACTGCAGTTTATAAGAAATATTTTTGTTTTGACCTAGTTGAACCAGTTGTCTTTCCTGCTCTCTTTATAATATCCAGAAGCTCCAGAAATAATTTCGATTTAGACACTAACCGGGTTTTATCAGCTTACATGTGATTAGAAAAAAAGTGTATGATGTAAGTAGGGAGTCCTTGCCAATTTATGGGAACCGTACCAAATCATCAAAACCGTTCTCACGCTGATCAGAGGCTAAAAATCAAAAGTGCATTTCATCAGCTCAACCCAGAAGACTGTTCAACATCAAAAACAACCATTAGAGGGCAAAGCAAGCTAAATTCACTTCCCCAACATCTACATTTCACAATAATAAAAATATGATGAATCAACAGATCACGAGCCTAGGGCTAGCCTATATATAAAATATATAATCTGTTAATTTAAATATATAATCTGGGGTTTGAGTAATATAGAATTACAGAACAGATGAAGGACTTCTTGCTGTCATCAAGGCCATCAGCTCTTACCAGCAGTTGTTGAGATGTAATGGAGTTGTCTGTGTACATGCAGAGCTTCCTGGCCGACAGCGGTTGGCATGCTTTTAATTTTGAAGCTAAGAAGAGACACACGGCCCCTAAGAGCTGCAGATAACATTTTCTTGTAGGAACCGCAGCTAAAAATCTGTCCAGGTAGTTCATAGCCATGGGAAAGACATCCTCTTCACATTTCTCCTCTTCACAAACCTACAAGGACACAACAGAATTCACTCACAATTTAAATGATCAAGGCTGTCTAATATTTAGTATTTATTTAACATTTGCATGTCCTTGCTTCAACTTTCTGTTGTTGTTGTTGGCCCAATGCTCTTAATCAGACATTTTTGTTCATATTCTATTTTGTTTGTAATTAGGCTATTTATATTGGTGTAATTATTTTGATCTATAGCTACTATTTGCAGCTTGTATGTGTTTACTGATACAAACTCTTTTCATGAGAAAGAGGAACTGGTGAAGCTCTTCATTCATTTCAAGCAGGGTGTGCTGTGAAACCCAATGACGCCCACACATGACTGCTTTGGTGATTCGTCACGTTAAAAAAAATATGATCTAAGTAATGTCAATGACAGCATATAATATCATGTATATGTATCGAATTAAGCCATTTCCGACAATTATTATGCTGCTTTGATGAACTGAAATCCATTTAAATCGACGGTTCTTAACATGGCTGCACTTTCGCACCGAGCAACTCGAAGACATTGTCTGTTTCAAAAATTCTCAAAAATTACATAAATGTATAATACCATTCATAACACGCATGTAAATAAAGCAAAGACCCCCATCTGGCTAATAAAGCATGCATTGAAGAAAAATACTAAAGCGTTTTCTATATGATTGACATTTATAGGCTAGCATACACAATCGCGAAGTGTGGAGATTTCAGCGTTGCATTTCCTGATCAAACTTTTCCTTTGCACATTGATTAGCTACACATATATGCAATGTGCATACAGGTGTGAACAAATGTTTTCTTGAACATCGTCTGCATTGTAATAAAACGAATGCATGCCAAAGTCAGTTAACGTAACTTTAGGTACTTCCCAGCCTATTCTACATTAGGCTCCATAATACTTCTAACACAGTTCAAGCAAACGGTTTCCAATAATAAAACTTTAACTACAAACCTCCAACATCCACGTCGCGACCATCCGCCTCATAAAAGGCTGAATGTCTTTCTGGACACGTTTAAAATAGGGTCCCTGCGGAACATATCTGTCCTCCACTGTTAAAAGACTTTGCAATACTCTTTCATCGCAGAAGATGTTGGGATCTCTCTGAGCTCGCATGATTGCGTCCTTTTCCAAGCAAAAAAGTTCCATGTTTGGGCTTTTCTCGGTGATGCTAACTAATATAACCACCTCACAGTGCCAGCTGCATGTGGCTGTGCCTATGCAAAAAAGACGAAGGTGTTGTTGCCTTATAGGCATCAACTGAACTCGTTTGCACTGTTAGAACTTTTACTTTTTACAAAAACGGAGGCTGCAATCCCAGGCATGAGTCTTTCCTTCTGAACTACAGACACAGATGAAGCAGAACAACTCTTCTGACTGCATGGCCACCAAAAGGCAATGTCAGTCCCTCCTCCTGCTCAATTCACGTTGCAAAAATGCTCAAATTCTCTCCTTCCTGCCCAGTCATTGCACATGCATGGCATTCTAGCCAATCCTTAGGTAAACCTCTCCTCACAGACCCTCAAAAATAAATTTAGTGCACTTTGAAACAAGTCCCGGGAGGGATAATTATAGAATTTTTACATGCATGAGATATGATGTCTTTCTCTTTTTTTTCTGAATATTATTTCCCCTCACGTGCAGATGCACATGTCATGTGAACTCATTTTATTCGCTGCTGCTATTTACTTGCATTCTTTTAAACACCCCATCTGTACATTTACTGAGTGCTGCATGTCATGCACAATTCAAATGCATGATTTGTACATTACTCAAGACTGAAGCTTGTAATAAATGGGTTAAATGCATTTAAAGTCTCACTAACTAAGCAGCTCTTATTAATGCACAGTGGAAATCCCTATAACATATAGGACCTACATTAACAGTTTATAACAAAATGACTTACAACAATATGTGCAATAATGATGGTATAGTGAACAACAAATCACACAAAAAGCTTCATGACACAAAGGCAGAGCCTTCAAAAGGGGAAGTGACAAGTTGGGCTTGATGGGTTACATAACAGTGTAATACGAATAGCCAATAAGAAAGCAAGAAAACAGCTTGAATTGACAACTTTTACATGATATCAAAGACATCATTGCCATGCTTAAGATTAGGTTGATAAAAACATGACTTTCCTTCATCTAAAATGTCTGGTCATCCAGAGAACAATATGTTTGTTAACTGCACCTGTCTGTCTTTCTCCATAAAGCAGATGTTGGTTAGTAAGAAATAACTGACGAATTAACCATGTGTTACAGCCCTGAGAGATGAAACCACAATTAAATGATAGGCTGCCGCCTGCCAGCCCACAAACCAACACGCATATTCATTAATTATTTGATCATAACAGTCTGTGACAGGTGATGAAGGTGAAATTCAATTGTGAAATGGCGTCTTGAGTAACACCCACATTATTCTAATGAATAGCTAAAAAGGTGTCTTTTGTGTTAATGTTTATGTTAGAGTTAGTAGGAAATATGCGTTGTAAATGGAGTAGAACCTACCGTATCTCTGAAAAGAACCATAATGGTGCACAGATGCGAAGATAACAGGGACTATTGTGTTGTCTGACATATTCCATGTATGAAAAAATACTGCATTGCTTGAACTTCTGTGTCTTTTTTATAAGCACTGGGCCTAAACTTTTTTTTACTTAGTTGTAGACAAACTGCACAAAAATATGATTAAACAGAAACTATCATACAAAACATATGTATTTAAAATACATCTCTCCACATCTCAAATAGACATGAATACAGTTGATAAATGACTGAAATATTCCTGTCAGGAACTAATGTGGCAACTGAAAGAGTCACAAATAGTTTTGGCCAAGCAGTGGGTCTAACCACATACTGGAATTTCATTCAAACCCAAAAACATCCTTGTTGTGAATTAATTAGAGATGTTAATTCAGTTCTACAAGACATTGGCAGGGAGAGGAATGCCGGACGTTAAAGGAATAGTTCACACAAAAATGAAAATTTACTCACCCTCAAACCATCCAAGAGTTTGTTTCTTCATCAGGACAGATTTGGAAACAATTGTTTGTAAGAAACAAATCCATCATAAGGGCGTTTTAACTTTAAACTGTCGCTTCAGGCCAAAACACAAGTCCATAATCCATAATGATTGTTCCAGTGAAAAGTCCATCCACTGTTGTCTCTCACAAAACCACCAACATATTTGTTTTTGGACTGTTTTGGACTGTTATCGTTTGTATTTGGTACTTGATCTGTGCATATTTCACTCCTGATTCAGACAAGATGACTTTTTCACTGCAGAAAGCAATATTGTGGATATAGAGGAAGTGATGGTTTGAGGTTAAAAACATCTTAAAGATTAATTTGTTTCTTGAAAACATGCATGTTTTCACCTCACAAGATGTTAATTGATGGACCGGAGTCATGTGGATCACCTGTGGATTAGTGTGATGTTTTATCAGAAATCAAAATTAATGATTAAACTATATAACGCATACATATTTACATGACCCAATTTATCCTGAAATGAATGCATTTGTCCCTGTCAGAGAGGTTTATGTGTGTGCATCTAGGGTTGTGTGTATGTGTGTGTCTTATGACAACATGTCAGCCCACATCACACTCCAAAGTGGCACAAAGGTAAAGGAATGCTCAGCCGCCTGGGAAAATGTGTAGAAGCATGAAATTACCTTGAGCCAAAGATTCCTGCTGCATACCGGTTTTGCATGCCAGTTGACCACAGAGAGACAGAGACAGACTGTTTGTCTCTTGTCTGAGGCAGGTTAAATGTAACGTAAATATTACTTTATTATGGTCTTATTATATCAACTGTTGGCAAATTCAGATTGATGTCCTGCTTTAAGACAGAAACAATGCACCAGCAAAGAGTGAAATTCACAGTTCGGTACAGACATCTAATAAAGTATTTTTGTTATACTAACCTACAAGTATAATGATTGTGTGGTTAATTTATTAATCTTTTATATAAAACTCTTCATTCAGGTGTAGACCTGGCTGCCTACGTGAATATCTCAAACATGACATGACATGTAGCTTTGCAAAGCATTTGGGATTAAATGCTTTTTTTTATATAATACCAAAAACATACTTTGTGGAGAAATATATAGGAAAACAGACAACAATAAGTGTTTATTTTATTTTATTTTATTTTATTTTATTTGTATTTTATTTTTTATTTTATTTTATACTGACCCCTCTTGATGAGAGAGTCAAGGAATCATTCACTCAACCGATTCCTTCTAATTCAATCATTATTGGCTTCAAAAGCGGCTACTCAACTGAGACTGCACTGCTCTCGATTACTGAAGCCCTGAGACTGGCAAGAGCGGCTTCCAAATCCTCAGTACTCATCTTGCTGGATCTGTCTGCTGCTTTTGACACTGTTAACCACCAGATCCTCCTGTCCACCCTCATGAAGATGATGTCCTCATGTCTCAGGAACCACACTCCAGTGGTTCAAGTCTTACCTGTAGGTCCTTCAGGGTGTTATGGAGGGGTGAGGTTTCTAAGTCACAACTTCTTGCTTCTGGGGTTCCTCAAGGCTCAGTGCTTGGACCACTTCTCTTCTCCATACATGTCATCTTTAGGATCTGTCATTCAGAACAGAAGCATGGCTTTTCCTATTATTGCTATGCTGATGACACTCAACTCTACTTCTCATTCCAACCAGATGATCCGACAGTAGCCGTTCGCATTGCAGTCTGTCTGACAGACATTTCTGGCTGGATGAAGGTTCGTCACCTTCATCACCTTCACCTTCGCCAACCCAGCACTTCATCAGAACCTCTCTATACAGATAGGTTCGTCAACCATAACTCTTTCCAGGACAGCCAGGAATCTTGGAGTTGTGATGGATGATCAGTTAAACTTGACAGACCATATTGCTACAACGGCCCAGTCCTGCAGGTTTGCCTTATACAACATTAGGAAGATTAGACCCTTCCTAACAGAACAGACTGCACAACTCCTTGTCCAAGCTCTTGTTCTCTCCAGACTGGACTTTTGTAATGCTCTCTTGGCAGGCCTTCTGACACTGATCCAGAATGCAGCAGCCAGAGTGGTCTTCAACGAGCCGAAGAAAGCTCATGTTACACCTCTCTTCATCAGCTTGCACTGGTTGCCAATAGCCACACGCAAGAATTTCAAGGTACTGATGCCTGCCTACAAGACAACCACTGGTGCTACACCAATATACCTAAACTCGCTAGTTCAGACCTACGCACCCTCCAGAAGCTTACGTTCTGCAAATGAACGATGCCTCATGGTGCCATCCCAAAGAGGCACAAAATCACTCTCACAGACCTTTTCCTGGAAGCTGGTGGAATGACCTGCCTATCTCAATCCAAGCAGCTGAGTCTTTAGCCATTTTCAAAAAACATCTAAAGACACTATTTTTTCACCATCACCTGACCAATTAATACTATCACTTACCTATTCTATTCTATTCTATTCTATTCTATTCGTTTTGGTCTAATTTATTTATTTTAAAAAAATCCTTGCTACCTACACTGTGCTAGACTAACTGAGACTTGTCTCAGCACTTGTATATTGTTGCTCTGTCGTTGGTCTGTTTGGTCTGTCGCTTTGGATAAAACCATCTGCCAAATGACTAAATGTAAATGTAAATGTAAATGATTGCAACAAGTGAGTCACTGATTCGCTTACTCAACTGATTAATTTAAACACACTTATACAATCAGGATTGAAACAAGTGACTGTCTTTATGAGTGAGTCATTGAATCACTCACTCGATTCACTCAACCGATTCATTTAAACACAATAATCCAATCAGGACTGGAACAAGTGACTGTTGCTGCATCAAATGTTGAATACTTCCCTGCTTTATAGTATGCGAAGAACAGTATGCCAAAAGAGTAGTATGTCCAAAAGAGTATCTAGATCCAACTCCTCCCACATATAACTAAACCTACCCGTCTCCACCCCCTGATCCCTAAACCCACCCATTCCCACGCCTAAACCTACCCATCTCCACCCCCTAGATGTGGAGCCAACCCCACCTCCTGGATCTTTGTTCTGCAGTGAGGGGCTATTGTCTTTATGGGGCAGTCGTGGCCTAACGGATAGAGAGTCGGACTTGTAACCCGAAGGTCATGGTTTGAGTCTCAGGTCCGGCAGGAATTGTCAGTGGGGGGAGTGAATAACCAGCGCTCTCTCCACCTCAATATCACGACTGCGGTGAGACCCTTGAGCAAGGCACTGAACCCCCAACTGGTCCCCGGGCGCCGCAACATTGGCTGCCCACTGCTCTAGGTGTGTGTTCACTTGGATGGGTAAAATGCAGAGCACAAATTCCAAGTATGGGCAAGGGCGTAGGTTTGCTTTTGACATTGGTGGGGACATAAACCCAAGTACAAGTTGTTTTTTATTTTGTGGATATTTCAGCTAACAGTTTGATTTGTACACTCAGTTCAACAACATTAATTTAAAGACTGTCCACGGTGACTCGGGACACTGTTTCAAATCCTGCTGCAACACAGAGTGCCACTTACGTGGTTTACCATAAAATCACATTATATTTGTCCCAAATTATTGTTAATGTTAATAATGACTTTATCCTAGGCTGGAAGTGTATCTTTCCGCACAACCTTTTTCTGTCCATGCTTTAGGGAGCTAATAATAGCCATAGATTGCACTTTCTTTTTCCGTTTGCTCTGTTTTGTCAAACACCGTATTTCAAACTCATCGATGCAATTTTGTTCATTTCCGAAGTGAAACTGATATTTTCCGATATGAACTGTTTTGGACTGCTGTCTTGAATTAGATGCAATACCTGTGAGTTGTTCTAAACGCGGCTGCGCTTCTCATCCGTTGTGCGACTACATTCCGCCAGTGCAGTTTTCTAACGTAGCCTATTTACTTTAACTTCTTAGATAATATCAATGGTATGACTTTTCAGATGCGTCTGAAATTACAAAAACATTTCACTTTTTCACTTTCATATAGGCCTACATATATTTAATTGTCTGACCAAAATGATTGCTAGGGACAGTTTGGCAGTCGCTGGATATTGGTAGGGACGTGTCCCTGGCGGCCCCCCCTAATTCTACGCCCCTGAGTATGGGTCGCCATACTTGGCCACACGTCACTTTACTTTCACTTTCAATTTATGAGTGAGTCATTGAATCATTCACGCAACAGATTTATTCAAACACACTGATTCAATCAAGATCGAAACAAGTCTTTGAGTGAGTCATTGAATTATTCACTCAACGAATTCATTCAAACACAATGATTCTGTGAGGATTTAAACACCACTGCTGTGCTGCTCTGATATGTGTAGATCTATTTATCTCTATATGTGTTTTTCAAATAATTGTATAGTTTTGTAAAAATGCATTAAAATTATTTTTTGTTTTACAAAATAAAAAATATAACTTTAATATAAATACATTTCACAAATGTTTAAAAGAACTTTAACACTCTTGTTTATATGAATTAAATAATTTATTTTAGGCCAATGATGAAAACAATATTTAGGGACAAAAGAGTTTTTGTTTTCGGAGATGATGCTCTCACACTCACTCATGGGATAAAACCACACCGGGATGCCATCTGGAGTATGGATGGACATTACACGGCTCTAGGGTGGGGTGTCCAGTATAAAGGCAAGCCTGACTTCAGTCATAAGCAAAGAGTCACATAGGCTGGATTTCTGGAGGGTGAGATCACATCCTCAATCACATCTCCAAACAGAGGAAGATCAGTAGAAACTCACACATTATGAGGAAACACTACAATGTGAATTAGACAGCACTTCAGTGAGTGTGTACATTTGCCATCTGCTATTTTTTCAATGCACTCTTACCACTTGATGTCTTTTAGACAACATTATAACATCTTAAGCATTCATTCTCCACCCAGACCAAACAAACTGAAAATGAAGTCTCAGGATTGCACTCATGTAAAGTTCACTTTCTAAGCCCCACTCGTGTCCGGAACATGAAGGATACAGTACAGCTGGAAAGATTTGATTAGTCACAGACGTCTGTGTGGGTGTGGTCCCATTGTAGCGAGGAAGCTGATTGGTTATATACACCACTTTGGAATTTAATCTCACAATAAACAGGACTTGAATGAAGGACAAAAGGAAATGGCTAGGAAGAGACTGACATTCAAACACCAAGACAAAAATCAGCAGTTGTTTTCTAAACAGCGCTCGGATCAAAGCGGACCTCTGATTAGTCACAGACATCAAGCTAGTCGATGCGAAACAGCAGAGGTTGATACAGAGGGTAGATGTTTCTCAGCCCAGCGCTGTGTTCCTGCTGCGTCCCCCCCAGCCTTCCGCCACATAAAGGGCCCACTGTGAGCCAGCTACAGCTTTAGATTCTAATTCTCCTGATTGGCTTATTGCTTTATTGAATCCCTGGACTCTGCTGATGGCAGCCACAAACCAGAGAAGACCCGTCACCAAATAAGGAAGAAGACAGAATATCTTCACACTGACATGACACGTATACACTATTTTCTTATTTTTTTCTTTATTTTTTTACTTTATTGATATTATTTATTACTTTTATTTTATTGTATTATTTTCATAAAGTCTACATATCCAATATATAAAATCAAGTAAATAAATAAATAAATAATACAGAATAAAAATGCATAAATAAAATAATAACAATCACAACAACAACAATAATACAAGTATTATTATTATTATTAAAAATAAACATAAAAATGCATAAGTAAAAATAAATTAATAATTTAATGTTAAATTATAGTTACAGTAATCAGTACAGTATCTTTTATTGTTTATAAAAAATAAACAAAAATCTTACATCAGGGATTTGTTCACAGTTATCTTCATCCCACATGATCTACTTGTCAATAACTTACATAAAGGGGTCCATATCTTATTAAATACATTTACGTCAGTTTTTCCAAAGCAAGAATACAAGACATTTCTTTGATCCACTTTGAGTGCTTTACCATGCTAAAGAAATAACATGCTTAGTCTGTTATAAACTGAAATCTATGAGCTTACAAATGCTTGCAGAGTAAATTTAGCTAATACTCTCTTCATGGCAACTGTTTAAATACAGTTTTTTCCTTCTAAAGCACTAGCAATCACTTTTACCTGTTTTTTCCATTACCTGCCCACATTCATTCCAGTTCATATCTCTGTATCGGCCTTTGTCAAAGATTACATAATCTTTCATTCTATTTAAACATTCCAGCCTTATCAGCAGGAAATGGCATTACAAGAACAAGATCAGCAAAGATGAGAAGGTGATGATATCCTCAGATCTTTATTATGTAAACGGTTGGAGAATTCATTTTATGGTGAAAATGAAAAGGACACGTATGCACTAGTATGCACAGCTCTCCTGCTCTCTGAGAGTGTGCCATAAACCAGCAAAAACATCTAAAAGTCTCACTTCAAAAACTCATAAAACCAAAAAAAATAACTCGATGCTCTTCGCCCGTCCCACACTCCAAGAATAGATTTCCCATACCAAAATGGGCAGATCTGATTTTCCCATGATTCAGTGAAAAATACTGCTGTTTTTCTAGCATAGAGCAGTACATGTTCTCCACAACATTACAGTATCGCTCTGTGATTGCTCAAGAAAACCAGCATAAATGGTGTGTGTTCTGGGGAGCTCATGAGAATGACCGCTTGCTAATACTCATCAAACTCAAATAATCCATTCCCACACAGACTGCTTGAGTTCATCTTCACAGATAGTCTAATAATAACTGATGCCCCCTGGAAAATCTCTGTCGACCTTCTCCGCAAGGTCAAGCCAGAGGAGGTTCTTGACCCTTCCCAGCAGCCACTGATTCAGTGAGGAGTAGCAGAGACGTTCTTTCATTGTTAATAATATCGTTATTGAAAGCCTGTGAAAACAGGCCTGAAATGACCTACTCATACTGTATATGAGAAGGAGAGAAGGAAAGATAGCAAAAATGAGAGATGTCCCTGATCTTGACACAGATCCTCCCAGGACTGCAATGGCCCAAAGGGATCAACATCTCCATCTGGTTCCGGACACAAGTTCCATATCAGGAAATATATCATTGCATCCTTAACAAATATATAAACAGAAAAAAATGGTGTAGGAAAATTTTTTTCTCTCAGAAACTGCTTGTAAATTTCACAAATAATTGACTTTAGTCAGGTTAGACACCATTTTTTATGACAAAAAGTAAGTGAAAGTGAAGTGACATACGACCAAATATGGTGACCCATACTCGGAATTTGTGCTCTGCATTTACCCATCCAAAGTGCACACACACACACCGTTAACACACACCCGGTGCAGTGGGCAGCCATTTAATGCTGCGGCGCCCGGGGAGCAGTTGGGGGTTCGGTTCCTTGCTCAAGGGCATATATCAGTCGTGGTATTGAGGGTGGAGAGAGCGCTGTACTCCCACCGCTCCAGTTCTCCACCATCTCCACGCTCCACTGTTACCTCCGGATCCCGATAAGCCCCTAGAGACATTCCCTTTCCCCGCCTACTTACCTGGACATTCTGCTCATCTCATTCCCCTCTGCTACTACTCAATAAACCTGTTGATTGTATTGCCTCTGAGTCCTGTGTCTGTCTATCTTTACAACTTCAATAAATATTGTTTTTACAGTGTGTAGTATTTTCTAGCATTCAACATCATTAGAAATCGTTTAAATGTATTGTTGGCAAGCCTCATTATAGATATCAATCAAGTGAGAGAAGCGCTGAATCAGGATATTTTAAAAATAGCACTGTGTGAATGAGGTCAAGATCGAGTTTAATGTATAAACACATGCGCATCATTTAGCTGACAACCCTGTGGCAGATATTTGGGTAAACAACACAATATGCATGTTTGCATTATATTTCAGACACATCAGCATATTCAGTCCCATTCAGAATTTGTTGTTCAGACAACTTTTTGGATGATAAGGGTTAATGGTATGTTCATTTAGATTAGAATCTAATTTTGACTGCATATTTGACAATGGCACAGCAATCACATCATCAGTTTCACAGCCCTGCATGGAATTCTGGGACATGATTAAAGGGCAAGTTAGCAGGAGCTGTCAACGGCAATGTTTAGTAATTAGGAGCAAATTTGCAAAGGTTATTCTGCTTTTTCCCTTGGTACGCTGAATTACATCACAGTATCTGCGAAACCCACAGATGATAGAGGCACTGGGCAAATGTTGTATAATAAATACAGTGCTCCAGTCAAATCAATTTGAAACATTAGCAGCTCTGTCAGAGTTACACACGTCCTTTTTGGAGCAAATCATGGAAGCAATAGTTAGAACTTCATCACAGTGTTGGCATGCAAGACTAATATTGAGGAAAAGGCACACAGATGCCTTTCAGTTACACAGTGGCAACTCTATGAAGACAAATGATCATCTAAATGTAGTTTAGACTGCAGAGATCCATCCCAGGTAACACATTATAAAAACATTGTGGAAATATTTTTTTGAAATGCTGAAATATTCAGATTTCTTGTCTTATTCGTTTATAACGTTATTTAAAAGTTACAAAAACATTTATTACAACATTCGACTAACTTTATTTTCACCCAACATACAGCTAACACTATTTGAATGTTTATTTTTAATAACCTATTCTAAGAATGTTAAAGTGTTCAGTTTTCTTGTCATGATTAGAGCATTATTCAAATGCAAATAACACCATAAGGACATTTTCTGAAAACATTCCAAGAACGTGTTCTCTCAACATTATAAGAACATCATTTAACAACATGTTTTAACATGTTGCTAGCATGATTTAGCAGGTTGCTAGCATGATTTAGCACATTTCTTGCATGTTTTAGCATGCTGACATGAATTAGTATCCTGCTAGCATGATTTGGTATGGTAACATGTTGCTAGAAGCATTAAGGACATTTCTAGCATGTTTTAACATGTTGATAGCATGATTTAAGAGCATGTTTCTAAAATGATTTGGCACATTTCTTGCATGTTTTAACATGGAGCTGACATGGTTTGTTTCTAGCATGTTTAAACATTGCTATCATGACTACTTGCGTGTTTCCAACATGATTTAACCCATTGCTAACATTTTAATATGTTGCTAACATGATTTAGCACACTGCTAGCATGATTTAGTACAGTGCCAACATGTTGATAACATCATTTAACACATTGCTAGCATGTTTTAACATGTTGATAACATGACTTAGCAACATGTTTCTAGCCAGATTAAGCACATTGCTTGCATGTTTTAATGTGGTGCTAGTATGATTTTTTTCTAGCATGCTGCTAGCATTATTTAACATACTGACAGCATGATTCTAACATGATTTAGCTTACTGCTAGCATGTTTCTAAAATGATTTTGCGTTAATATGTTTTAACATGTTGCTAGCATCATTTAGTATGGTGCTAACATGTTGCTAGCAACAATTAATATGGTGGTAACATGTTTTAACATGTTGATAGCATGATTTATTATGTTGCTATGCATATTTCTCGCATGATTTAACAAATTGCTTGCTTTAACATGGTGCTAGCATGATGATTTGTTCCTAGCATGTTGCTAGCATGATTTAACACATTGCTAGCATATTTTAACATGTTTCTAGTATGATTTAGCACACTGATCTGATAGCATGTTTCTAGCACGATATAGCCTAGCACATTACTAACATGATTTCATTTAGCACATTACCGTTTTCACCTAACACTTAACTTTTAACAACCGTTAGAGAAAGTTGTGAGAAAGTTCACTGTTAGCTGGGATCATGCAAATCACTCTGCAGAAGATTTCTGGGAAGAAAACAAATACATCCAGATTTCATGCCAAAGATCTTAAGGGTGTGTATGTTAACTCAAAAAGCCTGTTTTAAAAGCATCAGCCTCTGATTGTGAAATTAGCACCTGGCTGCTGATCAATGCGGGAATCGCAAGATAAACGTTCAAAATGCACACACACACACACACACAAACAAACCCGAGCAGCTCTTAACAATATACATGTGAAGATAATTTTGATAATGTCATAACATGGGGATGTTGTAATGTCTGTTGTCTTGGCTCTCGGAGGTGGAATGTGAAGCAGATCAAACGGCACTGCCCAGGGGCACTCTGGATCAGATTGCGTTTTGGGTTGAGGCCCTTCATTCATTTGTGACATTTACAGTGGTTTCAGCCCCTCAGCGTCCCTAAAACAGGGCCCCTCGTCTTTCTGGAAAATCCCTGTGAGCATGTGTCTTGCTCCACTTGTGTGTTCCGCGCCGCTGGAGGAAACGGGCCTATTATGGAGGCAAGAACTAAGATGCATATGATGTCATCGTACACACACACACACACACACACACACACCCGCCTGACTGTGCTGTAACACACTACAGATGAGATCCAGATGTTTCGTTTACCTGCACTGACAAGATTATGCAACAAAAGTTTGCTAGAAAGAAGAAAAAAAAAATCATTGCTTCCAGAGTTCCAGGCCTCATTGCTTGAATACTGGGTTAATGGATTAGTCCTATATCAGCAGCCCTGTGCATGATGGGCCGTCCTGCTCTAGGCGGTGGTCCGTATCAGCAACCATCATCAGAAATCAAAGGGAGGTGAAGGACAGTGTGCGGTGAGACTGCAACTGTCTGTTTCCCATGAGGCCTGTTTCTCGAAAGAAGATTCTCTCTGCTTTTTAGTAAAATTCAAAAAATCTGGAGAGATATGTTTGTTGTTGTTATTGTTGTTTTCTTTTGTTTTTTACAATTGAGATACTAATATATAAAAACTATAAAAGCTCGAATAAATTTTTATTTTTATGTTTTCCATTTTTATTTACAATTTTAATTACTTTTTTGTGTGATTTTTATTCGTTTTTTTTTTTATTAATTTTATTTCTGTTTTAGTTAAAAACGGAAAAATTACAACAAATGAAACTAAATGAAATTGAGAAAAGTTTCCTATTTATTTGTTTGTTTAAATACTTATGTTGAGTTGGTGCTATTTTTGCATTTAGTATATTTGAGTAATTTCATGTTTTATTAGTTTTTGTTTTTATTTAAATTTTAGTTTTAGTTATTTTAGATCATTATTTGTTTTAAAAGATTCTCTTTGCATTTTAGTAAAATTTATAGTCTGGAGAAACATTACTTATTACTTATTATTTATTATTTATTACTTATTAGTAATCAAGGTGACATTATATTCTTTATCACATGTAATACATCATCCCTTTTTTATATAATGAAGAAAAACCTGATTCATTCAAAAGGCATAGACCCAGGTCTTCACGCATCTGTGCATGAGTTTAAATAAATGATCTTTCCTTCCTGAGGATATATTACCTGGCAAGACATTGAATTTAACTTTCAGTCTTAAAGGAAAAAATCCACTCTCTTATAGTGTAATAGAACAACAGACAACTACCAACTGAGCTAACACCACAGAATGATCACAACTGAAACTTTATTATGTCAACAACAGCAAAGATACATTTATATCAGTTATTAACAGTTTTAAAGATTGTCAAAATAAATTAGGTACATAAACAAAAATGTGTGTTGGCTCCGTAAGCTGGAGTGTATCCTCAGGCACATCAACAAATGAATAGTAATAATTAAACATAACATACAACACAATCTACAAACTATTGTGCCTAAATTAACAGTAGCATGAATACCTGCTGAACTTCATCACACTTTGAAGCATTTCTTATTCTGAAAACTCATGAATATTCATGAATGCTCCACCCACCGAAAATCTCAGACACCGAATATTTCAGAGCACCGGTCATACATTTCATCCATTCTTGCAAATCTGTATTATGCTCTCATTTGCACTGACGATCGTTCGGCAGTAAGTGTGCACGTGTGTATTCTGTCTGTTTGCTTTTGTTTTACATGCATAACAAGGGTGATGAATCATTTGTGAAATGTTATTAGATGATGCCATAGGGACAGAGAGGACATGCATATTATTTGAACCCCCCCTCAAATAAAATATAACTTCTTCTCAAGACAGCTGAAATCATTTTAGGAAACAACCTTCATTCTTCTGCGACTGAGATGATATTGGATCCTTTACTCAGAGAGAGGGTGAGTTTCCCCAAGCAGTCCGTCTGCAGCTACTTGGACTGTGCATTAAATATAATAATAGATCAAATTGTATGATTAGATGAACATAAGTAATTATGTGATAAATAAATATATTTGGCATTGAATTGCTATTGTGTTGGTTTAAATGCATGCAGGTGATTTATTGGACAGGGTTTTGTGGTGGCAGAGGGAAGACCAAAGGAACATCTTAAGAACATGGCGAACGCAGCGGGTCAGGCCTGCCCGAGATTATACACCGCCCGACGGAGAGACGCTGGAACAGGTAGAAATTGAGGAAGTCTTGATTGTTGAAAAATAGGATGCCACTTAAATCCAGATGGAAATTGAAGCAGCTTTTACACTGAAATTGGTGCAGCTGGATGTTGTTAAAGTACTTTAATTTAAAGTTTGGAATAATTAAGAATTAATGTTTTTGAGAGAAGCCTCTTTTGCTCACCAAGACTGCAGTTAGTTGATTAAAAATACAGTAAAAACTGTAAAATTGTGAAATATTTTAACAATTTGATTTCTATTTGAATATAATGAGAAATGTAATTTATTCCTGTGATGCAAAGCAGAATTTTCTGCATCATTACTCCAGTCTTCAGTGTCACATGATCCTTCAGAAATCATGTAATGCTCAATTACTATTGGTGCTCAATTATTAACAATGTTGGTTTGCTGCTTTTTTGTTTTTTTTAGAATTCTTTGATGAATAGAAAGTTTGCTGAATAAAATCGTAAATGTCTACTCTTTATTTAATATTATTATCCCAAGCGTTTGATCTTTTTCACCAAAATATTAAGTAGCAAAGCTGTATTCAACATTGATATTAATAACAAGCATTTCTTGAGCTGCAAATCAGCATATTAGAATGATTGCTGAAGGATCATCATGTGACACTGAAGACTGCACTGTAAAATAGATGTAGATTGATGTAGATGAAAGATGTAGATTTTTGAGTTTTCTCAACTTGTTGTTGTTAAGTTTGTACAACAAAAAGTTGAGAATCTCCTACAAAAATACATTGAGAGAGCTCAAAAATCTTTTTTTTTTTTTAACAGTGTGGAGTAATGATGCTGAAAATTCAGTTTTGCATCACAAGAATAAATTAGATATGAAAAAATATCAACATAGAAAAAAAGTTATTTTAAATTGTAATAATATTTCACAATATTGCTGTTTCTTCTGTATTTTTGATCAAATAAATGCAGTCGTGTAAAGCAAAAAATAATGCCTTTCAAAAACATAAAAATCTTGATTACTCCAAGCAATTATATTTAGTCCTTTTTAAAGTATTTTTCCAAGACAGCAGTCACCATTGGGTGATCAGATGAAATGCTCACACAGAAGAAACTGTTTCTGTTTATCCAGGTAAAGACGCGCTTTAAGAAGTTCCTCAGATCCTTGTATCAGCGCATGTTAGAGGAGCACGGTGTTCAGGGTCCACCTCTGGACCATCAGAACCAGAACAGCCTGTGATTGCTGGACTAGCTGATGATGGAGTCCAGAACGTACCTGTCCACGCTCTGATCGTCAGTCACGGGGCGTTTATCCGTGTGTCTGTGCGCCACCTAGTGGAGCACCTGCACTGCTGTTTGCCTGCAGGCCTGAAGATGAACCAGATTTTTCCCCCCGTGCCCAAACAAAGGCATCAGCAGGTTCACCATCACCCTCCGCAGAGAGTGTCTTCATCAACCGGAAAGACCACCTGGATGACGTCAAAAACTCTGATTGACTGTGTTATGGTGAGGTGTATCTGAGACTAGTTGGTATATCTGAAATGGCCAGTGTTTGTATTTATTGCTCCTTACAAACTCAACAACTGAAGCACATGCAAGTCTGTATGGTTGATTTTGTGTAAATTATTTAACTGTTATGCTTTTGAAAGACATATGACTGCTTTAAAGGGATAGTTCACTCAAAAAATAGACAATTGTGTCTTGTTACAAACTTGTAGGAGGTTTTTTTCTGTTGAGCATAAAATAAGATATTTTGAAAAAGTCAAATGGTAGCCATTGACTTCCATATTATAAAAATAAGATACCGTGGAAGCCAATGGCTACCAGAAAGAAACTCAGACTTGAGGATGAGTAAATGATCATTTGGATGATTGAAGTACACTGCAAAAAATAATTTTCTTATATAGTATTTTTTGTCTCATTTTTAAAAAATTCTTAAATCGAGATGCATTCACTTAATAAGGAAAATGAACCTAGACATGAAGTCTTGTTTTCTTGTCTTTTGATACTCGATTGGATCAAAATTAAGTGAGTTTGATTAAAGCAAGAATCTGTCAGTGGGTAAGAATTATGTTTTAATCATAAACTCACTTAATGTTGATCCATTTGAGAAGCAAAATGATTTAAGTCTTGTTTTTCTGAAAAACTGACCATGATTATGATTAAAATGAGAAAAATATTTGTCAGTGGGGTAAGAAAAATAAGATGATTTTTCTCTATTTTTTCTTATTTTAATCATAAACTCGCTTAATGTTGGTCAATTTGAGAAGGACAAAGACTTAAGGTAATGAAAATTGCTTAACAGTATTTAACTGCAGTGATGTTGATCCTGGCAGCTGACTGAATGCAATCGCAATACGTCTTTTTGATATCATCCGTTATGTAAGCACTTTATACTTACACTACCGTGGCTTTGGCTTCTGAATCGCTGAAGAATTAATGTGTACTGTACACCTACATATTCATGTGTAATAAAGACATTCAGAGAAACATTAAGCCAAGAACATGGTATTTATTTGCAATTGTAAGCATATTCTGATGTGTGATGAAAGGTGAAATTGCTGTGTGCAGAAAATGTGATGCTTCACCTTAAAGATGTATTTATCATTTACAGTTTCATATTTTGTTAATTGTTTTTTTGTATTAGCTTTTATCTTCAGGTTAAGTCAGTGTTAAATGTGAGATGCACAGCGGTATGTAAACCTGTTTCTGGTTAAACTATTTATTCCTTCTTGAAATTTGGTGAATATTTCTCATTTGAATGTGCATGGAAAGTTTCAACACATAGATGTGCTTTGGAAACCTTTGAGTCGGGGTCATACAGACTCCCCAATTGACTCTCATTGGCTTCTGTGCAATTTGCCAGAAATCAACACTTTGAAAAACACTAAAGAGATGAAATCAGAACACCTCTATTATAGCTTGTCAACACTTTAATTTTAAGGTGTCCTTGTTAAACGTTACATATACTTAATATTATAAAAACAATAAATTTGGCATAATTACAAGCAAGTAACCTTTGTAAGTACATGTAGTTAATTAATATTACTCAGTACTTAAATGTAATCACACTGTAACAAGGACACCTTAATATAAAGTGTAACCAAAATATGGAATACATGAGAACAAAAAGACTTAAGACTAAAGTTTGATTGAAATTGGGACTCATCGTCTCAATCGTCCAAGAAAAAAAATCACGGTTTCTTCATCTATTTGAGTTTCACAGTCAAAAAAAATCATCTGTTAAAGGTTGTTTTGGTTAATACTAGACTGATGCAGCATTGAAAAGAAGTGTGAGAACCCATTCTGAATTATTAAAAAGGCAGAGGAAGTACAAATAGCAATAAATACTGCTTACACTAGGTACAAATAATGTTAGATGCTATTTATACTTATAGCTAGAGTTATTTGCTCCTCAAATAGTCGCTACAATAAAAAATCCTAATTTTGTGTTTGTGCAGCTAATTTTGAACTTAAAATATGAGCAAAAATTGATCCCTAACACAATAGCAATAACAAACCCAAAACAGAATTAGCCTATACCCATGTTGTGAACACAACAGGAAGAAAATGCCACATGTGATGATCAGATTCCATCTGGTTCTGTGGTTTTGTATATTGGACTGTGGTCTCGTCCAATAGATGGCGCTGTGCTACTGACCTCTGGAGGAGAGAGGGGCCAACCTGCTGATGGAGAGAAGAATGGGACACGTCTCCGCTGCCACCCACTCCAACAGGAAACATTCACCATCTTTGGTCCCTCATTTTCTCCGTGCCGACCGGCGAAGGAAACTCAGTCTTCTAAGGCTTGTCATTTTCCTAGTGGGCGGCAGTTTGGTTGAGTTGGTCACGCAGGGGACCTGGACGGCTCGAATGAACGATGTCCTGCAATCCAAGCAGACGATAGACTAGTCTGTGGCCACACATTCTTCAACTCCTACAGACGCTCCTAAAATATCTGCTCAGACAAATCACATTTACATTTTCTTGCGCACACACACATGCCAAAGAATCACTGTGGCCCATCAAAGCAGCTTCAGGTGTGTTATTGTGTAATTTGTTCATACACATGCAGACATTGACATTGGTGCAAAACGGCTGTTGCTTCTATAGACAGGAAAACGCCACGGCTAAATAAAACCAACAGTTTTATTTAGTTTCCACACCGTTTAGACACCCAAACAAAGTCACATGCTCAGCGTTTTGTTCTGCTGCTGTCCCTCTTAACCCTCTTGACCGGTTGGTTTGCCGGTCTGTTTTTTTTTCAGCTGGTGCTCCAAATATAACCACCAAACCAGACCAGTGAGAACCAGCTAGTGGCCAGATTAGACCTTTTTTCAGCTGGGTAACCCTAAAATTTATGTTATTTAATTTTTTTTTTTCTAGCAAAAACTTGATTTTGTTATTTGTTCTGCTTTTTATATGACATCAGTGTATATTAAAATATTATTTCATTAAGTATACTGCAAAATGATTTTCTTACTAAGTATTTCGATCTTTTTTTCCAGTACAAATATCTAAAAGGGGTCAAATTGGCTGGTAGTCGATTAAAACAAGAAAAATATCAGTCAGTGGGTTAAGCGAAACATTTTCTCTATTTTTCTTGTTTTAATCATAACTCACGTAATTTTGATAAATTTGGGAATAAAAATCGTGTAGGATATTAAGCCTTGTTTTCTTAAAAAGAAAAAATTAATTATGACTAAAACAAGAAAAACATATCTGGATTAAGAAAATTAAACCAGATTGTATTCTCTTTTCTTTTCTTGCTTCAATCATAAACTCCCTTAATTTTAATTAATTTAAAAAGGAAAAGGACTTAAGATGTTGAGTCTTGTTTTCTGAAAATATGTCAAGAATTATGATAAATTATGATTAAACAAGAGAAAATATCTGTCAGTGCGAAAATAAAAAATTCTCAAATATTTCTTGTTTTAATCATAAACTCGCTTCATGACTTAAAATATTAATATAAAATATTTAAATATTAATTAAAAAAATATTCTCAATTAAATATATATTAATTTGAGAATGTTTAGGTATATTTGGACAGTAAATCCAAAATAAAATTGGTTTTCCCAGTGTATTACTTAACAGCACTGACTCTCCTTGTCGTTTAAACACCAAAATTATAAATGAAGTTATAACTGAAAGTGTTTCACTCCACATCTGAGGAAACTGATGGAGAGCTTCTACAAATATGGGCTTTCGCCTGAAGAGGAAGTTGGAATTGCATTGTGGGTAAACTCCCCCATTACCACCTCTGAAAGCAGAGTTTCTAGTTCATAATTTCTGCTATTATTGCTGTGTAGTCCATAGTGATAGTCGAGTCTCAGGGGGCTGTAGTTTGATGACACAGCAGAGCTCTCATGGGCCCTGTGAGATGAGCAGTCAATACGCTTCGCACCTTCATTAATCACAGCCAAACACTAATGGAGCATTAAGAAACCACATTGTGCTACTGCTAATTATATCAGAATCCAATTTTCGTTTGAATTCACAATGTTGTTAATAATGGAGTTTTATTTCCAGAACTGTGTGAGCGGTGAAATATCAGGATAAGGAAGTAAGGTAACATCCTGTCAGTGATGGAGGACGTGGTGAAGAGGTGTATTTATAGAGAGCGCATACTAATGCTGATCTCTTCAACTCTACATTTCCAGCTCATAATTAGAGGTGTTTAATTTGTGGATACTGATTGTACTTCCTGTTCTCTCTATAAAAGGCCTCAAGGGCTGGACCGGGCTTTTTGGATATCCGCTTTTTGAGGCCTGTGGAACGCTCCGGTGCTCCTGTAACCCAGGAATGGCTCGAGGTCAGTTTTCTCCAGAACCAAACCGCAGTGTGACCACACTGGATTGTGCCACAGACCTTGGTGGGGGCATTGTGGGAAGAGAAAGCTAGTGGTGCATTGTGTTCCGGAGTTTATTTTCCCTCCATGTCTCTAAACGGTTGCTTCTGAACAGCTTTTTATGCGGAACACGCACTGCCGGGCTGCCAGTCTGCTAATTGCCCTGATGGGCTGTGGATTTATGCGTGTGTGCAGGAGCGAGAGGACATTTTTAAACAAGTGGATTTTGAATGCAAATAAAAAAAACTTATTATACAGGTTTCTTAAAAAGTCTCAATTAACCCTTTCACATATTAAAGCCTTAAAAAGGTTTTAAATCAGAGCGGAAAATCTTAAAATCCTGGCATTATATGTTGCATGCATTGCTAAAAATGAATCTCTCCCTCCTAATGAGTCTCCTAGTACAAGTTTCTTAAATCACGATACATTTACAGTGCAAAATGAACAAGTCTTGTTTTCTGAGAAATTGGACAAAATTAGGCGAGTTTATGTATAAAACAAGAAAATTATCTATCAACATGGTGTGAAACTTCTTTTCCCTTTGAATGAAGTTGATTTTTCTGAGGCAATAGGCAGATATTTGTTCTTTTTTAATCATAATCTCACTTCATTTTTATCAATTTGACAGAAAACAAAACATATATTTTGGTGTTTTTTCCTCTTAAGTCAATTTAAATCTAAAAGTATAAATCTTTAGACTTGTGCACTGAAAAAAATACAGAGAAAGACCTTTTTTATTCATTCATTCAGTTTTTGCTATCATTGATCTATGATCATCTACTAAAAGTTATTTCTATATTCTAGTCATTGGGAGCAGAGCTATTCAAGCCTAGGTTTTATTTATTTATAAAAAAATGTATTGTATGAATTAAAAAGTAATGAAATAAGTAAAAAGTAATGGAGATCAGTTGTATTTTGTATTTTTCCAAATTTAAAGTGTTGCAATAAACTCAGCGTTTCCTTACTGGATCTTCAATTTATCTTCATAAAACCCTTTTGTTTCTTATTGAGTCGCTTTTCTTTTGCTTTAAACTGAGACGTGCCTTGTTTCATTCAGTAAGCTATTATCAAATCTTAACATAAATACAAATGAAATGATGATGATCATTGGCTGTCAAAGTTTTGAATTGGCTCCCTTGCGGTTCTTAAGGTGGAATTTGATATTGCCCACAACAACAAAAAAATAAATAAAAATGTGTTATATTGATAATATTGTTCTGAACTAAATGAACAGTATCGTGAGATCTGTAATAGTAATTGCAGTGTCAGATTCACACACTGGACCCTGCACTGCAGATTGGAGCCAATAATCTAATTTTATTTATGGAATGTGTTTAAGCTTCCATTCTACCTTTATTTAATTAATTAAATTTAATTATCTACGTTTCCTGTGCTTTGCATTTCCTGACTCATTTTTGCTTGGCAGGGAAGCAAAAAAGAAATAAGATGGAAATATACTCTTTTAGTAGACTTAAAAGCACGATTGACTTTAGAATTTTTTTTTTTTACTTATTAATGGAATATTGATTTCTCAAACAACTCTGAAGTTTTGTATTCAGAGAAAGTTTAATATTTTTCTAATGTTTAATATTTGTCTAGAACAATTAGGACAAGTTTTTTCCGTCTTTCTTCCTGGAGTGATCTGTGCAGACAAAAATGAGTGGCAAATTTTGGCAAAAATGCCAAAATGAGTGACAACGTCCCAGTGCTGCAATGCAGTAAATTAATATCGGTTCCACCGGACAGATGCTCTTCAGCCTCACACCAGCAGAGGGCGACAGCAGCGATGAAAGGTATATAAATCATTCCTGTTTTGCTCTAAGGAAATATTTCTATTCAAGGGTACACCACATCTTTATACATATGCTCTTGTCAAGCTCTGGTGAACATTATAGGATATTTTATAGCAGAGATACCCAAAACAGGACCCCCGGGACAAAATTGGCCCACTATGCCATTTTATAAGTAGAGGAGGGAAAAAGAAAAAACATGCCACTGAAGCACATCTTCATTTCTAATCTATCTATCTATCTATCTATCTATCTATCTATCTATCTATCTATCTATCTATCTATCTATCTATCTAAAACAAAAAGACTAAATAAATTTAAATATAAATTTAATTTAAAAAAATTAATAAATTATTAAAAATTATTAAAATAAAATAAATCATTAAAAATAAATTTAATATATAAATTAAATAATAATTGAAAATAATTAAATATTATATTTTTATTTATATATAATTTTATAATTTCGCTTTGGATGAAAGCATCTGCTAAATTACTAAATGTAAATGTATAAGAATTTTTATTTAATTTGATTTTTAATTTAATATTTTTTATATTTAATGCATTTTAAAATGACAGTTGGACTTTATTATTATTATTATTTTCATCATTAATCTTAATGCATTTTAAAGTATAGCATAGTTGGACTTTTGGCCCACTGTCCTCAAACAAGTTTAATTTTGGGGCATTTGTATTAAAACGTTTGGGCACTTCTGCTTTAGAGTGAAACAAACCAACTAAAATTTCATCTCATCTCAGTCAGAAATCAAAAATCCATTGCTAATGTTTGATGTTTGTGCTTTTGTTTTTCCACTAAAATAATGTTGTTTCCTGGAGGATGATGTGATTAATTATTTAATAAACAATTTCACTCCTATATTCAAGTAATTGTGATATTATTAAAGAGAAATGGTATTTATATTTTTAAATAAATATTAACATTTCTTTGTATTTTTCTTTGATAATAGAACAGTTAAGTGAACATATGAGTAAAAGTTTTATATCAAGTACATAAGTTAATGTACATTTAATATTAGATAGGTTTTATGTAAATATTTAATTAATTATTAGACATTAAATGTATTTTATACTGTAATATCAATGACCCGCTTCACTATGACTTTTTAAAGAAAATCTTTCCTCAGGACTGCTCATTTCAAACACAATACAAAGGAATGGCTTTTAGAAATATGAACTGATTCAGCTGTTGCTTTTATAACAAAGTCCGTTTCTCCATCCAGAGTCACTGTGACCTGCTCATGGCTGTATAGGGAATATACTAGTGTATACTTCACACTGAAAAATCTTCTAGAGAGAGTTGTTTCTTTACAGGAACACTGTGTTGCCTCTCTGTTGGATTTAAATATGATTAATGAATGCAATCCAGTTACTGTCTCTGTAATGAGATATTTATTATGTAAATGATTGCTGCTGCAGTGCGTATATTGGCACAGGAACAGAATCGGTGCCGTGGATGAGTCACTGCATTTGTGTTTGTGTGTGTCCCTTCATCAAGCAAATTGCCCCATCCACTCATCTGCTCACCAAAGCCCCGAACACTTGTCCCGTGGTGCAGTTGCTTCCTCCATTGCTGAAATGACAGAATGGAAAGTAGTAGATACACCCACCTTACGCCCGCATCAGAGTCAGTAACACCATTCTCGCCTGTAGGGAGTGAGAATATGTAAAGTGGTGCAAGGATGTTAAACAGAATGCCGTTCATTCCAGGGCTGGTCAGAGGGAGCCGGTGCTGGTGTAGAGTTCAAGGGGAATGCTGGGAGACCGCTGGGGTCGTGTCTTGCTGACTCAGCAGAAACCCTCCGCTGGCGTCATTCTGCTTTTCCTTCTTTGCTCGTCAGGCCGGAATCCTCCAAAAGCAGTCACTTTAGTGCAGCTCATCTCTGTGCAAACAAGTTACTCTGGCAGGGTCTGGGAGCAGATGATGGCAGTTCAGCTTTTTTGTAAATTTATAAGACAGAATATCTCTTGATTATGAGTTGTTTGACTAGTTTGACTATTTGAGAAGAAATGTAATTATTACAAACCCATTTCTAATACTTACTGGCATTTGTGCTTTAAAGGTGCCATAGAATGGAAAACTGTATTTACTTTGGCACAGTTGAATATTAAGAGTTCTGGACATACAGTGAGCCTCAAACACCATTGTTTCCTCCTTCTTATGTAAATCTCATGCGTGCAAAAGACCACTGAAAAAGAGGAGAATCCCAACATAACACCGACTGTGACGTTACAGTTGGGATCATTAATGTTTATGCCCCCAACATTTGCATAACGTATACCAGCCCGTGTACTAGGCCAGCTGGACCTGCACAGCCGAATCAACACTGCAGTGTTGCCAGATATTGCTATTAAAACAAACAAAATGATTAATAAAAAAAAACGATTAATAAAAATAAAATTATTTCAAATCTTTTTAAGATAAGATAAAGATATCGCTGACCCTAAACTTCAACGTCCTACTTTATTAACTTTCTAAAGTGTCAAAAAGAGTGAAAAGAAGTCCAAAAACGCTTAGAATAGCTGGATCTGGCAACACAGAGGCTGCATCCGCGCCCTCACTCACAACTCTCTCTCTAACACAGTCTTCACTCCGCCAGCGTCTCGCAGCGATCATGTTCATACCACGGACATTAAAAATTCTTGCAAAATCTCTCAAAAACTGTTTGCTGTGTGAGCTACTGAAACGAGCCGCGCTGTGAAACAGCCAACCAGAGCAGAGCTCAACATTATTATTCATGACCCTTCCTAATAAGGTAATAACAGACCATTTCATTCTAGGGACAAATCCTAGGGTTATCTAGAGATTTTTTGCCCTTACCTAAGCCACATACCTTCTATGTAGGTATCAGAGAACAATTTAAAATATTGTATCAATGCATTCTATGGCTCCTTTAAAGAAACAGTTCAAATTAAAAGCAAAAAAGGCTGAAATTGTATTCCCCCTCAGGCTATCGGAGTAGATGTAGATGAGTTTGTTTCTTCATCAGAACAGATTTGGCATTTCTTCATCAGAAATTTAGCATTACATCACTTGCTCACCAATGGATCCTCTGCAGTGAATGGGTGCCGTCAGAGTCCAAACAGCTGAGAAAAACATCACAGTAATCACCCCCGTCCATCAATTAACATCTTGTGAAGTGAAAAGCTGTGTGGTTTTAATTAAACAAATCCGACGTTTTTAACATTAAACCTTTGGTTCCAGCTAAAATACGAGTCCTCTATCTTTCTCCAGTGAAAAAGTCATCTCCTCTGAATCAGGAGAGAAATATGCACACTGTTTACAGGCCAAAACAGTTTAAAACAAATATGATTTTGGTGGGAAAGAACAACTGGGAATGGAATTTTTCACTAGTGAAAGCAATATATGGATTATGGACTCATATTTTTAAAATGCCTTCCTGATGGATTTGTTTCTTTCATACATATACAGCTTTTTACTCCAGAAGATTAATTGATGGACTGACAGTGGTGTGGATTACTGTGATGCTTTTATCAGCTGTTTGAACTCTCATTCTGACGGCACCCATTCACTGCAGAGGATCCATTGGTGAGCAAGTGATGTAATGATACATTTCTGTGCCAAAAACTTATTCTGGCAGGATCTGTGAACCGAGTAGCAGCAGTTCTGGTAAAAATGATGGCAGTTGTGGGTTTTTTTTGTATTAGATTCTTTCTAAATGTATAACACAGAATATCGTAGATCAGGGTGCATGTGAGGGCAATCCATACTCAACGCCTGATGTCACGCTGAGAAAGAGTGACTCATGTAATGAGTGTTGAGAGGTGAGATTTAATTTAAAATGACTGTGCACTTTTCAGCTCACTAGAAAAAGAAGCAGACAGCATTAGGCTGTTCCAAACATAGAAACAAAAGCACAAAAAGCTTAAATCCCCAGATTCAGAACTCAATTAGCGAAAGTGACCTTAGTTTTTAAGGTGGACAGAAATTTTACCTGAGTCATTGTGCTGTGAGTTTCAGCTGTGCTAACAGTGTGCGCAGAGTTCTGCTCTCTGCAGGGGTCAGATGTTCTCTCTTGAGTTCTTGTCAGCTCTTGAACACACTGTGCTTTTAGTGCTGTTCTTGCAGCTCAGCCTGGCACACACAATCCCTGCCACGACAGGAACTTCACCACTGCAGAAACCACTTTACATCGCTAGTGGTGATCGTTTCAAAACTATATATAAATGTAGATTTTATCTTGTGTATATATGTATATATAAATAGTCTTTTTTAAATATATTTTAAAAATGTAATTTATTCCTATGATCAAAGCTGAATTTTCAGCATCATTACTCCAGTCTTCAGTGTCACATGATCCTTCAGAAATCATTATAATAAGCTGATTTGCTGCTCAAGAAACATTTCTTATTGTTATCAATGTTGAAAACTTTAGTGCTGATTAATGTTTTTGTGGAAACTGTAATACATTTTTTTTTAAGATTAGATTAAAAACAGAATAGAGCGATCAAAAATGTTTTTGTAACATTATGTCTTTACAGATATCCTTGGATGCGTGAATTTTTAAATCACACATTAAATATATGTGTACATTTTTATCAATGTCATTTTAATATTATTTTTATATTTTTTTAATATTTTGAATGTGCTTTTATTTTGATATTTTCAGTTTTGGTCATACTTTTTATTATGCATTTTATTTGAAATACATTTTAATTACATGAACTTTAATACTGATTGATTGATTGTAGCTGCCAATATTATATAAGAAGTGATTTGTCAATTAATATTTACAAACATTTCTCCAGTCAACCATTTGTTGTAGAATTCATTGTTTCACAGCATAGTTCTGTTTTTTGTGCTTTTTAAGAAAAATAAAATGTGAACTGAAGGCTGTCGTGCCACTTTTCAGTGTTGAATTATTGATCAGCTGTGTCAGCAAGATCACAGGGTCTGACTCATTTCCATCTCTGCCATTCCACTGGACACTTTTACACCCGGACTACCAGCTTTATTTCCCCCAAAGTGCCATCATGCAGATTGTTCTAGTGCTTGAGCACATCTTTTTTTTAATGAACGGCTGGATATGAATGCAAGTTAAAATAGAGCATATGCTGAAGGGTTTTCTTCAGTAGGACGTGGATGGGTACCGCCGCGCAGCTGCTCTCCTGTATAGAGTGCCATTTGTGCGCTGTGTTAAATGTTAAACGTCCACTGATGTCATGTGTGAGTAATTCTCTCCTGGATTTCAGCGGCTCTCCTCAGCTGTCGTCTCTGTACTGCCTAAACCCACATTAATAAAAACCTAATTGGAAGAGTTTGAAACTACAATGGATCCAGTTACATGGGTTTGTGACAACCCCGCCTCACACAAAGCCCCATGGAATGACCATATCCTTTAAAACTATAATGTGCTGATGCTAAATGCCTCTAACCTCAAAAATCAGTTCTAAACATGTAATATATTCACAGATGCCATTAGAAGCTGTTTAATTTATTAATCAAAGCTTCTGCTTTTCCTCTGAGAGATGATTGAGCGAGTCACAGGCTGTTGAATCCTATCTCAGGTAAACTGAAGTGATGTGCAGCAGATGTTTGGGTGTGCCGTAATCTGTCTGAACTTGAGATGCAGAGACAGCTGAATGCTGAAATGTCTGCTTTGATCTTAGTTTTGGTGTATTATCAGAATGGACATGTGGAAATCTTGTGAATTATGCCATGGGGTGGATTCGCTGTTCTGTGCATCACCTTTAATACGTGCAACCCGATTTATATGAGCAATTAATACAACATCATTAAAATTTCATACATTATGTGTTAAAACATCTTTAGACTTGAAGGCCCTGCAATGACGTCATTAATGCTGCTTGTGTTGGTGCGGAAGGGTCAGAAGGGTTCAGGTATATTGCCACTGATTTGAGATTTCTTTGCTAATTAGACTGTCACTGTTTAGCAAGAGCTGTAAGAATTTTAAAGACAGCTGATGATTACTCAGCCACAAATGTTCAAGTCATGACTTTTAATTTTATTGCTACACACTGCAGTTCTTCAGTTAACCTGAAGGACAGCTGTCAATTCTAATTGGGAATACTTGGTAAAGTGAAGTGTTCTATCAGGTCTAGTTTTTTATTTATGTTGTCTCATAAGGGTCATATATGATTGACAAACCCTCTGTAAAAATAGGAATTTTCCATATTGATTTTTACAGGTGTTCTATGTTTAGAACTTTGCACTGCATTGCGTTGTGCTTTAGAGTTAATGGATTTTTTAATAACTATTTTACATATATAGTATATATTTACCTATGATATATAATTAACTATTAAGTTGTTGTTTTTTCAATTAAAATGTAAAACAATACAAATAAATTAAATTAATCTATTTTTTAATTATAACTAAAAGGAATTGGAATAAAAATGTAATGAATAAAATTAATTTAGTTTATTTTTATTTGTTTTTATTTTATTTTGATTTAATTGGAAAGTAAGTAAAATTATAATAAAAGTATAAAGATGGTATAGTATTTTTCCCCCCTGTTATATGTTAAGCAAGAATGAAAATTTTTGTGGGTGGCATGTATTTCACGGTTCAAATATTTCATATTTTAATAATTGATTTTTGCTCCATATTCCAGAGGAGCCAGGCAACTGCTGAAATAACGTGATTGGCGCTTTAACACGCTGCCAACAACAGCGCCTCCCCAAGCGTCACTACAATCCGGCTTCGCTGTACTCTCCGCGCACCTGGAGATCCGCGTAACGACGCGCAGCATCTGATGACGTCCGGACATTGCGCGCGGTACGAGCATTCTTGAAGGTGCGTTTTGCTCAGCATCACCGCCGCGAGATCCAGAGAGGCAGACAGCCTCCCGGAAGATAAAAAGCTCAGGCTGCACGATGCACGAGACGGGGAACGTTACGATCGGCACGCATCGTGGGAGCGCAATATTGTGGAATCAGGTCGTTGTGTAAACTTCCCGCACAAACAGCCTGGGATGTGACAGACAGGGGTGCCATTGCTCTCCGGTGACAAGTGGACTGTTTTTACACCATCCTTCTAAATAAGGAAGCAGGGCTGTCAGGCATATGACCACCGTCCCGATTTGGGCGCTGCCAGAGTGCCCATCGCATCCCATGATCTCGCGCAAGCCGTCCAATAAGGCTCAGCGTGCGACCCCCATTGCACACGTGGAGTGACAGCAGCGTCCCATCATCATCATCATCGGCCCGCCGCTCGCAACTTTCTCTCTCTCTTTCACTCACTCTCTCTCCTCCCCCCTCCCCTGATATATGATGTCATGTAAGGATGAGGGTGGCTTCTGAGGTGAGATAGGGATTTTGGTGAGTGGCATTCTCCACGACCCGAGGCTTCGGAGCTACAAAACATGGTCATCACCACCTTCTCCACCTCAAGTCGTGTCTCCGCGCTCTCTCCCCGTTCTTCCGCTGCTCTCATCTCGGGCCACCGTCGCATGCCCGAAGTCCTGACCTGCCTCGCTAAATTAAGCCTGCACCACCATGCCGAGGGAAGAAAAACTAGAAGAGGGGTATTTTTAGTGCCATTAACTTTGACCACGTGCCCCGAAGGTAAACCCGATGGTCATTGCGCAAAGGCTCCTCATCAGTATGTCCTGCGAGGCCAACGCGCAACACTGGCCAAGGACTGCCGTTCTGCTCTTGGGATTGCTCCTAGTTGGGATTGTGTCCTCCAGTCCGCTTCCGAGTAGGACTAATAGGACAACTTTACTGGAGAAGCGATGGGAGAGCCTCTTCTCCCGCTCCATGCTGGGGATCTCTGGAGAGAGACCAGAGGCGAACTGGGAGAATGACTATTTGCTGGGTATCAAAAGAGTGCGGAGGCTGTACTGCAATGTAGGCATCGGGTTTCATCTTCAGGTCCTCCCAGACGGCAAGATAAACGGTGTACATAATGAGAACCAGTACAGTGAGTTCACGGAATAATGCAGTATACTCAATTGCGCAGAGCTCTTTATTCTTTAGAAGCGACACTCGTTTTTGGAGGCAAAGACAAATCTATTAAAACACACACACACACACACACACACACACAGTATCCCTTAGTGCTAAATATCTTCGCTGGGCTTAAACATGACATGAATGCTGGGACGGATATAGATGCCAACTTATTTTTACACCGGCTCCTTGTGTGGCCCAGAAGCGCTTAGAACATGCACGACTCTCCAAGTGTAAGGGATGTTCGTCTTTCGGCAATAATGTAGTAGCCCAGTGGCGCGAGAGAGGACGTTTGCGCATCCACAATTGGCACCTGCAGAGGTTCCACCCACCGCATGCCTTGTTGTTCTGAGTCCCGCGGAGCCGCTTTACTGTGTGTAACATGCTTGTTCTGTTTGAACAGGTCTCATAGAGATCTCCACTGTGGCCAGAGGAGTGGTTAGCCTGTACGGTGTGAGAAGCAAGCTGTTTGTCGCAATGAATAACAGAGGAAGGTTGTACGGAACGGTAGGTGTGCGCAACCGTGTCGCCTTTCTTTCTGCCTGCCAATGCATCCCCGAAAATCGAGTGCGTGTGTGTTAAACAGGTGATGCTTCCATCGTGCGTTTTTTGAACTAATTCATGACCCATGCATTTGGCACGAGAGGGGTCGCGCGACTAATAATAGTGTTTACGGCGCGTGCTGCTTTCAATTATTCATGGCTTTTAAAATATAATGTGTTGAAGCAGGACATTTGCCACAGCTGCACGGCTTTTGCAAATTATTATTAAACGGTGCATTAGATCCAGGCACAGCGCCAAAGCACCTTGCAAGCACGAGTTAAAGGTTTATAATAATTGCTTGCATTAAGCCTATAAACTAACGCCTCATTCTTTTATATTAGCTGGTAGTTAGTTGTAGGTCAATAGGTATAGTCATGCAGTGCATAGTTGCAGTTCTCATCTTGCTTTACACTTTATCTGATATACTGTGTTATACTGGGGGGAATCCTGGTAATTTGGAGATGACTGGGGAAAATGTCACAAATTAACCTGAATATGAAATTAAATGTGTGCATAAATTGAAATATTTTGTATAGCAGCTTGTATTTACACGTTGATTTGAACAGTTAATAGCAGTATAATAGTGATTATGTAGTTTGTTATTTACATGAATTTAAAGTGTGTCTGAAGGTTTGAAGGGTAAATGATACACTTGGCTGAAGTTTGGCATAGGTGTGACAAGCGCAGTGCAACACTGGTCCTTAGGGGCCCATGAGCACATGACAGCTCTATCCAAAAACTGCAGAGCGTTACTAGAGCATCCTCTGGACGAGCGGAGATAAAGCAGACGCCACAGGCCGGTCTTGCAGTCATCATTAAAGTGGTTTTTAATTAAAAGGCCTGTTTAGCTCAGGGATTAGTATCAGGTTAATGCTTCAGGTTAATGGGTTTCTTGTGGAATCAGACTCAGCTGAAAGGTTCTTTGAAAGTTTGTTCAGTATGTTGTTTTTTTATGGGAAATCAGGCTGAGAAACTGGTCCGTTCAAGAGGTGAGATGTATTTGCACTCAGTCATGTGCAAAACAGTGCTGTTGTTAATGAGTTGCTCATTTCATTTATTTGCTCAGATGTTTGACTCATTGAAATAGGAATGCACTAATGGTCATGAAAGCAAAATTAATGTGCATTGCAGGCTTATTATCTTAACTAAAACTCTATTACCTAACTAACTCTATTATCTAACTAAAACTAAAACCACACACAAGCAAACAAACATATTTGTTACTTAAAATAAAATAAACTTTTTATTTCAGCCAAAGCAAAATTTCTAATTTTCATTTAGGTTAACGTAATGTACTAAAATAACTAAAACTGAAATTATATGTTATATAGGTATAATTAAAGCTATATAGACATATTTAAATAAAAAAAATCAATAACTTAAAAACGACAAAAGCACAAAAAAATTACTACAACTTTAACCAAATTTAACATGAAAATGGAAAATACAAAAATAAAAACTATAATAGTATCTCAATGATACTAAAATAACAGAAATTGTCCAGTTGTCATTTAGCTGAACTTGATGTACTAAAACAATTAAAACTGATATTAATGAAAAACTATATAGACATATTAAAAACAACAATAACATGATAAAAACACACAACAAAATCTCTTAAACTTTAACCAAATTTAAAACAAAACAACAGAAACTAATATATATTAACTAAAATAGTTTAAAACCACACAAAATTTCTAATTTTCATTTAGTTTGCCTTGACATATTAAAATAACTATAAATGACAACTTAAAATGAATAAAAAACTATATAGACATATATCATTTTTTTTTATAATTAATAAAAATGACAAAAACACCCAACAAAATGACTAAATAAATGAATAAATAACTAAAATTGAAATGGTAAAAACTATTTTGAAGAATTAGTATCTCAGTGATACTGAAATAACACTGGTGCCTCTGACTGAATGCTGGCATTCACATTCCTTCTCTTCTCCGTCTTTCAGGCTACCTTTAAAGACGAATGCAAGTTCAAGGAGACCCTGCTGCCAAATAACTACAATGCCTACGAGTCCTCCGTTTACAAGGGATTCTATGTCGCTCTCAGCAAACACGGCCGAGGGAAGCGAGGCAACAAGGCCACCACCGCCATGACGGCCACCCACTTCCTCCCGCGAATATGAGCAGACTCTTGCAATAATTCTTCATTTGCACTGATCACCCCGAGAGATTTGAAAACTGACACACAAACATACAAGGAACTGCAAGAATATCACCAAAATAGTACTACTTCTTTTTTTATATGTATATTTGGATATGTCAGCTTTTTATTAGGATCTCTGAATATGCTATCCGTCGCTGCTTACTTCTTTTATTTATATATATATATTATTGATTATGGATGTGGAGGCTCTCCCAGCCTTCCTTTCTGTTATCAGGTGCTTGCCAAGAATCGAACAGACTCTAGGATGGATGATGGAAGTCCTCCTCTGCTTTTTACAGTGAAATTATGTTTTTTATTACCTCAAAGAGCTACCTAGATGGTTTAAAAGGATGCATGAAGTTACGCTTGTTATTTTTAGTTCTGTCTGAGCCAACACAAGCATAACGAGTCTTTATTTTTTTATCTTTGACTTTATTTTCTTTCTGTTTTTCTCATGCTGTGGGGTTGTGTGAGCACTTAAAAGAAAGCAGATCTCTCTTGCTGCATGTCGCACTGAGGTGCCTTGGCATTCCCGCACACCGCCCTTTTAACATGCATGCTCTGAACACCCCGGGGCGTCAGAAATAGGGCTGATATGTTAGCCAGGGCCCCGCAGGGACTGTCCCACAAGGGCCCCGGAGAGGGGCGAGGGGGATGGGTGTGCATCTCTGCTTTATTTTACTTTTCTCTAATTAGAGAACGCTGTATGAGATGCGAGAGCAGCTCGTAAACACTGATCATCTCTGGCGTTTCATATTGTCTGCTGTCGACTCAGAAATGAGGTGTAACTTTAGCCCCTTTCACTGGTAATCCTGGTAAATTGCTGTAAAAATGACCAGAATGGCTTTTCCAGTACGCAATGGCTTTGTGTCAAAAAGCCGTTTTTGACACAAAACGCCACAAAATAGTATCAAAAACACTGCTAGAACTGATTTACCGGTATTTAAAAAAAACGTCCTGTTGACACATGATCATTAAACTGTAATTTACCAGTAATTTACCAGTACGGATAGTATGCGTGAAAGGGTCTATTATCTTTTCTAGCCGAACCCCTATTGGAGCTTCGAGGCTGTACATTTTATTTGTGGACTAGACTGTTTTTGCAATCAGAATGAAACTTTTTATAAAGAAAACAGGAAAAAACAACAAAAAAATTAGATACCTACAGGGGAACTGATGCAAGCGCGCACTGAAAATGTTAAATATGGCTGGTTCGATTATACTATTGCTTACCACAGGTTTGCCTGAACAAAAGGAGCACTTGAACATAAGCTTTAAGCGTTGCTGTGAATGAGAACGTCTTCTAAACCAATGAAAATACTGTAAATACTGACTGTGCACTGAAAACGCCAGTAGCCCAGAGCTTTGTCGCTTGTTGCTAAAGGCACACTGCCATCCATGATGGTATCTGATTCAAGGGAATACGTGCAGTATATGTTTATTTATTTTTGCTTCTGGTGTGAGAATATGTGTGTGCACCTGTCCATGTGGATGCTTGTGTGTGTGTGTGTGTGTGTGAATCCTGGCCGAGGGGGCAGTCGAGTCGGGCTCTTTCCTGTTGCTGCAGATGCACTGCAGTGGCACTTGTGACTGCTGCTCTATGCAAATGTAATTACAGGGCAGACACCGTGTGGCATCTGAACCGAGGGACGCTCACTGTTTTTTATGATTTTGGTATGTCTGCTTTCGTTTGCATCAGTTTGTCACCAAATGTCACCCCACCCTGTTTATTTAACCCTTGTACTGTACTGAAAACCTTTAGCCAAATTTGCCTTTTGAAACTTGCTTGTAAATCTCTTGTTAATCCTATATAATCACCAAGTCTTGGATTTAATCTTTTAGTCGACTTGTTTTCTTTCAATTAACACAGATTCTTATTTATGGACTGGTTTATCTGAGCTTATGCACCTTGGTTTTTGAGTGAAAAAACATTATTTGTGGATCATTTTGGCATTGGTCACTTAAAAACTGAGGTGCATGAACTCTCATCAATGACACCCTTGATCAATCAGTTCCTAAAACAAAACTCATGTTAATTCAAAGAAAACAGGTTGATAAAAATATTGAATCCAATATTTGGTGATAAAATAGCATAATGAGAAACTTGTTAGCAATTTTTTTGTAGGTTGTTCATTTTAGAGGTGGAACAAGATGGTAACACCTCCAAAAAAGTAAAAAAAAAAAAAATATTTGGGGGAAGTTGCTATACCCTGTGTGAGCAATGTCAGTAAGTTTTAGTCCAATGCGATAACATTAGCTAGCAGTTTTGAGAAATAGAAAATCTCTCCAAGTCACAGCATGCGGGTTAAAGGGAAAGGAACTGAAATGAATGACGTTATTTTAGAAAGACTTGTGGCCTGGTTGTTTGTTCAATCTATTTGAAGTATGTGGGGGTGGAATACCTGAGCAGAGGCCATGCTGGTGACGTCTCCCTCGCAACATGGGTAGTCTTGTAAAAGCCACTGTGCACAGAAGCCTTGAGATTCCAGTAGTAGCACTAGGGTTCTTTATGGTTTTCCAGCCAAATTTAGTCCAAGGTCGTAGCCATGGAGTTGAACTGGTGGAAAACGTCCATCCAAGGTCTCGTTTCTTTTTCTCAAGTCCATTGTGGTCTCATTAGCATGTGTTCGGATCCATGCTGCATTCAGCTAAGGTTGTTCTTAACTGAATTTACCATTGCTCTGTTGGGTGAATTCCAGTAATTTCAACATCATGCAATCGGTTCCCTACACAGATTTGTTCATGCGAATTTGCACTAAACAACATAAAGTTGCTTGGTTTTAAAGTGATTTCTGTGTGAGCTGTGCTTCATACATCTCTACACTAAATGGATCTATTTGTTTTCTTCACGTCGGTTCCTGGTCTTATCGAGATTCATTAATCCACATTATTCCAAAGAAAAAATGTTTGTCTCTGTAATATTTTAGCAAAATTGTAAACGGCCACAGTTCAAGATTTAAATCATTTCTGACGGCTAAAATCAAGCCCAGTCCTTTTTTTTCCCATTAAATATCCATTTTCACTCAGAAGTTTATCGGATTAGAGAAGTAAATTGGTTACTGTTTCATGTTAACTTTAAGAATCTGACACCAGACTTTTCAGGTCACCACGAATCCAAACAAATTCAACTTGATCTCATGAGAAACATTGTTTTTACACGGTAAAACGAAAACGTACCAATACGAATTAGCCACCAATTCGAAACTATAAAACAGCTATGAATTACAGTGAGATTGTGTTGGGTGCATCCAGTAGTGCCTTACTGGGTTATGTACTTGTTTGCTACTCTATGAAAAGGAAAGTTTTTTGTGGGACTGGCTTCTTCCTCTAGCGCAGTGAATATATCAGGACAGACCTCTGCAGGACTGACGCAATATTTTAGGGAGACAAAAAAAGCTCATTTCTCGCCTCTGCCAAGCTGTTTGTTTTGTGGTCTCATCTATGAAGAGATGTTTCAGTATTCAAGGGCATTCAGTCATTACTTGTACATTAGGAAGTTTGTTGTCAATAATGTGCCATTGAGGACTGTATTTAGCTGATGTGCCTCAGAATTCATATCACTGTGAGTCCCAGTGAGACTTGCACACTTACAAAAATAATAAAACACATTTATAGGCTATTTAAAAGCCATCTACGGTCACAGCTTTTACCATCATTTTGGCTTTGGTTTCACAGAAAAGTTCAACTTCATTAAAGCCTTATTTTAAATCAAGTAACTCAAGAGTAATGGGTTTGGCAGACTGGTACTAAAATACTGCAAGTCAGCTTATATAAATGTACTAATGTAATACAGTATGTCTTTTGAATGTGTTTTAATGATGCATTAGGAATTGAGGAGTTAAATCAGGGAGACAAATGTTGCTGTTTCTTTAATTTGTGTCCTGATTGTGACAATACCATCTTAAGTCTGTGAAGAATGAGCGATGTGAACATTTGGGAATCTGAGTCATCTGATATGCTGATGTATGTCGCTTGGATTTATAGCAACAGCTGTAAAAATGTTTATTGGGCATAAAATATAGACACCAGTTTCCTGGTACACTCTGGACTCATGAGAAAAACGTATGTGCATGAATGACTGCAAGCTGTCACCGGCTGAATCCTCCTCACATATGCAGGGAGGGTTTCTGGAATCTTTGGAGCACCAGAGGCATTAGAACAGGATGCCACTGTCTTTGTTTTGAAATGACTTTGTGTGGTTGATCCTGTTACAGTGAAGACCCCATACCTGTGAGGCCTCATTAATCATTTAGTGGGATTTCTGGATTTTTCTTTTGACATTTTTTCCACTAGCATACCACATACTTACTTTTATCTATTTTCTCTGATGAAAATGGTATGCATACTTTTACTTATATATATATATATGTGTCTATATATATATATATATTCTTTTACATTTTTAATTATTTATTTTAATAGTAGGATTGGTATATTATACTCATTATGCTCAGTTCATATCCAAAATATGAACTGAGTTTTCATTCTGCACATCAGTAAAATCCAGGATTTTGTGTGGCTGTATATTAAAAGTGTCTTTCTGTCCGCTCCTCTTTATAAATACATCTCTCACTCCTGCCTTAGTTATAATTTCTTGCCATTTTTGAAAGTAGGAAACTGAGGACATAATCATGTGTTTCTGAGAACAAGCGCTGATGCTATGTATAAATACAGATTTGAGAAAAATATTTATTTTCCTTTACTTTTCTACGTATGTGCTGTGCACAGCAGTTTAATCATATCCTGTTGTTAATAAAACTATTTTCTTTTTTTTCTTTTTTTTCTTTTGTGTGTGTTTTTGTTTCACATTTTAATTATGCTCAACGTAGCGAGTGAGCAGTCATGAACAGTGTGCCCAGAACTGATTCTTTTCACTCATACAGGATCATTTATACAACATGACAACAGTTCAATAAACTACTCGCAAGTCATTCATAAACTGCTTCCCTGGTTATTTGATGTTTTTTCTCATTCATATGCAAAACTTGATAGTTAAAATGCATCCACTGGATACCGTTTCTCTGTAAATATATATTTATTTTTTCATAATGTTAAAAATGATAAAATGTTTACATTTTTGAGAGATAATCATTACTTCTCCAAGCCCAAATTATTATAGTTAATACAAATTCCTTTCAAAATTTCTTTCAAAATACAAATTTACAAATGGTTTCCATTTTGAAATTCGAAAATAGAAAAATAAAGTATTTAAAAAAAATAATAATATGATACAAATATAAAAGATAAAGTCAGTTTATGTATGTTGCTATATGTCATATTATTATAGATTATTATGTTATATATGAATAATGAAAATTGTTTATTTATGCTTTTTTTATTATTATTTCAACAATTTCAACGTTATTAGCACACAGTTTTGCTCATGTTCAGCTTTGCTTAATTTTTGCTGCGTTAGTTGTTGGTGAATGAGGCACAGGTTCCCTCTGCTGGCCAACTTGAGAAAGTTCAGATTGGGGTCATACTATATTTACATTAAGCCTAGCTACATTTATTAATTGTGCAGATATTTTTATCCAAAGCAACTATCCGTTCAGTACTCTAATCATGCAGTCACCTAATACAGGTACAAAACGGTCACTCGGCGGTATAATATGGACTTTTAAAGTTCTGATATGTGACATTAATTAGGTAAAAAGATGTAGGCTATCTTTCGTATTTAAAGATACCGCCCTAGTAACAGCTCTGTACATTTTTTATAGGTAAAAATAAATAAATAAATAGCCTAAATAAACGTACATATTTACTTATAAGTCATAGTAAGTTGCTTTAGCATTTGAGAAGCATTGGGAGAGAACCAACTGATTCTCACGTGCCTCAAAACTATTAAAACGAATTCTTGTTTTCAGTTTTGTTTTGACAGCAAGATGTCAGGATGCATAGAAAGTCAAAGCTGTGCCAAATTGTCAAGCCAATTATGGTTTACCAGTCAATTACCTTCATAACAAACAGAAGGTGGACATGTTGAATCCGCCTCCTCACATCCTCTGGCTCTGCGGGCGAGTGTTGCGTAAAGGAGTGGCACAGGATGCGTTTAAATAGCCGCGCTCACAAACTTTCACGCATCACAACTCCTTCAGCTCTGCACACTGGTTTTACGCATCCATACTTTGCGCTTCGTGAAGATGCGTTGCGCACTTTCCAAACTGCGCATGCTGCGCTCCTCTGTCCTCGCGCTGTGGATCACGGCTCTCCAGGGATTCAGATCTGCGGATGCTGCCCCTAACCCCTCTCCCCTCCTGGGCTCCAGCTGGGGGAACCCGCGGAGGTACATCCACCTTATGACCACTTCGGACTTAAACAACTTCTACTTGGAGATCAGCCCGAATGGACATGTGCGCAAAACTACACACCGGGGGTCCTACAGTGAGTAGCCTATCCTGTTTTATCCTATGTAGGATATTAGTCCAGTAAAATAAAAATCAAATTTTTTATCTATAAAATAATGTCCTTCTTATTTCTCTTTGCATTCTGCATTCAACAGGTGTAATTTTATTGAAAGCAGAGAGCAGAGACCGTCTGGCAATATTTGGAGTGAAAAGTAACCGATTTTTGTGTATGGACGCAGGAGGAACTCTTTTCACATCTGTAAGTATTCAAACTAATTAAAATTAAGGTATAAAAAGTCATATATAATCTATTATTATATTATTAATATTGAGTTATATAAGTGCAGTCGGTATGAAATTAAAAAATGTTGACGTTGAATTTAACTGGTTTTATTCAAATGTTATTTATTGCCACAAAATAAACCTAATTACATCAATTCATGCAAATAATATACATTGTATGGGTTAAATAAAGTAGATATAGCTCTAGGAATGGCAGGTTACCAGATTTAGGCTACCTATCTAGAAAGGTTATAGCCAAAATGTTCGCATTTTAACGTTAAAAATGCTAAAAACGTCTTAATTGGTTAACATTAGTATTGAAATACTAATAAATAACGGGATATTTCAAGACATTTTACATTAAAGTAGCCTAACGTTAGATTTACAGTTTTTGGAGGTGAAAAAGTGTCAGTATTATAAAGTTGCCAAACATATTTTAGTACTTAAATAGGTTGTAATAGTATCATTAGCCTATATGAGATGATCATTTATTTTACTATCAATAAAAGTTAATTCGTAAAACCTAAAAAAAAATTCTACCATTTTTACGTAAAATTCTGGCAACCGTATTTTTATTTTTATTTTAACAATAGGCTGTGTATAAAGCTTGACATAAGTTTGATTCATTATTTAACTCTTTGTATATTTGTATATTTTTATATTTTTAGACGGTTTGCAATAAGGAAGATTGTCTTTTTCACCACAAACTTTTGGAAAACCATCGTGACGTGTATTACTCCACCAAGCATGGCATACTGCTTAACCTGGACGGGGCGAAGCAGGTGTTCATAGCGGGACAAAACCTCCCTCAGTCCTCTCTCTTCTTATCAGAGAAGAACAGTGTTCCACTGGAGCGCCTGCAGCACCGGGAGAGGAGAAACCGGCAGGTGAATCCTTCAGACCCGCTGAACGCGCTCCGGTACGGAGAGGCGTCAGACTCCAGAGCAGCTCAAGAGGACGATGGGGACTTGGACTTTGAGCCGTCAGAGGGTCGAAACATCTCCAGAGAAACCCTGGTTTCCCCTTCTGATGATGACCCGTGGGATCTTCTTCACGACACGAGCCCCGGCAGTCCCCGGATTTCAGCAATTGTCGGATAAAGTGACAGATCCTCCATGGCGTGACTGTTGAACCGCCGCTGCTTTGCGCAAAGTCGATGCGCCAACGTTAGAGTGTGGCACCATAATACTTTCTTCATGCATAAGTGTTTTAAGGACATATATTTCAAACCAGCTTCATGTGTACGCTCTTAAAAATAAAGGTTCCAAAATAAAGGTTTCTTGCAGTGATGCCATTGAAGGACCATTTTTGGCTTCCCAATTAAAGAACAGCTCTTAAAAGAACCATTTTTTTATGTAAAGGACTTTTTTTATAATCCTAAAACCCCTTTTCCACTATAAAGAACCTTTTGTGTGATATAAAGGGTCCACGGAAGTCCATGGAACCATCAATTTCTATAAAGAACCTTTATTTTTTAAAGCGGAGATCTACAGAATTTTATCTCCATCTCAACAAACCTGAAGAACCAAAACCTGAGTTTTTTCACCTGCCACCATGAATTTGTCGTTGGTGCTGGACACCACCTGTGGACAACAATTGCCAAGAAAGTATTTATTTATTTAATACATGACATAGGTTTTTATTTATGGTATTTATATGTTTGCTTTAAGTGTTAGATGTGCAGTGAAATGTTATACTCATTTTAAATAAATAAAAATTGTGTTTCTTGATTAAAGAAAATATGTTCTTTTATTCATTTGTGTCTTCTTTGTCTTCAGTAAACCTAAAAAGGTACAGAAAGTAAGTTTGATCTGTTTGTCACTTGTTGGTTGCTGGACTCCTCATTGGAAATTCAGCTGGTTTGACAGACTTTCCCATCATTAGAGGTGAATAATGAACACTCAGAATCAATCTGAAACATCAATCTCTGAGTCACTAAAAATAAATCTTTCCACATTCTGTTTTGTTTCCAATGTCAAAGGCTGGACTTTGGCTATTTTGGGACGAAGGGCCTTAAAGAGAGCCAACATTTAAGTTACACTATGACCTGCTTACGCTATAAACTACAGATTTGGATTTAGTTGATTTGAGGAATTAAGGCAAGACAACATGGGTGAGCAAGGTCAACATTTTAATCAGCTAATATCCACAGTTGATTTTGTTACAGTTTTTCTAAAGCTATTTTAAATTTGCACACAGTGTTGGGGAGTAACTATAATTATAAATTCTTTGGTTTTCCAGCATTTTTGTGTATTTGAACCCTTTCCAACCATGACTGTATGATTTTGAGATCCATCTTTTCACACTGAGGACGATTGAGGGACTCATATGCAACTATTACAGAAGGTTCGAACGCTCACTGATGCTCCAGAAGGAAAAACCATGCATTAAGAGCCTTTTGAACAGAATGAAGATGAGTAAATTTTTCTTGTTTTGCCTAAATATCATATTTTTTCCTTTAGTACTGCCCTTCAGAGGCTACAGAAGATACATGTTTTCCAGAAGACAAATTAAGTTAAATTTACCTTGATCTTCACATTCTAAAGGTTTTCACGCCCCGGCTCTTAATGCATGGCTTTTCCTTCTGGAGCATCAGTGAGCGTTCGAACCTTCTGTAATAGTTGCGTATGAGTCCCTCAGTCGTCCTCAGTGTGAAAAGATGGATCTCAAAATCATACAGTCGTTGTTGGAAAGGGTTCAAATACACAAAAATGCTGGAAAACCAAAGAATTTGTGGGACCTGAAGGATTTTTCTGAAGAACAGAAGGCAGTTTAACTGTTCAGGACAAACAAGGGACTCATGAACAACTATCACTAAACAAAAAAACCACAGCTGTGGATCATTCAGGTAACAACACAGTATTAAGAATCAAGTGTATGAAAACTTTTGAACGGGGTCATTTTTATAAATTCAACTATTATTTTCTCTTGTGGACTACATGTAAACATCTTTTATGTGAAATATTTTATTCAGGTCAGTAAATAAATAAAACAATAACATGCATTTTATATGCTCCCTCTTATTTTGGTAAAATAATGAACATTTTGCAGATTCTGAGAGGTGTATGTAAAGTTTTGACTTGTATCTTCTTATCGCACCATCAAAATGTTAAATACATCAGGTGAAATATGAACAAACCCCTAAAAACACCTAGAATACAGAAGGTAAGAAGAGTTTGGCTCAGTTGTAAGAAAATGGCATTTAAAGATATTAATTGCCATTGAATTGTAACACAGTCAAATTGTCAATTTTGAATGATTTCATTCCATTGATCTAAAATAAGTCATGTTATGAAAGCAAAGCCCAAAACCTCAAAATTGTCCAGTGCATTAAAAATAATAGTTTGGTGTCTTGTCTAAAGTGAATCTTGATATTCTTGACGTTTTATACTTTCTTATGTAAAACGTTACCATAATTTGTATGTCTGATTTAGCCTATAGGCCTATAAAAAAATAAAAAATAATAAAAAAAACAGGCTACATAAGTAAATTGTAATATTTATTTTAGACTAAACGTGCTTATAATATTTCAAAAGATTATATTTTTCATTCCCTACATTTTATTTATTTTTAATTAATTAATTTTGTTGTCCAATATATTCTGCTAAGTAGGCTTGTTGACAATGTTAAGAAAACAAGAAAAATTAAGAAAATTGACAGAAATTGTTTAAAGAATAACTAACAACTATTTAAATTGGTGTACCAACATAAAACGCGACCACGCTTTAGAACCATATCCGCAGATTCGAGATTTATTTTACAAAACGCACAAAAAGCTTGTACCAGGTAGAAGTTTCACAAACATATAGTAATTAGAAAAATATTATTATATTTATTCAATTACTTAGTGTAAAACTGGACTCGCGAAGATAGAAAAGATTTTATTGAATTGCAAATTGGTGTATTCAGATAGATTTCCGTCAGGCTCGCATCAAAACAACATTCATATAAAACTTATGACACAAAGACAGACTTTCTAATTGACCAGTATGTTTTTAAACTTACAAATACTTTGATTGCTGGTTGTTTTGCATAACGTGTTAGTAACTTAACGTTATTTGAATATAACTTATATTCACGGGGCATAACGTGACATTTTAGTTCCACTTTTTGATCTAAAGAATGGCCCGACCATCCAGGTGTGTATGAATGCTTTCCATACCTTCATAACTAAATTAGTTGATCCAAACCAGATCATGGTTGACGTTATCATGTCAGTTTCTATGTGTGCTTGTTGTATCTGACAGCTGTATGTCTTTGGCACTTAATGACCTGATATTTTCATAAACAATCAGCTTGAGTTCAGAAATGTGGAATATTAGTCTTGTTTGATGTAATCTGCTTTCTATCTGTCATCAGAAATAAGAAAGCTGTCAACTACACAGATTTCAAAGACGATGATGGTGAGATATTATTACTTCAAAATGCTCAGAACTAAAGCTAGTTAGACCTATAAACATGTTTACACTATTTATCTGACAGATGAGGATTTTGCCTGTGTAAAACCTCCCAAAAAAGCTCGAACGGCCATCGAAGACCCTGATTCTGAGAGAAACCTCAAAACTACAAGTGCCTCTCCAAATGAAGTTGTTGATCTCACCAGCTCAGGAAGCGGGAAGAGGTTACAAAAACACTATTTGACGTTTTATCAAAACATAATTATAGGATCTGCACACAGAAATGTATATATCAATATATAAAAGCACTCATTGTGTTATTTCAGGGAGTCTCTGGAGGATAAACTTTATGAAAGAGATTTGGAGACAGCTCTATCATTATCATTGCTGGGCTCTTCAAGAACACAAGATGGAGAGCCTACAACCAAAACAGGTCAATGTACTACTACTATAATAAAGCATCAAGAAGTACAAAGCTATATTATGCTGTTATTTAATGTCTCTGTGTTCTGCAGATGACCGTGACAGTTCTCAGCCTCCTCAGTGTTCACCACCTATTCTAATACACTGCAGCGCTGAGGGCAGCCATGTAGGTAATAATGAATAACTGTTTTGTCTTTTTACAGGGTCACAAACTGATTATTATTTTTTATGTATGGAATGCCGAAGCTGCCGTAATTAGAAATAAATCATGTACAAAGAAATGTAAAAAAGCAAATATAAATAAATACATAAATGTACAAAGAAAATCATTTTATTTCCTTATTTCTGTATTTTTTTTATTTGATATATATGCATGCAAAAACCTCTAAAGTCCCTTGATTTTGTACAGTCGGCGAAGGTCAGCCACGTCCAGATTCTCCTCCTGTGCTGTCTAATTGTAGCATTGATGGCAAAAGTTTAGGTAACTATAAAATTCTGAAATGTACAAATCAGTGTTAAAAAATAGACTCTTTTTGAGAACACAATGAAGCTGGAAAAAAACAAGCAAACAAGAGTTTTATGAATGTTGCATTCGGGGAAGTCATGGCCTAATGGTTAGAGAGTCGGACTCATAATCCAAAGGTTGCGGGTTCGAGTCTCGGGCCGGCAGGGATTGTAGGTGGAGGGAGTGAATGTCCAGCGCTCTCTCCACCCTCAATACCACGACTGAGGTGCCCTTGAGCAAGGCACCGAACCCCCAACTGCTCCCCGGGCGCCGCAGCATAAATGGCTGCCCACTGCTCCGGGTGTGTGTTCACGGTGTGTGTGTGTTCACTGCTGTGTGTGTGCACGTTGGATGGGTTAAATGCAGAGCATGGGTCACCATACTTGGCAGTATGTCACTTCACTTCATTATAACACATGCATATGTGCTATATTTCTATGCATATGTACCTCTGTGTTTATTACTGTCTTGTTTTCAGGGCTGAGTCTGATCAGTATAGACGCCTCCCCTACCAGTGTTTCTAAACAGAAGGAAACCTCAGAGGAGCAGAGAAAACCACTGAAGGACAACAGAGACGATGAGGACTACCAGCCTCAGAATGCACCAGGTAATCTGAGGACCCTCACGCTCAATTATTTTGGGGCTGGACTGTTTTCAGTGTTTACATGATGAAGCTTAATACTTCTGTACTTTAGATACAAAATGTAGCCATTTGTTTAAGCTTGTTCCTGTTGCAGATTCAGAAAGTGATGCAGACTTTACTGAAGAAGATGAGAGCGAAGACGAGACATTCACTATGAAAAAGGAAAAGAAGCTTGTGAAACAGAAGACAGAAAGAAAGGCCCCACCAGCTGCAAAGAACAAGACAGAAAAGAAAGACAAAAAGCCAACAAAAGCCAAAGGCTCAGGTAAATGTTTTAAAATTTTACAGTCTGGTAAAAGACCATATCAACTACACTAACATGTCTCTTTCTCTGACAGCTCCCATTCCAGCGATCTGTCGGAGTCCTGCTGCTCCTGTGTCTGGACTGAAGAAGGCACCTACTACTCCGCCTCTCTCTAAACCTGCAGTCTGCTCCAGTCCTGCAGGGGCCAGACTGACTAAATGGAATCCCCCTGGTGAGACTAAACGCTCAAATCCTCACTGTGCAGTTGGGAATTTTCACCAGAACTGCCCACAATAGAAAAGTGTCCTTTTGTAAACTCTTTCTAACTCCATCTCCAGGTCTGCTTGGCCGGAGTCCCGGTGCGTCTCAGAATGCACATGTCAAGTCTCCAGGACAGGGGCTGCGTTTAGGACTTTCCCGTATGGCTCGAGTCAAACCCCTTCACCCTAATGCTGCTGCGAACTAAACAGACTTGTTTTGAATTCAAAAGCTTTACAATGGCTTTTTGAACTCGTAGTGCATGGGGCAGGAAAAAAAATGGTAAGAAGGAATGGATATATTTTTTTTACTGAAATTTGTCTGGAATTTAAGACCTTTCATCCCTCGCTTAGAATAATATGCAGTAATATGTAACAACTTTTTGGTTGTGCTTGAAATATTTTTAATGTCTCTTTATGGTGTATTTTAGCTTTGTAAATATGCACTTTTTAATAAATAAAGATATGCTAAAATCAGTTCTAAATATTATGTATCACATTTCATTATTGCATACTATGTGCATCACTTGTCTTATAACCCTTGCACTGTGCTGAAAACCTTTTCCTTATTTGGTAAAAAAAAACTGCTTATAAATCTCTCATTATGCTATATTATGATAAAACTGAGTGGCATAAGGCCAGCTCGATGAAGCTTGCGTTCAGACAGTTTCAAAAAGAAATACAAAATCTGTGCAAATTGAAAGGAAACAAGATTGAATCCAATATTTGGTAATAATAATATCATAACAAGAAATTTATAAACTGAAACTCGGAACACCACAAGGTGTGTGTGTGTTGGTACCAAAAAAGTACAAAGATTACAACAACAACAAAAATTTGAGAAGTTGTTACACCCTGTGTGAGTAAAGTCATGAAGTTTTAGTCCAATGCAATAAACATTAACTAGCATTTTTGGGAGAAAGGAAATCCTGAACACAAGTGATCCGAACATAACATAAGGGTTAAGCAAAGATATTTTTGTAATCTAATGAAACATGAATCTCTTTGCATTTACATAGTGAAAACATCTTATATTTGCTACAAGTTAATGTTGTGTTCTCTCAGTTAATGCTCAAGCGATGCCTCCCTCTAGTGGTTAAAAAGAAGCATGTGTGGAGGAGAGGAGAACAAGAGAAGCTTTTTCTCACCACAGTCATCTGGTTCTTTTGAACAATATGTATTGTGAAAGCACTATGCAAATCATTTTGAGTCTAATATCATCCCATAGAAAACCAGTTCACCGGCACTTCATTTACAGAGTAACTGCAAACAAATATCTTATAGTGTTTAATGGCCTGTGTAATTTGTAGATCTTGTTTGTTCATTAATTGAATTAATTTGTAATACTGTGTGTCAACTCTTTTTAACAAAGGTTGTATGTGCTGAATGTTATTGTAAAATACTCAAAACCACAAAGCTCTTTGTGAACAGTCTCACTAAAAAAATACAGTGTGCACTAGATTTTTAATGTTCTGGTTAAGTTTATTTGGGTCCTTTTCAATTAAAAAAATAATAATTATTGGTATAACAAGTGTAACCTGTAATTCATAAATTACCATGACATGAGAAACTTTAATGTTAATATTTTAAAAAACTATTTCAATGTTTTGATGTTTACATTTTTATGTGAATTTGATATTTTAGCAAGTTTATTTCTATTTGATCATTTTTATAGTTCTATTCAGCATGCAGTCGAAAATCTACGGCCCTGTTTTGGTTTATATTGATGGACTGTGAAAAGTCATCCCCGGTGTTTAACTCATCCACCTCTACCAGGATCCAGTGTCCTGGTTTTCTCCCTCCCAATATTATTATGATGAATGTGACCATCACAAACCCTCAGCAAACATTAGTTTCACAACTGCCTGAAGTGTACACTGTGACCCAGTACCTCACAGAGTAACACATGAAGACGGAAAACATCTAGAAAACAACTGGCTCTGTGACCTTTGTTGTTCTGATCATCATGAGAATAAGCTTTGTGAAGACTTTGTTCCCAGTCTTGCCTGTTGCTGTGGTGTTTCTCTATATGAGCTCTGTCAAGTGGGAAATCCAAACTCAAGAGAAGCAGCTCCACCAAGTCCAGCAGAACTTCTCGTTACACAGCGCACTTCTTCTTAACAAGCTGGACAAACTGGAGGCTCATTTAATAGCAGTGGGTGAGTTCATGTAAAATCTTTTAAGCAATTGAATTAGATTAAAAAACAACAACAACAGTTGTTTTACTTTTTAAGCAATCTTTAAAGTTGGCATGAAATCATAATTGACCCTATTTATTTCCTTCTAGTTCATCATTCGCTCGCCCTAACTTTTTTCAATGAACCATAATTTTGAAAAAATCTTGACAATTTTTGGGTCCATACAACTGAAGTATATGGTAACCAAAACTGTTAGGTTGACAACAATCTAAAAATGAAAGGTTCTTTATTGATATATCAATGGTGCAAGAACAACATTTAGCCTAACATCCAGGGAACCTTTTCATTGCACAAAAGATTCTTTATAGTGGAAAAATATTCTTCAGATTATTGAAATTCATTAAAATTATTATAACAAAAATTGCATTAGGAAAAAAAATAGTTCTTTAATAACTGTTTAAATTAAGGTTCTTACGTAAAATAATCTAAAATGGATCTTTTAGAGTGAACAGTCTTCCAAATATTCTCTTTTTTGTTCTACAGAAGTAAATAACTTGCTCTTTCTGTGATATGAATAACCATGCAAAAGCAAAAGTCTTCAGTGAGCGATGCGAATGTTGAACGTTTCATTCACAGTCAGCCATTATTAATGTATTGAAACAGCCAAAAGCAGTAAGACTATGAAGATAAAGCGAGCAGTTTTTATCTGGTAATGTGATCGCAACCTGTCTGCCAACTCACTCCCTGGAAATTACAGCTGTTGCTAGACTACTGATATCACTTTTTAATGTATTTTTAAATATCTTTTTAAAAACATTTTTCAAGAGTGCTATTCAAAATCTTAGAAAAATTAGTGCACATTTAGTTTTACATGTACATTTTTATCACTATTTTGGTGGGTTTGTATTAATTTGAAGCGATTCTTGTCGACAGTGATGTTTAAAATCAAACATTTGTTGCAGAAGAGAAAAGCCTTAACGTGAGAAATGAGAATAAGTCAGCAAAGAAGCTGTTCCCAAACTCATATCTCTTCAAGCAATGGACTGTTGAACTTTCTGAGGACGACCAGAGGAAAGCTGAGGATCTCTTTCAGAAATACGGCTATAATGCCTTCCTCAGTGACCAGTTGCCTCTGGACCGGGAGCTGCCGGACACTCGAGACCACAGGTGAGTTTCAGCGGTTTATGGACACGCTCTGAAATTCAACATCTGTCTTGATGCATTCATCCACGTCTGTAGATGCATTAGCCGTGAATACCCCCACAATCTGCCCACCCTCAGCGTGGTGCTGATTTATCTGGATGAGACTCTGTCTGTCATTCAAAGAGCCATTTGCAGCATCATCAACAGAACTCCAGCCCACCTGCTCAAAGAGATCATACTGGTGGACGACCACAGCACAAATGGTTTGTTTCTCTCAAAACCCCATCCAACCCTAGTCTCAGATGCATATTGTTCACAAAATGAGTTATTAATTCTGTCTGTATCTCTTCTGCAGAAGATCTGAAAACACAGCTACATGTTTATATCAGCTCCATCAATGAGAAGCACCCAGGCTTGGTGAAGACGGTGACCCATTCAGAGCAGAAAGGACTTTCCCAGGCCAGGATCTCAGGGTGGAAGGTTGCCATTTTGGACGCCCACATTGAGGTCCATGTCAAATGGTGTGAAACTGCTCAGTTGACTTCAGTATTTGGCAATAAATGAAATATTTGCTTAACTAGATGCAATTTTCTGTTTTAAAGCAATATTGCCTAACTGGTGCAAAGCTGTGTTTAAGTATAATTTATAATGTATTTAGTCATATTTTATTAAAATAGTACATGTAATATTTTTTCCAGCACAGAAATGAACATAATGACAGTATGATGTATGAAATCACATTTTCTTAAGTACTCTCTCTCTCTTTTAGGGCAGAGCCTCTTCTTGCACGTATCCAGGCTGACCGTACGCTGGTCCTGAGCCCTGTGTTTGATAAAGTCAATTACTATGATTTGCAAGTGACAAAGTATCCCATATATGCTCAAGGTTTTGACTGGACTCTCTGGTGCATGTACGTTGAATTCCCACAGAAGTGGTACGATCAAAACGATCCTTCACAGCCAGGAAAGTAAGTGTACGTTGTTTAATACTGTGCCTGATTAATATTCTTGTTCTCAATATTCTTTCATATTGGCAGTCATGCTGTGGATGTGATGTTGCTAAATTCTGCTCTATTAAGAGTGTAAAAGATGGAGGGATGGAGGTGTACGGAGGAGAGAATGTTGAATTAGGAATACGGGTAATTCACATGCACCTAAAAACATGTTTAGCATTCTCTTAAGTAATTTTATATTATGTTATATTGGCCATTCCACCGAATGGGTGCCATCCCCAGGACATTATAGGTAAAAACTATAAAAGACATTTTATTATTAAGCGTGTTCTGCACATTAATCTAACTGCAAATTTAAAATATATAATTTAAAAAACAAAGTAAACTACTTTTAAAAGATATATACAGTGTGTGTGTATATATATATATATATACTATTTGAGCTTTCCTGTAGCTCAAATAGTAGAGCATGGCGCTAGCAACGCTAAGATCATGGGTTCGATTCCCAGGGAAAGCAAGGATGCATTAAATGTGAAAGAAAATACATTTATAATGTTCTTTTGAATTTTCTGTTCATCAAGGAATCCTTTAAGTTTCCATAAAAATATTAAGCCGTAATTTCACTGTTTAAACTATATTTTTAATTACATAAATTCATCCCTGATGAGCATAAGATACTTATTATTATTATTTTAAGTTAAGAAATTCTTTCTGAAAACATTATTAGGTATGGACTCTGAAGATCAGAAAATAATGGTTTAATTTGTCCTACTAACATGAACTAATATGACGTTTTAATTCAGGAGTGCAGAAACCAGCACAGGATACAGTATGTAATTCAGGACTTATAAAATGTTATAAATGCTGTGGACAAACCTCACAGATACTTTCAACCTGTAATACAATCAAATAATACAATTTTCAACACCCTTAGTTTCAAAAGATAAGTAATAATAAAAAATACAGTCCTCTCCTCTTCTGTTTGGCATGGTTACGAATTTTCTGCTACGAATTTGTTCCATTTTTTCTTCCATATCGTAATAGCTTTATCCTGTAGTTGTGGTGACAAAGAACTGTACCTGTTAATAAAGGGGAAAAGTGCAACCTTAAATTATTCTTCTACATAACGAAAAAGACTTTTCAAATAAAAGTATGTGAATAAATACATCTTAAGCACCTGATTGAATTCATCGCAAGCTCCTTTAGAGTCCCCAGGTTTGCACTCAACCCACCAATACCCACAAAGACCTGGTAGAAATCATAAGAGAGTCCTGTGGTCCCGAATAAGGTGGGATCATCAGAGCTCACCACTATGGGATGACCTTCTGACATTAGTGCCGCGGCGGGATGGTTTCGCATATCTGAGACCAGTTTTAGCACCTGGAGAGTACGAAACACTGCTGATTCAACAAATCACAATGACATTATTGACACAGTTCTGTTCAAGATACATGTCAAATTATTGGTAAAACCTAAAAGAACATTTGGAACTTTATTTGGCAGACAAATTGTAAGGCTTTGAAGGGTGAACAAACATCTTCTTTTTCTAGATTTCTAAATCTAAATGTCTGGGTTTGGGCTCTGGTTTCTTATTGACATGCTCTTTACAGTCCTCATACATTATATGTACGCATATTTTGCATTGCTTTGACTGTTCTCTGTACATACCACCTTCTTGCATGACACAATTGGCCGATTATGTAAAATGGCTGCATGCTTTGGGGTTTTTTTGGTATTAAAAATAAATAAGCAAGCGCAGCCCAGGTGACAAAAAGTAATGCAAAATAAAAGTAACAAACTAAAAGTCATAAAAAGTAACTTTTTTAAAAAAAAGTAACACAATATTGTAATGCATTGCTTTTTGATGCATTGCAAGTATGAAAAAAAAAAAATAGATGAGCAAAGCCAAAACCCAGATATTTTAGGCAATTTAGAAATCTCAACTAGGAAATACCAGGGAAAAAGAGGAAATATGGCCACCCTATTTTTCCACCACAGCTCACCTGATTGGAAATGGGACACAACTCCACTGCCACTCCTCTTGTCCTGGACAGCTGCTTGGCCAGGGGATGATGAACCAGCGCAAAACCATGTCCAATGCGGCTGGTGTTAAACAGCAGAGCATCTAACACATTCCTGTCCACATCTGTACCATCCAAATCTAAAAAGAAACACCCACAGCAAGCCAATTCCAATCTATCCAATTCAGCTGTTATTGTACAACTAATTGTAACTGTAAAACAATTGAGTGTAGTGATAGGGGCTTTCGAAACACTGCTTCAAACTTTTCATTCGTTACGAACCACAGGTTTCTAACTCCCATGAACTAGTGTTTATGATAAATGATTTGATAAATTTGTAGACATTTTCAGTGACACGTTTGTATAATAAAAAGGAAAGTATTAGTTAACAGCTAATAAAAGAACACATAATACACAGAGTTTATATTTAATGGTGTTTGATTAGGGTAACCATACGGCCTCTTTTTTAAAAAGCCAAAAATATCCGTGTTTTGTCTTTGTTTTTCTGTTGTCGTGCTCTCTAGGGGGGAAGTTGTGGCCTAATGGTTAGAGAGACTCGTAATCCAAAGGTTGCGGGTTCGAGTGTCGGGCCGGCAGGGATTGTAGGTGGGGGGAGTGAATGTCCAGCGCTCTCTCCACCCTCAATACCACGACTGAGGTGCCCTTGAGCAAGGCACCGAACCCCCAACTGCTCCCCGGGCGCCGCAGCATAAATGGCTGCCCACTGCTCCGGGTGTGTGTTCACGGTGTGTGTGTGTTCACTGCTGTGTGTGTGCACGTTGGATGGGTTAAATGCAGAGCACGAATTCCGAGTATGGGTCACCATACTTGGCAGTATGTCACTTCACTATTCACTCAGTCCTCAAACATTATATGTATGGGTATTTGCATTGCTTTGACCATTTTCTGTAGATCGCACCTTCTCACACAATACCTGCATGCTATTGGTTAAACTACTTTTCAGTCATTACCTTCAGCAAGTATGAAAATAATAGGAAAACAAAGGCAAAATCCTAACATTTTATGCAATTTAGAAATCCCGGCCAGAATATGTCAAGGAAAAAAAGACATATGGTTACACTATTTTTAGAGTTTTCTTAATTGCATTTAATAGGTTACACTTTTGATCAAATATTTGCAATTGATTTGTAAAAGGTGTTTTTTATGCATGTTTGTACTGAGTTGCATTTACATAATTTTGTCCAACAAGTGGTGTTTTGAGTGCTTCATGAAGATTTTGTGAAGCAGTTGGTTCAATGCATTTAAAAGTGTAATTTCTCAAAAGCTCATGAAGTGAGCAACATATACTGACCTGTCTCTCCAGCATGGAAAAAGAAAGGAAGTTGCGTCTTTATTTCTGAAGGGAGTGATAAGGCATCTCGAAAGTACCAGATAGATCTTCCAGTATCTTCACGACCTACCTACAGCAACAAATTGTTCAAACTGATATTAAATGTGGTAATATAATTTCACACATTTCATTTTTTTTTAGCGTTATGGTGCCATGTCACCTTTTAGAATCGACTCATCTGACTCATGGTTCAGTTATTTTGGCTTTGTTATTGCTGTGGATTTCTTGCTCAATGCAGACAGTAACATGTTTAGTATTTAGTATGGCTTGTCATGGCTTTGAACTGTAACTTAAGTCAAGGATGAGATTACCAGGTCAAAACCAGCAACGATGTCTGGATATTTTCTCTGCATTTCAATGGTCTCTTGTACTGCCTGCTTCACTTGAGACACACTAAGAGACCTGTGTAAAAATGCATTCAGATCAGATCAATGTGAATATAATACTGCATCTGAAATGAATAATCTTAGTATGTTAAATCCTGTCAAAAGTCCTAGACAATATAATTAATCTTTTTTAATTCAAATAACAAATTTGTTCTTATTCTGGAGTAATTAAGGGCATGTGTCTTTGCTTTCGTCATGTCAAGAAAATGTTTCAAGGAAGCATTATAAACCATTATTATCCAAAGTTTTAACCTTGTTAGTCTAGTAACGTCATAATTGGAAAAAAGAACAATCTTATTTGGATAGAGGAAATGTCATTTCTTTTTTTAGAAACAGTAACCATTAAAGTGACTTTATTAAATAAGCCAACATGACTTATGCTCTTTATAAGGGAAAAGCACTGTATGAAATGTCATTTGGTTTAAAGGCTGTAAAAAAATAACATTTTAATCATAAAGCTGACTGTTATGACCCTTGTTAACAGAAATTATTTACACAAGACACAAGTTGTTTTATTACTATTATTATTATTACTATTGCAGTGGACTTTTCAGTTTATTCACAGGACAAGAGAGACAATTTATTGATTGATTAGGTAATTTAATGTAGTTTTACCTGTGGACAGAGAAGATTAAACGAACTCCTATGAAATCTGGATGATTTGCTCTGAACTGCTCAGTGATGTTTCTGTAGACCTCCAGAGACCACGCTCTGTCATGGGTGGTGCCATCAAGTTCATACGCCTAAAAATAATCATATAATACACGTTTTTAATCCAAGAGCACCTATACACTTTATTATGGTAATCTATCAGTCACAAACCTTGGACTGTCCAACCCTCAGCTCCAGGTAAATGATGTTGTCTTCGTAAAGCTCCTTCAGACCCTGGTAGATATAGTCCTTAAAGACAGGTGCATATGTGATCAGCCCAGATAGAGCCATAAAAGTCTTCTCAAACCTGTCCCATGCTGCATCTGGAGTCGGATAAGACATCTCCGGGTCTTCCGTGAAGAGTGTAAGATTCCGCATTAAACTGAGAAATGTAATGTGTTTAATTAGTTCTGGAACTGTTTATTACACTGCCCTGCAGCTTCTGATTTTGGAAAACAAACAAAAAACATATTACCTAATTTTTTTGAGTTCAAAAACATCAATACAACTTTCAGTTTTTTTTAACACAATAAGAATTATTATTTTTTAATTATATATGGATGTATCAGCATAAAAGTTTCATGAAACTCTAAAATGCATTTTTTGAGATGTTAACATGGACAGGTTGCAATAGCACTCATTATGTCTATTATTAAGGGAAAAGTGGCCATTTTTTCATTTCGTTCTTCCGGTTCAAAAATCTGGTGCACTTATCAAATGTAAAATAAATAAATAAATAAAATAGACAAAAATTATATGTTTAAAATGTAACTTCGATCGGCAAAGTAGTGGAAAATATGTTTGCATAGACACATGCTCAATTTAATGTCAAAGAACTTTAAAAAAATAAACTTTTCACCCATAAAATCAAATTTTATGTCCCTGTTTGGATGTTGTAAAACCCCCACAGATGTAGCAGAAAACATCTGGGTCATGTTTGCATTTTCTTGTCACTGGCCATAATTCTAACCTTGATATCAGAATTAGGCATAAAACAATGTCTTCAGATTCCATGCATGTGAAAATCAGCTGAGAATTGAACAAATAATATAACCTGGCCTAGAGGAAGATATGAATCTTTGTGGCAGTTTTTCTGCTGGTTAAGTGATAATCAAGACTTTTTCAATTTATGAAATGCATCATGTTTTGTAAGAAAACGTAATGTCCAGAACAAAAAAACTATTTTTGGAATCGGCCACTGTCATTGTTTGTACCAGTGAACACCTGTGACTATTTTATACTGATGCTGAAATACGTTTAATCACCTGTTATCAAAGGCAGTGACGTCACTCAGACTTGCCCTCAGCACATCTAGGCGTTTCCAAAAAGAGCATCCCCATCGCAGAAAGGGTGTATCGGTGGAGAAAAGGAAGTGCACTGACCCGTCCCACGTGAAGCAGATGTAACAATGAGGCCTGTATGTTGCGTTCATCACTAACCAATCCACACTCACCATAGCAGAGCTGTGTATGTGAAGAGCAGCACCTGTAAGAGACACAGTCATTTTAGCATCTGAAGGACAGATGTTTCCCAAATATACAATTAACCATTTTTTTTTACCCTTTGGCATTTTCTGTAGTAGTTTGAAGACAGGGCTTTTTTGCACGATGTGCCGGACTTTGAAGAAGTGCTTAGATGGTGGGAAAGGTGAAGCAGCCATTTCTTTCATCTTCAGCTGGTGTAGGATTGAATCCAGTTGCCTTTCAGCAGCAGTGAGCTCCACTCTGCCCCCTACTTGCTGGGACATGTCCTGCTTCAGCATCAGCTCCCTCTGATGGGGATCTGGCATTGGATTACACTCTCTGATACACAGTAACATCAGGACAGTCAGAGCCGTCATGCTGGAGAGACTCATCATGATCGTACAGAGATCCTGAGACGGTGAGAGAGTGATATTCCCATTCTTGTTAGTTTTTAAAATGATTTGTCTGTACTTTTGCACAGTTGTTTTAGTGTAATTTTGCACCTACACTGAGCCTGGACATTTCATCTGGCAGTGGACATGATTACAGTAATTCAAAGTTAAACTCTAACCCCCGGTTTCACAGACAAGGCTTAAGCCTAGTCCTAGACTAAAGTGTAAATCTGAGCTGTTTGAACTGAAATAAACTTGCACTGACTGGTCTTAAAATATATCGGTGCCTTTGTTTTGTCTCAAGATGCACACCAGTAATGTTTTTTTCTATGCATGTTTATAAAAATTACTTAAAAGTCCTAATTGAACAATGATTTAATCCTGGCTTAGTCTAAGCCCTGTCTGTGAAACCGGGCCTAAATGTATAGCTTTAAGTCTAAACCTTATAATGGAATATGGACTTGTATTCTAGCCAGAAGCCAGAATGACTTTGTTTCTTACAAAACATTTTTGCTTTATAAGACATTAATTGATGGACTGGAGTGGTGTGGATTACTTGTGGATTATTGTGATGTTTTTATCAGATGTTTGGACTCTCATTCTGACGGCACCCATTCACTGCAGAGGATCCATTGATGAGCAAGTGATGCAATGCTAAATTTTTCCAAATCTGATAAAGGAACAAACTCATCTACATCTTGGATGGCCTTAGGGTGAGTACACTTTCTGCAAATGTTTATTTTTTTGGTAAACTATTCCTTTAAACCTAAGTTTTACTTCTGCTACTAATAATAGTTTAGCTATTTTCTCACTGACTAATATTTTTGCAGTCATTCTGTGAAAAGCTTTTGAAAGGATATTGTTAGTTAATTTGGCATAGTCTGATTTAAACTCTCATTGTAACCTTAATTTTATTAATATTTATAAATAAGCATTTTTACATCATGATCATATTGTTATACTATTAAGAACAAGTTATGTTAGATCTATTTCCTTAATATAATTTCTTAATTTCCTTAATATTTTAACATGGTGGTAGTTTGAATCCCAGCTTTTGCAATAATCAAAGAATTGACTTTCCTAGCAATCTAATCTGGAAAACCTCAACAGTAAGAAAACAGCAAACCTTAAACCAATATTATTGATTGCATATAATTAACAATTCCATCCTCAGGCTGAAAGTTACCTTACCTTCAAGTTTATTTGGCTCATTACTCCCTTTTTGTTTTCTTCTATTTGTCTTAAATCCAGAGAGCATGTATTTCAGCTGCTGTCTGTATTTCTAGCGTATGAAGTTCCTCATTCTGCAAGACCAGCACATGTTGAGAATGTGATAACAATAGAGCATGTGACATACTGAGAAATCTAAAGTGACTCAGGAATAGGAGCCTTCCGCAAACGCTTATGACATTCCTCTAATGAATGACATTTACCCGTTCACAACACCAGACTCAGTAAGAACACAATGGAAGATGATCTGTTTGGTAATGTTTCGTTTTTTCATTATATATCATTTCCACATCAATATAATCTTTGCAGTATTAACAGACACGATTGCTTGTGATATACAGGTCATGCTCGGCACCACAGGAAAGGACCGCAAATAAAAATGCAACAGAAACAAGTAAACACATTGTAATTTTCAAGTCTGTGAATGTTCAAGATGGATTCGTCCTCTCCTCCACAGCCCCAAAATGGGTGAGTTCGCAAACAATCGTTGAATTTTTACATCAGTTTAAGACTGAGCTCACTCAGGTGTTTCTGTAAACATAACCATGTTATATTACAGCTGCACTCAGAATCAAACATATGAGATGTTATGGACCAGAGATCTAGCAGCCAATCAAAACACTATTTTGATCCTTTTTACAGCAATAATGAATCACCACATACAGAACATACTCATGATATTTTTTTAAATACAGATAGACACAGGAATGGAGTCTTTAACATCAGAATAAAAATAAAAGTACAACATCAAACAATGGCGTTCTGCCGTGGTTTTATGTGGGTGAGGATCAGTCCATGAATTTGCGGTTCTGGTTTGCACCAAATAGGGCGACTCGGATTTCAGGCATCATCTAAAAAAGAAATCGAAAGCAAATGAAAAATCTGCTGTACAATTCACACTGCTTCTCATAATCGTAACCCTCTCAGCCCTCTGTACCTGTTGTGCTATGAGGTCCAGCCTGCTCTCCAGAGTGTTGGACACTTTGATCTTCCCATCAGCATTATACAGCTCAATACCACCAGAGCTACACAAAAAACACAGAGACTTTCATTTTCTATATTTAAAAACCACAATTTCATAAAAAAAAAAAGATATTCAGACTAATTTTGTAAACTAGAAACTGAAACCGTAGATGCTCACACTTCTGGAGAGAGGAAGTTCTCCTGGTCAAAACGCACTTCAAGATTATTCTTCACTGCTGCCTTGTAGATGGGAATGTTTTTCTGCACAGCAGCCTAATAAAACACATGTTTGATTTATATCATGAAGTAATCGGTTATTAATAATTGTCATATTAATGTCATAATAATTGAGTAATACATATTTTGCTGCAGCCAGTGTTATTTTAGTATCATTGAGATACTATAGTTTTTAATAAAATTCTGAATATTCTGTTTTCATTTTAATTTTATCTAGTTTTAGTAAATGCGTTGTTGTTTTTTGTCATTTTATGAGTGTTTTTTTATTTCTATTTATTTTATTATATTTCAGTTTTAATTATTTGAATACATGAAGTTAAACTGTATATTATATAATGATTTAAATAATTATTGGCACCCTTGGTAAATATGATCAAAGAAGGCTCTGAAAATAAACCTCCATTATTGAACCATTATTAAAAAACAAACAAAAAAAAAAACACAAAAATCTAACCTTTCATTGAACTAAAACAATTGGAAAAAGGAGGAAATCTCATTATGAAATAAATGTTTTTCTCAAATACACGTTGGACACAATTATTGGTAATATCTCTGAAGTATGTTCCCATTCATATTCACAATTTTGAGCACTTCAGGGTGATTATGAACATGAAATTATCCAGCCATGGCTTCCTATTTCACAGAAATATAAATAGTAGGGAAAACAAAGCCCAAATTCCCTTAATCATCCATCACAATACGAAAAACCAAAGATAGATTTGAGCTTGGAAAATTATCAGCAAAAGATAATTGAGCTTCACAAATTAGTGAAGTGGCTTTAAGAAAAGAGCTAGAGCAGTAAAAATTCCCCATTTCCACCATCAGGGCAATAATTAAGAATTTCCAATCATCATAAAATGGTACGAAACTGCCTGGAAGAGGATGTGTGTCTATATCGTCCTAATGCACGGTGAGGAGGAGAGTTTGAGTGGCTAAAGACTCTCTAAGAACCACAGCTGGAGAATTGTAGAGAAAGGTTGAGTACCCCATGTGTACAATGAAATATACTGCTGTATTTTTGATGTTGTGGGCCTATATTTCTGCTGGAGGTCCTGGACAGCTTGTTTAGACACATGGCATCATGGATTCTATCAAATACCAACAGATAAAAAAATCTATAAGTGACTGACTCTGTTAGAAATCTTATAATGGGCCATGTTTGGTTCTTCCAATTGTACAATAATCCAAACACAAACCTCAGAAACAACACAAAAATGGGTCACTGAGCAGAAAACCAAGCTTCTGCTGGCCATTCCAGTCCTCTGACCTGAACCCTGTAGAAAATGAGTGAGGTGAACTGAAGAGAAGAAGCACCAACATGGAGCTGTGAATCTGAAGGATCTGGAGTGATTCTGGATGAAGGAATGGTCTCTGATCTCTCGTCAGGTGTTCTCTAACCTCATCAGGCATTATAGGAGAACATTTAGAGCTGTTAAACTGGCAAATGGAGGTTTCAGAAAGTATTGAATAAAAGGGTGCCATTAATTGTGGCCAATGTGTATTAGAGAAAACATTTATTTCATAATGATATTTCCTCCCATTTTAAATTCTTATTATCCAATGAAAGAATTGGAAAGAAAAAAAGATTAACAATGCAGATAAATTTTCACAGCCTTCTTTGATCATATTTACCAAGGGTGCCAATAATTATGACCACGACTGTATATATGTATATAAATATTATAAACTATATATTGTGTTTATATATCTATTTAACTATACATAAACTATAGAAGTGTTTATAACTATATAAGAAGTTATGTTTATTCATTATATAATTTTACATAATACTGTACATTATAGAATTTTATATTGCTGAAGGCAATGTTATTTTAGTATCATTCATTTACTATTATGGTTTATTAAAATTTTGAATTTTCTGTTTTAATTTTTAGTAACTTTGTTAGTTTGTTTTTGTTTTGTTAAAAAAAAAAAAAAAAGTTTGTTTATATCAGCTTTAATTATTTTAATACATCAAGCTAAATTAAATGAAAATGAGAAATGCCTTGGCAACTAGCTTTATATATTTTATTCCAGTTAACATTTAGATTTTCTTTCAAGTAACAATTTTTTTTTTTTTTTTTTAGGTTTTAGGTTTAGGGAACTACAGACCTGCACTATGCCCACATCCTGTTTGCGGCAACGGATGGTCACTTTGGGTTCCAGGAGCTGGTAAAAACCCTGAAACATGAGAATATCAGAGCGTGTCCCGATAAGACTCACATACAGTCTTTGACAGACCTGGTTTTCTACACTGTTTCATTATATATCGCTCACCTGCAGGACAAGTCCGTCCATCAGAGCTGCGTATCTGGATGGATCTCTAGCTACATTCGCTAGTCGCTGACGTGCATCATTTAGCAAATCCTAAAAAACAAAGAATTAAAACTACAGCGTAAAAAGACAACAGAAACCCTATATTTACTTTAAGGCTAGATGTGCCACAAAAGAGAACAGGATCTAACCGAAATCATGTCATCACGGGCCTTCAGGACCTTCAGTCTTGCCTGGTTCATTAGGTTGGACATTTGACTGTGGACAGGAAGCCAGCAATTATAATAAAATGAATCACAATCAGAACATTCATAAATAATTCAATAATGTGAAACTGTTTTACTGCATGAAACGCTTGTTTTAGAGGAAACTGGGAGTTTCCACAGTAATGATTTGGGCGTCTGTCTATTTCAGTCAGAGGAAGACACACTCACATTTTCTTCTGCTGTTCGATCTGCTTCTCCTTCTTCTCATAATACTCCATAATCTTCAGACGCTGAGTCTGAACCAGCCGGCCTTTCTCAATGTTGAACTCCTCCTCTGCCTGCAGAGGGAGTCACTTATCATCATATCAGCTCTTATTCACACCATTTCCATTATCACAGTTAGTCTTTAGATGTTTTAGTGGAATAATTTAAAGCTATATGTAAATAAAAATGACCTTTGCATCAATCTCCTCTGCTTTTTCATTGGCCTCCTGCTCAATGAAAGCCATCATGTGCTTGATCTGGAAAGATATGAGAATCAAAATGAAAACCATTCAATATCTATGGGGGTCTAACAGCATAGATATTATGGGGGTCTAACAGCATAGATAAAATACATTGTTAGAGCGCTGATTGTTGTTTCCTTTGAGAAAAAATCATCATGTGTTTAAATTTCCAGTAGCAATGAGTTGCCCTGTTGTGGCTCCATCAAAAGGATGTGGAATGTGTCTGTCTAGTGTTTGTGTTTGCTTACTGTGTTATTACTATGCACATAATATTTTGCATCATCTGCATTCTAAAATGGGTAATTTTGTGCTTAATATTTGATATTATTTATCACCCTGCCTTGATGCATTTGTTTTTGGAATGAGCTGCTCAATTTAATTTGCCCTTATTCACCCTTTATGCACGTGTACGTATTACAATGCGTTACTATAAACTCACTATTATTATAATACAGACATATCTCGTGATTCAAGCGCGTGCGTAATGAATAAACGACGAACAACCTTGAAGGCCACATCATCGGATTATATCACGATGCTCGTGCCAGGCTCATCTAAAACGATGCATTTATCTAATCACCAATTGGTTAATCTTGCTATAGTATTATGCAATTATAAATTATGCATTTGAACGCCTTTTCACCTGCTTCTGGACGTCGGCATCGCTGAGCGCCATGACTGCTGCTGCTGCGGCTGTAAGAGGATTTTAAACTCCACCGAATGAAAAAGCTCGTGTCGCGGCGACGGAAAGGATTTTAGAATTATTTGCGAAAAGCCTACAGATTTAAAACCGCACGAAAAAATGACATGAAGGGTTGACCGTAACGGAGTCGTGAAAATAGCCTGGAAGGATCAGCTGATTCTCAGTCAGTGATGACACAGGCGTCACATGATGCGTGTTTCCTCTCTGGGAGCCAATCAGATCTCAGTGCGCGTCTAGGCTTTTTGTTGAGGTTTATGTGATGCGCTTATTTTGAACTGGTGACAGACGATAATAATAATGATAGATACTACTACTGATAATAATAAGGCAGCGGCTATTTACACTAAGTGCAAATAGCTATAGATTCTATTTACACTATGTTAAAATAGCAAGATTTTCTGCTATTTATACTACGTATTGCATACGTAGTGGCAATTATCTGCACCTCAGTATTGTAGTACATTATAAAACAGCACGCAATAATAACGTATTGTAAATTAGAGTTTTAATTCAAATTATTAAATGGATGCCACCTGATTTGGACAATAAAGCCCTCCCTACACCTACCCGATGCTTTATCTTCAACTTTTTGATTATTTCCTTAATTTTTATTGAAAATAAATGGCTTTCTGATGCGATATGAGAAAAAAAGTTCTACAAAAGGCGGGTTCGAACGTAAAAAAGGCTACGCTTTTCTTAGTGCTGACTAACTCAATCACACGTTAGTGGGCGGAGCTAGTGTAAATAGCCTTTGCCAACAAGACGGGCTATTTGCACTTAGTGTAAATAGACACTCTGTAATAATAATTTTAAAACGGCCTGTGTAGTTTAAAATGATAGAATAAGAATCTATGGCTTTAGTCAGGGTAGTGCCATATTTAATTTTTGAAAACGAGGCTATATGAGGCACTGAAGTACAGAGAGTTTATTGGATTGCACTGTTGTTTGGCAACATGCTGATGAGGAGCGTCTCGCTGCAGCCCACAAGATCCAGGGGACGTGGTTGGATCCAGATCCATCTCTTCCCACCTTACATATACCTAAACCTACCCATCTCCACCTCCTGGACCCTAAACCCACCCCATCTCCATCCCTAAACCTACCCATCTCCATCCCCTGATCCCTAAACCCACCCCATCTCCACCCCTAAACCTACCCATCTCCACCCCCTGATCCCTAAACCCACCCGATCTCCACCTCTAAACCTACCCATCTCCACCCCTGATCCCTAAACCCACCCCAACTCCACCCCTAAACCTACCCATCTCCACCCCCTGATCCCTAAACCCACCCGATCTCCACCTCTAAACCTACCCATCTCCAGCCCCTGATCCCTAAACCCACCCCATCTCCACCCCTAAACCTACCCATCTCCACCCCCTGATCCCTAAACCCACCCCATCTCCACCCCTAAACCTACCCATCTCCACCCCCTGATCCCTAAACGCACCCCATCTCCACCCCTAAACCAACCAATCTCCACCCCCTGATCCCTAAACCCACCCCATCTCCACCCCTAAACCAACCAATCTCCACCCCCTGATCCCTAAACCCATCCCATCTCCACCCCTAAACCAACCAATCTCCACCCACTGATCCCTAAACCCACCCCATCTCCACCCCTAAACCAACCAATCTCCACTCCCTGATCCCTAAACCCACCCCATCTCTACCCCTAAACCAACCAATCTCCACTCCCTGATCCCTAAACCCACCCCATCTCTACCCCTAAACCAACCAATATCCACCCACTGATCCCTAAACCCACCCCATCTCCACCCCTAAACCAACCAATATCCACCCACTGATCCCTAAACCCACCCCATCTCCACCCCTAAACCAACCAATCTCCACTCCCTGATCCCTAAACCCACCCCATCTCCACCCCTAAACCTACCCATCTCCACCCCCTAGATGTGGATCCAACCACGCCCCCTGGATCTTGTGGACTGCAGCGAGCCCTACTTGGATTTTTCAGTTGATGAAATGTTGTTCCAAAAAAAATAAAAACTAAGTAGATCAAAACAGCAAGTGTCATTGTAAAAAGTAATTGTAAACAGTGTTGTTTTCATCAGCGTTTAATTCAATATGGCGTCTGATTGATGAAATGGAAAATGAACACAAACAGTATTTGTACACATAGGATCACTGTGAACTTTTAAAGGATGGAAAAATAAGAAAGAAAATAACAGTGACCTTAATCACAAGGTGGACACTAACTTTGTCAAACAAACACGTCAAGCAAACAGGACAGTGTCACAGAAAATAGGACAGAGCGATGTGTTATGACCCTCAATATACAGTAGAACAGAACAAAGGTAAGTGGACCGATGGGAGTTTTTACTGCTTTGTCAGACCACCATGAGTTGGGCAGATGTAATAGGATAGGGATGGGGTTTTAGGGGACAGGGAGGTGCTGGACTGCATACTGTTGCTCCAGTGACCCTCCTCTGTATTTATTCAAGCCTGCAGTCTGACTAAACCTTGCGCTCAGAGAAGGTAAGACCTGTTTTCAATGGCTGCTTTTGCAGAATATCACTCATTTAGTCTGGCATGTGGAGTTTAAGCTGTGTGTATTCTTCTTTTCGTCTTTTTCGTTTTCCAGTCTTCAAAATATAAAAATATGTGTCATTTCAATTTCTTGTATGTATAATATGAGAATGTAAACTTGCACATTTAGTTTTCCTTTCAAATTATACTCCTTTCATATGCTATAAGGTGCCATAAGCATATTTTTTATAACAGTAGTGATATCATATAGAGGGATATGTCACTCTTAACAAGCTGAAAATATAATTAGATTAGATCATCTTATTATATTAACTGTCTGGTTAGTGAATGACCTATTCAGTTATTCTTAACTAAATACTCATGCTGGTTAAAATGTGCTTCTCTCTACAGAATAACTGACCTGTGTTGTTGTTCTTGCCTGTTTCTCATTCTTTCTATTGGTTTACAGTCTGCCTCTGTCAGAGGTCAAGATAAAAAGCCACAGCATGTATTTCTTGCACATTTGATCCCTTTAAGCACTTTGACCTTTGATCTTGCCGGTGGGCTTTAGTTTATCTCTCTGACTGTTGATGCTGCACGTTTTCACTGTGACGTGACTGAAGCGGAGCTGGTGCAAACAATAATTGTTACCCTCATGTTATGTACTTCATTAACGTGTCTGGACACTAAAATTTGTATGGTCATAGAATTAGTTAGTTAGTTTGTTTATTTATGTATTGATAGACAGTGATGAATCTTTAGAATCCAAGTCAGCAGGAAATGTATGAGTTTAGTTTATTTTTCTCTCTGACAAATTAATTTAAGTCATAAAAGAGTAAGTATAGATACAGTATGTCCATTTTGTGTACGTGCTACATGAACTGAACCACGATGCTGTCATGCCATGTGAAATGTCTGACATTCTCTGCTCTTGGGAACAGATGGAGATATAGCCTATAGGTTGCATACACTGTAAAAAAAAGAAAAAAAAGAAAAAGTTGAGCCAACTTAAAATTTTAAGGCAGCTTCAGCAGATTTCAGCAGAAAACTTCACCAGAGTTTTCTCAGCTTGTTGTTTTAAGTTTATACAACAAAAAGTTGAGAATCTCCTATAAAAATAATTTGAGGGAACTAAAAAATCTGCTGAAACTGGATGCTTTAAAATTTTAAATTGGCTCAACTTTTTTTTTTTACAGTGTAGCCAGTCAGATATGATCCGACTGGCATACATATCACAATATGATACGATATGACAGATAAGGATCTTTGTAATTGTAATTTATCTTGGATACAGTAATGAAATGTTGCAGAAATCAGATTTTTTTCTAGACTTTTTTAATCCTGTCCCACATTTTGTTTTTCTAATTTCTCATTAATTCAATTTGCTTTGGTTTCTTCGCTTACATTTTTTATAGAGAGAACAAAGAGATATAAGATATTAGAAGTTTAACATTTTACATAAATGTTTTATAAGTATTGAGGGAAAAAAAGTGAATGACTGAACTTTTTATTTTATTTTTTTGTATATGTGCGATTGTAACTATATATATTTTTTTTATTTGAAACATTATTATACTATAACTATACTCTAATTCTCATCTTAAGTCTTTGATGGGCACAGTTTAAAACTCTTTTTCTGTGATGATGATTATTATTATAACTATTATTCATTTTTTGATTGTTGCTGTTGTTTTATTATTAATCTAATTTTTATGTAAATTGATTTTGGCATTTAAAAATATTTCAAATCTCTGAAGTGAATGGGTTGTTAATGGCTTTTTATATTTTTGAATTTGTGCTTATATTAAATGTCAGCCTATGTTAGCAAAACTTGTGCTGTAAAATACATATACATCCCCACAATGCTCATATTAATGTAATTATTCAGTGGCACAATGCAGTTACATGACTGAATTAATACTGTCTCTCATCTTTAGGACTCACTGAACCTGTAAAGATTAGTCAGATATTCATAGAGGAGTAAAAGGTCTTCCATCCTGTCTGAGGACAGGCAGTTTGCGGGACCCGACCCTCCCCAGGATCGAACCTCAAGCCTGGAGGAGAGCAGCAGTGGGTCCGGCCCCTGGCAGAATGCTAGTCTAGCCGAGTCCTGGGCATCTATTAGCAACATGGAGCCAGAGCTTGGAAGTCTAGAGACCAGTGAGATGGGAGCACAGCAAGAACCACTCCTCCACCTCTGACATTATCCACCTAGAGGCGGCGCTCCATCAGAGGGTGGAGTCAGATGAGGAGGAGGAGCTTCAGAGCAGCCTGCTGAGCATGATTGGCAGCCAGCTGGAAGAGATTGGAGCACTTCCTGTAGAATCAGATCTCAAGCCTCCACATACTGTGGAGCTCCTGATGTGTGTGGAGGAGCCAGTTGAGGAGGAAATTGATTCTGAGCCGGATTTCACTCACGCTCTCCTTCTGTCTGAGCCCTTAGATTTTACGCTGGCTTCTGTTCCCATACCTGAAATCATCTCGCAGGTTTTAGATCATCTCCCACCCTCCACAGTCACAGTCTCAGAGGAACCTCATGCCTCTGAATCAGAGTCTATTAATGCACCTAGTGTGTCAGCGTCATCTTCGGAAGAGGTTGTTCCAAAGGCAGACCCGCTTTCAGCTGCACCCTTTGAACTCCCTGTGCTGCTGGTTAGTGGTGCCGCCACCCTGACAATTCAACAGATTGCATTATTGACTATGTGATATAAAAATACGGTGTTATTAAATATGGTCATTTGTCTTATTTTGCATATTTACACTAGTCTAAACTAAAGTCTGGATAATCTTTCTCCTCAAAAATCAAAAGAAAAAAAATACATTGTAGAATGTGTTATACAGTCTTTAATTTATTCTGATCTGGAAAATCAAGTGACAGGATAATTTTCAGTATTACAGTAATTGTCATTTTTCTTAAAAAAATAATTAATGTATTCACATTTTGGGTGCATGTTTAATAAATAAAAAACAATCAGTACAAATACTGTCAAGTTACAGTATTACAGTGCAAATAAAGATTTGTTTAATATATATAAAAAATCAATAGTAATACAAATTCAGTCAATTTTCAGTATTGCGCTATAAATATAAGCTTGATAATTTTTTTATTTTTTAGTAATAGTAATACAAACGGTGTAGTAATAGTAATATGAATGTTGCCATTAACTAGTAAACTAATTAACGTTGGAATATTTTTTTTATAAAAATATTCAGCGAATGTGCGGCGGTGTGCAATATGAAATGTGGCCGCTCCGACAGCAGGTGGCAGTAAGAACTCACTATAGGCTGAGCGCGACAAGCACGAGAATGAGTGAAGGATTCGTGCACGGAAGGAAGGAAGAAGCTGCTGTTCCCATGATTTCTCTTCAGTAAAAGCCTCAGACCCTCCAAAATGAGTAAATCAAGAACCATGAAGAAAGAGAAAATAAGTGTGGCAAGCGAGGTAAGTAGCACGTTAATAGATATAAAATTGTATGCCATATTATGTGTATGAAACACTTAACAGTGTACTGAAAAATATCATTATAAAGTCATATCAGTCATGAGACATGGGTCAAAACACATATCCAGCTATTCTAACTGCTCTCAGGTTATTAATATTTTCAATTGTAAATGTTATGGGGATTAATAACACAATTATCCCCGTCAATTTAATTGTATCATTATTATGTGAAAGCTATGACACTTATAGTCTTCTCACTACATCTAAAACAGTGTTTCCACAGAGAAGGGTTCAGTCATTCATATGCTATAATAACGTGGACAAAAGTTATTTTAATGATTTTTCAAAAGTAACACTTAATAGTATCTCATATCAAAGCAAGGTTGTTTTTCAGTGACGCATGCATGTTTTATAAGGTTGTGTCCCCACTTTTTGTCAGACATTCATTAAACTGTAATAAAATCAGGGGATATCTGCAGAGTACATCTCTGTCAGACAGTTTCATAGTTTTAGAATATTTTAAATCCTAATGTTAATATTTCTTGGTCACAACCATGATATGTCAACACCATCTTCCAATTTATTATTTGAAATATTTAATCATTTTATTCTCCTGAAGCATCTCGCATCAACAGAGAAAAAGAAATACGTGAACTCCATTTGTTTTGTGAAAGAAATGCCAAATTTGTCAACACCATCAGATTTTGCATTCCAATAATAAATCAAAATACTTAAATGTGACTCTTGAATAAAAGCTTCATAAGCAATAACATACTCCCTGTGTGTTGTGTTTGTTTAATACAGTAATTGACTGATTCAATGTATTCGATGGATAAAATGACTACAAATTCAGGTTTTCGTCACCACCTTACATATTTTGATATTTCATTATGATTTGTTGAGGAATTTAAAGTGTAATCTGTTTGCTAACATGAGAATGTGTTTTGAAATGATTGCTAGTTGAAATTATATTACACAGTCCGAGGCAAAAAGCACATTTTGTTAAAAAAAAGAGAAAAGTTGGGAGCTTGTATCAAAGCATAGCTCAGTACATTTAAGATACATAAATGTAGTTTCATTTGTCTGAGTACAAGGTTTTATTTTGTTTTGTCCCACTTCTCAAGAATGACTTCTATTGTGATATATGAAATTGTCTGCCTTAATATTGGTGTTTTTACTGAAATATGATGCTCATAGCATGGTCTCTTTTAGATTGACCGCATCGAAGAGCGCAGATTACACTGTAAAAACAACCTGGAGAGGGCAGAATTCAGACAGAGAAAAGAGCAGCTCTCAGACAACGACAGGTGATTATGCCAACATTTTGCTGCATGACCTAATACAGAAACACAGCAAACGAGTCTTTTCATGTACTTACAGGCTGGCCCTGGAAGATGAGATGACCATATTGAGTGAAAGAATACAGAAATATGGTGAGTCCGTTTTATGGTTGGGGGTGTAAAAATACATCAATCGGACAATGACAATTAAGTGCATTGGTCATCGAATTTAATAACACCCCGTGTATGAATTTGTGGATTTGTTTACTCAAAATACTCTACCTATTTTCCAAAAATTGTTACGAAGCATGCAAAATGTTGACCACATTTCTAATTTCCTGATGCATTGCATTACTTGATAAAGAAAAGTACTGTTTGAGAGCACTGTTTATATTTTATCCTTCAGAAAATGAGCTACAGGTGCTGAGAGGAGAGAACAGGAAGAACATGATGCTGTCCGTCGCTCTGTTAGCCATCAGTGCTCTTTTCTACTACACATTTATATATTAAGAGGTATTTTTCTCTCATGCCAAACACTGTCAGAGAATCAGATTTGATATCCATTCACACCCATCAGTGTTCATCATTTGGCAACACTGGTTTGTTCAGAGATTGTGAATTTGTCAGTGTCATTTTAGCCAAAATGTACATTATCTTCATCTTGGCCTCAACGTCTTGGATTGCCTCAACTGTATAGTTTGCTTGCTGTGCAACAAAGAGACATTAGATGCTTGTGCATCAGAAAAAGACACGGAATTGGGATCGTGTATGTTTATATGATCCTCATTGTGAAATACTTGACTCAATAATGACTAAATGATGTTTCTATCCAGATCACGGTTTATTGCATTTCAACAGGACTAACATGCACAAAGGTGGGAGGGGCAGAGGGTGTTATTCCATCCAAAAATAAAATTTATAAACAAAATGTTCAGTTGAAATAAAAAAACAGCCATCAATAAAATGCAATACTGTCCCATGAAACTGCCGTTCGTCCCTTTGATATCCTTGATACTTGTAGCAAATAGAATTGGTAACACACTCACTTGCAATACAACAAGGCAGCCAGGTATATTCAGTCCTATTTTAAAGAAATAGTTCATTGAAAAATGAAAATTTGCTCACTCACCCAGAGGCCATCCAATATGTAAATGAGTTTGTTTCTTCATCATAACAGATTTGGAGTAATTTAGCATTACATCACTTGCTAACCAATGGATCCTCTGCAGTGAATGGGTGCCGTCAGAATGAGAGTCCAAACAGCTGATAAAAACATCATAATAATCCACACCTTTCTGCATGGTCATAAGAAAAAAAAATCCATGATTAAGGCGTTTTAACTTTAAACCGTCGCTTAAAGTCAAAATATGAGTCCATAATCCAGAATAACACTTCCTCCAGGGAAAGGGTCCATCTCCTGTTGTCCTCTCACATTAAAATACACCAACATATTTTAGAACTGTTTCTGTCTGTTGTAAACAGCGTTTCATATGTGCATATTTCTCTCCTGATTCAGATGAGATGACTTTCACTGGAGAAAGCAATTTTATTTTAGCCGAAAGCAACATTTTGAAGTTAAAACCGTCTTAATTATGGATTTGTTCCTTACAAACACGCAGGTTTTTGCTTCATGTTAACTGATGGACTGGAGAGGTGTGGGTTACTTGTGGATTGTGATGTTTTTATCAGCTGTTTCGACTCTCATTCTGACGGCACCCATTCACTGCAGAAGTGATGTAATGCGGCAAATGACTCCAAATCTGTTCTGATGAGGAAACACACTCATCTACATCTTGGATGGTCTGAGGGTGAGTATATTTTAAGCAAATTGTAATTTTTGGTTGAACTATTCCTGATATGTTGATTAAGATGTAGGTGAACTTGCTGTTGATAGAATCTGGTCTGGCTCACTGGCGTCCCCTTTGCACAACAGAGGAATTATCATACATGCTGCGATATTATATTGTACATACTAGCAGGACTCAATCGGCTCAGTGCCTTGTGATGTACACAGACATTTGTACAAATGGGGTTACTAACTAGCCATGTAGTATGCAAAGTAAACTTCTGACATAACTAAAATATATTCAACCTTTTTATCTCAAAATAAAGACTAAGGATATTCAAAACAATCTGTCTTTTAAAATATTTTAAAATGCATATGTATTTTCATCAAATAGCCACATGTTGCATGTAACTCACAATCGATAGATACGAAAAAGAATAAAATCAGGGCATTGATAAAAACAAACAGTGCGTGAGACACTATCTTAACTCGTAATACGTTGATATTGTTCCCACAGAAGTTATTCCATGGTCAAAAGATGACTAATACTCGAATGATGATGACAGACCGGCCCAGTGATATTCACCACAGCAAAAAACCATTTTCCACAGAAAACGTCACACTTTTGATTTGATTTCCCACGGAAAGCGAGCCAGGAAAACTGAACACACATCTATCATTAAGAGACCTGCAGATGCACATTCAGGAATGCATCTGCCATTCTCCTCATGTTTCATAGTACTTTTTTTTTTTTTATATATATATAGATCTGAAGTAACTGAGAACATTGAAATACAAACACACGTACACACATGTACTTATTCACGTTCACGGTTTGTGCTACAACAACAGACAGGGAAGGGAAAGAGAGCGAAAAGGAGGGACTGGAGTCCCTGAATGTGATGAACGGAAGAGAGAATACACGTCTGATTCATCAGGGCTGCACAATAAGTGTGACAACTGCAATAGGGGAAAAAAAAACTGATTTTAGTATCATACACTGAAAAAAAAACATGTACAGCTTATTAGAAAGAAATAAGTAACACATTGAAATTTTTAAATTTCAAGTATTTTTTTTCTAAAAAACATATTTTTTACAGTATATACTGTATATGTGTATGTATAAGAAGTCTCAAATCTTGACTGACTGTATTGAATATTGATTAAATCCTGATTGGACCATCTTCCCCTGGTGGTTACAGCCTCATGTAAATGTTTTGTTTCTACAAGCAGGCTATTTTCAGCTATATTCTTAATATTAAAATATAGATGCATCAGATGAAAAAAAAAAATCAGCTTGAGTCTCATTGTGTGTCCTGTCGTCAAATTGCACATGTGCTCTAGCTGTAGTGAAACTTACACCAGCTGCTCATCTACATGAAGTCTTTGATATTGAGGTCAGCGAGAGGGTCTTTAGGAGGGGGAGGCTTCCTGGGACTCTGGGCCATTCCTGGAGACATCTGAGGAGCAATAATTAAGTGTGTGTGTATTTACACAATAAGCATTCTTGTCTAAATGACTATATCAGTAAATTCAACTGCATGTATGTCTAAAATACCGGTTGTCCAGGGGCTCCTGATGTGGGAAACTGTGGCCTCATCATCGGTTGCTGCGCGGCCATCATTGGTGAGCCAGGCATCATGGGAGCAGCTCCTGCACCAGACTATGAGTCACACAGAGACACAGTAAGAGACACATACGCCTGCACACACACACATACACACATAAACACACACTCTTACCATGCCAAACGGTGACGAGGATCCCATGACAGGACAGACCCCGAGAGGGGAACTCTAAGCGGGTGGGAGGGATGGGTGGGGGGGAAGGTTAGCACCAAACCACACAGAACAGGACAACACCTGAACAAAATGACTCTACGACACACAGGAGGGAACCTGCACACACTGGGATGGTGGATACCAGTATGATTTGTGAATTTGAATGTTTTATGAGGCATGTGCATGCATACATGTTTAGTAATATAAAAAGACAAGAAATAGAGAAGGAAGCGGCTGTCAAGCCAAACAGGTCTGAAGCTCTAAAGCAAGAATAAATCTTAATGTAGCTCTCTCTTTATATACATATATATTTATATTAAATAAATATATATTATATCTTTATATAAACGTGGATACATGTCCAATTTTATGTGTATATATAGTATATAGCAAACAAAATATATAGCAAATGTGCAGACAAAAATATATTTATTGTGGCCACAAATTAAAAATTTGTTTCCTCAGTTTATGAATTTGTTCCCTCCTTTTAGTAAATCGTGGCCACACTGCACTATAAAAGTAATTAAAATGAGTGAATTAATTAATTAATTCAACGTAGCCACAATTGATTAAGTTGTGGGAACTAATTCTTAATTTGTGGACACTGTTTTTTCCCCCACATTTAATGTGTGGGGTTCTGTAGTTTTGACGCAATATGAATTCAAAGTTTGAAACATCCTTTTAAAATATGTAATTATCTAACATTCAGGGACGGTTGATTTTTCAATATTTCTATCCTAAGTTTCATATATTAGAAAGTTCCGCCTCTTTAGTCCTGTTCATTCAACTGATAGGAGTCCAGAGAGAGGCGGGGAGAAGAGGAAGCTTGTGATTGGCTCCAAGCCATGCTGCTCAAAGCCATGCGACTCCACCCCCATGCTCCACATCTACAGAACAACACAACATTTACCATGGCAACGCCCCAGCTAGGGGTGGGTACCTGCGCTTGCCAGTTCGCGCCTCCAGCTGCTTCCCCCCTGAGAGGAAGAGAGAGATAGAAACAGGTACAAAAATATTTATTTAAAGAGGGCAAGAAAATATGGTGAAACAGAGAGAAGGAAGTTACTGTAGCTTACGGTTTCTGGTTCCCCGCTGTCAAATCTGCAAGCACAGACACAGAAATATATCATTTTATATTTTGCTGTGATGTCATGAAGAACTATTTTTTATTCCCCAAAGAACCTTTTAGTGAACCGTTCTAAAAAGAAGCATTTTTTTCTTATGGTGCTTTTCCACTGCATGGGACGGCACGGTTCAGTACAGCTCACTTTTGGGGGGTTTTCCACTGGGTACAGTACCTGGTACTTTTTTTAGTACCACCTCGGCCAAGGTTCCAAGCGAACCGTAGCGTTACCAAAACGTGACGTGTAAACTCTGCTGATCACTGATTGGCCGGAGAAAATCGTTACTGCCATTGAACTTGTGGCACGAGACACAATAGAATAGACCCGCTAGATTTAAATCAGCCAGCGAAGGATCGAATCAAACGCAACTGTTTTGAATGAGCGCACCTCTCTTTTAACAACTAAAAAATGGCTGTTTCTTGTCTGTTGAGGAAGTACAGGCTGTCCTCTCATTGATAGCCGAGGAGCGGATCCAGCAAGAGCTTTGAGCCTTTCAGGAGTCATGTCAGTACAGGCGGCGCAACTATAACTACATGTGAATAATCCCACCCATTCTAAAGCGGTACTAAACTGCAGTGGAAACGCAAACCGAGCCGAACTGAGTCGTGCCGTACTGAACCGTGCCGAGCCGAGTCATACCACGCAGTGGAAAAGCACCATTAGTGTGAAAAACTCTTTAATAATCTAAAGAACCTTTTCCACTATAAAGAATGTTTTGTGGAATTGAAAGATTCCATGGATGTTAAAGGTACTTCATGGAACCACAGATTCCAGTAAAGAACCCTAAAATTTCAAAGTGCTGTAACTTCATTCTATTTGGCTATACTCTTTAAAATAAAGGTTCTAAAAGGTGTTTTGGAACCTTTCCGTTAACAGTTTTAAAGAGAACCATTATTTTTCTTAGTGTGAAGAAAGTTTTAAATAATCTAAAGAGTCTTTTTTCCACTATAAAGAACCTTCTAAAGGTTCTTCGTGGAACCATTGATGCCAAAAAGGAAACTTTAATGTTAAGACTGTATGATTTTGGAGTACACCAAGTGGATGGGAACGTACTGCTGGCCATGTTGGCCATAGCTGAGTCCAGGTCTCCTCCCATGGGTTTGATCGGTGAGGTGGCCCCTGCTGCCTGTGGAGCCATAGCTGGCATGAGCACATCACCCAATCCATCAAAAGCTTTAAAGGGGAGTGAAGAGTAAGAGAAACATAGTGAGCTTGATTTTGAGTAACAGTAAAAAAAAAAAAAAAAAAAAAAGGAGCTTAACTGAACACTAACAACTGTTATACAGTGCATATCTCTATGGCAACCACTACAAGAAAAATCTAAAAGATGAGAGCAGTAAGAAAGAGAGCCGAGCACTATAATCATCTACAGTCACACAAAGCCATGACACATTAAACATTCATTTCATCATAACCTTTAACATTACTATCATCATTTAAAGTAAAAGACTTGTTTCACACAGCACAGATAAGCAGAACATACTACTACCAAAAGACTTGATTTGTGCTTTTATACTGACACCACAAACTGCAGCTAAATACTGAAAAGAACATGATTTCTGCCTTACTACACTGGGGTTTAAAGGTTAACTATTAATATGTTAACTATAAGAAAGCTAATCTAAAATATAAATATTAGATGAAAAGGTTCAACTAAACTTTGCCTTGGCAAATAGCTGGAAATTAAAACTAAAATGTAATATTTTATATAAAAAGAATATACTGTATAATAAATAGTATGCAAAAGAATAATAAAAACGACAAAAGCACATTACAAATTACAAAAAAATTGAATTCAAATAAAATAAGTAAATAAAAAAGCAAATTCAAAATATTAATTAAAAACTATATTAGTAGTACATAATAATACTAAAACAACACTGAGTATTTCTTTAAATAATGGCCTGTGAGAAGAGGAGGATCACATTTTACACCCAAACTAATTTACATCTATTAATTATTAAAACACAACTTTGGAGCCCCCAGTGGAATTCACTGTTGTAATTACAGTGGGTTAAATCATCTGGATTTAGTCAGATTCACTGAATAGAAATGCTATTTGCATGTTGCTGCATGTATAATCGAGCCTGACAGGAGTCTTTTTTCATGAAACAAAGGGTGAGTAATTTCCTCCACTATTTTATGCTCCTTCATAAAAGCCTATATATATTTAGTGCATTTTCAGCATATTTCCTGCTAAATTCAGGACACTAAGCGAAAATAGTCTGCACTGCTTACATGTGCAGTGTGAATCCTATAACCTTTTAATATTTGCACTGAAATTAATATGTGCTACTGCTTACACATATGTTGTGAAACAAGTCTAAAAACAACAATATTTGCATAATGCACTTTTCTACTATTAGTTTCTACATGTTGTTGCACAGAATGTCACTCTAGAGATCTTTGTAAAGCATCCAAACATCCATTCATTCATCCACCCATTTTGTAATCTTCATAGTTTGGCTAGCAGTGTTCAGTTGAATTCACTAAAGCCCTATTCTGCAATGCAGCAATGCACTGTGGGATTGCAGCTGGTGTAGGAGCATCAGAACTCACCAGTAGCACAGGAGGAAGCAAGCAATGACCCAAGAGCCAGATGAAGGGACAGAAAGGGAAAATGAAGGGGGAAAAAAATGATAAAGAGAGGGAATTTGAAACATCAGAAGGAGAAATGGAAGAAGAACATGATCAGGACGAAGAAGCGGAAGAATTAGATCAGATGAGCACAAAAGAATGAGAGTGAATGAGAGAAAAGAGCAGAATTAAGCAGCAAGGCACTGGGAAGAAGAATTTCTCAGTCCATGTAGAGCAGAGATGAATGTAAACGCCACGCATGAGAGAAACAGATGGAAACAAAACTGATCTCATCTCAACACGTCAGTACCACCACACAACTGAGATGTAACGTGTCTAGACTCAATATGCCACAGTGGCACACGCACACAATCACTGGACATCAAACATGTCTCTGCTATGTAAAAGTGACATATACCCAGAAATTTTTTTTATAAAAAGGAAAAAAAAAGATTAATTTGAGTTCTCGGTTATGTTTCATTGGACAACCGAGAGTATCATCAGTATATTGGAGACTTTAGTATCTTGGCAAATCTGAGCAGAGATTGAGATCTCTTGATTACGAAGGTAATTTTTCAGAACAAAAACTGGATAAGAAGGAGAATAAGTCATAGTGACCGATATTTTCTGCCATAATGTGATACACATGAGGTTGGAATAGAATATCTGGAAAAAAAGTAGTTGGGCAGGGATGTGGTTCTTTTTTTTGGTTGTTGATTGGATGTTGAGATGTGGGCGTGGCAGATGAATGTGATCTTGCAGGGGTGGAGCTTAAGCAGACTATATGATTGGACAGCACCACAGAAAAGACTGTCTAGTTATTACATTTTGATTAAATATTGCATGTTCAAAACATTTTTAACGAAACGCACACTAACAAACTGTTAATAATAAGATAAGATCTATAACAATTTCTCTTTCCTTCTGACTTAAAGCTCAAGTCTCCATCTAATCTCACAACTTTCAATGAGAAACTACTGAGATCTCATTTGTGATTTGTCTTTCCTAAGGGTATGTAACCGTGCTACAGTTTCCATGCTATGGACTATGAGGATTGTAACCATGACTCTTTTGAACACCAGACAAAAATTTGGCTGAACACACTCAGAAAAAAGGTAGGAAACCTTTCAAAAGGTACTAACATGTACTTTTGAGGTAGGGTAAGTAAGGTACAGAGATGTACCTTTTGTTCTGAGAGTACAATGAAAATGACATGAAGAAAAAGGAAAGAAGTCACGAGGGCTGCAGGTGTGACGTACCTGACATCAGATCTCCTCCGGCAGCTGCTGCGGCTGGTTTGGTCTCTCCAGCGCCCGCAGATTCTGATCCATCCACGCAGCGTGAGGGTAAAAAAGTTTAAAGTGAGCCAAAGCCATTACTCTGAGAAATAACCCCAGAGAGAGAGAAAGAGAGAGAGTGTTATCACACATAAATAAAAGCCAGAAATAGACACAAACTCACACAAAAGCACACACATACACCTCATTAAAGCCTTTTGACCGGTCAGCTCAGGAAATCTCCTGGTCCATCAACCATCAGCTTTTAACAGAATCCACAGCAACCATCTGGTCAAGACATGCAAATCAAACCCCCAGCATGCACACTGGGTAGTTACCAACCCCCAAACAGGTCCTGATTTGCTCCGCTGTCTGACCAGCTCATGGGGGCCGATAGACCAGCGGCAGGAGGACGAAACACATCTGGAGCACAGGAATGGGTTTAGATGACACCTAAAGTCCTGCTTGTTTAACATCCATTATTTGAAGTGTAAATATGCAACTATGTAAACCAGGACCCGAAAACGCATATTAGGTCAAAACCAGAGCCTGGTTACTTCATAGATGAAGACAGGTTTGTGAGATAAAGCCCAAGGGTACAAGTGAAAATAGAAAGGTTTATAAGTGGGGATAATGTAAATAATGGGTCTTGGAGATGTTTAAAGAGAAACATAGAAGGAAAGATTGGGAATGATTAAGAAGTGAATGAAGGCCTAAGGGACTGAGAGAAATCGGTTTGTTGGACAGACAGTTCCTTTGGCTGCACCAGGAGAAAAGCATATTTGGCTCACCTTGAGCAGTCAAGGACAGAATAGAGAAAAAGCAAAGCACAAGCGAGGCAGAGAATGAGTGGATGGATTTACTGTAGCGTGTACCTGCTGAAAACAGGTCTAGACTGGGGTTTGGGTCTGTTTTGTGAACAGATGAGTCTGGCATGGGATCAAAAAAACCTAAAAACAACATTTATAGACATAAATAATATTAATACACAACACAAACCAAATAAATTAAAATATATAATACCAAAAGACCAAATAAACCAAACTAAAAAATACCTTATAAAAGTTCCAGTACCATGGCTAACCACATGGAAATGTGAATTTATGCTTTACACTGGAACAAATATCTTAAGTGCAAAAGTTTTATTCAAACTCAGTTTTAACTGTTACCTTTTAAGGGACAGTCTACCCAAAAAAAAAAAAACGTTCTGAGTCATCATTAACTCAGCCTCATGTTGTTCCTGCATGCACTTCTGTCTCCTGCGGAACATAAAGAAAAAAGATATTCTGAAGAATGCTGATAAGCAAACAGCTTCGGTTCCCACTGACTTCCATTTCAATGGGTATCGAAACTTTGGTTGCCAACATTTTTCAGAGTATCTTCTTTTACATTCCACAGAGTCATACAAGGAAAGTCATACAAGTTTGAAACAACATGAGGACGGGTAGTAAATCATGACATAATTATCACTCTTGGGTGGACCTTCCCTTAAAAGCACTTGCTGAAAAACAACATAGGAAAATAAAAGATTTCCCATCCAGATTTTAATAAGGGGTCTTGCCAAATCTCTGTCCTAAGGAGGTTTACCAGCAAACAGGTCTATCGTTGGGGCTGGGGAAGCAGCGGGGGCTACAGTGCTGGTGGTTGTGGAAACGGACGCCTGGACAGTGTTGGGCGCCACTGAGCTAAAGAGAGAGCTACTGTCTTCTATTGGCTGCATGGAGAACAGGTCCAACTGATGGGAGTTATCAGCAGTACCAGCGGCTGGAGTGAAGGGATCTACCGGGAGAAAAGGATGAGCGTTTAAAAACATCTTCCAGGCTCTGAAAGACTTATATAGAGTTGTCCTGGGGAGGAAATTTCAGAGAAGGAAGAATGAAAAAGAAAGTGGAAGATGGAGAGGGTTTTGTTGCACATTTAACAAGTCGACATCTGCTTGTGGCTCCTGGAGAACAGAACTTCAGTGTTCAAAGAATATCACCCTAGCAACACAGATAGCAATATCCATGGCAACACCGATGCCAATCCAGAAAACTCAACACTGACCACAGGAGGCTTCATTAGGAGCAGAGCCTGCATAAGAGGCTCTGTGAGGTTCTCCAAACCGGTAAATGAAACATTCAGAAACATGCACTCTCTCACCCTTTATGTGCTGACATTCTCACATACACATATATGCACATGAACTGTCGTCACCCACCGGTTGGCGCGGTGCCATCGGCAGCAGGGATAGGCGTGGTTGCTACGGCCCCGCTTTCTGCAGCAGCAGCTGATTCAGCCGCAGGGGCCGCAAACACATCTGGAGTAGCGCACATCAGGGCCAAAGGGTTTGTGAATAATAGCCAAAGGAAAGGAAGAAGTGGAAATAGTAGAGAGCGTAGAGAAAGAGAGAGAAACAATAGATTCAGTGTCATGAATGAAAAGATGTTTTGCGTTTAAAATATTTAAATCTGAAGCTGTATCCTAATTCATGGGCTACATCCTTCAAAAGCTGCATGCCAAGACTGAATGTGTGATAGCAGTGTGGCGAAGACTGTCCCATTTTGCAGGCTTCTATAAATGTGGGCTCGGAAATTCGACTTTATTTTCCCGAGCCACAAACGATACAAAAGATGGATCCTTCGCAGCACAGACTATCCCAAGATTCATTTCGTGCTGTTGATGACAGGATTATTTTTTATAAGAGAGCTACACTTAAATAAGTATTGAGTGTCAACTTACACGATTATCTAATGTCACAAATGTGACACTTTAAAGTGGTTCAAATGTGGTCCTTACCAAGATGAGTTTTTAAAGGCAGTTTGCACTTTTATTATGTACATAAATGGACCAAGGTGAACATATTGGTGGTCCGTCTAAGGATGCAGCCCCTGAATTGGGAATACACAGTTTATGTCTTGCACACTTATAATAAGTAATCCGAATTACTATTATTAATAGTAATAATAATATATGAAAAGAACCCATTTTACTCTAGGAACATGTATTAGAAAATAAAATGGGTCAAATTTTAATTTTTCAATTTGAAGTTGTTGAATTTAAAACTGTAACGAAAACCTGATTAATCTTACTGTGCAGTCTGAAAATGTACACAAAAATTATCAAAAGATTAGAATTCATATGTAATTTTAATACACAAATGATAGCAAATGAATGTCAAATGCAAACTGCAGAAGTGTAGCATGGAAGATATAAAGTAGAAAGGGAAATGAGAAGCTCTAGATTTCTACTACAGACACAAATGGAGGAGCAATGGTGACTACAGACTTCACAAATGAAGCACAAACTGTGATTTCCATCCAATCTTTGATTTTCTTCCTCCGTTTCAGAATGTGGCACAGCCTTTTCGCCCAGAAAACTCTCTTCGTAAGGAAGAAACCTCAATACTGACCTCCGAGGAGATCCGCTGAGCCGGAGGAAGCACCGGCAGCGGAAGGAGGAGGAGCCAAAGAAACGGCTGCCTCAGCGGCTGTGGTGGTGGGCGTGGCTGATGAGTTGGAGTCTATGGCAGGGGTTGGGTCAGGAAGGAGAGTCTCTGTAGTAAGGGAGCCTATCTCTGCATAGCCACGCCCCCAGCAGACCAATATAAACACAACGTAAATCAACAGATAACCAAGAAAGGAACCAAAGAAGAGGGTAAGAGCAAAAGAGAGAGAAATAGATTCTACTGAGCAAAGACTGAGGGATTGACACAGAGATTATAAAAGGGCTTTAGGAGACTAGGATTGTCATACTTAGGACTGTCATACTCTAATTTCAATTCTCCAGATGAAAAAAGTTTAATAAAGTGAATGAGACATTTAACACATCAAATTAGATGAAAACACTTATTTAACATAAAATGAAAGGTCAATAGCGCTTACCTGAGCCCAGCAGATCTGATGTGATAGCAGCCCATGACAGAGAAAGAGGTCATTAAGAGTTTGTAATGAGGAATATAAAACAGATGCTTTAATTTAGGAAGTTTGTAAGTTAAAGGTCTGTTTTTCATATTACTTTGGGTTTGTGGCAAGCTTGGTCTAATATCTAATATACTTTAACACTTTTACAAAACTGTGAATAATTTCTTGGTGTGTATTATTGCAAATATAATCATAAGTTTTTACCTAATTGTAATGCAAAGTTTCTTGCTGGATGACCCCTTTCACTCTAAAATATGTCACATTATGGAAGTGAAATAGGTATGTTCATAAGATCAATTATTATTATAAATATTTCATGGTTTTATATTCAAGTAACCCAATTTGAACATGCAGGCAATTTGATTAATTTACAATTAGTTTAAGTTTTCTGAATGTTTATGTTTAATTTTTTTCAGCCTAATTAACTAAAATGTTTAATAGTTCTATCTTTAGAAAACATTAACAACACTGGTTCGAGTTGCAAAGTGTGTTAAGTGTTTGGATTGTACCTCCCCAAGATGTGGGAGCAGCTGATGCTCCTGTAGAAGGTCCAGAGGAAGACAACGGGTCCAGATCCAGCAGAGAACTACGGCGAGATGGACAAACACTTATGAAAGCTGTACATTCTAATATAATCTGTTGTTCTGATTAGCATTTAATCAGACAGGAAGGGAAGTCTGGTTACTTGGGTCACTCACTCGGTGGCAGTTTCGACGGCAGCAGGCGTGGCCTCAGCACGTGGCGGCTCCAAACTGGGGACGGCAGCGGCTGATTTGGCAGGAGTGGAGGTTGGAGACACATTATTGGTGGGTGATCCCTAAAACATAACACAGAGCAACAGATTGAGCACATGTGTGTGATATCTATAAAAAAATAAAACATTTAAAATTCCCGCTTACTTTTGTGGGTGACCTGAAGGACACAAGCGGAGACAGTGAGATAGAAGTGAACAGATGATTTTATATAAAAACAATATAACTACTGAAAATGTTTGAGATTACTTAAAACATACTCACCCTTCCCTGAACAAACCATTGTGGGAGGAGGAAAAGAACATAAATTAGGATTAATATTTATAGGCTTTATATTTCTTATTCAAAGAGACTTACAGTATAATAACTACAAAGACAAGCCATGGTTATGTGCCTTTCTCAAGTTTTTCTATCAAATCTAGCATGCAACATTTGATTTACAAGTGCAGAGTTACTTAAAGTGATTTAGAATGAGTTCAGGGATCTCGTACCCTTTCTTGCCCTCGAGACTGTTCATATGTGCCTCTAGAGACTCCAGAATACTGCTGGGAGCCTGAGGACAGCAGAATAAAACACACACACGTGTGCATATGATGAGAAAAGGAAAGATGTGTGAAGACATATTCATAGCATCAAGGCATTTTTTGATTTTGGATATCTCCACAGCAAATTCAAACAATAAAACACCACATCAAAACCCAGTGAAAATCTTTACCCAAAGCACTCCTCACAGCACCGCAAAATCAGCTCAAAACACAAACTGTGGGACAGAACTGGACTTCAGTGCATTGCTTTCCTTAGCTTCTGAACAAAAGGCTAATTAGGATGTGACCTCTCGGTCTTGTTACTTTATACAATACAGATTGTTTCAAAGCATCCTAAAGCAGGAAAATAACAGTGTTAATGTTGCAAAATTCTTTGATTTTAGCTATAAAGCTGCTCCACAGAAGACAACAGTATCTTATATGAGTTCTTATTATTGCTTTAAAGCTTCCAGTAACAGCATATGCAAACAAACTAGTGTTTTGTGACAAGCCCAGTCAGGAAGGGCTTCTGTACAAAAGGTAAAAGCAATACACTGAGATGCATATTGCGTCCCACATCAGTTGCCATGGTTACCGGCTCTTCGTTGCGGCAGTCTTTAAAGGGACAGTCTTCATTGTCTGAATCTGCCAGGTCTGCAACTACGCGGGGGTGCAAACACTGGGAATCCCCACGGGAAGGCGTTTTGATAATGATTCTTGGTTAGGATGGAAAAGCTCTTTGAAACTCACACCAGCTTTACTTAATTATTTTAAAAGGTTGTTAGGCTCTTCCCATGCTATAATGTTTTAGAAGCCATTGACATCAAGATATCAATACTTGACCTGATTCTAATATTAATTACGAAAGAACAAATGTTTGTTTCAGGTGGCTGACTTACATAAGAGATGTCAGGGATGTCATTCTTATCCACTCCTATTTGCTGCAACAGAATTACAATAAAATACAGTGAATTGACATTCTATCGAAATATTTGACTTGAAAATATCTCTGCTTCTGGCCTTACCTCAGCAATTTTCATGAATTCTGCAATTTTGGTCACCCGGGTCAGAAATTTCTTATAAATGTCCAGAGAATCCTTGCACTCAGACTTCTTCATTTTAAAATATTTCTCTGTATAATTAAAAACAGACCCGTTAGTTTCAGGGGAAAAACAGATGTACAAAATATTGAACAATATAATGTAGTTCAGAGATTGAGAAAATAAGTTATCACATACCTAATAAATTGATGATGCCGTCATTGTAGGAAGCGAAGAGTTTTATCAGATCCTTAAAGAGAAGCATGAATGCTGCATTTATGATGCCGTTGTTCAAGTCTTTAGGATGAACCTGCGAAAAAAGGTGGAGGGAAGAGAAAAAGACAAAAGAGAGTATTTAAAACAGTAATGTGAACAATAAAATAGAGGTCCTGACCAAATAATGATAAAGCACATTGGAAAAAATACAATTAAGTCAACAAACCAGTGAAAAACAAAATTAGTGGCGGAACCACAATCATTAAGACTAAACCTGGACTGCTCAATCTCAAGTGGTCTTCTGTCACAGACAGAAGGTCCCAGACGTTGTGGGAGATGTTACTCACGTCAAACTCCAGCAGTGTGTCCACTTGAGTCTGAAGGGCAGGCATGGCCTTCAAAAGCTTGTCAGGAACCATAGTCCTCATCACTCCGTCAGCTCTACGCACACACACACACACACACACACTCTACATAAGAAACCATCCTTTCACTCTCTCTAACTTAGAGATGGCATTCCCTTTGTGTTCTGTAAGTGTAACCGCTCTGGGAGTAAATTCTGAAGTGTTTCTAACCTTCATGCAAACAACAACATACTATTTAAAATGCACTCTGACATATTTAATTTCTTGAAGTAACTAGTAACTAAATTTTGCCAGTGTGTCCTTCTATTCCCAGAATCCATCGACCTACCCCTTCTTAACTCGAGTGAAGTCGAAGGCCATTGCGCGGTAAGCATATGCCTTCTCATTTAAGTACCGTGCATATCGTCTGATGAATGTAGACATGTCATAGCCTTGTAGACAGAAAAGGAAAAACAGCACTAAGTAGCCTTCAAATTAAAACCATGTTCTTGTATAAACAGGCTAAACATGTTAATTAAAGGAATAGTTCACCCAAAAAAAGAAAATTTGCTGATTTTTTTATTTTTTTACTCACCCTCAGGCCACCCAAGATGTAGATGAGTTTGTTTCTTTATCAGAACAGATTTGGAGAAATGTAGCATTCCATCACTTGCTCACCAATAAATGTGTAGTGAATGGGTGCCATTAGAATGAGAGTCCAAACAGCTGATAAAAACATCACAATAATCCACACCCCTCCAGTTTGTAGTTAAAAATATCTTGAAGGATTTGTTTCTTACAAACACATAGATTTTTGCTTTACATGATGTTAACTGATGGACTGCAGTTGATTGTGTTCGGCTTGAGTTCGGATTACTTATAGATTATTATGATGTTTTTATCAGCTGTTTGGACTCTCATTCTGATGCCACCCAATCATTCAAATTCTTCAAATCTGTTCCCATGAAGAAACAAAATCATCTACATCTTGGATGGACTGAGGGTGTGTCAATAAATTTATCAAATTTTCATTTTTGGGTGAACTATTTTAAATCAAATTGAATTGAAGTTTTATGTGTCTTCATCCATTTAACTCATACACAAATGTACAGAAACTCACCATGGGAGCCTGTTTTGTCAATAAAGTTGCTGAGATTGAACAGGGAAGTCCTTGAGGCCAAATACTGGATGAATCTCTGCAGGGATTTAAAAAGGACAGTATTTTAGTATTCAGAATCTGTGGGTTTTATTATTAAAAGGAGATTAATCAGCAAGTAGCACCTCACCTCATTGCCGTAGATGCAGATGTGGTGGGTCGTGGTTAGAGCTTTGAACACGACCACCCAGCTCGCATTAGTGGCTCTTTCGAATAGTGTGTCAGCCATCTGGGGGATGTTCACGTTTGTCTCATTGGTGGTTGAGATCAGATCTGCACACAAAAAAACACACATTTACCACTACGGCACTACGCACTGAAATGTAGATAAAGGACTTGAGAGCTTTATGATTACTGAACCGGCAGACAGATTCTCAAGGGGAAAATTCATATCCGCAATTGCATTATGGAAGCAAGAAATAGCCCCATGGAGATAAACAACAATATGACTGTGCATTTTTCTTGCACATAACAACATACTGCATGCAGTGGAATGCATGAGGGAAAAAATGAAAGAAATGTTCTAGTCAGAGAGATTGAGGTCATTCAATATTTGCTTATTGAACAAAATCAAAGGAAATCAAATGTGTGTCGTGAAAATCTAGTTTTCCAGATTCAGTAGGAATTTAACGTTTAGAAACATACTGTATATGGAGTGTGAAGGTAATCACACTTGACAGGTCTAAATAAAGTCCCAACATAATCGAAAAATGGATAAACACATGAAAAAATGTCCAGGCAACATTTTACTTTAAGATTTTTTTTTTTGAGCGTAAAGGAATAAAGCCATTATTCTCAGTGGTGATTATCATTAGATTCTCAATACTGTAATTCAATTATTTTTAAAACTGAAATCAGCATTGGGAAATTTGGTGGAAAATGTTTAATTGTCATGAAAACAATGCACAAAAATCTTAATAGTAGGATTCAGTAATCAAAATATATATTTTTTTTTATTATTATTTTGATTTGGAGTGCAGCATGACCCTGAAATCTTCTTGATAGACTTCACAAGTGAGCTTATCTTAAATACCATATAACATTGTGCTTAGGGTGCCAATATGTTAGTCATGGCTGCTAGAGAACACACTGCAGTGGAGTTAAGAAGCCAAGAATAGTTCCGATTAAAACGCACGCTGAGATGCAGTGTGTCAACACTAGTGTAATATGTAATGTCATAATATATTGAAGTATATGGCACAGCAGTCCCTGTAGTATATATCGGTTAAGAAAATGTGAGCAGGTGCAGCTCACTGGGATTATGGAATTGCTCAAGACACCATGCTTCATGTGACCGGATTACGGGCAGTGTAAATACAGACACATTGCAAACACACACACAGAGTCATCTGCTAGGCCACATTAATGTGAGCACATGACTAAACGGCTGCTTGGGTCTCATTTCTACTGTATATGATGCAACATCATACTTACCAATACTGCCAAATATAATACAGAAAATGCTAACAACCTGCAACAATTAAAATATAAAATGCCCAACAATTAACATCTTGTGAATTGAAAATCTGCATGTTTGTAAGAAACAAAATAATCCAAATAGTTTGCAAGAGTCCATAATCCATAACAACAATTCCACCAGTGAAAAAGTCCATCCCCTGTTGTCCTCTCACATCAAAATCCACCGACATATTTGTTTAGAACTGTTCTTCATTTGTAAACTGTGCTTGATCTGTGCACACTTCTCTCTTGATTCATACAAGATGACTTTTTCACCGAAGAAAGCAATACTATGGATGGAGGACTTTTATTTTAGCCAAAAGTTTGAGGTTCGAACGCCTTATACGGATTTATTTCTTACAAATATGCAGGTTTCACTTTATAAGATGTTAACTGGTGTACTGGAGTGGTGTGGATTACTTGTGGAGTATTATGATGTTTTTATCAGCTGTTTGGACTTTCATTCTGACGGCACCCATTCACTGCAGAGGATTCCTTGGTGAACAAGTGTTATAGTGCTAAATTTCTCCAAAACTGTTCTGATAAAGAAACAAACTCATCTACATCTTGGATGAGTACATTTTCAGCTAATTTTCATTTTTTGGGTGAACTATTCCTTTAAATTTAATCTTTTTAATTCAAAGCAAATGCAGCCTGTATGTCTTAGAATGAAGACCCTCTTATGCAAACTGATAGCATGTCACCATGATGTCACTCACTCCTCCCCCTTCCCCAATAATCTACTTCAGTTTCCATGACAGCTTCACCAACACCCCTCATGCCTTCCAATTCAACAAAGAACTGACTGAAGTAATAAGACAAAAACTCATCAAACACATTTCATGGTCACTGTTTCTGTACAATGAACAATGCATCTTTCCACAGGTGCTAAACTGTGCCAAGACCGAATGGGTTTCAGAAGAGCCTAAAGTGGGCTGTGATATCAGGAAATGTCTTAAACATCATGTATGATTCCCTGATGAATGGATTGCTGATATTCACACACACACACTCAAGGCTTTTAATTCCTCTGCTTGCATACCAGTGTCCTCACCTTTGGCTTTGTAAATAATACATGCATGCTTTGGCTGATCGATTTATAATTCAGAAGGCCTTCTCCTGCAGGACAGAGAGCTCGAGGCCGACATGAAGATGCTTTGTAGCCTCTCTGTCCTGTCTGAATGCAGTTGATTTCCTTCTGTCTTCTCAGTACGAGACAAGCCACCCACATAAAGACACTTCAGGGTATGTTCTGTGCTGTCAATTTGCCTTCAATCAGCTTCACACACTAAGCTCCTTATATAAAATGCACCCTAAAAAGGCAGGTTTTCCATTTACAGAATTGCAACTGGTAGCAAACAACCTCAACTGAGTGCAAAGCATGCATAATGCAGAGCGCTGTGCTAATTGCACGGCAAACACAGCTTCATTATTGTACGCATTGGACTGTGGTGCTGAACTGGACAGCGCCAGGTCTTAGGAACGAGGGTGAGTGCAAAATGTCTCACTTACACTCCAGGTGCTTCTTCTTGGGCGCCATCACCTCGTGCGTGGTGGCTTTGCAAACGGCACGAGCCACATCGGATCCGGTGAGCTGGTACTGCGCCGCGGCGATGCGATCCGTCAGAGTCTGTCCCGACATTTTCTCCCGGTAGCGTCGACAACCACCTCAAGAATCAACTTCAGGGGGAAGGACAGCCGAAATGCATATGATATTCGCCGACAAAAAAAGAGACGGAATCCAAGGCGGCTCTCTAGAATCTGACAATGTCAATTCCCCCTTTCGGTTTCCAACCGGAGCGGATGAATTTGCGTATTTAAAAGCACAAAATATATATTCGCAATTGAATCCTTTTAAAAAAAAATCCCTCGTAGGCGTCTAGCATGGGTTGGTTTCAGCACCCTGGATAATGCCTCTATTACGTAACGCCCTACGACAAGCTGTTTTCTGGCTCTCACGGGAAATAAATAATCAAATTAATACGTTAAACGTCACCTTTGATTATCATATGTATTCAAGACCCCCGAAATGACAGACGTAATTAATTAAATAATTAATTTGCGACGTAATTAAATAAACACCTAAAAACGAGTTGTAGAAACGCTCCTACTATAAAGCTGGTCGGGATACCGGGAATATTCGGTCACAGCCCGTGTCTCCTTCGCGTCCGGTGGGATGATGGTGATGGTGGCGTGTCTCTTTCCAGCCGTCTCAAGGGCAGGAGTTTGAAGACAAGTATGTTTTCACGTTTCAGTGCTATATCGTGTAGATCTTGGCTATTTTAGTTGCTTATTTTTCTGGTAATGCAGGTTTCGGTCCTGCCTCGTCGGTGGTCGGTGGACCTGGTCAGGTGACGCATACCGGGCTCTTAAAGGGAAGCGCGTCACGCTTTCACGCGCCTTTAAGGGGTCTGTGCGCGTTCACGGTTCATCTGTCTGCAGAGGTAGATTTTCTGTCACGAGCTTTCAGTGATATTGGCTGAATAGACGGCAGTCAAATGATCGTGCAATGTGTAGATGATCTTCAAGTTTGTCTCGGAATTCTATTACATTTTTGGACATTTATTGCCTTTTATGTGCTCTGTGAATAGGCTACGTACAAGCTATATTTATCCTTGCGGTTATGGATGCTTAATATGCAATAGCATTATCCTCTGCATGTCAAACTACTCAACTACTCTAAACACTGAGTGTAAAAAACAGCCTCTTCATCATTCGACCACTAGGTGAAGGCAATTCAACACTTGATTTCTTCTGCTTATAGAGGACGTTTTTATTTATTTATTTACTTTTAAACTCACACAACAAACAGTTTAGCCATAATAAAGCTTTTCTTGTATACCTATTTACCAATTAATGCACTAATCTTTTCCTTCTTTCTGTGTTTAGATATTTTTCTCACACTATCATTCATGTTTGCATCGTGTGTCAGACGGCCCAGAGGAAAGACATCATGGACTGGAGTTAATGCAGGTGACAGAGAAGGTCTGCAGGCACAGGTGGGAAGTCACACTGTCAAATGCAGAACTGTGTTCATTTTTCAATTAATTAGTCTTCTAGATTTATATAAAACTTTTTGTTGCTGTTACCAGCACTTATGACAGTGTCTGCATGCTGTTCAAGAGAATTCCAGATCATGAATGAGAACTGTGTGATACCAGATGTATTAAAATATTTAGAACGAAAGGATTTACTCATTTGTTTACCAACTAAGCATCTTTATGTTGCATTCTTTTTCTGTCAGAGACAAAAATGCACATCTTGTTACACTTTAAACACTGAAGTTATAGTCATGACCCAACTTGACAAATACATTTTCAATTTTTGCCATTTCAGTACTGAAAAGTGGCATTTACTTTTCATCTGATTGACCAGTTTCCTCACTTTCTGCTGATGCAGTTGCTTCAGAGGGTCGGCTGGGATCGTGTGTCTCTTTACTCCTGTCCTTCAGTTCCTGAAATATTCTACTATAGTGCTTGATTGTTTGCTTCAGCTCCTGCAAGTCTCTTTGTACTCCCTCCAAGATGTCAAGCTTTGACAGTTTCCTGTCAATTGAGGCCAGGTGTCCCTGATCGTTCTCAGTGATGCCTGAACCTTCAGAGTTGGTTGGAGTCATGCTGCTGCATTTAGGCTCATTCATAGCCTCCTGCCACACCATCTCAAAATAAGAATCTATAAATGCCTCCAGCTCCTCAATGTTACTGTCACCCCATTGGTCAATTAAGTTCTGCAGGTTCTCTGATTGGATAAAATTCATAAAGGCTCTTTCTTTTGCAGTTTGAGCTGTGTAAGGTGTATTCCTGTGGTAATATGGAGGGGACGGCCCACAAAACCTTTCCCCCTGTGATTCGTTCCTGAATAATTGTTGCACATTCATTGGTTTCTCAGTTGTAGAAACATTGAATGAAGCAAGAGAACCTGTTTCAGGCCCATCTGTCCTGCTCACACCAATCCATGGTTCATTTGGGTGAAACCATTCGGAAGTGTTGAGCACCAATACTAGTCTTTGATGAACGTTTCTGGGTAATGAGGTTCTATTTGATAATCGGATACTCCTGCAGGCCACTGCTTGATTTTCATTTGGTGAAAGGCTGGAGTCTGTGGTGGTAATTTTTGGATCAATGGATGTAGATGGGAGCAAATATTCAGAGATCTCAATCATTTGATGCTCTCCTCGAATGTCAGTATCACCTGTTATGAAAAGAGTAATAAACACTTTAAACATCCAGTATCAATATCAACATCCAGTACCAAAATCAAGCAAAAAAATATAAACCTTTGCATCTAATCAAGCAGTGTTGAGGATAACTAGTAAAGCAATGCATTACTTTTTAATTTACAAGAAAATCTTCTCAAAGCTGCACCCTCTACTGTACAGACATGAATTTACATTTCCTTCAGAAGCTTGAGGGGGAAAAAATGCAATAGCGTAACTCAAAATTGCAAGATATAAAATTGGAATTGTGAGTTAAAATAGTGTCAACTGAGAGATTAAAAACTCACAATTCTGAGAAAAAAGTCAGAATTGTGAGATAATAAAGTACAAATTTTGAGACATAAACTTGCATGGTGGAAACAAGCTTCCATAATAAAATGAGGAGAACTAATGGTAAAAAATATAACAACTCACCATGATGAATGTTTGTAGTGCTTCTAAGCGGTGTCTTTTGCATTTCCCCAATCTGTACCTTCCTACCAAACCTGAATACGTCACTTACCAAAGGTCGCTGAATATTCCCTTGATTTTTTGCGTTATTTAATATTTGTTCCAACACCATCTCCTCTATCTTCTGCATCAGTTCTGTGACCTGAGTGCCATTGTCTTTGATCTTATTGTTGAAAACCTGATATCTATTTCCACATTTCTCCACCAGCGTCTGAAGTGCATCTCCTTCACTTTCAATATACTGCTCCACACTGACATCACCGAGCCAGTCTCCATGTGTGAACAACACAACAGTGCTGCCCCATGCTTTCCCTCCCAGAGTGCACAGATGGTCCTCAACTGCTTTCAGGTTCCTTAGCGTAAATGACGAACTGGCATTGATTACCAGCAGAAGGATGCAGATCCCACTGGCTGAACCAGAAACCCAGTCATGGAGAAGTTGCCTTCTGAACTCTGCAGTATATGGACACTCAGTTGTCCAGCCTGGAGTGTCCATGACCTCAACTTTTGTCTCATTGTGTACAACAGCACCTCTCATGAGGTTTTGGTTGTCAGCCTCTTGTCCATCATTACCCAAAATGCAACTTGCAGAAAATGTCTTACCAGAGTGTCTACCACCGAGGAGAAATACTCTTACAACTGAGGGCAACTGTACTTTGTCTGTAAAGAGAAAGAAAAAAACTCTTACAGGACGTTCATGAAAATTCTGTCATCATTTACTCACCACGTTGTTCCAAACTAGTAAGATTTTGGTTCCTCTTCAAAAGATATTTTTAATGTAATTGGAGTGGTTTCTGTCCCTCAACTGAAAGTCCATGTGACCAAAACTTAGAAGATCCAAAAAAGTGTCATGAGCCTAATCCAGTGGTGCCCAACCCTATTCCTGGAGATCTACCTACCTGCAGAGTTCAGTTCCAGCCCTGCTTCAGCACATCTGCCCGTAATTATCAAGTGCTCCTGAACATCTCAATTAGCTGGTTAAGCCTTGTTTGATCAGGGTTGGAGCTGAACTTTGCAGGAAGGTAGAACTCCAGGAACAGGGTTGGGCACCACTGGCCTAGTCCATGCGAATTGAGCAATTTAATCCAAATAATTTAAGTCCAAGATATTAATGTGAAACCGGGCTTATAATGAACGGATTTAATTTAGACTGTATTTAATCACATGGATTCGTTTTTACAATGCTTCTATGATCTTTTTGGATCTTCAAAATTTTGATAGACTTTCAATGAAGGGACAGAAACATCCCAGGTTTCATTAAAAATATCTTAATTTGTTTCAAAGATGAATGAAAGTCTTAAGGTTTGAAATGAGATGAGGGATGATTCAGAATCAAAGTTAATTCACAATCAAATTTTGTTTCACAGAATAATTTATTAGATGGTGCTGGAAGGTTCTTGACTTACCCTTAAAAGCTCTCAAGCTTTGTCTTCGTCTCAGCACATTTTCACGCCGGATCTTCGCCCTGTCTTCATCTACTTGCTGTTTTCTCTTCATCTCTTTAAAAAGACTCTCATCTGTTTCAAAGTGGCTTCCTGCTGTCATCTCCTCTATCTTCTCCAGTAGCTCTGTGATCTGGAACTTATTCCCAAGGCTCTTGTTGTTTAGCACATGGTAGTGGTTTCCGCATCTCTCCACAAGCCGCTGGAGGGTCTTACCTTCGCTTTCAATGTACTGCTCTATGGTTGTGTCGCCAAGCCAGTCCCCAAAGGTGAACAGCACTATAGAGTGATTCCAAACATCCTTACTAATGAGCTCTATGTGCTCCTCAATGGCTCTCCTGTAGATCTCTGTGAATGACCGGTCCACCCGTACCACCAAAAGGAAAGCGTGAGGACCAGGTGGACACAAGTGCACACACTTGACTATTTCCTCTTTGTCAAAAGCTGAAGAATCCTGGGTAAAATAGTTCATCCACCAGCCAGGTGTGTCTACAACTGTTACCTGTCTTTCTGCCACTGTGAATGTTTCCTTCATGCATTGTGTGGTCCGCTTGTTTGCTGTAAATCTTAGGCCACTTCCTGCGGCTAGAATGCTGTTTCCTGTTGAGCTCTTCCCTGAGCCCTTTGCTCCAAGCAAGATGAGTCTTATATTTTGTTGATGAGATGAGTGCACTAAGGGGAGGAAGAAATAGAATGATTGAGTTTAACAATAAAATGCATACAATAAAATACTACACTTTCGAAAAAGTTAGCAAAAGAGGGTTTTTACAGTTTTTGGTTTCTCAAAGAACCTTTCGCTGAACACTACTTAAAAGAAACATTTTTTTCTTAAGAACATTTAAAAAATCTAAAGAACCTTTTTCCACTATAAAGAACCTATTGTGGAATGGAAAGTTTCTCTGGATGTTAAAGGTCATTTTAAGGGGTTTAACATAAGGCAGCAACATAAAACATGAAAAAAAATGACAGGGTATGAATACTTTCGCAAGGCACTGTATAACATGCTAGTAATGGCGTCTTCTAAAATACATATGCAATGTTTTTTTTTTCCTCAAGCAGCAGATTAATAATTCAATAAAAGGACAAGTCTGTGAGACAGTTAAAATATAACCTAAAATTTCACATCTAAATGTGCAAAGATTATACAGACATACCCAAATATGACCTACAACTGTAACTCACACTTCTGCATCACTGCTATAAAAGTTACACGAGGTACTTTAATGTGAGAAAATGTGGCCTAAGGGATAAGAGCAAAGTCAGTAAAGTTTAATTCTTCCTCCTGGAACCAGTATTTATATTAACAACATTAGGTTAATTCAGGATAATTAAATTTTTTCCCCAGTCATCTCAATGACAAAATGTGTCCCAGTTTACCTGAATTCACCCTAGCTTTTGTCTTTGGACATCCATCAAAATGAATAAAAAGAAATGGAATAATATACCTTTTTCCAAACTCTGTATGTTTAATTTTCCAACAAACTGACCCTTATCTCTTTTTCCCTCAACAACAACAACCATTAATTATTAATTAACATTATAGCTTTTAACTTTAAGGATATGTGTCAAAATAATATAAAGAAAATACTTACTTTGATTCCGAGCAGTTCCTTTTAAGGCCATAATGGGTCATGCAGGCTTATTTTGGTTCATGCAGGATGTTTCCAGTGGAAATAGACAAGACTGAGTGAATCATCGTTAGGTGTGTTTTGATATGTGTCATTTCAACCTATTCCATGGGTCCAAAGTTTATACTGTAATAAACCTGTGAAATACCAAAATGCCACTCCCTCATACACAACAAAGCCATATACTTTCGAAGTTTTGCTTAGTTTGTGTTTATTCAGAACCAAGTTTTCTATTCCCCTTTAATATTTACAAGGGCGTTGAATAGGAAATATACTGTAACGTCACTATTGCATTTATTATTGTTACTCAGGATATCAACATGAATTTACTAATCAAACTGTGCTCTCGTCTTTGTTGTCAGTTACATTTTTTTGTCATTATTTGTGATTGTTTCAGAGTTTGCAAACAGAGATTGATCACAGAGAGAAGGGCAACGTTCATTAGCCAGTATAACAACAGTTAAAGATTAAACCTGAATTACACAAATCAGAAAATCCTCCTCAAGTGACGAAATACAACCCAAACAGAAAAACACAGATAACCTCACAGACACGCAGCTTGATCGTGTAGCCTACCCCATGAGACAAAAGATCAATCAGCTGAGGGAAAACAACAAAACTCAGAAGTAATGAAGACAGGGGAGATTCCCGTGAGGAGGTCAGGAAAGGCAGCAAAGGAAGAAGTAACCAGAATCTTGAAAGGAGAAATATTGAACTTTTTCTTTGTCTATGAAAGACACACTTTGATAAAGTGGACAGAATGGACAGTGAAGGTGAGACAACATGCATGCAGTGGTGTAGACTGATGGTTTATGTCTTTAAAAAAACATTTTTACTCCATCTTTTCCTCAAAGACACAATGAACTTCAATGGTCAATTGTCATACATCTCATGAAACATGATTTGCTAGCTAGTCAGCTCCAAGGCAGGTCTATAAGGGAGCTTCTCATTACACAACAGCTAATCTGAGTAGTATATTTGAATTTGTGTTCCTTTCTGGGCATAAAAATGCTGGAGTTGTTGCTTTAAACCATATTTCATATCATACTAGACACAAGTGTAGTCTTTTACCTCATTTTATACAGTGAGTCTAATTGTACATAAATGTACTTACGTATCTGTTTCTTATATAACGGCAAACTACAAATAAAACATGAATAATTATCAGTTTTCTTGTTACCATCATTCCTAATATAATTTAAAAAATCTGCTCATGCGCCGTTCCCGCTCTTCTTCGCGCCTTTAGCACACCGGAAATAGTCATCGCCCCATTTCTCCCTGGTGACTGTCACTTCCGTATGATCGCGTTAAGCAACACGCCGCTGCGCGACACACTCACGTTGACACACTAAAGTCCAAACCACGCTTACAAACCGGATTTTTCACACCGAAATGCATATCAAAACAGGTAAGAGAGGGTTATAAGGTATATTTGGCTGGTTAATAGTGAGAGTGTTTTGAAATATGAAGTTGTTTGTGCTCGAGTGGGACGGAATGTGAATGAGACTTACGAAACTTTTGATTCTCGATCTTTCTGATGCCACTAGTATCTTTCTTTGTTATATTTATATTTTTAATGATCTGAAATAATACTCAGTGGCTCTTATTTAATCCGACGTGTCGGGTTTGTTCTGCTGACCGGTGTAAAGGCGGTTGTTATGGGCGCTAATCATCCAAACACAAGCGGCCTGCTGTTAGCGTTAGCAATCTTAACACGCCAACAACTCCTTTAAATGTCGTTAATGCTATTCTGACTCAAATTTGACGATATAATAATGGCCTAGAAATACAGACACGTTTATTTTGTTCATTTAGACTATATAAATGCGTGCCAGTATATACGCTTTGTGTGTTTCCAGGCTTGTGTAAAGTGCGTGAATATATACGAAGGCACTGAAATCACCGAACTGTAATGAGATGTATTATTAATAAATGTTGTTTATGAGTAGGAAGTTTTAGTCTTAGTTTCTGCCGTAGGCCTTTCTGATTCTGTAGATGTGAATGAGGCGCGGACTAGAAATTTCCAGTTACATCTTGCTATGGCTCATTGCCTCGAGACACGTTGCTTTGCTTGGGGCGTTTGTATGCATGTGTATATCCATCTATCTATGTACTATATCTTTATTTAGTGGCTGGATAGGCAAAAATCATTATTAGATGAGATTTAAAAAGACGCACAGTGTAGCCTCAAAATAATTAATTGTCATTGTAAATCTTTACCAATATTTGACACGATGCTTCAAACTACTAGGTTTGAAATATTTAAAAATATATATATAGTATTGCTAATTATTTTATGTTTAAGTACAGGTCAGAATAAGTATGTTGCTTCATTTTAAAATAAATCTGTTATTCTGAATGGCGATGGAAGATTTATTTCACCAATGAAGTTTTAAATTAAGTTACTTGAACCGGGCAAAGTTTTTATTCAGAAAGTTCTATAATGGATGTTTTAAAAAATGCTAATTATATTTAATCAGATACTAAATGAAAAATCTTATTTAACTTTTGTTATGATGCGAGTTGTCAGTTGTTGTTTTTCATTACTACTGTGTATTAACTGTTTGTTTCTTTTATAATACACTGATCTGGCCATACGTGCTGCTATGGCAATAAAATTAAATCAATATAAAGTCACTTTTGTAAATGTAATTTGATGCAAACACCGAAATGTGAATAAAGCAGCTGGGGGAAGTTGTTAGAGTTAATACGATTGAGATTGCATTGGAAACTCAAGGTTTGGGAGAATCCTAACATGTTTTGCAACAGTTTGCATGTTTCATCATTGGAATAACTGCATCTGATTCTTTCCTTAGGTACTTGGGAGTCAAGCAATGCAGTGTGCGAGTCCGACCCCTTGTGTGATCCAGCTGTCTTAGTGTCACCCCATAAACCCGAACCACAGATCCGAAACCGTCGCCTCTCCCCCGGCTCTGGCAGCTGCGGTGGGGGAGGAGGGGGCTGTTCCTCTGGGATGGATAAACGTCAAGCCTCACCGAGTAGCCTGGAAGGTTCTCTGAATGGGGTGGGTCACACCCAGACCTTCACGTCGAGAGAGCGTCGCGTCCCAAATAAATCAAGAAGCTTTCGGCGTGATGGTCCGAGACCGGGGCCACGTTCGGATGAGAGACACTCCAGAACCGGTCGAAAAGAACGATGGGTAGACAACAGCCTGTCTTTGCTCAAACCTCCACCTGCTTTCCCAGTGAAGGACAGTCCTGCCAAACTGCAGCCGGCCGTCAGCTACGCCTCCAAGGTGAAGGCAGGGGGAAGTTCTGTTGGGGCGGCCGAAGAGCCCCCTGGTATTGGGGTTTTGCTGCAGAACCAGTGGGGACTTAGCTTCATCAGCGATGGCCTGGAGGCAGATGTTCCCCAGGAGAAAACTCCGGATCTCCACCCAATTGCTGGAGAGGTTACTGTAAAACCAGCCCATGTCTCTTCAGAGTGTCTGCCTGGTCAGGTCACGAGAGGCTCAGAGAGTTCAGAGGAGCTGCTGCTTAGCTGTCGCCACCTGGAGGAAGCATTGGAGTATCACACACAAGGTAAGGCGATACATTTATGGTTGCAGAAGGCTTTCTCGTTTGTATTTTTTATTTTTTTAACTCACTGTAATTGTTTTTGATCCGCAGAATGGAAAGCAATATTATGGAAACAAAAACAAGGTTGGTGTTTGATTGTTTTTATTTTTTATTAATCTCCATTAGGGCTGCATGATATGTCAAAATTAGATCAGTATCTTGATATGGCAAAGAGGTTTGAGTTAGTTCTTGTAAAGAGTAAACAAAGAAGTGTATATAATATGTATTAACGAGCATAAACGATCCTGTTTTTGTTTTGTAAATATTGCAATGTCAGTTTTCTTCCAATATTATTTAGCCCTACTATCCATAAAACAAGCAGAATGACTATTTTTAGATAATTATCTCTATTTTAAAAGGCTTGATTTGTTTTTCAGACCCGGCAAAGGTTGTTTGGTACAAGAATGCCCTGGAGTCGCCTGCCTAGCACACACTAACACATCTCCACAAACACACACACACACACAGACATACACACACTCGAAACACACACCCCCTGCACTCAGGTTCTCATCCCCTCAACGTTTCTGCCGAGACACTTTAGGACTTGTTCCCCTATGAAGATAGATGTCTTGGACTTCTCGGTTGCCTTACAACAGAGTCTGCCTCAGGCGCAGAGTCCCTCTGCATACCTCTGTCATTTTAATGGTGGAGAATCGTCTCTTTTAAGGAAAAAAAGCTGCAATTTTATTTCAGTGAACTGCAGTTTTACAGTTAAAAAATCCTTTATTCCTCCCTTGTTCCTACTTGTTTGTAAGTGGCTAAATCGAGCACTTTCTGACCTGTAGTTGAACACGTCATCCCTTTCTCTAAAGACTGAGCTCGTTTTAGAACCAAATCCAGAATGTCTTCATCAGTCTTCCCTCTGGTGACGATCCCTTTCTTGCCACACAAATTGTTCTCATGAAGTTTACAGAGGTGCCATTGGCACTTTACGGCAGCACCTTCAAATGTCTATTGGTCTTAATGCTGTTTTTTAATATATATTTCACCCAGATTGAATGTCGGTCATAAATCCTAATAGGAATCCGTTGCTGTGTATGACCTAATGCTTTTTTTGTTTTTTTAGAAACATACAAATAATTTACACTGGAAGATGTTCAGAGATTTAATCGAACAGTGTTGCATAATAAAAATGAATAAACTTGTTAAAATATTTCAAGGTCTTTTGGTTTTTGTATAAATCTATAGGAAAGATATGTTGATATTTAGTATTTCAGTAATCAATTTATTACCCACTTTCCAAATAACTTTTTTTTTTTTTTTTTTTTTTTTTTTTTTTTTGAGTCATACGGTGTTTCAGTAACATACCTGAAAATATGTTGTATTGAATAATCTTGCTGATTTATCACCAGTACTTAATTTTAGAGCTGCCATGTTGTCAATCAGTCTAATGTTGAAAGGAGTAATTCACCCAAAAATAAAAAAAAGTGCTGAAAATTCACTCACCTTCAGGCTATCCAGGGTGTAGATGAGTTTTTTTTTCTTCATCAGAACAGATTTGAAGAAATTTAGAATTTCACCAGTTGGTCCTCTGCAGTGAATGGGTGCCATCAGAATGAGAGTCCAAACAGCTGATAAAATATCACAATACACAAGTATTAATCCAGACCACTCCAGTCTATCAATTTATGTCCAAGATTTTTTTATCAGCTGTTTGGAATCTCATTCTGATGGCACCCATTCATTGCACAGGATTGAACGGTGAGCAAATAATGTAATGCTAAATTTCTATAGATCTGTTCCCATGAAGAAACAAACTCATCTACATCCTGTATGGCCTGAGGGCGAGAACATTGTTTTTAGAACATTTTAATTTTTGGATGACTTTTAGTGATGTATAATGTATTTTGAGTTTAGTGCTGCTTTTATACAGCACTTCACCCCATCATATATTATTAAATGATTTGAGGCTTTAGGTCAATAGGTGTTTTTTATTCAGTGTTTTTACAAAAATATTAGACAATCCTCCTTTAACTGAGATATAAAACTACTTCTGTCCCTGCATGAGGATAAAAAAATGGGATCAAGGAGTACAACTTGACATTTAGTGCCACTGAAATTCCTAAATAACCAGGTCCAAGCATCAGTCCCGCCATGTGACCTCCACTTCATCTGTCCTGTACCTAAAAAACACAATAGACCATTAATAAATGATCACATCACAGCTAAACAAGAAAAAAAACTCTTATCTTGGGTCTATATTTAATCTCAGCATGCAATGGAGAAAATCATTGATAATGATGAAAATAGCATGGTTATTTGTGACACAGAGTCACGTGCACAAAGCAAAATGTTTTATTAAAGAAATAGTTTACCAAAAAATGAAAGCAGTGCAAAACCGTTCTAAACAAATATTTATGAGGGTTTTGATGTGAGAGACAACAGGGAATAGACTTTTTCACTGGAGGAAGCGTTATAATGAATTATGGACCTTTTAAGTTTTAATGTCTTTATATTGGATTTGCTTATAACAAACACACAGCTTTTCACTTCATTAGACCTTAATTGATGTCCTGGAGTCATGTGGATTACTTGTGATGTTTTATTCAGCTATTTAGACTCTCATTCTGACGGCACCCATTCATTACAGAGGATCCATTCTTGGGAAAGTGATATAATGCTAAATTTCTCCAAATCTGCTCCTATGTTTTTGATGGCTATTTGTTAAGTTGTTTACCTTTGTGTAATCCAGGAGTCTGACAGCTCTGTGACATAACCCGAGCGGAACATTTCCCATCCGGCCTGTGCGATCATTGCTCCATTATCTATACAAAACCTACGATTTAACACAAAGAGATTAAAAACCACTGACACTGAATGTCGTGAGTTCTTTCAGCAGTTACCAATGAAAAGCCGGCGATGTTTCTTACCTCTCATCTGTGGCAAAGAGTCGAGCACTTCTCTCCTTACACATGACCCCCATCATCTCCTGCAGTCGCAGGTTACCTGCAAAAAAGTGCATGCTTAGATGCTGACAAAACTGCAATACAGAGAAATGAGCATAAAAACAATTACAGCCGACTCCACCGACGATCATAACCTCCTGAGAGCCGCAGTGAGCCATAGCTCGTTCTGTGATCTCCACCAGCATAGCGAACAGAGTCTCCTGTCAATCACATTATTTTTAGTCACTTTTCATAATCATAAATTAATGTGTCTTATTGGAAGCACAGTGAGCACAGGTTCAAGTACATACTTGTAGGGAGAAACACAAATCCTCAGGCGTACATTGACCTGTACTCAACAGTTTGTGAGCGGCATCCTGCATGTGAACATGATTATTGAAATTTAAAGAAGTGTAAACAGAATTTAAAGACATCTCCGAGTCATTCATCTCACCTCTATATAGGACAAAATCCCAGAAAATGACACATCCATACCCTTCACTGTATACGGCAGCTCTATATACTCGGTGCCCCTGAAGAATGAATATGCATATTAACAAATATCAAACAAATGCTTTTACACATTATGTTAAAGTGCATGGAAACTCACTTCTTTGCCATCTGTTCAATGTTGTAACCAGGACTGGGATCATTTGATATCTGTGAATACAACTGTCATCTTAAAATTGCATCAATTTTAGACAAATCATAGGAATATTTTCCAATCCTCCTTAGAAGCATACCAAACATAAGGCTCTATAAATGTACTAAATGTTAAATTAACTTATTTTTAATTACTGACCTTGATGACCCTGGCGAACCGGTCAAGGCAGTTTCCTACAGCAATATCAATAGTTTCTCCAAATATTCTGTAACGGTGTTCAGAATATGCAATAACCTGTAGAAACAATATGTTTATGTTAAAAGAAATGTGAGAATGTCAATGTAATTCTTTCAAGGATATTGATATGTCTGCTCTTGATATAATTGTGAAAACAAATTAAGATTGAAATCTTATCTAATCTTCACTTCTTAATTCTTACCTGAGTATTTCCTCCGCTCACATACAGAACAGTTGGGTTTTGGGCATTGGTGATCAAACGGCCCATTTCTATGTGCCCGATACAGTGGTTTACCCCCAACAATGGCTTTCCCCACAACTGGGCAACTGTCCTGGCCACGATCGCCACTGTCACCAGAGGAGCCCCCATTCCAGGCCCTGTACAACAGGGCATTTCTGATAAGTGGAGTAATGTGGAAAAATGTATAACAGGTAAGTAAGACATATTCACCTTTAGTGTACGCCACACAATCAATATCTGCAGCTTTCAGCCCTGCTTCATCTAGTGCCTCCTGGAGCACAGTGAGAATCACACTACGATGGTGCTTGGCCGTATCACCAGGTAGAAACCCTGAGAAGATCACGAGAGAGAAATATAAAAATAGTACTATGCAAGCATGGTGGCACTTTTTATATATATACACTATATTGACAAAAGTATTGGGTCACCCCCATTTGACTACTTTAGTAATTTCCATGAGTACAAATCTTAATGTTTAAGCATATAATGATATTCTAAGGAATTGTGTGTTTTTAATTTTATAGCAACAGTTTGGACAGGACCCTTTTTTAGTCTAACATGACAGTGTCTCTGTGTATAAGGCAAGGTTCAAAAAGTTCAGTGTGGAAGAACTTGACTGGTCTGCAGAAAGCAGTGCTAATCTCAGCTGAACACCTCTGGTGTGACTTTAAATGCTTGTACATATGGGTACAGTAATTTTAGACACTTTCAAAACAGAGATGGAAATACAGTTTTTAAATACGTGAATTGTGCTTCCATCTTTGCTGTCCACAGTTTTGGAAGTGCCTTCTTCTGTTCTAAAGAACACTTTTGCCCATATAGTGTATGTACAAATTATTGGTGTTTGGTGATGAGTTTTCGGCTCAAGGTCTGCATTTAAAGTCACACCAGAGGTGTTCAGCTTTGCTTTATGCAGACCAGTCAAGTTCTTCCACACTGACTGAATCAATCATGTCTTTTTGAACCTTGCCTTATACACAGAGACACTGTCATGTTAGACTAAAAAAGGGTCCTGTCCAAACTGTTGCTATAAAATTAAAAACACACAATTCCCTAGAATATCATTATATGCTTAAACATTAAGATTTGTACTCATGGAAATTACTAAAGTAGTCAAACCTGTTCATTAGAAGGGGGTGCCAATACTTTTGTATATAGATGTCCATTAGAGGTAACGATTGGTCTGATGATCTCACCTTGGCCAGGTGGGGTGATGTAAGTGCGCCTGGGGTTTGACAGAACTTCCCCATCTCTGATGATACCCACACCAATCTTATTAGCACTGCCCTCAAATCCAATCACCACAGTCATGTTTCTGCTGGGAGGATGACACTGGAATCATGAGGAAAACACAGAGACACTATTACACAATGTCCACCATTTTTTCCTCAAAATCTATTTCTTTATGTTTTAATGTCAATACTGCAAAAGTGCGAGTGTTTTTAAAAAGTTTTTTTTTTTACAATTAAAGTTAAATCTGTTATGTCTGTCAGAGATCTACGACACATGCTGCTGGATAAAACAATCCGATCATTAATAACATTTATAGATTAAATTGTCGGGATTGACATGTTTTGGGTTAATTATATTAATTTGTATACTAATAATTATATATTTTGTTTGTTTTATCTCTTATTTAACACTGCTGCTCCACTCTTACCGCGCTGGTTGTAGGACCATAACAACAGCTTTTACTAAATGCCTGGATGAAATCGAAAGGGATATTCGTGCTAACAAATTGTTAAATCTATAGAAATATATTTTGAAGCTAATATTTGTTTATAATTTGATATACAAATTATAAATGCATAATGTTATTAAAAAAACGTTTTAGCCTTTAGTTTTAGTCAGGCAATAACTCAGACACCTCTTGATGGAGACACATGCGCCTCATGCACATCGCTTCGGCTTCCCGTTCTGCACAGATTGAGGTTTCGTTATAAACGCAATTAACGATTAAAGTGTTAGGTAAGAAAGATCTATTTGTATATAGTGAGACACAAATTTATATTTGAAGTGTTTTCAACGCGGTCTGTATAAATGTGTCTATTATAAACGCAGAGCGTGCGAGTCATTTGTTATTGTTTCATTCATTCAGGCCGCAATTTTGGCCAACTTACATAGTGGCTAATATATATTCATTCGTTATTGCAGCATACTGCAAACTCATGCATTTTGTTTTATGCAGATCACGCATTTTATGTAAGTGATTTAATCACTTGTGTGCGAGCTATATACGTTTAACAGCCTTTGTTTTGAGAGGTTTGCATTGAACACATTCCATTGCGCATGTCCTTTCTTGTAGGTGCTCGTGTGTGTGCTGTCAGATTCTTACGTGTGTGTGGTCTTAAAACAACTGTAAGCATGCCTAAAAGAGCCAAGAAGAATGAGGAAGCTGTCGATGGGGACACTGGCAATGGAGCTGGTACAGAGTTTTAATACTATATATAAGAAAAAAAATTGCATCTTCACAGAGTGCATCAGATAACATTGAGTTTTCTGTCACAGAACCTGCAAAGAAAGAGAAAAAGGGGAAAGAGCCAGAGGCCCCGATTCTGTATGAAGATCCTCCAGATAAGATGTCCAGTAAGGATGGTCGTGCGTCCAACATGAAGATCACCTCCTGGAATGTGGACGGTCTGCGTGCATGGGTCAAAAAGAAAGGCCTTGATGTGAGAATTCAACATACGAGACATTGATTGTGTACGGCATGGTCCTTCTTGAACAGTCTGGCCAGTGTCTTTATTTAGTATTTGTGTGGCAGTCTATGTCAGATTGGTAGCGGTATGGAGTTTTCGATTTCTTTGTTTGTTGTCTGTTTGCAGTGGGTGCGTAAGGAGGATCCAGACGTGCTGTGTCTGCAGGAGACTAAGTGCGCTGAGAAAGCCCTGCCGTCTGAGATCACTGACATGCCCGAGTATCCACACAAGTACTGGGCTGGATCAGAGGAGAAGGAGGGTTACAGCGGCGTCGCCATGCTCTGCAAAACTGAACCGCTCAATGTCTCCTATGGTATTGGTAAGTGTCTTTTTTTTCATATTTAAACAAATTTCAATATAGTATGGCCCATGTGAATTGCATAATCTCCATCTATGCAACGGCTGTGAGTTTGTTTCACTTATAGTATGCATTTGAAAACAATGCACACAACCATGTTTCCAAATTTGTAATGAGAGTTGTTTATAAATCTTTTATTAGCAAATTTGATTTAAGGTCTCCCTGCAGTTTTCAAACAAAATAAAAGCACTGTTTTGAACACAAAGAAATTAAGATGACTATTGTAATTTGAGGTTTGTCCTTACTATACTCAAATTACTATTATTAATAGAAATAGTAGTATTTATGTACTTGTTTTTAGATTACAGTGCAGTTTTATCGCAGAATCATATTTCTTTGAGTTTTATAATTTAATTATAATATTAAGATTGTTAGTTGTAGTAAGTACTTTTATTTTACACTACAATAGTATTTCAATAGTCATGTATTTCATTCTTATGATTTTAATAATAATGTTATTTTTTATTATTAGTAGTAGCAGCAGTAGTAATATCCAAAAAAATATTTTACAGTATTATAGCATTGCAATAAGCATTTATGTAAATAAATCTACTTTTACTACTAATATTATAATATAGCAATATTGAATGGGGAGGGAAAAATGTTTCTTTTTTGTAATGTTTATCAGTTATTATTATTGTAAAAAAAAAAAAATTATATTATACAGTACAATAGTTTTATTGCAATTGTAATATTTCTTTGATGTAATGCTTATTGTTTCCAAAATCCAAATCTTGAATTTTCTATAATTTTTTAAATCGCATTCTGCCTCGATATAGGTAAAGAGGAACATGATAAAGAAGGTCGGGTTATCACTGCTGAGTTTCCATCTTTCTTCCTGGTCACGGCATATGTGCCTAATGCCAGCCGTGGTTTGGTGCGACTCGACTACCGTAAGACCTGGGATGTGGATTTCCAGGCCTACCTGAGTGGCTTGGACCAGCGCAAGCCCCTGGTGCTGTGTGGAGATCTGAATGTGGCCCACCAAGAGATTGATCTCAAAAACCCCAAGGGTAACCGCAAGAACGCAGGCTTCACCCCCGAGGAGCGTGAGGGCTTCACTAAACTTCTGGAGGCCGGATTTACCGACAGTTTTCGGGAGCTGTATCCAGAACAAGCCAATGCCTACACCTTCTGGACCTACATGATGAACAGTCGAGCCAAAAACGTCGGCTGGCGTTTGGACTACTTTTTGCTGTCGTCCGCCTTGCTCCCAGGTCTGTGTGACAGCAAGATCCGAAACACAGCCATGGGAAGTGACCACTGTCCTATTACCTTGTATTTGGCAGTGTAGATCAGGTTTCTCAGGGCCACAAGCTTTTCAGTTTCATATACATCTGCATAGACACAGGATCTAGTCCTGTTAGTCCTAGAATACTATTTCCTTTCTAAAAACCAAATACAGGTCCACATATAAGAATATGTGTGGTGCAGACACACATTGAAAATTGTTTTGCAATTTTGGTTCATTCTGCTGTTATTGGTCGCCTGAAATGAGATTTTGACACTAAAATATCACAAAAAAATCATAATTTCAAGCTCTCATCCCACTTTATATTTGTAATGACAAACCCTGCCAAACTACTGTAATAAACATAGTTTCAGTGTTGATTATAGCAAGACGTTTTGAAGCTTGTAAAATATATCGACCTATAAACATATATGATGTGTCTGATTAGTATGAAGTTAAAGTTCTTTGGATTATGTCTTTGGTGCTATTTTAATCTCTGAATTTTATATTACTCTCGACTTAGTGAAGTTAGTGGTGGTTAAATGTTACATATAGTTTCAAAAGAGCAATGATTTTGCTTATGTGCTGGGTTTTTTTCTTTTCTTCCCAGAGTGTGTCTGTCTGTAGCCATTTTTCAGATTTTGAAATATAGTTTATAAAAAAAAAAAATGTCTCTTATTTTCATTTTAAAGTTACACCATATAAGTATTGTACTATTCATCGGTTGTTACTGTTCAAATGAAAAAGAGGCCGATTAGAATGTATTTATGTATATTAAACAGTCATGTCTACATTTTTATAGAAGGTGAAAATAGCCCAAACTGCTCATAAGTGCGAAAATGTTAGTCAATCTTTTAATTATATCTAATTTATATTTAAATAATATAAGTGTCTAAATACCAGACAGCGAAATGACTTTTTAAAAAAAAAATTTATTCAATGCTTGAAGAAAAACAACAACAACAACAAAAAACCAATAACAATTGTCATCATCAAAATACAACAACAGTCCAGGGTCATTCAGTCTTTGAGTCCAAAGGAAGTGCCAAGTCCTTTAGCAAAGCTATTGTTTTTATTGCTTTTAAGTTCATAGAGAACTCAATAGATTCAAAATACATTTTCATTTCAAGTTTGAATCTTAAAAAAGAGGTTTGCATTTAGAAAATTTACATTTATGAATACGATATTTAGCTAACAGGAAAATAAGGTTTATGAAATATAGATGAGGGCTTATTGACACAGTTTTCTATCCAATTTATTTTAAAGGTGGTGAAATCAAGAAAGTTTAAACCCCCTTTCTCAACGGTGTTCATAAGTACAGATTTTCTAATAAAATTAGTTTTATTCTTCCAAACAAAGTTGAGAAGCATTGTATCAATTTTTTTAAGAATGGCAGTGTCAACATTGAAAGAGAGAGCAACATATGTTACCCTTGACAAACCTTCAGCTTTGGCTCGTAAGATTCTTCCCTTTTAAGGAGCATCTTTCTAATTCATTTTTTGTTATAATAACACCTAAATAAGATACTTGATCTTTGATTTGAATATTACAAATTTCTGACTTGATGGACATCAGTTCACACTTTGAGAGGTTCGAGAACAGGCCTGATGCTTTGGAGAACTGCTGGATATACTTTAATGCTAAAGGAACTTGATTAGCATCTTGCAAAAAAAGAGTGGTATCATCAGCAGCTGACTGATGAGTATCTGTTTGTCAGCAATAGAGATACCAGGAAGACCACTAATAGAAATATAAGAAGCGAATATCTAGTAAAAATAAATAAGGGGATAATGGACACCTTTGCCTAATACCACATGACAAGTAAAATCTAGGAGAAGTACCATATTTTAATTTAATTGTGCTTCTACAGTAATATAGAGGTCTTACCGCCTTACAAAAATATTCACCACAACCAAATTTTTCCACTGATTTAAATATAAATTTATGTTAAACTGAATCAAAAGCTTTATAAAAATCCAGGAAAAGAATAAAGCTATTATATTCCAGCAAATCAGTCTAAAAACTAATCTAATATTATTCATTATATGTAGGTCCCTCATAAATCCAGAGTCTCATCTATAACAGTATCCAAACAATCTTTAAGTCTTTTAGCAAATATTATAGTGAAAATGTTAAAGTCATTATTAAGGAGTGTGATGGTTTAGGACTTAAAGTTATGATACCTTGCATCAATGTAGGAGGTAAAGCCTCTTTTTCAATACTTTCTCTAAAAACCTGAGTTATAAAGGGAGTAAGTTCATCAGCAATGAATGGCTTATGAATATTAATAAGGACACGTGATCGAAACTCCGGGAAGGTTACCAAAGCAACGTTGGCTTGACCAAATTAAATATTCATGAGCTAAATCCACGGCCGCATCCTTCATAATAAAAGTCTCATCAATTTGACCAATTTTTAAAATATGAACATAAATCCATAATGTTTCTGGACCCCATGCCCCAGACCAGTCTAGATTAAACCGCATTAACAGTAAGACGCATACAAAACAACAGCGAAAGGAAAGAATGGTTTGGGAGCTGGCTTTGGGAGATGGTCTTGCAAAACTAGTATAATGTGGTTTTGCACCACCAGAGGGAGAACTCGACTTACACTGTAGACCAGACCAAAGCGGATTAGACCGGAATCTGTGTCGTTCAGTCCACTGTTTTGAAACGAACGAAATGGAAATTAAAAAGTATCCCTTCTGATAGCGGCTTTCTTCTGAATTATGATACACAGCTGTTGTGAAATATTAATTTCGAGATTGTTTAAACTTGATTGAAGTTATAAACAATGGAAGCGCTTTGGACCAAGAAAATCGAAGGTGAGTAATTTATTATTATTATTTTTCCTGTCTGTTTTTCCATTTTGGTAAAACAACACAACAAATCAAATCAGCATGTTAAAGTGAAAGCAATGTAATGCATTCAATCATTTTCATTTTCATGATCATCACGCAACTTCCTTTTAGATGAAAGCATAAGGTATTAAATGTATTTTTATTCAATGGCTTACAATGCAGTTACACGATATCCTAATTTTCATGCCTAATATAAAGTCAAAACTGATTAACATGCATGCATATGCTGCCTCTCTTTCCTATCTGTCTTGTTTTTATATCAGACCCTCTTTCATTGATGAGTTTCATCATTCCACCGTCGAGGTTACTGTCTGCAGCCATGTGGCAGGTGACTGAACAGAGGCAGGTGAAGCACTATGGGATGCTGGAGGAGTTTGTAACCATGGTGACAGAGAGTGTGCCAGACCTTCTGAATTACAATCAAAGAACCCAGCTGATACTTGGATTAAGAGCAAGGGTAAAAAACCACCATGAGAAAGTTTGGGCTTTCAAATAGAGCATTGGTTACAGTACTGTATCTCTTATTTTTCACAGCGTCTTCTGGAGTTGTGTCGTGGTAATCGTCAGGTCAACCTTGAAGACATTCAGCCTTACCTGGATCGAATCCGTGCTCCTCGTGTCAGTGAGGTCAAGCCATGCTCAGAACCCCATTTGGAGGTTGTTGAAACATCACGCTTGCACTTAAATTACAATTTTTAATAGACTTTATGCATTACAGGTGGTTAGTGAAGACGTGGAGGAATCTGAGGCCTGTTTCTTAGACCTCATTCGGACCCTTATTAGCAACCCTGAAGAGAGAGAGCATTTCTTTCAGGTTGCAAACACATAAACATGCTCACAACACTTTACGGCTTTCTGGTTTTGTTTCTGTGACATGAAACAAATTATCCCCCCCCCCCAAACCTGTGTAATTAACAGAACATTTTCCCAGAGGAATATGGCCCCAAGTTTGACAAAAACCTAAAGACACTTATGGAAACCTTCCTCTTGCAGTTTGATCAGATGATGTCAGTCCCAGACCTTTCACAGGTACATCAATAAACATAACATGTCAAAAGAACTGAAACCGGTTACTGCTTATTATTTCTGTTACAGTTGGTCTTGTTTTGTTCCTCAGACAGTCTCTTGGCTCAGGACCTGCCCGTCTCTTCTGGAGGAATGTCTTCGTTCAGTTTTTGTCCCAAAGCAGATGAAGACCCTGCTTGAACATCACAGAGCTAATGGAAGTCTTCAGGACAATGGTAGGTTTTTATGGTAAATTATGCGAAATCCATGTGAAAGGATATATCAGATGCTTCTATGTTGTGGAAATACAAGATGCAGTTTTGACTTTCTCATTTAGTTGCATCTGTGTTCAGCCAGATGGCTTATACAATCAGAACGACAAAAGAACAGCTTCACAAACGAAACCCGAATTACAAAGGGATAGTTTCACTAAGGATAACCATTTGGGGAAGTCTTAAAGCAATAGTTCACCCAAAAATGAAAATTTGCTTAAAATGTACTCACTCTCAGGCCATTCAGGATAAAGATGAGTTTGTTTCTTCGTTGGAACAGATTTGGAGAAGTTTACCATTACTGCAGTAAATGGGTGCCGTCAGAATGAGTGTTTAAACAGATGATAAAAACATCACAATAATCCACAAGTAATCAAAGCAATTAATGTCGTGTGAAGCAAATCCATAATCATGCTGATTTCAACTTTAAACTGTTGCATCTGGCCAAAATACCAGTCTGGGATCTATAATAACACTTTCTAGTTGTCATCATATAACCACTTAACCACAACTTAACTACTCTTCAGCAAAATGGTAATCACCACAACAACAGACATCATTTAACAACAGAAGTGAACGTCACACAATGCAATAAATAAGGCCTAAAATAACACCTAATTAGCATTTTCTTAATTAAACTAGTAGCAAATAACATTATGCTACACAAAACACCTTCACTTAATTACTTTCCCCACAAGCACCCAACAAATATGATCTTTTATTTGTCTTTTTGTCTTTCTCTGTTGTAGAGTCTCTTCATTCTGCTCATAACAGCTGTACATTTTCATCTCAGTCTCTCCCTCCGCTGGTTCGAGTCGTCATTTCCAGCGATCACACAGAATCCGGCGACCCGTCTGAATCACGAACCGATGTAGATGGTCTAGACAAAGATGATCGCCACACTTCTAAAACCTTGTCTGATCCTGATACATCCTGCTGGACGGCTAAAAAGAGAAAATTCAAAGTAGAGAGAGAGGATGAAGAGGATGATGATGATCAGATTTGGCCAATCACAGGTGCCGGATACAGAGAAAAGATGAACAGTTACGTTGACAGCTTTCTTGGTGAAGAGCTGAATCAGACACACACTAAAAAAACCTCTAAAAAATCCTCTAAAAAGAAACGAGATGACAGTGCAGACGTGTCCGGAGAGTTCACATTTATCAATCATTTGGGTGCATACACAGGTCAGTTCCTCGAAATTAAGGGAAATATTTATTTTCATTAAATCACTTAATAAGCAACCAAGCAGATTTAAACTCTTTTCTGCTTTATTTACTCAGAAGAGTCTTCCTACCAGACCTCTGACGCTTCAAAAGTCCCTTGGTCAGAGGAAGAAACGTTCAGCCTCATTGACATGTGGGGGAAAGACAGCGTCCAACGGAGTCTAAAAGACTGCGCCCGAAATCGACACATATTCAACCTCATCTCGAAGAAGATGTTCGAGAGAGGCTTTACCAGAACAGCAGAGCAGTGTCACACCAGGATAAAACGCTTGAAAATGAGCTTTCGACAGTGCCATGAAAACATGTGAGTTAATTCATAAATGCATTTGCAATCAACATGAAATAGACTTTCATAATGAATATTTTGGGTTTTATTGTTATTACTGTGAAAGTCAATAAATGTTGAGTTTAAAGAAAAATTTTAGGGCCAAATATCTTTCTGTATAGTTAAAAAAGATCCATCTTTTTTAAACAAGACATTAATATGACATTTACTAAGTTTAAAAGGTAAATTAGTACAATTTTTTGAAAGAAACTTAAAAAATGTATTCAGCAAGGATGCATTAAATTATCAAAAATGACAGGTAGGACTAAAACAATAATGGTACAAAAATGGCTGTTCTTTTTAACTTTCTATTCTTAAAATAAAAATAATTTAAAAATGTATCAGTTTCCACAAACAATATAATAAGAAATGTTTCTTGAGCAGCAAATCAGCATTTTAGAATGCTTTCTGAAGGATCATGTGACACTGAAGACTGGAGTAATGATGCTGAAAATTCAGCTTTGCATCACAGGAATTTTCAAAATAGAAATAGTTTAATAATATTACTGATTTATCTATATTTTTATATAGTTAAACGTTTGAACAGAAGGGTATATGAATCTTTGAAATGTGAAATTTATTATAATTTTTTTTTTTTTTTTATGAAACGATTGTAAGTGAACAGAATGTGTGTTTGTTTGGCAGAATGAAAGGAGAGAAACCGGAATGGAAGTTCTATAATGTGCTGGAGAAGATTCTGTGCCGTAAAGAATCTACAGAACAGGAAGACACTGTTACTGACGTCAGCATTCCAGAAGAGTCCTCGGGACAGCAGGCAGAAGATGACACTGATTGGGATGTTCTTGGTCATGTCGGACTAGAGGGTATTTTTGGACATATTCTATAAACTGTGTAAGACTTGATATGTTGTTAACCAAATTTTCATTTACACCCTCTCAAGGCACCAGGAATATCCCATGGACAGACCAGGAAACGCAAACCCTCATCAGGATCTGGGGAGAGGACAAAACCCAGCGAGAGCTGAGAGGGGTTCTCCAGAACGGACACATCTTTGCCATGATCTCAAAAAAGATGGCGGCTCACGGCTACATCCGAACAGCAGAGCAGTGTCAGAGTCGAGTGAAAAGACTGAAGCTGTGCTTCAAACAGTCTTACGAGAGTAAACAGTGAGCGCTGTCCAACATCGTTGTCAAAAAATTCCTGCTACAAGACAAGCAAACCTATCTGGCATGACAAACTAGTGAATATAATTCAATGCACTGTTGTATTATTTTTAACTGAAAGTGCTGTTCTTGATTCTTTTTGCAGCATTGACGGCAAAGAGCCAGTTGAATTTAAATTCTATAACCAGATGGAGAGAATTATGGCTAATGAAGAACCATGCTCATCGGAGATCAAAGAGGAGGAGTCAACGGACATTGAATATCAGGTGTACAAGTACCAAGAAATAGGTTTGTTTCTTTCTGTCTTCCTTCCTGTTGTATTAGTCTACTGTTTTAAAGTTTGGGGTCAGTATGCTTTTTTGAAAGAAATTATGGATGCTTTAAATAAAAAGTGACAGTAAATGCATTTAGGATGTTACCAAAGATGTCAAATAAATGCTGTTCTTTTGGCCTTTCTATTAATCAGAAGTCCTGAAAAACAATCATGTTTTCTACACAAATAGTAAGCAGCACACTGTTTTCAGCACTGATAATAATAATGTTTCTTGAGCAGCAAATCAGCATATAAGAAGGATTTCTGAAGGATCGTGTGATGCAGAGTAATAATGCTAAAAATTCACCGTGGCATCACAGGAATAAATTACATTTTAAAATATATTACAATAGAAAACAGTTATTTTAAATTGTAAAAATACTTCACTGTTTTTACTGTATATTTGATCAAAAACATTTCTTTCAAAAACATTTTTAAAAATCTTACAGACCCCAAACCTTTTTAAATGACACACAGAGGACACGCTGCATAAATTGACCTTCTAGTCATTTCATTTATCATGTATGGGGTGTATAAGTGTCTAATACTTTTTGGGGTCACTGTGTCATGTCCTCCTGTCATCACCCAACATAGAAACAGCAATGAACTGCATGGACGATAGAAAGAAGGTTGCCTGGTCCGATGCCGAGACACTGATTCTCCTCCAGTTATGGGGCAATGAACAAGTCCAGCAGAACCTTCAACGCTGCCCTCACAATGGCCACATCTACTCAGAGATCTCGGAGAAACTGAATGCCCATGGATACCTGCGCTCCGCTGAGCAATGCCACACCAGAATCAAACGACTCAAAATCAGCTACAGGCAGTGCAGGGACAGCATGAGGTCAGTGAAGATATTCCAAAGGGGTTTATGTTATACAGCTTAAAATGCACATTATTTATAAAAATGGCCTGAGCATTTCAGTGTGTGTTTTTTCTGTGCAGTTCACCTGAAGCTGAACGTGTAGAATTCAAGTTCTATGATCTGATGGAAGATATTTTTCAAAGGAATGCTTCTTCTAAAGGGTCAGGAGATAACGAATCCAACAAAAGCATCAAATCAGGTACTTTTATTAAACATCTAGTTATAGTGTGCAAGATCTGAAATGTGTATTCTTTACTTTACTCTCCTGCAGGCCATCCAAGATGTTGATGAGTATGTTTATGGGAACAAATTTGGAGAAATGTAGCATTCCATCACTTGCACACCAATGGATCCTCTGCAGTGAATGGGTGCCGTCAGAATGAGAGTCCTAACAACTGATATAAACATCACAATAATCCACACCACTCCAGTCCATCAGTCAACGCCGTGTGAAGTGAAAAGCTGTGTGTGTGTTTGAAAGAAACAAATCCGTGGAGTGGTGTAAATTACTTGATGTTTTTATCAGCTGTTTGGACTCTCATTCTGACGGCACCCATTCACTGCAGAGGATCCATACGTGAGCAAGTGATGGAATGCTAAATTACTTCAAATTTTACATCATAGTACATAAAATAAAGGTTATATATTGTAGTATATTTGTTTTTTCCCAAAAATTCAGCCCATAATGATTTTATAAATTGTAGTACTGCCTGTTTTTGATACACCGGTGAAAATAAAGTCTTTCCTTCTGTCAGAATCTCAGGATACCTGCAACAGTGTGGACCAGACAACTTCCTGGTCAGACTCTGAAACTGTAGCTCTAATAGATGTTTGGACAGAAAATGAGGTGCAGCAAGCCCTGAGAGGATCCGTCCATAACATCCATGTGTTTACTGATATAGCAGAGAAACTGAACAATCAGGGATTCTTCAAAACACCAGAGCAATGCAGATGGAAGATCAAGAACCTGACAAAGAATTTCCGACAGTGTTATGAAAGGAAAAAGTGAGTTTTGGCTTGTTGACACTGGCTTTAACTTTTCATCCACTTTAATAATGTCCTCCATATTGTTCTCATCTAGATGTGGCATAGAGAAAGTAGATTGCAAGTACTATGATAAACTGGAGCAGGTTCTGGGTGATGAGGCCATTTCTATTGATGCCTATGATGAAGATGATCAAGATGCAGGTTTGTGACTGAAATTCATTCATTCATTACTTCATTTTGTTTATGGTGGATCTCACAGGTCACATTTCACCCCACAATTACATTAGAAATGATTATGTTTTTAAATTTACTTTTAGACTTTCTTATAATTATAGTTAATGATCATCATTACTGTGCTCAGTGGGTTTTTTTCATCCACTTGTTCTCTCTCAGAATACCAGCAGGCAGCCATGGCAGCCGTATCTGAGTCCGGCAGGAAGATGACCTGGTCAGACCGGGAGACGCAGGCCCTGCTGGACATCTGGGGTGATGACCGTGTGCAGCACAGCCTCATGTCCTGCCCGAAAAACAGGCATATATACAGATATATTTCAAAGAGAATGATGGCACTGGGTTTCAACCGAACAGGCGTGCAGTGCCACTCGCGTGTCAAGAGACTCAAGTCCCAGTTTTACTACGATGGGTGAGTGAGAACCAAACTCAGCAGGCTTTAGTACTGGTTATAAGTAAAAGATGTTCAAATCTGTAATTGCATTGATGACTAGTTCTTATAGGTTATGTTCAGAATGCAATAATTGTGTACTGCATAGCACATGCTACAGGTCAAAATTTTGGAATAATTAAGATTTTTTAAATTAATATCTGTAATATTTTGGAATATTATTGCAATTTAAAATAACAGTTTCCTATATTAATATATTTTAAAATCAAATTTATTCTTGTGATGGCAAAGCTGAATTTTCAGCATCATTACTCCTATCTTCAGGGTCACATGATCCTTCTGAAATCAACCTAATGTGCTGCTCAAGGAACATTTCTTATTATTATCAGTTGTGTTGCTTAATGTTTTGTGAGTCCTTTAATGAATGCAAAATTAAAAACAACAGCATTTGTTTGAAATAGAATTTAAAAAATAAAATAAAAGTCTTTACTGTCACTTTCGACCAGTTTAATCTGTCCTTGCTGAATATAATTTTTCCTTCTCTTTTAATCTATTTTACGCCAAACCTTTGTATATTCTTTTAAATTGTAATATTTCACAAAATATATTTTAACTGTATTTTCAATTAAATGCAGCCTCGGTGAGCATATTCAAGATGTTTCAAAAACATTAAAATGTGATGTATATGTATAATATGTAATATAGTGTGGTAGCATGCTATTCTGAGCATAAATGTATTATATTTTGAATTCTGTTTCCATCTTTTAATGTGTTTTTCAGCAAGGAGGAGTGTAAATTCTATGATCAGCTGGAACGGATTATTTTAAAGGACAGAACATCTGAAAGCCAGGACATCAGTGAGCTGGAATCCATAACGGATTCTGATTCAGGTATCAATCTCAATTATTTCGTTTTCTTTTCTTTCTTTTTTTTAATATAGCCTCCCTTTATAATTGAGATTTCATATGAAAATGCTTGAATATAATTTGTAATGTTGTACAGTTCATGCATTTGTACTTGTGAAATGTATTTGCATGGCCAGACTCCCTTGCTCCCTCCAAACCTCTCAATGCGGACGGACCGAAGCTGGCATGGGGTGACAGTGAGACGCACACTTTTATATCCATCTGGGGGAGCGATGCCATCCAGGAGAGACTGAAAGGCTGCGTCAAACGCAAACCTGTATTCCAGCAGATCGCACTGGTCCTGGCCGAGAAGGGCTACAGCAGAACAGATGAACAGTGTCGCTCCAGGATCAAAAGACTGAAGGCCAGTTACCGCCAGTGCCTTGACAATTACAGGTAAATACAACAACGCTGACCTCAAAAGTGGAGTATTTAAATCTTAAAATTAAACATGTTTTGTCATCACAACCCATAGAAATGAAGGGGAGCAGGTGGAGTGGAAGTTCTTCAAACAGCTGAATAAAATATTTGAGAAATACCCTCTTGATGACGCCGAAACCACCACGGCTCAGGAGCCAGAGGCAGTTGGGAGAAAAAACCCTAACAGGTCTACAAAAGCAGAGCTCAGGTAAATCTGAACTGTGAAAATGTTTCTTATTTCTGATTGTAAAAATGTAATTTCCACTAAAAAGTACAGCAAAAATTATGTGCACATACAATGGGGGCATCAAAATACAAATGGAGATTTTATTTTATTATAACAGAAAATATTCATATCACTGTAAAAAAAAAAAAAAAGTTGAGCCAACTTAAAATGAAGGCAACCAGCTTCAGCAGATTGAGTTGTTTCAACTTGTTTACGTTTATACAAGAAAAAGTTGAGAATCTCCTACAAAAATAAGTTGAGAGAACTCAAAAATCTGCTGAAGCTGGTTGCCTTCATTTTAAGTTGGCTCAACTTTTTTTTTTTTTTTTTTTACAGTGTATACTTCACCTTTTAATGTCAAATGTTAATGCAAATGTACTAGTAAAAAATGTTTGAAGAAAAAAAAATTAAAACTTGTAATCAACCATATTTTGCTACTGCACTTCTTCAGTCTGACTACGCTACACTAGTCTGGAGGGGGCAAGAACCATATTCTCCTGGATGTCTGGGCTGAGGAATATAAACCAGATCTGAGGTACTGTCTGTCAGGTGGACTGTGGAGGATGGTGACACACACAAACCTTTCATCGGCTGAATTCCAAGCATGAACTTGTCGCTGAAAAATCCAACACTTCCACTACCAAGCAACAGAAATACAGAGCCTTATTTGTGCAGGTTCTCTGTGCACAAAATACAGCGCACTGGCACTGTATTATGCTCTTCTGTACATCTGAAAGACATTTGCCTAATGGTGCTGTTCTCATGTGGTCTCAGTTGATCATGTTTTCACGGGGTAAATTTTAACACTGAACTTAAATTTGTCTCAGATGCTTGGCAGCTTCCAGAAAGCATGTGAGTGGGATGGATTTGCGTAGTAAGATGAGAACTGAAGCCAGTGGTCTACTGAACAATACAAGGTCCTTACAACCTCAAACTGACTCGAGTAACAGGAAATAAAAGAAGTGTGAACTTGTAGCAAAGCTCTTTCACTCTAACAAATAATCATTTTAGGACATGATGGAATAACTGGAGGGAATTTAGTAAATCTTTTTCCTCCTAGTGCAGAAAAAAAAGAAACTTCCAGAAAATGGATTTATATTGTATATTTGTATCATAAAAAGAAGCACATTTGTGCTACAAGGGGAAAAACACTAAAAAGAATTTCCATTTTGTACAAAAGCATTAACCTTTGAAGTATATTTGCTAGATTTAACTAAATTTAATATATACATTATACATATGTAAGTTACTGTTACACAGGATGATGCCAAAGATCACTGCTCAAATCTCAATCTCTTTTAAAGAGTATCCACCAAATAACGGATGAATTTTACATCCAGTCAGAATTGGTACAGGAATTTTGTGTACAAAAACAAACAGCATTATTCAGTGATGGTGGAAAAGTGGACAGTATTGTTGTTACAGTGAGTTTATCCAATATACTTAATTTTTTTTTTAAGTGGACAACCGATAAAATTCAGTGGTTTAAATCTCACATTGCTTTTGTCCTTAGGCATTTTACTGTGCAATAAACAGATTATTTATTGGTTTGTTTGTTGAAATGACTTGTCCAGCATGATTGAGATATCACAATGCCTATGACAACAAGCCTTCTGGATTGAAGAACTCAGTTGTTGTCAACTTTAAGAAGTAGTTCATCCAAAAATGAAACTTGCCTGAAAATGTACTCACCCTCAGACCATCCGTGATGTAGATGTAGTGTTTTTTTCATTGGAACCAGTCGCCATCAGAATGAGAGTCAAAACTGCTGGTAAAAACATCACAATAATCCACACCACTCCAGTCCATCAATTAATGTCTTGTGAAACAAACTGCTGTGTGCAACAAACAATTTAATCGGGAACTTTTTAACTTGTGTGGATTACTTGCGGATTATTATGATGTTTTTATCAGCTGTTTGGACTCTCATTCTGATAGCACCCATTCACTGCAGAGGATCCTTTGGTGAGCAAATTTCTCAAAATCGGTTCCAAATTTCTCCAAAACCCATCTACATCACGGCGGATGGCCTATGGGTAAATTTTCAGCAAACTTTCAATTTCTGGTGAACCCTTCCTTTAAATACCACAAACTATGTAAAGTATAAATTTATAAAGTATTTGTGTGTGCATTTACAATTATGAGTTGCATAAAGCATGGTTTGGAAAACAAAATGATATTACCTTTTAAATAATTGACTAGTTAATCATGTGTCAGCTGATCATTGTTAAGCTGCAAGATCCCTACATTCAATTAAGGGCTTTTGTGTTCTGGTTTCATGCGGCTACGTGTTTGGTCGTAACTCCTTCTACGATTTCCTCGTTCACCCAAGTGAGTTCTCTCATGTTTTTTAAGAGGTCCAGCGAACTTGAAGCTCTTCCCGCAATGAGAGCACTGCCACGGCCGCTCGCCCGTGTGGCTGAGCATGTGGTTCTTCAGGTGAGACGAGTGCTTGTACGTCTTCCCGCATCTTTCACAGGTGAACGGCCTCTCGCCCGTGTGCACGCGCTCATGTCTCTTCATGTTCCCAATCTGAGAGAATGCTTTTCCGCAGATCTTGCAGCGGAATGGACGTTCTCCAGTGTGTATGCGCAGGTGGCACCTCAGCATCTCAGGTCCCGCAAATGTTTTGTTACAAAGCGTGCATGGGATCTTGATCCGCGGTCTCTCATGGTTGCGCTGGTGCTTTTTCAAGTCGAACATGTAGACGAAGGACTTGCCGCAGATGGAGCACAGATACTGGCGCTCACCTGCATGATAACCTTTGTGCCTTCGAAGGAGGCTGGCATAGATGAAGCTCTTCCCGCATTGATTACACTGATACGAGCGCTCCATGGAATGGTAGCGGACGTGAATGGACAGCTTAAATGCCGTCGGGAAGCTCTTGTCGCAGTGAGGACACTGATGCAGGTTCTCTGAGGTGTGGCATTCGCGGTGAATCTTCAAGTATGAGCCTTGAGAGAAGCTTTTGCCACAAATAGTGCACTTGTACGGTTTCTCACCAGTGTGCACACGGATGTGCTTGATGAGGTCTGCTTTCTTGCGAAAGGTCTTGACACACTGTATGCATTTGAAAGGTCTGGTGAGCGAGTGCGTTTTGATGTGATTCGTCAAGAAGCTGAGGCACCTGAAGCTTTTGCCGCAGTCTGAACACTGGAATGGCCGCTCGCCCGTGTGAGTGCGCATGTGATTCCTCAGCAGGCATACGAAGCGAAAGTCTTTGTGACACTCGGGACAGCTGTGTCTTTTCTCCTCCTGTGTTGTCTGGGACTCAGAAGGAGTGGCCGCTGCCTTTTTGGAAACTGCGGCTCGAGGTGGACTGCTCTTTCTGTGGATGATAGACTTCACAGACGGTGGTCTTTCTATGACAGGAACGTAGATGGTCTCCTCCCTCACAATCTCAACAGGAGTTGGAGGCAAAACTGGTAGAGAGATGCCCTTTCCAGTTAATTCTGAGATCCACTGCTCTAAACTGACTTGCCTCACACCAGACGTTTCCACCATCTCTGACTGCTCTAGAAATTGCAGTTGGGTCGCCTCCTCTCCCTCGTTCTCAAATTCTGACACCACCACGGTTGAGCCATCTGTGGTCAGGTAGATCTGCTGGACTTCACAAACACCTGAGTCTTTCTCTTCACAAAGTACCTCTTCTTGTTGTAAGACTTCCTCTGCTTCTTCAGTGGCAGCTATTGCTGTGAACTCCTCGCTGTCCGTTAAAGGCTCAGCCTCTTCTGTGTAACTCTGAGAAGGGCTCATTATGGCGATGGCCGCATGATCAGATTCTGATTGGTTCTCTGTGCCTTCTGATTCAATGATAATTGTCTCTTGTGCAATGGAGGTGGGGGCCAAAGTTTCCTCATTTTCAATGGTAATGGTAGGCGAGACAGTTTCTTGTTCGATTGGATGAGGCAAACAAACTACTTCAGCTGTAGAAGGAATGGACACTGCACAGATCAAAAGAGAAAAGAAAACCTCTTAATATAGCTGACTAAAACCATATCATAAAAATATTTTTATTACTTACTATATTATTAAAAAAGGAGATTTTTTTCAGGTAATTGCCATAATTTCCCATTGTCATTTAGCTTAAACTTGTATAAAATAACTAAAAAGCCTTTAAAATGAATAAACTATATACATATTTTCAAAACAAAAAACAAACTAATAAAAATGACAAATACACAACAAAATTTACTTAAATACTAAATTGTAAAATAAAATAAAAATAAAAACAAACTATAAACCACAATAGTATCTCATTTGTACAAGGTCACATTCCACCACAAAATGATAAATATTAGAAATTACAACTAGCCTTACAACTAGTCTTAAAATGTCTCGATGAAAAAAAAAAAAAACCTTTTTTTTTGTTGAAAGTACTTAATGTATATATAAAAAATAAAATAAAAACAATCATCAAATTAAGCTTATTTTCAGAATGATAAGGTGTTTTAAATTATTTAATTTTGGGTTGTTTTTTTTTTCGATTTTAGGGCGATATGACCCAGATGTGTTTTGAAAGCTTCATATGAATTAAATATAAATTAAATGTCTCACTGTGTTTTAGTTATTCAACAGATGCAAACAACTATTGTTCAGTAGCAACAGTAAAGCTCACTTTCGCTGATAACACTTTGAGATTGCTCATTGTTTCTTGCATGCAGTCTTTTGCTTTTGAAATGCTGGAGAACATCCTTGATCTCAGCTGGATCTGAGAGTGGCTGCACAATCTCCTCCATCATCGAGAGACCGCCGCAAAGCCGCGATGCTGTCTGAGAAAGTCGACATCAGATTTCTGATCAGAATTACCTTTCCTTTTAAAATGTTTGGTTTATTATTGTAGATGGACCATTTTCTTCAATCTTTCATTGAGGACACACCTCTCTGAGGTTGGGCACCGGCAGCAGATCTTCTACTCGAGACAGGAACTCCCATGCAAGGCTCTGTAATACTGCATCATATCCCGATCCATATTCTACAGGGAAGACATGCTGAAGACAAAGAGACAGGGGTGAAACATGGAAAAACATTTTCATGCTTGCTTTATTCATTCACCTCACAGAAATGTGAAGAGGAAAGATGCACTAAAAGACGAGAGAGGTGAGCAAATCTAACCTGGATGAAATTCTCTTTCTTTTCTGCGTCCTCTAAAATGTTGTGAACCATTCTGATAAATTTGTTATTGATGATCTCACTTTCCACATCTTTACACTGGAAAAAATTGAAAGAAAATAAAAAAAAGACACTGATAACTTGCAAAAACCGAATTTCTGTATATGGTTAGTTCATAACAAAAGCAACATGATTTACTCTATGTGTTAGATTTCGAAGAGAATCCAGATGTGCTTGAATGACCCACAGATCTGGCATTTTATCTTTTAAACAAAGCTCCAATATCACCTAAAAGAAAACAAATCCCATGTTATTTGTCTCAGATTATACAATATTAAAAAACTAAATAAGTATATTAAATATTTAGCTTATGACTACCTTTTTCCGCAGGTGAAAGATCAGTTTATTAACCAGACTTCGACTCATGATTTCTGGCACGGTCTCGGTCACCAGCACCACAAATTGCTCCAGCTTCCCATACTGTGTCGCATTACGACGCTGAACCACCTGCCATAGAAACGCTGACATCAGCCGAAGAGGCGGCACAACCAGACGCAGTGCAGAGAGAGGGAGAGCTTGGGGGGAAATAAAGATAGACAGTGCAGATAAATATCACAGTATAACATCAAAAGATCTTAATAAATCTGATGAGTCTGATAAATCTGAAGTTATTATGATGCATTTAATTGTTGTTTGATTTAAAAATCTAATTCTCGTTTCAAAGAATTTAATGCATTTAAACCAATTCATCAATTTATATAAGAAATCAGGCTTATAGTTGTGTTAATGCTAAGACAATTAATCTGTAACAGGTGGAGTACAACATGGCTCAATAATAATAATAATAATACAGTACATTAACCTTTACATGCATGCTGAGAACTTTTCTTAGATATTAATCACAAAGCAAATTAAATCTTGTTTTAATGAATACTTGTAAGTAATAAAGTGAATAGATCTTGACACCAACTAGATTATAAATGTATTCTGTCATTATTCATCATTGACACTTTTTAGAAATATTCTTCAACAATAATACAGTTCGAATAGTGTTAAATTAAGGAACAAAATATTATTTTTTCTTCTTAAAAAAAATAATATAACCAAATGTGTGTGTGTGAGTAACTTTAATAGGATTGGTTGTGCTAGCTTCACTCTCTTAGCATTTAGCTCACAAGCTAAGTAAAACTCACCCGCCTCGCGACTCTCTACATTAAGGATTTCCATTATTTAAGGTTAAAATAAATCGATTTTTGTCTTTTAATCAAACTCTGGACGCCTCATGGCACAGCATTAAACCAGTTAAACGCACTGGTGAACGACTGTCGTGAAGTTGACCGAAGCAACGAACAACAACGCTCGACTGGGATACCGGAAGTAGCCGGAAGTAGGTATGTATTCCGCGCTTTTTTAAATATGTTTCTAAACGTGCACGACACCGCATCAGGTCTGGCGGGAAACGGATGCGCTGTGACCTGTTGTAAAACAAAATTTGCCAATTTATATTTTTGCAAGTGATTAAAGTGTTCATGGCATTATGTAAAATACAACTCTGTCCAGCAAGGAATTGGCTCAAGTGTAAATACAATCAAATAGTGTAACAGCAAATGCATAGGCTAGTAGAAAGCATTAAGACATTTGGGACATTCAGATTTACTGATAAAATAACTGACAAAATTATTTAATTATCAAAGGAATCATAAGTAAATTAAGATACCGTTACTATGAAACTGTAATCATTCACAATATTGCATCTGTTCTCTCACATTTTCTGTTCTTTTCCTTCACTTTTCCCAGAGCCCATCACTGCCTTTTACTGACAGATGTTATTTCTGAGAAGCACCTTCATCCATAAACACATTAATTAGAGGAGGAGACGATAAAGGGTCCCATGGAGGGAGGAAATGATGTGATGAAGACAAATGGTGCTCCTGAAAAGGGGGATCGCATTTCCCAAGCTGTTTCAAATGTCTGCTAAGGGAGATACTACTCTATTCATAGGTTTTATAAATATGGATCTTCACTATTAAAGGGGCATACTGAGTGTTGTTACCTGTGTGAGTGTGTGTGTTTGCAAAAGGCAGAGTCTGGCTGGAGTGTGACAAAGTGCATAATAAATAGAAATGCAAATGATTATTATGGAAGATTTATTACATTTATTATGGGGGAGAAAATGTGTAATTTGTGCTATAAGTTGTCAAGACAGGAGGTTCCAGAATTTATACTGTCTTGATGATGTTTCGTCATTGAGGCCTAACTTTGTTTTTTGCTGTTTTACATGGTTTGGATGAACTGCAGTACATGGACCACAACAAGAGAAAAAGTGAAGGTATCAAACATCATTCTTCCTTTTTATGTGCTTAAATGCATCAAATGTACATTATGCCTGCATATGATTATTTCTTACAAATATTTTTTACATTAATTATGTATTAAATTATTTTTGGACCTGATAGTGAGGGAAAAGCAGCCAACAAGTCAGCATACATGTAAACTCTTTCAATGCTGTTTAAGTTTAAAAGTTTTAAATGTTTTAATACCAGTGAATGTGTCAATGAAGTCAAAGCAAATTGAACATACATGTCATTCAATCCTGTTTAAAGACCTACAAAGTGTGTCCTTGAATATGCACTAACACACATAACATGAATGAGTAATTCTAAAAATCTATAAGATTGAATCTAAAGGCCTATAAAGGCCTCATATCGATCAGAACAGACATTTATGATCCTGAACCGGTGGCTCCTGCACCAGTAGAGGGAGATCAGGGCGGTGTGGGTTAACAGCATCATAGCCATATAATCACCAACCCCCCTTCACATCGTCAGAGACGCAGTGTAGTCAGACGGCCATTGCAGCAGCATCAAGAGAGTGTAAGAAATGTCGCAAATAAACATCGGAGAGAGGGCGGAGAATCTGCAAGCGAAGATAAGCGTGCCATGCTTTCATCCAAAGACGATTTATGGTGAAACGAGGGTGTGAATAAGCCCTGGTGGGTTGATGACTGGCTGTAAAACACAGGCGGGAGAGATGAGGAAGGACGAAACAAAGGGAGGAGTAAAAGAGAGAGTGAAATGGTTGTGGATAAAGCGCAAGACGGGGCCATGAGCTCTGCACCACCTTACGACTCGCTACCAACTCAGCCAAGCCCCTGCCGTGCAAAAGAGTGGGAAAGAGAGCTGCATGGTGCTCAAAGACTGTCCTCCCCACTTCGACTGGCTCTACCTTCCGTTTCCCGACGGCCTTCAGTGCTCCCTGGATATCTGGTCTCACCCTCTCGAGAGTACGCTGACCAACAGCAACGTCTTTCGTTATCGCTGTGCTCAGAGGCCTCGCTGGCGCCCCCTGTGCCTGCAGTGGGCGCTGCTCCACCGTGCTGCCGGGCGGTGGGAGTCATGCCCTTGCTGCGCCTTGCTCTTCTGATTTTCAGCTTCCTTTTTTGGGCAGCAGGCCTTGCGATCTTCACCTTAGGGGTCTGGGCGCAGGCTTCGCTGTCCGACTACATGCTACTCTCTGCGAACCGCTACCCAAACGCACCCATCATCTTGTTAGGCACAGGTGCTTCTGTGACCACGTGGGGCTTTTTGGGATGTTTGGGAGTGGCTGCCAACCTTCCCTACCTTCTGCGCGCATATGGCTTCTTCCAGTTGGCCACACTCATGGGTGGACTAGCGGCGGGTCTCTCGGGGCTCTTTTACAGAGAGGATATTGCCGAAGGTTTCCGTAGTGGGCTTAAGAAAGCTGTGTTGGACTATGGAGAAGATGAGGGCCGCGCAGATGCACTGGACAGCCTACAGAGGGCACTTGAGTGTTGTGGCGCTGAGGGTTGGCGTGATTGGCTCATGTCTGATTGGGCTATTCAAGATACTGTTTACTCAACAGGAAGTTTTGGAAATGATTCTTCCACTTTGTCGTTGCCAGACAGTTGCTGTATAAAACGGAAAGGCTGTCGCAATAGGCCATTGCCAGAGAGTGTATTCAGCGACATTGAGCTCGCAGGGATTCATGCTCACGGTTGTTTCCGCAAAGTCTTCAGCTTGGTAAATGACAATGTCTTTCATATTGCAGCAACAGTCCTGGGCCTTGCTTTCACCCAGGTGGCAGGTATAGCCCTCACATGTCTGCTTGCCAATCGTCTTTTGCCCAGACTACGAAGACAAGCCCGTTGAAATAAAAAAGCATCATGAATTTGCCTCATCTAGGCTCATATACTTGCTGCAGTTTCTTGAGTTCAGATCAGTTTCTATGGAAGAGACTAGCAAAAATTTTTTTGGACAAATGCAACAATTAACACTGCAAGTGTGACATAAACGTTAGTTTGAATGCTTAAGAGAGAGTAAAAAAATGTGCATTATCTTATATATAATTAACTTTTGCATGACTCTGAATGACTTGTGTTTTTGTCCAATAGTCCATGTATTTCTGCCTGAAATATTATGTGTAAAAGGTTAGATATTGTCTATATAGTGTGTCTCATATTTATTCTGTAAATTGTTTTTCTATTAATGGTCCATTAGAGATGTTACACTGATTGCGGAGTGCATTTGCTATTGAATGCTTTACCAGCAGGTAATTGTAATTGTGCATTGATGTAAATATTGTAATGCTGTCAAATGATTAATTACGATTATTTGCATCCAAAATAAAAGTTTTTGTTTACATAATATATGTGTGTGTACTGTGTATATTTATTGTGTAAATATAAATTTACATATAGTATATATTACACACATATAGTATATATTTAGAAAATATTTACATGTATATATTTATAGTAATATAATTTATATTATATATAAATATATTTAAAATATAAACAACTTATTTTTCTTAAATATATGCATGTGTGTGTATTTATACATACATAATAAATATACACAACACACACATATATATTTTGGATGCGATTAATCGTTTGACAGCACTAAAATATTGTCAATAAAAAGAAAGAAAAAAGACAAAAATATGTTGTGTTCTTAAAAATAAACATAATATTAACAATATTAAATAAATTTCTAATACAGAATGCATGACCATGTGCACAATGTAGTTGCATTAAACCTTGATGTTTTAGTAACAATAATGTGATTATTCATAATTGTGAATTGCCACTTGCAACCCGTTTCTTTTAATATTCTGAAACTGAATATTAAACAAGAAAAATACATGCAGAACTTGGTTTTCTTTGTTTATTGGGATCTAATTTCCAATCACAAAAACTGGTCAGTACTTAGATGAATGGAGCCAGATCGAATATGAGTTTGAAGAGCAGCAAAGCATAAAAGTAAAAACACGAATTGAAATACGTCGTTTTTCTCATGTTAAAAAATGTGTTGAACACCATCATGCCAGCAGGTATTAACTTTGTGGACAATCCACTTTGAAAACCACTATGCACAGCTCTATCTGGTTGATAATTTGATGCAAAAGGTGCATTTTATTGTGCTTTTTAAATTGGATAGACACTTGATTTATGTTTTGGCTCCCGAAAGGTAGCTGACCAAACCTTAATCTGCGATCTTAAACAAGCTTATTTATGATAGTCTGTATTTCTTTAGCACAACCCCTGCTGCAATTTCAAGCGAGTGATGAATCATTGGGATCTGGGACAGTCAGTGCTGTCTCTTTAATGGCCTGCCACATAGTGGATTGAAATGTATATCAATTTCAACCTGCAAACAACTATGATTGGATGCTTCAGACTACTCTTGCTGTAAAATTTATTACTGCAGAGGGTGCATGGCAATAAGAAGAGATAGATAGATAGATAGATAGATAGATAGATAGATAGATAGATAGATAGATAGATAGATAGATAGATAGATAGATAGATAGATAGATAGATAGATAGATAGATAGATAGATAGATAGAGGTTCTCTGTGAGCTCAGTGTTGAGTCATTAATCTCTTGAAGGATTATGTAATTAATTAATCTCTTGAAGGATTATGCGGCAAAGGGATCACAGTTGCTAGTGCAAGACAAACTCTCATTAGTATCAGAATGGCCCAAAGTGTCACACCACTGCAAAGACTAAAGTTCAACAACGTTGCATTGAAGAAACTCCCGCTGGATTCGTCTCTAGAACCGGGCTCGCGGACCGTGACAGGAGCGTGTTTTTCCCGTGTCCAGCCGCAGCCGCTGCTCAAGCCAGCCTTCGTCGCGTTATCAGAGCCAGCTCTCGGTTTACTGGGACTGAACGTGGACGATGTTTTACGTGACCCGCACGGGGCTGAATATCTGAGCGGCTCTCGGGTGATTCCGGGCTCCGAGCCCGCTGCGCACTGCTACTGCGGACACCAGTTTGGCCAGTTCGCCGGGCAGCTGGGTGACGGTGCTGTGTGTTATTTGGGGGAGGTGGAGCCCGGTGCTAAGCAAAGTTCTGACCCGATCAACAGAGGCCCCTGTGGTCGGTGGGAAATTCAGGTTAAAGGCGCTGGACTGACGCCTTATTCTCGGTACAAGTACTTTGGTTTCACTGCATTAAGTGTAGGCTATTCACTGCATAATCCTTCCTTAAGTGTATACACTTTATTTCACGGTGTCATTGTTACCGTGTAATTATACATATAGGATTAGAATGAGTGAAGTAATGGTTTGTTAAAAATAAGATATGCATTTTGTGTAAACATATTAGAAACGCAATTTTTATTATAAAAATCTAATTATAGCCTATATATGCCATCACTAATGCTTTAAAAAAGTTTTAATATTTATTTTTACATGTAAGTAGGTATAGGCCTATAATATTTTGTATAAACAAAATGCATATTCTCAGAAGACAAAAAATACAAAATAACATTGTAAAGATTGTGCCATTGTTAAATGCATCTCACTCTATTTAGCCTATTAAATATCTGAGTCACTGATCATATACAGTTGGGCAAATAAGTATTTGATACACTGCCGATTTTTCAAGTTTTCCCACTTACAAAGAATGGAGAGATCTGTAATTGTCATTGTAGGTACACCTCAACTGTGAGAGACAGAATATTGAAAAAAAAAAAAATCCAGAAAATCACATTGTATGATTTTTGAATAATTAATTTCCATTTCATTGCATGAAATAAGTATTTGATACAATAGAAAAATAGAACTTAATATTTGGTACAGAAACCTTTGTTTTACAATTACAGAGGTCAGACGTTTCCTGTAGTTCTTGACCAGGTTTGCACACACTGCAGCAGGGATTTTGGCCCACTGCTCCATACAGGTCTTCTCCAGATCTTTCAGGTTTTGGTGCTGTCGCTGGGCAACACAGAGTTTCAGCTCCCTCCATAGATTTTCTATTGTGTTCAGGTCTGGAGACTGGCTAGGCCACTCCAGGACCTTGAAATGCTTCTTACGGAGCCACTCCTTGCCCTTGCTGTGTGTTTGGGGTCACTGTCATGCTGGAAGACCCAGCCACGATCCAATGCTCTTACTGAGGGAAGGAGGTCGTTGCCCAAAATCTCGCGATACATGGCCCCATCCATCCTCCCCTCAATACGGTGCAGTCGTCCTGTCCCCTTTGTAGAAAAGCACCCCCAAAGCATGATGTTTCCACCCCCATGCTTCACGGTTGGGATGGTGTTCTTGGGACTGTACTCATCCTTCTTCCTCCAAACACAGTGAGTGGAGTTTATACCAAAAAGTTCTATTTTGGTCTCATCTGACCACTTGACCTTCTCCTATGCCTCCTCTGGATCATCCAGATGGTCTTTGGCAAACTTCAGATGGGCCTGGACATGTGCTGGCTTGAGCAGGGGGACCTTGCGTGTGCTGCAGGATTTTAATCCATGATGGTGTAGTGTGTTATTAATGGTAACCGTTGAGACTGTGGTCCCAGGTCTCTTCAGGTCATTGACCAGGTCCTCCCGTGTAGTTCTAGGCTGATCCCTCACCTTTCTCAGGATCACTGATACTCCACGAGGCGAGATCTTGCATGGAGCCCCAGTCCGAGGGAGATTGACAGTCATCTTGAATTTCTTCCTTTTTCTAATAATTGCGCCAACAGTTGTTGCCTTCTCACCAAGCTGTTTGCTTATTGTCCTGTAGCCCATCCCAGCCTTGTGCAGGTCTACAATTTTGTCCCTAGTGTCCTTAGACAGCCCTTTGGTCTTGCCCATAGTGGAGAGGTTGGCGCCTGATTGATTAAGTGTGTGAACAGGGGTCTTTTATACAGGTAACGAGTTTAAACAGGTGCAATTAATACAGGTAATGAGTGGAGGATAGGAGGGCTTCTTAAAGACAAACTAACAGGTCTGTGAGAGCCAGAATTCTTGCTGGTTGGTAGGTGATCAAATACTTATTTCATGCAATAAAATGGAAATTAATTATTTTAAAATCATACAATGTGATTTTCTGGATTTTTTTAAATTATATTCTGTCTCTCACAGTTGAGGTGTTCCTACGATGAAAATTACAGATCTCTCCATTCTTTGTAAGTGGCAAAACTTGAAAAAACGGCAGTGGATCAAATACTTATTTGCCCCACTGTACTTTTCTTGCAGTATTAAAGAAAATAAACTTTTGTTGATACAAAGCACTCCATTTCACTCTCCAAAAGTTTCTTTTTTTTCAGAGTAATTCTTAAGAACATGACTATGTTCATACAGCACGTGTGAATGTAATGTTTGGGGAATGTAACCAAACAGATACTGGTTTCCACCATTGGTCAAAATATAATTTTTTTGTGCTCCACAGAAAAAAATAAACTCATACGGGGTGAGCAAATGATGACAGAATTTTAATTTGTTTTAGTGAACCATCACCTTAAATCCATGTGCTTTGTTTTAAAAAAAATTAAGCTTCATTATCTGTGCACTGTAGGCAATCTGATGGACGTAAAGTGCTCCGCTCCAGCATTCGAGAGTTCCTGTGCAGTGAGGCCATGTTTGCACTGGGAATTCCCACAACACGAGCAGGATCGCTGGTGACCTCTGACCTTTATGTCCAGAGGGATGCATTCTACAGTGGCAATCCCAGACCAGAGAGGTGCTCAGTGGTTCTTAGAATAGCACCTACCTTTATCAGGTTGAGTACATCTATTTATATGTACCCTCAGACACATAGAAATACATTTCTCGCATTACTTTTTCACTATGCCAAGTTGTAAAAGTTAAAATCTTGAGGTTTGCTAAACAAAGAATCTATTTACTGACTTTTACTGTCTTAAAACTGGATTTTAGTGTTAAAGCTCATCAGCAAATGTTGCAGAAAAGTTGTTTATTGCAGGTCCATGCTGAGATTTGATAGATCTCTCATGAGACTTTTTTTTTTTTTTAAGATGGAGCTCATGTCCAAGCTTGTCCAAGTGTCTTAGAGTATGCTAAATAAAGTCTGAATACCTAAATACTGCCATCTACCGGTCGAATATAACCCTAAAAACAATTAAGGCTTAAATGATGAGATCAATTGAAATCGGTCCTCACATTTAGTTTCATTAAAATGTACTGAATGTTTGCACTGTACTCCCATAACTCTCTCTATATTTCTCACCAGATTTGGCTCGTTTGAGATCTTCCACCCTGTGGACGACTTCACAGGTAGACATGGCCCTAGTGTTGGACGACCTGACATCCGAGCACAACTTCTGGATTATGTCATTGAAACATTCTACCCTGAAATACAAAGAAGACATTTAGACCGCCTAGAGAGGAATGCTTCCTTCTTCAGAGAGGTTTTAACACTTATGCATATTGTAAAGACAAGCTTTACTTTTATCATTATTACCTTAAAACAAGAATTTGTATGTACACTCTTAAAAATAAAAAGGGGTTTTCACAACAATACCATAGAAAAATAATTTTGGTTCCTCAAAGAACCTTTCAGTGAATAGTTCTTAAAAGAACCTTTTTTATTATTAGTGTCAAAAACATTTTAATAATCAGAAGAACCTTTCTCCAGTCTAAAGAACCTTTTGTGCATTGAAACATTTCCATGGATGTAAATGCCAACAAAGAATCTTTTTTTTAAGAGTGTATTGATATTAATGTATTCTGTGGATCTACAAGGTGACCGTGAGGACTGCCAAACTGGTTGCCCTGTGGCAAAGTGTGGGATTTTGCCATGGAGTTCTCAACACAGACAACATGAGCATCTTGGGCCTTACTATAGACTACGGCCCATTTGGCTTCATGGACAGGTTTGTTTAGCTGTTCAGAAACTTTGCATTAAATTGCACAATGCAAATAATATGCAGGAAACGCAACCAAATTGCATCCTGAAAGACGATGCGCTTTAACTAATTGCTTGTATATTAGTGCATTCTAAAAACTTACATTGTTGTCAATTGCAGGTTTGACCCTGAGTTTGTGAGCAATGCCTCTGATAAGAAACGCCGTTATTCTTATGAAGCTCAGCCGTATGTCTGCCGCTGGAACTTGGCACGTTTGGCAGAAGCTCTTGGCGCGGAGCTCCAGTCAGCCAAAGCAGGAGCCGTTTTAGATGAGTTCATGACCATTTATCAGGACTTCTACATGGACAACATGAGAAAGAAGCTGGGTCTTCTGAGACAACAAGAACCAGAGGATGTGGAACTGGTGGCTGATTTATTGAAGACCATGCACATCACAGGTACAGTGAAAGGGAGGAAATATTTTTACATTTGCATTGAATATAAATGGAAAGTTGAATGGAAGTTGATTCAGATTGCTCAAAAACAAATTACTTGTCTAGTATTTTCATCTATCGCTGTTCCATTACTAGGTGCTGACTTCACAAACACATTTCGTCTGCTGAGTGCCGTGTCCTGTCCTGTAGGTGAACAGAAAGACAGCACAGACTCAGTAGTGGAACTGATCGTGGAACAGTGTGCCTCGCTGGAGGAACTAAAGGTGGCCATCCTACAATGCAGCCCGGGTGAGGGGATGTACATCCTCTCAGGCTCTAATCTTCATACTAACAAATTTAATGTATATTTCACCAGTTTATGTCTGTCAACAAATATGCAGTTATATTTTATTTTTAGTGCAGTGTTAGAATTTGTAAAAATAACCAAAATTTCACTTCCTTGTGCTCTGCATTCTTCTCTTAATGTGATGCTGTCAGCACATTGCAAGAGTGGCAAGTCAAGAGAATTGGTATGTTGTCTGAATTAATTTGCATTGGTTAGTCACTAGTGACATTTAAAACAGAGCTGAAAAAGTGAGCTCTAAACCGGTACTGAGAGAGGTTGTAAGAGCGTAAATATATGTAAGCACAATTATTTGCCATGGATATTCACACAATTTGCTCAGTTTGTTTTTAGTATTTTCTCAAATCCTTTGAATGCTCTAGTATTCCTTTTTTATTATGTTTTAGAAAATAGAAATTATATTCTATCTTTTTTAGGATTGTTGAGACCAGTGCAGTCATTGAAATATTCTCATAGTTTTTATTAATACTTTGAACCAGTTTATATTTTTATATTTTCAGTTTTAATTTAAATTTATTTAAATATTATTTTCAATAAAATGGTCATCTTTAATATTTTTTTATATATGTCTATATAGTTTTTATTAATTTTGATTTAAGTTTTAGTTACTTTTGTACATCAAGTTAAACAAAATTAATTTTAGCTAGTTGAAATGCAACATTTCCCATTTTAATTTAATTTTATTTTATTTCAGTTAACATTTATTTTTTTATGGTTTTAGTTACAGTAACTGTAGTAATCCTACATTCTTAAAAATACAAATTCTCAAAAGGTTCTTCACAGCGATGCCATAGAAGAAACATTTTTGGTTCCACAAAGAACCATTCAGTCAAAGGTTCTTTAAAACCACCTCTTTCTTACCTTTTTATAATCTGAAGAACCTTCTTTCGCCACAAATAACCTTCTTCTTCAGATGTTAAAGGTTCTTTATGGAACCATGTAGACAAAAAGGTTCTTCTATGGCATCGTAAAGCACCTTTATTTTTAAGAGCGTGGTTGCGACCCCCTCGTAGTTTGGAGATACTTAATAACTGAACTATGTTTTTCTTGTTTTCATTTGTTCCTCTGTGTCCATTCTTAGTGAGTTGGAGATGATTCTCTCCATGGCAGAGACAAATCCGGGTATGTTTAACATGGTAGCCAATCAGCCAGAGGTTGCCAAGCAACTGGAGAAGATTGGCAGGCTGAAGGAGCTTCTCATGATCAATGAGGAGGAGCTACAAACCAAGCAGAGAGATCACTGGCAGAGATGGGTACACCAATACAGGTATAAATAAGTAATATTAATGAATAACAAGTTTTAATTATTTAGTGACTGGATAAAAGCAAAGAAAATCTATTTAAATGACAATGAATTGAAAGTCCAAGACTTTTGATATTTCTGGTCCTCACATTAGGAGACGTCTGGCCCGTGAATGTGACGAAGCAAGTGACCCTGCTGAGGTAGAGAGAGAACGGGTCAAATCTATGAACTCCACCAATCCTGCTGTTGTGCTGCGGAATTACATTGCCCAGAATGCAATTGAAACAGCTGAAAGGGGTGATTTTTCAGAGGTCAGAGGTCTTGATTTAAATGCACTGATTAAAACATTGACATTTTGTGGTGTATTCATCTAAAAAAAAAAAAAAAAAACTTTCAGGTTCAACAGCTGCTTAAAGTTTTGGAGAACCCTTATTCGGTCAGTCCGGATCTGGAACGTCGTCCAGTATGGTCAGCAGGAAGTGGGCCAGACCCAGCTGATGGAAACATCATTAAGGGACAGGAGGTTAAGGAGAACACCAAAAGAAAAGCAGCAATTCATACTCACCAGATTCCATACAACAGTAAACCTCCTGCATGGGCCAGAACAGTCTGTGTCACATGATCATCCTAAAGCCTCCCAAACATCACAGCCCAATCCAAAACAGAAAGAAAGCGAGAGAAAATGTCAAACATTCTCTCTTGTGTTTCTCTGTCTTGATCAGGTTTGTTAGAGTTGAGGGAGGCTGAGTAACACATAACACTCCTGGTTTTCAGATAATGCAGAAACAGCTAGATGTCAGTAGGTACAATAAATGAGGCATACTTTTGTTAAATTAAACATATGTTTTAGTACTATGACATTAAATTATTCATATTTTAATTACCCTTCAATTATTTCTGCAATCATCCGATCAATGAAGACTCAGATGTTCAGCTTAGCAGGCCTGTCTGAGTTTGAATAACAAGGAGTGTCTTGTGCACACATACAAACACATCTCTTTAAATACACATTTATCACTTTTAATAGATAGCTTGCACAAAGTAGAAAAAAGAAGTTTAACAGAATGTCCAAGCTGTTGTTTTGCATACAGTGAAATGTGTTGCCTTATATTGTTAAGCTCGAAAAAGCACTATAAATGTAGTCTACTGTATATAAGTCTTCTGAAATCTTTCATACAATACATTTAGTGAGAAACAGGCATATTTAATTAAAAACAGATATATGAAAGCAAATACATTTAGCCACAAATCAGTCAGTCAGTTCAGTGGACTCTTAAAAAAATGTTATGTACAATATTTCCTATAATAAATGTTTTCTTAATGGCATGTGTTTTGCCTCTCGTTATTCACAATTTTAAATCACAAGTAGTTGGACTCAGTATAAACAAACCACATTACCAAATGAGATCTAAATGACGTGAGATGAGTTTAAGCATTAACTTCATCTGAACCCTGTGATATACTAGTAAAAGTATATAACTGCCTGGCCATATAAAGAGTTCTGATATAACAAGAGCTGAACATAAAACTGAAAAGCTGAAGACGTTGTGCTCCGATTCAAAGTACTTTGCATTATTCATTCAGCAGAGCAAATTTTTCTAAAACCCTTAAATGTTATTTGAATTATATTCAAAGCATCTGATTAGTGTGAACCATGGATTTCACACTGAATATGCCATAAATGTTTTTAAAGGCAAATACACAGTTAAAATAAACAAATTTAAAATGGTTTAATAATTGACACATTACAATCAAACACTATTTTTAAGGAATTTCTTAAAAAAAATTAATATGTTTATATGTCATTTCATATTTTTTAAGTGCATATTAAATAACACATTTGGAGTATGTGGAAAATGCACCTTTCTGGGATAAATAGTATAATACTACCTAATGAGCAGATTATGCCCTAATCTCTCTATAAACAAAACACCAGGCACCACAATAATAGCCGATTATCTTAAGTCACCACTTATGACACTCTTGTGCATGTATTACAAGAATGTATATTTTAAGATCTCAGTGGTCATAAATTAAATGAAAATTTGGTTATTAAATCAGACCTTAGTTAGCCTAAAGACTATAATGATAAGAATGAAAATAACTTCCTGGAATTTCTATGTAGATTAATTCTAAGAACAGACAAAAGTACAACTTCAGCTAAAATGGAAATTTAAGACCAGGGATCATGAGGGATTAGTGGTCAAATTTAAGACTGAATGCAAAGTTACTTACTTAGTAAAGCAAATCTAGAAGAGATTCAAGTTGCAATCTGAATGGTACTCAAAGCAGCACAAGGCATCAGACACACGCTTCATTTCAGCCATGCCAGTTGCATTTACAATGACTAGCCTACATGTTATGTTTCAAAGAAATACATGTGTATCATGTTTGCTTCAGGAATGTGCTGATGTACTTAAATGCATTTGCTTTTTGATGTCATGCTCATGTGTGAGACACATTTGATTTCACTTTCTTGGACTTGTCAGACACTGGGAGGAACCAGATTTAACCAACCTCAATCTTAACTCTATGTCCTAACATTGAGTAGGAGGCAGCCTCAACATTTAAATATGATTCTAATCATGTCCTTTAACGAGAGTGGACCTGCCAATTTAGGGACAGAAAAACAAAAGCAGGAGTGAACATTGCAGTGAGTTTCAAAATATCTGTTCAAAAATACTTTTTCAGTGATTGTTTTTTGTGCATATGGATTTTGATAATATAACATAGCATCTATATTTGTACTTCTTGCTGGTGGCAACTTTAATATTAGTGTCTGGTTTATGTAATTTTGTGTCATGTAGATTTGTAGAAGTGGAAATTGTAATTTCCCAGACAAATCCAGCGGTGTCCATATATTTAGTGACAAGCAACAATGCCGTGCTTCATGTGGCTCATTCTATTTCTGAGTAAGTAGCAATACTAACACAATCAAGCATTTTTTTACAGAAAATGCCAGTGTTTTTAACTCTTCATATTTTTTCTGTAACATGAAGTTTTAGGCACTACCATTTCAAGTGCGTACCAATCAATCAGACTGGAAAATGGCAATAACTCTTGTTCTGGAAGATTGGAGGTTTTCTATAACAATTATTGGAGAACAGTGTGTGATAATGGCTGGGATCTAACAGATGCTGCAGTGGTGTGTAAAGAGATTGGCTGTGGGGATGCTTTTGAAACAAAGAGTGATGCTTTTTTCAGTCCAAGTTGGGCTAAGGTATTAAGCGATATTGCGTGTGTTGGAAATGAGCCTACGTTGAGCAGTTGCATCTCTAAGAAAGAGGGACAGTTTAACTGTGACAATTCAAATGATGCTGGAGTCATCTGTCGCTGTAAGTTGCTGGTATTTCACTTGAAATAACAACTGTTTTGATGTTGTATGAGTGCAGTTAATAATGATTTTTGATTCTGTTTTCTGCTCTGTGTGGACATTAGCCCTTGTCAGATTGGTGAATGGCAGTCAGCCCTGTTCTGGACGAGTGGAGGTTTTCAATGACGATCAGTGGGGAACAGTGTGCGATAACGGCTGGGATTATTCAGATGCTGCAGTGATATGTAAAGAAATGGGCTGTGGGGATGTTTTCGAGCAAAGGATCGGTGGGTTTTTTGGGCAGGGATCAGGACTGGTATGGCTGAGTGATGTACAGTGTTCTAACACCGAAAGGACTCTGAGACACTGTAATTTACAGGGATGGGGACAAAACTCATGTGGACATGACAAGGATGCTGCAGTCTCCTGTCAACGTGAGTATAAAATCTTTTACACACAACATTAAGGGTGATGTGTAGCATTTGTGGCAGAAAAATATTTTTACTCCTTCCTTAGTTTATAGCACATCAAGCATATATTTTATTTATTTATTTAGTCATTTAGCAGACGCTTTTATCCAAAGCGACTTTCAAATGAGTTACTTACAAAGCACTTGCATGAATTATTCAGTTTTAAAATAAATAAATAACACCAACATAATTCCAGTGGATATAATTTTGTTAATTTACACCATGCCACAAATGCTGTGCATAGAAATTTTGTTGTAAAAATAATCCAGAATATTTCTTGACTCACAAGTCTTATTTTATATGAAACTGGGAAACTGCATCAGATATAATCCACTGACAACAGCTCTCATTATATTGATATTCAGGCAGAATTAAGCTGGAAAATGGCTTCAGTGCTTGTTCTGGAAGAGTGGAGATTTTTTACTATAATTACTTGGGACACAAAGAGTGGGGAACAGTATGTGATAATAACTGGGATCTATCAGATGCTGGAGTGGTGTGTAGGGAGATGGGATGTGGAGATGCTATAGCGGCAAAGAGTGCTGCTTATTTCGGACACGGTCAGGGTAAAGTATGGTTGGATGATGTCAACTGCATTGGAAATGAGCTCACCCTCGCTGCCTGTGAGTCCAACAGAATAGAATCTTACCATTTGCATTCCAAGGATGCTGGAGTCATCTGTCAATGTAAGTTGCTCCATGTAAGAATATTGAAAAGAAAATATTGTCAATGAATAGTAGTTGACCCAAAAATGAAAAAACTTTGTCATCATTTAACCCCAGGCTGCTTAAGGTCCACTATTATTATTTAATTTGGAGAGGAAAACTAGAATAAAGATTCCGTTCTGTATTTAAATATGTTTTTAATAGCTTTTTCTTTACCTTCATTCTGTCTGGCCATTAGCTCTTGTTAAGTTGGTGAATGGCACCGACTCTTGTTCTGGACGAGTTGAAGTTTTTTTTGATGGCCGGTGGGGAACAGTATGCGATGATGGCTGGGATCAATCAGATGCTGCAGTGGTGTGTAGAGAACTGGGCTGTGGGGATGCTATAGAGGCAAAGAGGGGTGCTTATTTTGGACAAGGATCCGGACTTGTGTGGCTAAGTGATTTACAGTGTGCCAGTTACTCTACTCTGAGAAACTGTAATTCAAAGGGATGGGGACAAAACAGCTGTGGACATGAGAAGGATGCTGGAGTCGTCTGTCAACGTGAGTACAAAACCTTGTACACAAAATTAACAGTATAAACTTTATTGTGTTTTGTCCACTGGTAACACTCACATTTTTTGTGGGCATTAGTTAACATCAAACTGGTGTATGGCATCACCTCTTGTTCTGGACGTGTGGAGGTTTTTCGTGACAATCAGTGGGGAACTGTGTTTGATGATGGCTGGGATCTATCAGATGCTGCAGTGGTGTGTAGACAGATGGGATGTGGAGATGCTATAGATGCAAAAGGTGGTGCTTATTTTGGACAAGGTGCGGGACAAATATTTATGGGCAGTGTAAACTGTTTTGGAAATGAGACCATGCTTCATGATTGTGAATCACGTAGAATGGACATGTATGACCATTCAAAGGATGCTGGAGTCATCTGTGACCGTAAGTGCAATCCACTCATATTCTACACTCTCTCTTTCATTTTTTTTAATGCATTACCTCACTTACTCACCAATGGATCCTCTGCAGTGAATGGGTGCCGTCAGAATGAAAGTCCAAACAGCTGATAAAAACATCACAATAATACACAAGTAATCCACACCACTCCAGGACATTAGTTATCATCTTGTGAAATGAAAAGCTGCATGTTTGTAAAAAAACAAAAAACAAATCCATCATTAAAGTGTTAAACTGTTGCATCTGGCAAAATGTGAGTCCAAAATCCATAATAACACTTCCTCCCTTGAAAAAGTCCATCCCCTGTTGTCCTCTCAAAATCCACCAACATATTTGTTTAGAACTGTTTTCACTTGTAAATGGTGCTTGGTCTGTGCATATTTCTCTACTGATTCAGAAAAGACAACTTTTTCACTTAAGAAAGCAGTATTATAGATGGAGGACTCGTATTTTAGACTGAAGCAGCGGTTTGTATTTAACAAAGTCATGTGCATTACTTGTGGATTATTGTGATGATTTATCAGCTGTTTGGACTCTCTTTCTGACGGCACCCATTCACTGCAGAGGATCCATTGGTAAGCAAGTGATATCTAAATTGGTTCCAAGAACCAAACTCATCTACATTTTGGATGGCCTGAGGGTGAGTGAAGTTGACCTATACAAATAGTCACTGCTAATGGAGAAAACATCCTAAATATGTTTTTAAGTAGTTAATGTGTTTCTTTTACTTTGATTTATGTGGCTGTTAGCTTCTCTCAGGCTCATTAATGGACATAGCTCTTGTTCTGGAAGAGTGGAGGTTCTTCATAATGGAATATGGGGAACAGTGTGCGATAATGGCTGGGATCTAACAGATGCTGCAGCGGTGTGTAGAGAGATTGGCTGTGGGGATGTGAGCGAGGTGAAGAGCGGTGCTCATTTCGGTCAGGGATCAGGACCTGTATGGATAAGTGATTTACAATGTTCTGGCACTGAATCAAGACTAAGAGATTGTAAATCAAGTGGATCGGGAAGAGGCAGCTGTGGACATGAGAAAGATGCAGGAGTCATCTGTAAGGGTGAGAGCAAACCATTTAACAGCATACAATGTAGTCAAAATAGGGCTGAAGTGTCTGTATATGTGCTTTATGGTCAACCTGTCATTATATATAAACTTTCTTCTTTTGTGTGAGAAATAGAAAACATTAGGCTGGTCAGCAGCACCAGCCCCTGTTATGGACGAGTAGAAGTTGTTCGTGCCGGTCAGTGGGGAACAGTGTGTGATGATGGCTGGGATGCATCAGATGCTGCTGTGGTTTGTAGACAATTGGGCTGTGGGACAGTTTTGGAAGTAAAGAACGCTGCCTATTTTGGACAGGGTTCAGGAACAGTTTGGATGAATAATGTAGACTGTTTTGGGAATGAGCCTACATTGATGAGCTGCTCATATAATGCAACTCCAAATAAATGTGGCCATGAGAAAGATGCTGGAGTCATTTGTGGATGTAAGTGCCAATGTTTTCATTTTAGTGAGTGAGGTAATACAGCAATGTGTTTTATTCATGGAGACATTAATTGCTTTTGATTTCACACAGCTGTTAAAATCATGTTGAGGGTTGAAGTGAAGGCTAGCCTTGGAGTTGACCCAAATGCTGCTGGAATCATAAATAAACTTTCAGAGGAGGTGAGAGCATGAGTGACATTGAGCTGTATCTTTTCGCTGTCATCTACTGTATATTCATGTTACTGATCTGTTCTCTGTATTTACACTCATGTGAATCTCATAGATTGGGAAGAAGCTACAAATAAATGGGTCTTTCTCACTGAAAACTCAGGCCGATGGAAAAATCTTCCATAAGAGAAGAGGAGCTGCACCCTGACAAATTGGTAAGACTTCAACATTATCTTTAAAAATAAAGTTTAAATCTTTAATATTTTCCACAATAACAATATACAATGCTGTTTGGTTCCACAGGTCATTTCTGGAATACAGAAAACAAGCAAACACTTCAGGGCATTGAATGCTACATCCCTCTTTTGAAATTAATAATTAATTTACATAATTTTCCACATATAACAATGCTTTATATAATAACCTTGTACATTTTTTCCCTAATGACAATGCAAACCTAATATTTGTGTTTAGATGTTGTCTAACTTGCTAAATATAAATGTAATAAATATATTATAATCTCGATTATATTGTGCATATATTTTCAATATAAACCTGTTTGAAGCTAAATGAATGCACATATAATAACATTATGCTTAATAATCATTTCATGTAATGCAATTCCATTTACTTACTATATATAGTTGCATAATAAACATAAATAATGTGTGATTGAAGAATAATATCTGTATTTTTGTCTTGTTTTACAGAAAAATAAATTGTGACTACTGTTACCTTATTAATGTGGTACTATTTTACTTTTGCTTAGTTTTTGAAACAAAAATGAATCTTTCCACCCATGACATAGAAGCATCTGGGCTCGTGGTTGGTGAGCCGGTTTCTCATTTGTCAAAAAGAACAAGCCAAAGTATTTTCAGAAAAGTTTTGTAAACCATTTGCAATGGGTAATGAACTGAGACAGACACGTGCATGTATTTAGCAGGAAAAAAAACAGGGTGAAGGCCCAACAGTGCATAATAACATAAAGCCACATTTTAATTTAAGACATGGAATGGCTTCAGAATGCAAGGAATGAAGCACTCAAGTCTTATTATGGTACTTTTTTGCTCCTAAGAATCCAGGATTATTTGTGGAAGGTAAATATTCAAAAGGTTCACAGTTTGCATCCTGTTAATGGGGCCTGTCAGAGTAATTAGGGAGGAAAAACTCATTTGAAAAACCAAACAAAATGGAAAAATGAACAGCCTTCTGTTCAGTGCCATTGTTATTTGTTTGCAAGAGCAAAGGTTTGAGCAGGATTCAACATTTTGGGAATACTAAACAGTTCAGTCAGGTTCAAACAATGACAGTGACCTTGATTGGTGCCCCTTAAAACCCAGCTTTATGAATGACAAAAACAAGTTGAGAATGATAAAATCTCAGAGACAGAGAACTGTAACTATTGTGACCAATACCTTCAATATCTTTTATGTTTTATGTCTTATATGCCTTGCATAGGCTTCCTTCTAAAGTGCAAATTTCTGACTTTTACACCTGTTGCATATGTGCTGCAAATTACACTGAAAAGGTGTGTTTGTCAGGGTCATCTGTAGGGAGGAGTCCGGTGCTGGAGGATGTACCTCTAAATAAATGCACTATAAATCTCCAACATACAAACTTATATTTCAGATTCAGAAGGAAGACAGCCGCATCCATGGGACACTTCAAAAGGTTTAAACCCCTTAATCATATTTTGAACTTTTTGTAGTTATTTTACTATTGCTATTTGTCTGCTACATTAATAAATATAAATGTTTATTCATTTGTTCTAACGATTGCTTCTAAGGTATGAATCTCTCTAAAAAAAAAATTATGCATACAAAGAATTAGAAAATGGTATTGATTTGTAGTATCCTTATAGGCTAAATATAAACATATAGAGGTAATAAGTACATTTTTACACTTTTGACAGTCTTCTCAATGGCAAAAAGTGGTCCATTTCATTGGATTTATTTATATTTATGACTTTATAAGGAAGTGTAAAATAAGAAACTTTGGTAAAACCTTTCCTAAGCCTTGTATGTTTTAATGCATTATATCTTTTCATAAATTATTGTAACCAAAGTTAAATTAACATTTGCGGGTTCCTTGTTACTTGTAAAACTGGATGTTTGTCATCTGTTTTAATAAAATAACTTTCTAAAGGTGTCACATAAGTATGATTAATATGGTTTTAATTATTTAAAATCATACAATACATTAGAAGGTGCACTACAAGTCTATTTAATGCATTAAAAATGTTTCGTAATGCATTATATACAAATGCTTCAAGTCTTTTATAATTGATTATTCATATAAATCGGCTGTTGTTGTCAATTACTCTGAAATATCTCTCATTGTTATCATTAGGTTCTTTACAGTAGAGCTGCTGTGTACCACATGGCTCGTTTTTCTTCAAAGTAAGAGCTTATTTGAATTTTGATTAACTTATTTTCGCCCTACATTCAGCACGATAGGCCTATAGGCTACTCGTGATTCTTAAAGTTTGTTCTCTCATGACAAGCAGTTCTGGGAAATTCCACGTCAGGCGAAGCTTCTTCAGTCAGACTAGTTGACGGCAGCAGCTCCTGTTCAGGAAGAGTGCAGGTTCTCCATGCTGGAATATGGGGAACTGTGTGTTACGATGGCTGGGATTTGTTAGACGCCAATGTCGTGTGTAGTGAATTGGGCTGTGGAGAAGCGAAAGAGATCAAGTTATCAGAATATTTTGGGGAGAGACAAGAACGAATATGGATGACTAAGTTGAAATGTTTTGGAAACGAGTCCTCACTGACAGAATGTCCAGTGGGTGGAGTGAACAAATGGGGTCAAAACGTGTGCCTACATAACTTGTATGCTGGAGTCATCTGTCAGCGTGAGTACAAAACCTTTTACTGAATATTTAATTACATATCTCGTGCTCAAATTTGTCATGTTGTTTCTTATTAATGTGTCTTATCAGCCAGAACCAGGCTGGTGAGTGGCATCAACTCTTGTTCTGGACGAGTGGAGGTTCTTTATAATGGAACGTGGGGAACAGTGTGTGATGATGGCTGGGATCTGTCTCAAGCTGCAGTGGTGTGTAGAGAGGTGGGCTGTGGGGATGTTATTGAGGAAAAGAGTTTTGCTTATTTTGGAGAAGGTTTAGGACAAATATGGATGGATGATGTAAACTGCTCTGCAAATGAGTATGCGTTGAGCAAATGTGAATACCGTGAATGGGGAGTGCATGACTGCAATCATTCAGAGGATGCTGGAGTCATCTGTCAGTGTAAGTGAACTATTGCAAGAAATGCTTCTGATGAGAGCTTGTTTCCGCCATGGGCTACAAAATGGCAACTTTTTGTCTCACTTTTTTTCCTTGCAATTCTGAGAAAAAAGAATTGCGAGATAGAAACCCGCAGTTCTGAGGAAAAAAGTCGAAATTCATTGAAAAAAGAATTTCAAGATGTAAATTCAGAATTCTGAGAAAAGGGTCAGAATTATGAGATATAAATGCAGGATTGCTAGACATAACCTCCAAATTCTGCGAAAAATTCAGAACTGTCATAAAAACAGAGAACTGCAAGATATAAACTAGCAATTGTGAGAGAAATTAATTATGCAATATTTTTTATTTATTTTTGTATTTTGTGGCAGAAATAACTGAATTATGGGATGTAGACTCCAGAGATATTTTGAGAAATAAGGTCAGAATTTTTTGTACGATTGCAACTTTTTATCTCGCTACCCTGAGAAAAAAGTCAGAATTGTGAAATATAAACTCAGAATTGCAAGAAATAGTAAGAATTAAAAAAAAAAGTCTGAATTGTGAAATAAAAATTAGCAATCACTTTTTAATTTTTATTTTATTCCGTGGCAGAAATGAACTTTCAAAGCTTTTTGTACTGTATTTAGGCTATAATTGAAATTTTAAAGTAAACAACAATCAATATGATTGTAATGGCTTGCTGTTTCTTTTGTTTTCTTCTGCATGGTGATCAGCGGTTATGAGGCTGGTAGAAGGCATTGATGCTTGTTCTGGAAGAGTGGAGGTTCTCCATGATGGAAAATGGGGAACCGTGTGTGATGATGACTGGGATGCATCAGATGGAGCAGTGGTATGTAAAGAAATGGGCTGTGGGAAGATTAAAGCATTAACATATGGTGCTTATTTTGGAGTTACATCAGGACAAATATGGATGGACAATATAAAGTGCAATGGAGAAGAGGCAGCTCTGAGCACCTGTGCATTTCAGGGATGGGGAACTCATAACTGTCTTTTTGCCAATCACGCTGGAGTCATGTGTGGCCGTGAGTTGCAAATTGTCAATTCAAGTTCAAGTTAAAACAAAATTGTGTCATTATTTGCTCATCCATTTGAGAAGTTTCTTTTCAATGTTCAATGAATTTGTCATACATGTGAGTGACTAAAAAAAGAATATTTGTTTTTGCACTTATTCCTTTAACAGATTATTGCACATTCTAAATGATATCCAAAGATAAAGATCTGTATATAAAGATCTGAAAAGCTCTTATGAGTGGCAATTATACTATATATATAATTAAAATTTGTGTTTAAGTAATTATGTACAAATCTATATTGCATTATATAATCTATAAATTAGTAAATAAAAATCATTTGATTATCGACGCTTTGCTCGTTTTATAATTTGTTTTTCTTGCATGCTTGAAGAAACAGCCTAAAAACTAAAATAAAATATTATTTTATTGAGTAAAAAACATTATTCAAGAATAAATGGAATATTTGTTTTTCCAAAAACATTAATGCACATTCTCAGATGCACTGATATGCAAGCTAACAGAAAGATCTGAAAAGGTTTTGCTAGATACCAAATCAATAAATTAAGTAGACTAAGCTAATATTTTAATATTTTTTTAAAAGTGCTTTTATTTTCATAAATGCGTTTGCATACAATATTGCCAAAGCACTGTTCACAAAACAAGTACTGACAAGAAATATAAATATACAGATTAACAACAACAAATAACCATTATTTAAGATATGTATAATAAAACACTTACTGTATGTTATATCTTTTAATTTTAGCAAAATATTTAATTGTTTTTCATGTTTTTGTTCTTTTCATCGGTGTGGCCATTAGTCCCGGTCAGGCTGGTGCATGGGAATAGTATTTGTTCTGGACGGGTGGAGGTTCTTCATGATGGTCAGTGGGGAACCGTGTCTGATGATGGCTGGAATCTAACAGATGCTGCAGTGGTTTGCAGAGAACTGGGCTGTGGAGATGCTATAGAGGCAAAAGGTGGTGCTTATTTTGGACAGGGATCTGGTCCAGTATGGATGGATTCTGTTGACTGTGTTGGGAATGAGTCTTCACTCGTACAGTGTAACATAGATCACTGGCAACACTACAACCTTGATCACCTGCATGATGCTGGAGTCATTTGTAGGGGTGAGTGCCGATCAAATTTTAATGAGTGCTGTCAAACGATTAATCGTGATTAATCACATCCAAAATAAAAGCTTTTGTTCACATAATATATACGTGTGTACTGTGTATACTTATTATGTATACATAAATACACACACATACCGTATATATTTAGAACATGTATATATTTATATTCATATAATTTATATTATATATAAATATATACATGCATGTGTGTGTGTGTGTGTATTTATATATACATAATAAATATACACACATACATATATTATGTAAACAAACACGTTTGACAGCACTAATTTTAATATTCAAATATTCATATTTAAAAATATCTTGTATTAATTGAAGTAAATTCGATTTTATGTTGTTTATTCGAAATTATGTTGATTGTTGAGGTTTTGCACTTACTTCCTATAATATATAATCCTATTGTTTATCATTTATTTTACACTTGAATTGTATGCTTGAGAATATTAAAGTAATTAATTTTAATATTATATAATATATTTGATGTAATATATTATTACAAATATAACACATAACTGGAATGATTTATTATATAGATATAAATATTTAATTTGACATCTTCGACACTGCTCTTTAGAGTCCTATTCCACATCTGGAGAGCCTGTCCAGGGCTCAGACACAAGTGTTAAAGTCCTGTTGAGGATTGAGGTGCAGACCGACCCCATGTTCAACCCAAATGATCCCAGAACCCTGAATAAACTCTCAGAGGAGGTGAGCAGTGGCAGGAGTAACAATGAGCTGCATTTTTCTGCAAACATCTTCTGGCTGTTGATTCTCTGTATTTACATTAATTTGCATCTCATAGATGGAGAAGAAGCTGCACATTAGCAGACCTTTCTCACTGACTTGGAAAACTCAGAAAGATGGAAAAGTCTTCCAAGAAGTTTCCCAGAAAAAGAAGGCTGCAAGAAAATGTAATTGACATGCTGGATAATTTAATGAAATTGTAATTGTAATATGTTTTATTTCAAATTTGGTTTGAATCCCCTATTAAATAAATAAAATATAATAAAACATTTTAATATATAATACATATACTTAATTATTTTTGAACATTTACATGTTATAAAATGTTGGTATTCATTTTACCAATGTAGTTGAAAGTGTCCCACTGGCAAATTCACCCAAGGTATGTAATTAGCAATACTGAATGTGATTGAAAAACAAGTCATTCTTAATTCATTAAAAAATCAAAGGATGTCAGCCTTATGTGGTGTATATTTTTTATAATCATGTCCTGCTTGTATGTTTTAACAGCTATAATAAACAACAGCTTTCCAGCCTTCTAAAAAAACCCCCAAAAAAACATGTTGTTTTGAGATGAATTAGTTGTTATTTGTTTGTAACCAAAAGCCATCTTTTAGGCAAATTACAAATGGGAAAATTTACATTTGGTACATTGTCTTATCTGCACAACCAGTGCTTGGTAATGTTCTCTTCACACGCTTCGTTGGCATGCAATGCATTTTCTAGGTTTGAAAAGTTATTTCTTACGACCAATTTATAAAGTATAAACTTTTTTTTTAAACCATTTTGAAGATTGACCGTTCCAGTCACCATGTATTTGCTCCTATGCAATTTTTTTATATATATACAAATAAGTCAATTTCAAGTTAATTTCAGTCAGTGATATTTTAGATTATTCTAACATTACGTCCTGCTCTAGAGGGACACAATTTTGAATAAAAAAAAATAATTAAAGGCTTAAATTAATAAATTAAATTTTGGCTTGGGTAGAAAAAAAAGTGTAATAAAAATAAGAGCATTAGTGTAATACACATAATGCAGCTAAGTTCTTCTACAACTATTTTGAAGTATATCTGTTAGGTTATATATTCATAAAGCTGCCATGTTTTTTACTCCGCTTAGAGATCGAAGATATTATTTCTACCAAAAGGCAATGTTTGTCTTGTTTCATAGGATAAATTATTTATGTCACAGTAACAGTTTTATGTCTCACACACACACACACATACACATACATACTAAATAGCATACATGATATAACTGCCTGATTTTTATTTGTTTTCGTAGCAAAATATTACAGGTGCATCTCAGAAAATTTGAATATGGGTTAATTTATTCTTGTAACATTTCAAAAACTGAAACTTTTCATGTACACATGTAAAATAAAACACTTCAAAAGTTTTTTTTGTTTTAATTTTGATGATTAGAGGTTACAGCTAATGAAAGTCAATAATCAGTATCGCAAAACATTAGAATATGTACATTTGAGTTTCAATTAATGACAAGCTTTATGGAGATGCTGATTTCTTTTTCCAGCAGGACTTTAACACCTGCCCACAGTGACAAAACCACTTTCAAGTGGTTTACTGACCATGATATTACTGTGCTTGATCGGCCAGCCAACATGCCTGACCTGAACCCTATATGGAATCTATGGGATATTTTCAAGGGAAAAAGGGAAAGGGAAGTGGTGTGTGGTTTTTGTGCTCTGCATTTAACCCATACAAGTGTATAGTCTAAATATCTCAGTGTGCTTTTGTTTTTCTGTAGACCACTTTGCTGCTTTACAAGTTTGGATACAAGTTTTTGTTGAAGCAATTATGTATTAAATCGTTTTGAAACCCAGTGTGTGCAAAGCAGAATGAGCTAAAATATCATTAAAGGTATGGCATTGCTTAAGTATTATATACTCTGTGATATTTGTACGCAGTTTAGGAATTCAGTTTTTGTTCTTAAGGGAGACATTGCAGGCAAAAACAGTTTTTTCATGCACCTGTCAAATTTGAGATTTTGGGCTTTTTGGTTTTTCATAAAGTATTTTTTCAGACTAGTGGAAAGAAAACATCCAAAAGACACTGTAAAAGTGTTTCTTTTATAGCACTTTATCTATTTGTGTCAATAGATTTCAATTACAATACATATTTTTAAAGGCTGTTTACTCAAAATGAGTTTTCTCTCCTACATTGAGCCATATCTCTCCACTTCAGTAGCACTTACACACTTTACATCTTTATTCCTGTCTATATTGCACGGAGAGCTGAGTTAAACTAACTCAGCTCTCCGTCCCCACCTCCGTCTGCCAGTGGATCAACAGCTTCCTGACAGACAGACAGCAGTTAGTAAAGCTTGGCAAATTCTCATCCAGCACTCGAACCATCAGCACTGGAGCTCCTCAGGGCTGTGTTCTCTCCCCACTGCTCTTCTCCCTCTACACCAACGACTGCACATCTAAAGACCCCTCTGTCAAGCTCCTGAAGTTTGCAGACGACACCACACTGATCGGCCTCATCCAGGACGGTGACGAGTCTGCTTACAGACAGGAGGTTAAGGAGCTGGCTGTCTGGTGCAGTCTCAACAACCTGGAGCTTAACACGCTCAAAACTGTGGAGATGATCGTGGACTTCAGGAGAAACCCCCCTGCTCTCCCCCCACTTACCATCATGAACAGCACCGTGACTGCAGTGGAGTCATTCAGATTCTTGGGCACCACCATCTCTCAGGACCTAAAGTGGGATATTCACATTGACTCCATTGTCAGGAAGGCCCAGCAGAGGCTGTACTTTCTTCGCCAGCTGAGGAAGTTCAACCTGCCACAGGACTTACTGAAACAGTTCTACTCTGCCATCATTGAATCCATCCTCTGCACCTCAATAACTGTCTGGTTCAGCTCAGCTACCAAATCTGACCTCAGAAGACTACGGAGGGTAGTCCGGACTGCTGAGCGAATCATTGGTACAACCCTCCCCACTCTCCAAGAATTGTACTTATCCAGAGTGAGCAAAAGGGCTGGTAAAATCACTCTGGACCCCTCACATCCAGCACACAACCTCTTTGAACTGTTACCATCTGGTCGACGCTACAGAGCTCTGAGCACCAGAACGACCAGACACAGGAACAGTTTCTTCCCTCAGTCAATACATCTCATGAACACTCAATAAATAAACGTAGAACACACAACTAATACATTATCCATTCACCACACTCACTTATTTTATTTTCTCATTTCTAATTTGCACATACTTCACCTGTACATACATAGTCGCCTATATTATATATTATATATTGTGTATTTTTTATTTTTTTTGCTGCTTTGTACATTGGTTATTGGCTATTTCCTGTTATTTTGTTTCATTACCTGTGTCCTGTCCTGTTACTGTCTTTCTGTTACACTGTGGAGCTTCTGTCACTACAACAAATTCCTTGTATGTGTAAACATACTTGGCCAATAAAGCTCATTCTGATTCTGATTCTGATATCCTGCAGGGTTTTACAGAGGGATTTGTTCATATATAATTTGCTTGTTTATATACATTTTATTCCCCCCAAAATTGTGAAAATGTATTGTTTTCTGTCTGTTCTAAGTATTTTGTGAATTATGGAGTGACCCAAAATTCCCTCTGTCTAATAATGTGTTGATTTCTGTCTTGGCTGAACAGAATAAGTGATGTGCTGTGGATTATAAAGCAGAGCTGTGGACAGACAGTGACTGTAATGATGGACATCTGCTCATGGACAGGTGATGTATCTACTGTGTTCTAGTGCACTAAACATGTAGGTTACCATCATTTTCTTTTTGAAGGTCCTCTTTAAAAATTAAAAATGGTCATGTTATGGTCATGTGTCATATAGACAGAAGTTGAGAAAAGGGGAATCAGAGAGGTAAAAGAGTTATTTAGAGAACAAAGTGATGAGTTTTAAGTTGAGACTTCAAGGTCTGGAGAGAGGAGGCAGCATGAACATTAGGCGGCAGCTTATTCCATAGCCTATAATACTATTTTGAATTGATTTAATGCATCAAATAAATTATGTATTACCCTTTGATTTAGCAGATGTTGATTAAGCTTACAAATGAACTGCAATATTTTTTTTTAAATAGTTTGCCCATAAATTAGCCCTCCTGTGGTGAGTAAAGTGAATTACATCGATGTGTTTTTTTCTAGAGGAAAATCTTGAATTATAATATTTTGCACAGATTCTTAAAAAAATTATTGATTATTATATGCAGCAACAAACCTGGCAAACATTTATTTTATAAGAATAAATATTTTCATAGCTCTGTACACTAAATGTCCTTTGACCTTTAATATTAATTTCATTATTATTATTATTATTATTTAACATGCGAATCAAAAGAACTTAACCAAACGCCCTCCTCCTAATTATATTACAGGAGTTGGCATTATTTATTTATTTTTATATTGGTTTAATATCATTTGATAGATGTTGATTACATTTGCTAAATCATCTCTTTTGCTAGTAGAAAAATATTATTAGATCTGTAAATTACAAAAGCAGTCAGTGAAACGCAAATTTAACGCCCTCCTGTGGTGAAATGTGTGAATTACATCAGAGCTCCTCCCGTAGAGGGAGACTCCCAACTTTAGCTAAAAAATGCGTAATACGTGAATCAGTGGAGATGACTGAATAGGCTGTATGAAAAATTCGGTTAAATTACCTGCCTAAGTGCTCTTTTTCAACACGTTATGGCATAGTCAATTGTAAGCCAGCGTCCTTTTCAAGGAAAACTAGTTGTTGCTCCTGAGCCGCCTGGTTTGATTCTCGTATGAATTATTATTTATCCGATCTAAACTCGTTTCTGTTTATCTAAAATGAAGTAGTATGTATTTTTTTCACGTGGGAACTGTTACTTTTCTCAGCGCATCGTCAGAATGGACCAATCGCAGTCATTTGTAATTACTACATATATTATTACTTCTATAATATAATCATTTTACAAAAATACCCAACTATATTTCATTACGTTTGCCAGATATACATCCTTATACATCCTCCAATAGATTTGAATAATTATAAGTTTTTATGTACAAATTTATTCAATAAAACAAAAACTTTAATTAAAAAACGATGTATTATTTCTTAATATATATATATATATATATATATATATATATATATATAGATTAGTTTATTTAATATTTTCTAGTTATTAGAATATTCAGGAAGTTTCCTATTTCTCAGTTTATGAATATAATATCCACAGTCTTACTATATGATCAGACATCAGGTTATTCTTATGTGTACTGAAACAGTGGGGGGTCACAGCAAAAAAAAAGATCCCAGTCCAACCTGAAAAGCCAGTTTGTGGATGAGTCCCATGTAAAAGCTCCCATGACCCATCACTAGGACAACCCTAGATAAACAACAGCACACAACAAAAGACCTCAGAAACCAGGAATACATTGGAGAGGAACGGCAGCTTTTGGAAAGAATTTCTGTTAAAGCTGATTGCAAAATGAGTTTAAAATCTAGGAAGCATTTTCACATGCATTGACGAGGGTCAGTTCACAGTTTTTCTGAAACAATTATTTTTTTTCCCTAGTGTATTCAAGCGACTAACTATTGTGTGAGAGGAAGGCACTAAAAAATGGTAAGAATTTTTAAACTTCTATACACTTCATTTTCATAGAAGACAGAAAGAGAAACATCTGGTTGAAATCTGTGAAGATCTCTTGCATACATTCCCAAAATCCATACACTTTATAGCCTTCAGGTACCAAAAAGTCAAAATCTCAAAGTGCCAAGCCTGCAGCAAAGAACAAAAGAAAGCGTTCTTCTAAGAAGAGGTCTGTCAGTGCCAAATCCACAAAGACAAATGTGGATATTCTGAGTCCAGCTGCCATGGAGAACGTCTACTACATCTCCCATAATGCAGTGGACTGCTTGGAGTTCAGAGGATTTGGCTGGACTGGAGCCACCAAGAAGAAAGGAAAAAAGGGCAAAAAACAAAAGAGCAAAAAATGAAATGTAGTTTTGTGCCAATTAAATTATCTGTAAATATAATCAGCACAAATATTTGATTTATTCAATTATTTCACTTCTTTAAACGGCCAGTTGTTGCATTATAAAGTGGCCAATTTGATTAATTCTAGCCAAAAATGGATGTTGCATTTATCTCAGCTGACTCTTTATTTTTGATTTATTTATCCCATCATATACAACTTGTTACAACCCAATAAATGTTGAAACCTTCCTACTGGCTTTCTGAAACTCTCTATAAAAGGTGATACACTTAAATGCAGAGGTTTTGGAATTAAAAACAAAAGTTTGGCTTGCTAGTGTACCAGAAAAACACCAGAGGGCAGTGCAGAACATATAGGGGAGAGTGGGGACGGTTACTACACTTTTTGCATTTCCTTTAGTTTTTCAGAGACTGTTTGCATTAGAAAGCCAGAATTTTAATACAATAAAGAAACATCAGTCGGCTACTCACCCACATTGCTTTGACACGTCTACATATGATTATATACACACAATTTATACTTGAATAGACAAAGTCAAATGTTGCAACTGACCCCACAACAGGGGGCAGTTGCAACATTCATTAAAATTTAATTAAAACCATTCTTAAATATCATTTTGCAGGTTCTTTATTTTATTTGTGTATAGACATGGTCTTTAATAAGTTAAATTGTCTGTATAAAAACAAAGAATAGTAAATGGAAGAAAAAAAAAGAGTAACTAACCTTGTCTTGGTTAAATATTACAATACATTTGAACTACAAAATATTCATTTAATCAGAATCAAGACACTAAAATTTAATAATAGCCTACTTCTGTTAACATATGTGAAAGGTTACTGAACTAAGGCCAGTTGCATGAACTTAGTCACTGTCTTTAGAACTAGTTTGACCAACTAGCAGTTAACCAAGTGTATCAATGTTGTGGTAAGGGACAGTATGTTGGGACGGTTGCAACAACATGTTGCAACCGTCCCCACCCTTGATAGCTGTGATAAAACTTGGTATAATAGCTTGACACAATATCTTTGACACATGCTAGCTATGCCTATTAGAAGCTAAGCAGACATAAATCATATGTTCACAATGCTTCACGCAAACAACTTAGCATGACAAAAAAATCTGATGACTAAAAAAATACTTTTTTTTACCATGAAAATTATTTTTGGTAAAAGGAAAGGTCACATGTGCCTAATTTCATCCAGGAGGGATGGGGGGCTGATTTAGCATGTGCAGTATGAATATCATTACTGTAGCTCATTCCTGATTGAAGAAATGAGCCATGTTGCAGCCGTCCTCACTCTCCACTAATATATGTGTATTACTTTGTCAAGTAAGAGAGCTGGCTCTCTTAAAATAAAAAGATCTCCACCATTCAGTCAATTAGTTATCAACTTTATTGGCAATTTACTACAGTAGGTGTTATTCTCTCCAGACACCCATATGGGTACATAAAATAAGCCACGTAAAACGTTACAAAAGAATGCCAGAAGCTTACAAGTACATTCAAATGAACATTAGTCGAAATACCAAAGAAATTAAAAACATTTATTTTTCCACTCAGCGTATGCATGACCTGTAACAGTTGAGAGTGCTTGACTAATGCTGGGCTTTGTTAGAAGTTTATCAGAGCGATTTTCCAAACAAGTACACGCTCACACACACCTTTACAAACACGGATAAATACAGAGCAGAAGACTGCAGCGGCAACGGCAGCTCATACGATGTCCCGGGTTCGTCGGATGGCACAGCACAGCAGCATGCTGAAGATCATGCCGAAGATCTGCCCATGAAAGAGACACGGTTAATGTCTGACAGCAGTGTGACCCAAGGAGAAAGACTCTGCTACAAGCTCTGGAGCGTCAAAAGCTTTTTAGGTGAAAATGCACTGAATCATATGCACGAGTATCTCCTCACCATGACCACACCAATGCCAATCCCAACTCCTCCAATCACGTGAAGCCTAGAGGTGAAGATCTCATTAATAGCTTCTGGGCAGTTCTGGAGAAGAAACACAAGAGGTAACAACTGGCCCATGGAAAAACACATTGAACTGAAGAGATTCTTATTCATTGAGTTTCTACCTTTGTGATTAAGATTTCCAATCCCTCCTTTTTGGGACAGGTCTCAGCTGCTCCATCAAAAGCCGTTCCTGTTGTTCCACAGCACTCCAACTAAAAACAGAGAGAATATATTCAGCTGGATTAACGTTTAGCTTTATTTCCCTCCATTCATTCAATGTTTTCGATGTTATGGTTTGAATGAACCATAAAACTGAGCACTTACTCCGTGCTGAATGGCTCGTAGAGTTTCTCTCAGTGCTTCCTGTTTAGTGTCTTTGTAGGTATTGAACGTCTGCACATAGAACTGCTGGAGATCTGACACGATCTGAGGAGGAGGACAGAAAGAAAGAAGAGGTCACACTGTGAGAAAGTGAAAGAGTATCATGAGAGGGGCCTTAAAAGATAATTCACTTTCAAAAATGCACTGAAGCTAATGGATGAGAACTGGATAATGATACTATTGTCTTCAGTAGAGCTGTCTTTAAAGTCATTCCATTACTGAGGGACTTTTGCAACTTTGACAATTATTGAACAGAATTGAATCAATGTTGAACTCAGCTGATCTGTACAATGACACTATTGTCTTCTTTAGAGCTGCGTTATCAATTTTACTTCACAAGTGATGAACTTTGCAACATTGACACTGCCATCAAATCAACTCTGAACTGACTCGACCTAAAAGACAACCGTCTTCTCTAAAGTGTTTTACAACTGAAATCAAAGTCATTTATTATTATTGACATTTTACAACAATGCCATCTTCCTTTTTATTTCTGTGAAGCTGCACTATATAAATAAATGTGACTCGACTCTCAGGAGAATGAACATCACCCACCTTTTCCTGATTGGACAATCCCCAGATACCAGCGGCCACCTCTAAAGCAAAAATGAGGAGCAGGAACGTAAAGAACTGGAGAGAGCAAGAAAAAGTCAGAGGTGAAGTGAACAAGGGCATCAGCAATAACTAAAACCTTTATTTTTAACAGTGTAACTACATCAGTAATACAAATGTTTTGTGCTGTAGAAGAATATGAGAGGACTCACCAGTCCCAGCATGCAAGCCGATTCTCTGATTGCGCCACAGCAGCCGAGGAACCCGACCACCATCATGACGGCACCTGCCACAATGAGGATGTAGACCCCTATGGATGAAGAAAGAGAGAACATTTGTCTTACTATTACTCTATTTCTCAACTGGAAAAAAGGGCATTTAGTGTAAACTGGAATAATGTATGGTTGTATGTAATGCATGTTGTATGTAATGTATGGCTACTTTATCAGAATAAGCTAGGCAAAGCACGATATGCAAAAGAAAATTCCATGCAAGTGGATTGTGCTGTATCCATAGAAACAATGAAACACCACCCTACCACACTCTTAAAAAGAAAGTTTCGTAATTGGAATCTATGGTTCCATGAAGAACCTTTAAAAACTTTAATTGTTCAAAAGATTTTTAGTGGAAAAAGAGTTATCAGATTATCAAAATATTCTCCACACTAATAACAATAATAATAATGAAAAAAGAGGTTATTTTAAGAACAGTTAATTAAAATATTCTTTGGGGAACCGAAAATAGTTCTTCTAAACCCCCTTTTGGAATGTTTCTTTTCAAGAATGTAGCTGCTTTTCTGGATTGTCTGTCACTAGGATGTTTGGCGTTGCAGGATGCCCTGCTGTCACTCAAAGCACTTTCAAAACCTCTGACAGACACTTGAACACGTGCCTACCGAGTTTATCGTGTTTCTGGATCGATGGAAGCGAGAATTCTTCTGACATATCTTGAGAAAGGAAAATACAGCGGGCAAAACAAAAGGAGGTGGGAAGGGAGCAAACAATGCGGGTTCTGTTGGCGAGGAGGAGAAAGGCAGCTCTGTGAGGGATGATGGGAAGGGGCAGAGAGCTGGCATCGTGTGGGCCAAAGACAGCCTCTTCCAAAACAGCACTGCCATTATAACTCAAAAAACCTGCCTCTTAAAAAACAAACACGCAGAGAGAAACCCAACAACCCTGTCACTATATTTAGGCAGTTTCCACCCTTCAAAAACTGACGGATGTTATATCAGGGGGTTGGTTTTCGGTTTAAAGTTCATTTTGCGGTCTTCCTCCACAAGCCAGAAACAAGGAATTCAGTCTCTGTGCCTTTCATAAAACAAACACAGCCTAGAAGAATAGCTCGAGTGCTTTGAATATTACACATGTTTTTGTAGTGGTCAAGCTATTTGTATCGATTTAAGAACAGGACTGTTCAGTGAATGTTAATGACCAAGTCAGGGTGTTGTCCGTCAATAGCTCAATTTTTTTTTATGATTTAAAAGAAGCAGTCTCTCATGCGCAACAAGCCTGTATTTATATGATCAAAAAAATATATCAAGCAGCAAATCAGCATATTAGATTGATTTCTGAAGGATCGTGTGACACTGAAGACTGGAGTAATGATGCTGATAATTCAGCTTTGCGTCACAGGAATAAATTACATTTTAAAATACATTACAATAGAAAACAGTTCTTTTAAATTGTAATAATGTTTCACTTTTACTGTACTGAGACTTATTTCATAATTATTCCAAACTTTTGACAGGTGAGGTGTGTTTATTTTTTTATATCTCAGTTTTGATCATCTGTACAGAAGCCAGAACAACTCCTGATTCACCTTTCATTTGCTTCATGTTGATTCAAAGTGTTCATGATGCAACAGTCACATGACAGATGGTCCGTGTCTGGAAACAGGTGTGGCTGGTTTCCATGACCACCATTATACCTCATACCCAAACATCAATTTACAAAGACCTGATCACGTAGGTCAGTGGTCAGCAACAGGCGCCTGTAGCCAGATTATTTTGACAAGCCAAACTCACCAGTGAGGAACACTGACGGGGCATTTTCTCCAGTGAAGAGTCCTTTAGTTCTTTCATCGAAACGCAGCCAGAGACCGACAGCTAAAACTCCTGTACCTGCGAGCTGAGGAAACAAACAAAAGATTTAATAAATCTAGGGATGTGTTTAGTTTGAGCTACAGTGACATTAGCAAACTGAGCAACCACATAGAGAAAACATAGCTCCAGGCCAAGCGTGGAATTATTTACGAAGGCAGAGTGTACAGGAAGTCAGGCCCAAAACTAGTATTTCACTCTTTTTCCTCAGAGAATGAAGTCCTACAAGCCTTATGGAAAGGCACTTCAACAAAAAGCTGACCAACCTGAAAATCTTGCTAGCCTGCTTCGAACAGCAACACCATACTTCCCCAGTGCAAATATTGAGAAAGAGCTGTGCAAAAATATGGTGACGAAACTCTAATTTGTCTTGACCAACTCCAGCAATTCCCAGGACACTGTAATGTGGCTTCCATGAATGAGTAACATGTACTAGATTGTAATCGTTCTTGTTCCTACATGTTCTCACAGGCAAAAGTTAATCAACAGCCCACACACACAAAAAAAAAAAACACCTTTAGACTTGATTGTAGTCAAAACAGATCATTTTGACTGTCTACAGACAGTTCATATTTCATTGTTGTGCATGTATAAAAAGCTGGTGTAACTTTTCATTATCATTCAGCCTTCTACGAAGTTGCCCAAAGGGTGGATCAGTCCGTTTCCACTGGTGCTTTGACCAATGACACAGTGAATACTAAGAAACAAACCATACTAGCTAAACCACATCACACCAAAAACCCACACATACACACAAGCATCTCTGGCACTCGACAAATTGCATTGCGATCCTCCAGTTTCCTTCTGTTTTGGAAAACGCAAGTCACAAATATGATTCACGGTGACTCACTGCCAGGGGTGTGGAGGCTTATCCCTCAAAGATTCCCAAACTGATCCCACTTTTTCCATCCACACACAATGGGAGTTACTGATGGGTGGATTCAGTGTTTACTAGTTTGTTCACTCACCACAAAGCTTAAAACTTAAAACTTAAGTCCAGGCCTAAATACCAAGACACCTTTGGATTGTCATTTCAAAGCACTTTAAGACAAGATAAATGTTACAGACCACACCTATTTTGTTTTAAATGTTATATTTTGTTGTTTGTTGGTTAAAACATCTTACTAAATCATTTTCAGGTCAACAGTAAAAGTAGAAATTCAACAGGCTCACCTCATAAAACGCGGTTAATATGGTTTATTGTCACGAGCAACTAAGCCCTACGTGTTCTAAAATAGAACTAGATAGAAATGCACAGACGGAGCACAGCTTCGGATTGAAAGGCATGTGAACAAGGAACTCATTTCACACTTAATTCAAGTATGTAAATTATATACAAAATGTTAAGAACGTGTGCCTCTCAAAGAGCAACGTTTGTCATACACTACATCAAATATAGATAATCTAAGTAAGCACACAAACACAAAGTATGGCATGTAAACAAGCAACTAAAACTTTTATACCCTCATCACATCACATTCAACCCACATTTACACTTCTGTGTTTACATGTTCCCTTTTTTACTCTACAAACATACAGTTGAATTAACATGTGCTCATAATGATGTAAAAACACCTACCCAGAAGATGAAGTTGAAGACAAAGAGCAAGTATTTGATACACTGAAGTCCACCTGCTGCCATGGCTAAAAAGTAAGCGTAGTTTCAAGAGAAAACACCTGATACTGAGCACCTGAAACGTGCTTGAGTTCAACCTTAAAAAACAGAGGGAGTGAACAAGAAAAAAAAATTCCAGCAGGCCGCACCCTCCTACCTGGCCTTTGTCAGGGGAAAAAGGATGAGGGGCAAAACCACTTTAGATTGTCCGTGTCACAGGAAAGTGTAGAGGAAGATTGCAGAAAAAAGGCCACCTGCCACTTTGTCAGGTGGAAAAATGAGCTAACACAGTTTAGTAATATATAAATGGAGTATTAAAAGTATTAAAGATCCACATGGCACTTTAGTTGCCAAAACTGGATCAACACAAGCTGATCAGCTGATGTAACTCGAGCTGTCTCTCAGGAACACTGGGAAGTCAGAACACAGCTATTGTCCCTTTGCTTAATACCTTTTCACTCTTAAAGCGAACAGACAGGTTAGAGACAGAGGTCAGAGACAGAGAAGACCGAACATCACCCTATGAAGCCTGCTGTGTCATATGCCATGCATTATTTTATAAGGCCTCCAAATGATCAGCTTTTATCAAAGTTGTGCTGAAAACCTGTTGCAGCCTGTACACAATCTTCTGCCCTCTAATTGTTCATAGCTTAAGTTTTTTTATTCTAAAAACGCCCATTTTTAAGGTTGTGATACACGTCTTTTTTTGCTGTAAAATTTTGTCTAATGATCCTTATGAAGCAAATGTTAGAATAACTTATTGTTAGTAACATTTATTGGATTGAAGCAACTTTGGTTTACTCGATTATCCATCTTTTTTCTTTTTTGAAAAATCCTGTTAAAATGTAAGTATCAAATATGATATGATCAGGCTTCTGAGGAACATTTTTGCACATCTCAATCATCATGCATTAAATTGATCAAATATATTTATATATCATCTTACTAAAACATATTATTGAGAAATATAAAGGGACAACTGATATTTACATGCATTTTATATAAGTAGTATGCTATATTGTTGCTATAGAGATCTTGTTGATTTACATTACAAGCTATCAGAATTTCATATTTTTTGCCAATATAAATATCAGGCTCCATAACTCATACTATATGGGCCATAAATACCTGATGTATTAAATGTGAAAATAAAAAAAACATAAAAGACAAACACATATTTTTAATATTTTGTCTAAAGGTTCAATTAAGTTCCATTGAAAAATTACTATTATTTTTTAATGTCAGGCTTTATGGGGCTTTTGTAGGTGTGGATAAATCTCAGCAGTCCAGAAGATCCCATTTCTGAGATGAACCCACGGGGTATCAGATTACACGAATCAAAGTAAACACACTTTGTTTAAAGTTTCTAGCTGAAGCAGGGGAAGCATTTGCTTTCTCTGTATTCAAAATGTTCAACCAAACCTGTTTGTGCTAATATAGATTATTTATATACATTTCTATTCCCCCCTGTGTGGACTACATATAACGTTAGGTAATTGGTTTCTGTCCTTAAATCCTTATTTCTTTCTTTGTGAGAGATAAAGTTTGCATATGTTTACATTTCATCCCTAGGGCTAAATTTAACCTCATTCATGGGATGGATTAGGGATGTGGTTGCTTAGCAACAGGTATGCAAAACTTTGACATGTTCTTCTCAATAAGAACAAATTACCATCCTGGACATGGGTTGCCGACATTATCAAATTTTAGCCTGAAACTTGTCTTCTTGTGAACCGCTCCACTAATAGAATCAGAATCAGAATGAGCTTAATTGCCAGGTATGTTTGCACATACGAGGAATTTGTTTTAGTGACAGTAGCTCCACAGTGCAACAGAATGACAGCAACAGGACACAGATAATAAAAAATAAAATAAAAAATAAAATAATGTACAAATTTACAAAAATTCACAACAATTTACAAAATAGACAATTCAGTATGTACAGGTATGTTAGGTGCAAATTTGATGTAATGTAATAAATATGTGTGTAAAATAAAAATAAAAAGTATGATAGTGTTGTGTGTTTCATGTTTATTGTTAAGAGTTCAAGTGTTCAATAGGCCAAAATCTCTCAAATAAATCTTTACAAGAACAAACAACGGCAGTTAATAGAAAGTTATGTGTTTTGTCTTTAGTTTTGCTTACCCGCTGGCAATAAACGCAATATTTTGAGTCACACTATTGCGAAGTCTTAGCTCCTGAATATTAATCAGGGCGTGCTGACGCTCACGTAATCAAATTAATATTCATGAGTCGATTCGCATTTTTATTTCGAATAACAAGCAAGTGCTTTTTTAGTTTTTAAACGAATAAGTTAGCTAGGGGAATGTTATACAGAAATTAATTCGCCAACAGATCAACGCAATTGGGATCATATACCAATCTCACCAATCTAGACGCTGTACAATACGTTACGTAATTAATATTAATGAGTTGCGCCTTCGCTATAGTAGGAGACAGCGCTTTTCGAAACGACACTGACAAATCAATTCAGCAAATCAGATATCAGCCTTTTACATCGCATATTTGTAGGAAATTTCATGTTAAATAATAAAAAAAAAAAGTATTTTTAGAAGTTTGTCTAAAAACCAAATTAAAAGACTAGCCTACTGTTTAGGCAGAATAGCAAGTCTATTAGACATTATGTCACACATGCATACTTTTTTCCACAATAAATAAACATTTAGGAGTGAACTGTGTTAAACTCACCCAAAATATGAAATTAAAGACGAATATGATGTATTTGATGCATTGCTCTCCACTGGACAGACCTGACTTAGCCATCATGTAAACCCAATTTCTAAATCAAATACACAGCAACAGAAGACTTGTTCTCAGATGTTTAAATTCCCAAAGGTCTGTGTCTGTCCTTGTGTTGCTCGTCTGTGACTCAATGCTGCTGCCCTCAGGGGAAGTGCCTGTTTATAACGGTAAACTCCCACCTCTCATGTGAGAAAGGGAGACGCTCACATTCACTTGTCTTTCTTTATTTTTGATGACCACCTTATGTTATGAAGTGATCATCAAGTAATGCATTTGTATTTAGCCTACTCAAAGAGGAAAGATAATGGCATTTGGAGAAGAACATGTTCAAATTGTCCACTCATGACCTCTCGATCTTGTTTTCTGTGCTTGTTTTTAGACTATGTGGCTCTTACACAGACTGCAGCAGATAAGAGTTGTCTCATCTTGTGATCAGAGTACTAACATGGCACTTTGCACCATGCACTTTATTTTCAATTTTAAGCAGTCAGTGGCTGTCACCACACTGTCAGCACAACAAAAACTGCCAAACTAATTCTTCAAATGTTACAACACTAACAAATGACCAGATCTGCAATCATAATATAATCAGGGATATTTGATAAAAGTTTATGTTTGTTTATGTTGCAAAAAACCTAACATTCTCAGAACTTCCCTCACGTTCGGGCAATGTTCACTGAAGTTATTCCAGTAAGGTTAATAGAGCATTCATTCAAAGTTATCTGGTGTTTAAAAATGTTAGCACAAAAACATTATCTGTACATCATTCATGCAGTGTTTTTTTGTTGTTGTTAGGTTTTAGTTTAACGTTTGTCTAACATTTTTTAAATCTTGGTACTCACAGTATTTCAGAATGTTTAGAGAACATTCAAAAGTAAGGTCGTCATAATGTTTGCAAAATGCTAAAATGTAAAATGGGGGAAGTTGTGGGGAAGTTGGGGGAAGTCGTGGCCTAGTGGTTAGAGAGACTCGTAATCCAAAGTTTGCGGGTTCGAGTCTCGGGCCGGCAGGGATTGTAGGTGGGGGGAGGGAATGAATGTCCAGCGCTCTCTCCACCCTCAATACCACGACTGAGGTGCCCTTGAGCAAGGCACCGAACCCCCAACTGCTCTCCAGGCGCCGCAGCATAAATGGCTGCCCACTGCTCCGGGTGTGTGTTCACGGTGTGTGTGTGTTCACTGCTGTGTGTGTGTGTGTGTGCACTATGGATGGGTTAAATGCAGAGCACGAATTCCGAGTATGGGTCACCATACTTGGCCGTATGTCACTTCACTTCACTTCACTTCACTTCACTTCACTAACAAAAAAAGGGAAACATTTTGAACATTCAGTGAAGAATAAATATTCAAAACACAAAATGTTCTTAGAACATATTTTTGTTCCAGCAATGCTAGAAATGAGTCCTGTTTTTATATCCTTTTCAAAGAGATGTAGGGTCTATGCAAATAATTTCTCCTTATGAGACTGATGTATTGAAAAAAATTCTCTGATGCCATTTTTACTCAAAAATAATCGATACAGCTTTCTTATTGAAACAACTTTACAGCAATTAACAGACTATAAATGATAAATTTGTCAAAATCTCACCTTAAATGTCAAATAAGAGCACAGCAGATGATGCTTTCCTCTCTAAGATATGATCTAGTGGATGTTAACAGGATGTCAACATTACATGACACATCAGTTAATCCTGGCCCAAACACATAGTCAGTTGTGGTTTCCTCTCCAATAATATCTAGGTCAAAACTCACAGTTTAAGTCATATTTATTAAAGCATTGCACCCCACATGTGGCATTTGTGGAAAGCACAGATAATGCGGATAATTAACATGCACTGCTACCTTATGTAATGATTACTCATGGTTGCTTCCACACTGAACATTTTCTGCTCTGTTTACAGGGTCTGTCCTCTGTCTAATTATAGAAGTTCTTTGCTTTGATTGATTTTTCCTAAAGCTGGTGGTGCTGGCTCTGCGGAGAGGCAAATACAGTCAGGATGACAATTTCGTTGCAGTTGAATGGAGCCTATTGTCACGGACAGAGCACATTTCTTCATCCCCCAGTGTTGTGACACCCATCCATCTCTGTCTGTGATGCACGTCACCCTTAGCAACCGCAAAACAATGACTGTCAATCATTCTGCCTGGGACTCAACGGAATATAATTTATTTATTATGGATTGAAGTGAAATTCTATTTACTTCACAAAGCCCGTCAACAAGGCAGATGGCATAGAACTGAGTCACAATCTTTCTCACCTCAGCATCCCAGATGCTCATTAAATTCAATGGCCTCTGCTCACAAATGGAGGTTAATCATTTAGGTATGAAATTCCAGACAGTTCATTCAGACCTCATATTTCCACATTTTCAAACATTGAGCAAAGAAATTATATTTAATCTTATCTGCGTCATGGTATAACCAAGCATCCTCTTTTGCTGAGATAACCTATTGCGTATTTTTTAGTCATACTCTGGTGTCTAGTGCATGATCTTTCGCACTACTACCAAAAGTGTATAAAAAATCTGTTACCATTGACTCATCCTTATGTCATTCTCATGACTTCTCTTTCTGTGGAATGCAAAAATGTTTTAAAGAATGTCGGAAACTAATCAGTTTTCTTTCCCACTGACGGACACAAAATACAACAGAAGTCACTGGGAACGGAAACAGTTTGGTTACCAGCATTCTTCAAAAATATTATCTTTTGTGGTGATATTTATAATGTTCAAGAAGTTCCTTGACATTTCCTCAGCTGGATTTGAAATTGAACAGATTTCGAGAAGGGAAAAGGAAAATAAGGGTCAGTTTGAGGCCTTTTGTGAAAGGACCTCTCTTCAAAACAACTCTGTATTCATAGTGGCACAAAGACAGTTTTGAAAAAAAAGTGCTTTTGAGTTGGAGGCTATTGGAGGCTAGTGGAGGGTAATGATGCTGTGTTAATGGCGCCCTCTTGTGGTTCTTTTTGAGAAGGGTAGGAACATATAATTGGTCATTTTTAAGCATATGAGCGATAGTTAGGTTGCAATGTTGATTTTTAACCACACGAGGGCACACGCTGCTAAAATTCTGATGACTTTATCTAAGCACAACCAACCTTTTTTTTAACCACAAGAGAGTGCTAATGTTGCATCATATCCACATCCCCAAACCTCTTTAGAGGATTCTGTTATTAATTCATTGTATAGTTGGTTTGCCTGTTGCACAGTTGACTTCCATCAATACCTTGCCTTAACCTCCCACTATATGTATAGAGCATGTTACATAGCCTACATATTAGAATCATGCCTTTACAGTGCAAATCCCTACCTTTCCAGTGGGCCAGATCTATCCCAACTGTACCCTCCAGAACTGTCCGAGTAATGTAAAGCATGTCCATAAGCAGAAGGTGTGAAATGAATGAGAGCATCAAAGCTGATTTAATGGGCAGGCTCTTGAAGAGTTAAACGTGATATACTCCCCATTCTTTTTTTCCCAAGAGGAAATCAAGCAAATCGAGAGCAGTTGTGTGGGTGAGCTGGTGAGGGGTATAAGCGCCGCTTCTGAATGGAGGAAAGTCCACATCTCCTCACTGATCTGAATGTGTAGAGCTCCTATAGACCTAGATATAGAACGTAACTCGGCAACATGAAAATCATGGTAATTGTGTGTTCAAATGTATGTTTTACTGGGCTTCTGATGTTCTGTATGAAAGAGCATCACATATCAGCTAACAAAAATATGTTCTAATCACATTTTGCTAATGTTCCTATTAAGGTAAAATGTCATTTCTGAATGTGATGTTTAAAAAACTACAAAACTGTTGCATGAGTGATGTATAAATAATATTTTTGTGCTAACATTTTAATAACATTTTTAAAGACCAGAAAGTTCTGATCTTTAATAATGTTCTAAAAACTATAGCACAAAAACATTATTAATACATTGTTCATGGAATTTTTTTTTTTTTTCTGAAACATTTTAGTTGGATGTTTTTCTAACATTTTTTAGATGTTATTACTTGTTTTAGAATATTTAGAGATTAATCAAAAGTAACAATGTTTGCAAAATTATAAAATGTTCCTTCACTGAATGTTCACTTAAGCTAGATTTTTTTTAACTCAATGGGAATTTTAGCAAAACATAGGTAGAACTTGTTTAATGAACCATCGTGCTATGTTTTTATCATAACTTTGAGAGAACCTTGCCAGAACCTTAGGCAAATTTCCTGTTTGCTGGGATAAAGGCTGCTGGGCCTAATATTTTAGTGTGTGCCATAATTGCAGTGAATGGGGCAGGTGCGTCATCCTAATGATGCTGTAAGCCAAAATGAACACTCCAAGTCATTAATAACGTCTTTGACATTTCCACAGAATATGCTTCAGTTTTTAATAGGTCTCTCAGTATAAATGAGTCCATTTTTGGTGGACCTGGATGACAAGTGGGCTTTGTTCACCTGTGACAGAAGGTCCTGGAAATTAGTTAAAGTTTGGCACAATCATAAGCCCTCTCTCTCTCCAGCAGTCATGGAATTAAATTAAGCCTGGCCAAAGCCTGGAGAGGATTTTGCGCCTTCACAGTCTCCAAGCGTCCCATACATGGTTGTGCTTCAGCTCGTCGGCAACATGGCTATGAATAAATCCTGTTCGTATGTAGGTAAGTCAAAACCTGTTGACATAATTGGCTATACAAGTGTTGACTGTGCTTTAAAATGCGAATGGTTGTGCTATGTCCGGATAACAACATGCTGTTGACAACAGTACACTGTACATGTATGATGATGAATAATATTTAATGATTTATATGACTCAGCGTGCCTGTGTAGGTGACATTTATTTGAATTTAAATTATAAATATTTATGACTTATATTTAGATATTACTTTAAATATTTTGTTTTGAATAAAATATAGAAAATTGTTCATGTTAGTGGTGTCGAATATTGTTTATGCAAATGAATTGCATTTTTTTCTATGTGTGATCAAAGCGCCGTAGGAAGGGCCTTAAACCTGTGTAGTCACATTTTTGGAGAAAGATTAATATAAATGTTAAATGTATGGATATTAATTGCTATTAAGACTTTACCGTTTCCATCAACAGAGGTGAATAACTGTGTTCTGAATGGAGTCAGCACTGCCTTGAGTGAGTCCTCCTCTATCTGCAGTGATTTAAAGGAAGTATCTGAAATTGAAGTCATGAACTCCATCAGCCACACATTTGATGATCCATTTGACATCATTGAAGAGTCTTGGCATCATGTGAGTAACCAGCTCAATATGTGGCAAATAAATTCAGTTTTCATGTGTTATAGTATAGTTGGCTATAATAGCACAAAAATTGAGCAAATAACAAATGCAACAACAACAACAACAACAACAACAGCCCCACTTTCCTAAGCACTTGTTGGTCGCTGTGCATGAAAAACTTTCCCGATTCAAGAGGTCATCATATGCAATGATAAAAATAGAGGTAATTTTGATCTACTGTAAAATTTAATCAATTTTAAAACGTTGCATGTCACTAGTGAGAAATGAAATTAGCTTGAATAAATTAATATTAATTACTTTTCTTCATTTAGAAGTAAGCACATTGTGCTCAGGGGGGCACTTAGCCTCCAGAATCCTAAATAGTAAGCGCTATTTAACAGAGATTCACGATGCAATAAACGGATGTTCGCGGAATGCTTTTTTTTTCTTCCTTTTCTTCTTTTTGGGTGTTGAACCTGTTGGCGACTCCATCTTTACGCACGCGCGGAAGCCCCTCTGGCGCTAATGATGCGCTCCGGCTCTTGGAGACGCGCAGGTATTCCTCCAGGGATAATTAGTCAGGGACAAATCAGAAGTTTCTGTGGAGATGCGTTCTGTTGTGCGTGAAGCAAAGCTTTGCGCTTCCCAGTCAACGCTGCCAAAATCAGACAGACGGATGGATTTCATGCTTTGCGAGTTCGATGGATAAACAGAGGGAAAGATGGATGGTGGCGTCTCTGTAGGGTGACATCTGATTTTCCAGGAACGCCGAGGAACTGTTGCTGTTTCTTATTGTTTTTGTGTTTTTCTTTAAGTGTGACAACATGCTGCAGACAAGTGACAACAAGATATTCGTGAGTATGCTTTTGATTTCTCGAGATTAGTACTACTAGAATATTAGCTACAATACTCAAACAGGTTAGCATTAGATCTACAGCCAGTAACTTGAATGAAGGATAACCCAGAAATAATGGCATCAATGAAAAGTGGCTATTGCCTTCACACTTTCAATCTAAATTGAAGTGTATTGAGAGCAGCCAAATTAAGAAGCAATAGTCTGACCTACATCTATCCTCACCATACTCCCTCCCCCCTTTCTCCTGAGTTGAATTTGATATGCACGCACACTGCTGATGAACACTGAGCCTGGGTACATTGTATTCTCCTCTCACCTGTACAGGTGGCCAATAACCTGATGGACATGGACCAGGACCCTCGCACACGGCTGTACTTTGCTGACGGCCGAAGGAAAGTGGACTATGTGCTGGTGTACCACTACCGAAAACGCTCCTCTGTCAGGGGGTCTCCTAGTCAACACAGACTGTCCATCATCTCCAATGGTAGTTATCCTTTAGGAGTAGAGGAGAAAGACCCAGAGGGAGGGAAGGATGAACCTGTGGAGGTGGTGGTGGATGTCGGACCCCCGGACCCTGCCGATGGGGAGAAAATCATGATCCGAGAGGAGTTCGAGGGTAATTTAAAGGACGCTGGGCTGGAAATTGAGCGCGATAAAGAGGTGAGTAGAAGCTGACTAGATCTTATTTGTTTGGGTTTTACTTTCCATCATTTGAGAATTAACTGATTTTGCTTTAGCCAGATGCATCTAATTGCGTTTTTGATTTTTGTAAGGACCACATCTGGTGTTGATTTTACAGAAAGCTGATCAGTTGAGTCGTGCCTTGTCAAAAAAACAATATCAGTCATGATCTTCAAGAGTGCCCACTTCTATTTATATCCTAGAAATGTTAGGAAATAATTGACTGTGAAAATTTACTCCAGTTTGGTTTTCAATTTTCATAAAGACTATTTACTTAACAGTGTATGTGTGTGCGTGAATTATGAGCTAGTCAGTCTTTCCAAGTCCTACTAAGCAGCCTAGTATTGGATAGAGTTACCATTTCACAGGGCATCAGACCAACTTGGGAATCATCCACGTATCATTGTTTTATGTAAGCCATTACTCTTAAAGACGGCCCATTGTGGAGTAATTGGACTGTATTTGTGTGGTATTATTAATGGTCCCAAATGAACTCTTCTTTATCTGTTGCTAGTGAGCTTGTTTTTATTTCGTATCTGGGGAATCAGGTTAACTCTCCTTACTTAAAAAGCTAATTGATATGCATTCTCGTCTAATGAAAAACTCTTGTAGACAATAGCAGAAAACGCGTTGTTATTGTGCATTTCTGTCTTTGTGATCATTGAGCATCTGTAGGGTGATTAGACTGTGAATGCTTGTGGTGTGAAGCCAAGTAAGATTATCAGGCTGGTAATAGTAGTGATTGTCTACTCTCTCTCAGAAGAACTGTGAACCAGCCTTTGATAGCACACTGAGTTAACTGTACCCTATCCTGAAAGGGACCAAATTTCTGCTCTAAATTTAACGCTTTGCTATTTGTCATTATTGTAAATGATATATTCCCCCTTTTTGAACTTGGACTGTGTTTTTATCATGCATCATGCATTTAAAAACCGGTATTAACCAATGCACTCCAAAGCATTGTTTCCCCATGGAAAACTTAGTAAGGTGGCAAGATGTGCCTGTAGTGACACGCTTTGTCATGATGGCTTTCATCATAATTATTATCGTGATCACTGAACCTTAATTCAACAGTCCTCTCCTGCTTTGTCTGAGCACAGTCATTACATGATGTTTTGCCCTGGCCGGTGTTTTCGAGGTATGCTTTGTGACCGCTACAAATACCTGCGGTCAGACGCTCTGAATTATTCAGCCAGTAAGTGAAGTTTGATTGAAGACAGTCTGAACAGGGACAGCGGGTCAAGTCACACCTTAGAACCACTTCTCACCTGGCGTGTTCCTCTTATCTCCGCACATCGTTATAGTTTACTATCACTCTGGCGGATATGCTATCTCAAATATCTTCAGGCGTTCTAGAATAGTCTAGTTTTGGTTTATTGTTTCATGCATGAGGTGCCTGGTGGATTGACTTTATAGAGAGTGAAGTTTTGTTTTGAATATCTTCAATGCTCAAGGGGACGTCGCTGCTGGAATCATGTTTCAGTGGCTGCGTTAGCTGTGTTTGTTTGTCTTAATAGCCCTGCTCTGATGGATAACATTGGCTTTCTATGGTGGCAATAAAAAACAAGCCTAAAAACAACAAAAATCTGAGGGACGATATGGTGAGGGAGCTTTTCCTGCATTTCTTTTGTAATTTGGCATCAATTTGCACAGCTAGTGATTGTTTTTTTCTGTAGGGGTCCATGGTGAAACAACCTGTCTATTTTAGGGTTTGACTAGTGCGCCTTTCTCAATGGTGTGAATATTCATGCATGATGCATTAACAGACAGTTTATTAAAGATTAAAGATTCAGCATTCTTATCCTCTTTAGATGTGTTATCAGCACCATTGCTGTCAATAACAAGTGAACCATCATCATGTTCGCAAGTCTCTGACGTAGAGTCTAGTCTCATGCCCTTGAGGTGGAGTCCAAATCAAGCTACATCTAGTCTCATTTTCAGTCTCATTTTTGATATATTGCAGGCTAATTTGAGTAATCTATAAATCCACTCAATAGAAAATGTCTTCTCATTTTCTGAATAGTAAATGAATGGGTAATTATGGTAACTAGTTACCATAGTTACTACTAATTGTTTTCCCTCAAGCCAAACTATGCAAAACCTACATTTAACATTATATATTTGAATTTTTCGATAATGCTTTATGTAGCATAATTTCAGATATGCAAGCATTTTCTAAAGTAGATGCCAGTGCTTATCTCATTATTATTTTCTTTAAGTTTTAGGGCATTAAACCAGTTTAAATTACCATGTTGAAATCTCACAAGATCTCACAAGAGTTACGGCATGCAAAAGAGACTCCCTTTTATCTGAACAATGTCTTCTTGTGGAGCTGAAGTCTGTTCGTAAGTCTTTAATTTGGAGTCGAGTCTTAAGGCAAACTATTTAAGTGTGACTTAAGTTTGAGTCTGAGGCTAGAGTTTGCATCACTGATGTAAGCCATGGATTTTTAGGATTGTATCCCTTCAGAGGAGCTGTTTCTCAACTCTTTGTTTGAGTTAATTATACCAAATCTCAAAGACAGGGTTCAACCTGCCATAAAGAACCGTTTCTGCTCACGGGTCTTCAGGAGCCCCTCAAATGTCAGTCGCACCCGGTTTCTGTAGCGATGGCTCCCGCTCAGACTGTGCTCAGATCGACCTAATTGCCTTACCCTGCTGAGATGAAATACTAATTGGAATATCTTATTCTAATTAACCTTCTCAGATCCACATGTTATTTTTATCTCTCCTTTGTGAGTGTGTGTGTGTGGAGGGGGCAGAGAAAAAACACCTGTGGTGTTGGAACGCAGGGGACGGTGAGGATGTCCTCAGGTTTCCATCATCTCTTTCTGTCTCATCACTCTCATCTCAATGTCTCTTTCAGTTTCATCTTCCTTTCTTCTTAACATGTGCTTCTCTAGATGGCATGGCTGACCAATGCCAGACAGATACGGTTACTGTCATCTCTGTATGGGCACGACGCAGCTTCAGTGTTAGGTTTCATGGCTACAACTTGCAAAAAGAGATCATTTCCTTACCCCCCAAGTTTATGTAATATATATAGCCCCTCTTTAGGGGCTCTTGGATGGGCTTGATGACAATCTGCCACTCTTTTGACATTGATACTGCCTATTCTAGGTTATTTCCAATTTATGTGTTTGTGTTTGCATGCTGTCAATTACCACAGGCAATAATTTCCACAGTATGTTTAAACGAATGTGAAATGCGGTTTAGTTGTTTTCTTTAAAAAAAAAGGCTTTTTATGTAATTTAAGTATTTGATTATACACAGTTGTTTACAATAATATTCATTTATTCATTTCCCACATTCTAGAAAAAAATGTGTTCATAGTAGTACCTTAAGGGTACATATTGCTATGGTTAGATGAGATATGAAGTTGTTCCTATAAGGGTACTGCCTTAAGGTAAAGTTTTTGCACATTTTGACAGTTCATGTACATATACAAAAAACGCGTCTAATGCCAAAGTTAATTTGATGTCTAATACCAACTTCAGCTGACGTTGTTATTTGTTGTTTTTAGGTTGTGTAACCAAAATCCAAGGTTAAGTCAACATCAAATTGGCGTCAAATACTGACATCAGACGGATTTTCATTCTCAACCAAAATGCAACGTCTGTCTGACGTCATGCTCAACATCAACTTGACGTTATATTGACGTCCTGTGCTTTCTGGGATGCTTTAGAACTATTTTGGTTTCTCTGATTGTATTTTTTAATTCATAATATGACACAAATCAAACTGGAGGCAGTATGTCAAGACCTTTCTTTTCAATTCTTTCCCCAGAACAAGGCTCATGGTCATGCTTTCATCCGACTACATGCGCCTTGGCAGGTGTTGAGCAGAGAGGCAGAGTTTCTCAAGATCAAGGTACCCACCAAGAAGGTAAGACACAGCAGAGCTCCCTCTTATTCTCAAGACAGACCCGAGTCTCTCAGAATGTCCTTATGCGAGTTCTCCACAAGCCCTCAGAAGTCCCTGCATGCGTTAAGTTATGTGTCTCTGATGTATGTAAGGGAGAGAGGGAAAAGCACAAATGACTGATGCTGATTGTTGGTTTAACGCTTTGCTGCCAATTTTTGACCGTACAAACTTTATCTCTTGTTCAGAGTTACGAGTTAAGGGAAGAAAAAGGTCTGGCCGCCACCATGAACGAAGTGTGGCGAAAATTAAATCAACCGTTCCAGCCCAAAGTACCCCATCAGGAGCAAGAACACAGCCGTACCAAGTTCCTTTCGCACTGTTTCTCCCGGGACAAGCTCCATCTGTGAGAACCTGCCGTGGTTGGGGTGACGTGGGGTTAAATGTCCTCAGGGGCCACATGGGATTTTGTTCCTTTTTTAGAGGACTTGACAGGATTTGTTTGATTGCCAAAGGAATCTGGGTAACTCATGGATGTCTCATCGCTAATTTTGGCCTTTTTGCAGGTACAACATCAAGTCAAAGGACACCTTCTTTGACAACGCCACAAGGAGCCGAATAGTAAGTCTATATCGCTTTGCTTGTGAAAGTTATTTTCAGCCAGAATGGTACAATGTGATACGTGTTCTTTGGATGTTGAGAAGAGAACAAGATGTACAAGAGGGAACAAAAGTTATTTGCTAGCAGCAGGAGACCGCCGTCTCTAGGCACCATTCTAGGAAACCAATTCTGCCGGGGTTTTTCCAGGAATAATTTTCAGGTTTCTTGTTTGCTCGTATCTCTCTCACTCTTTCTCTCTCACTGTCTGTCCCAGGTGTATGAAATCCTCAGACGCACCGCCTGCTCACGGACCTGCCAAACCATGGGTTAGTAATACATTAATCCATAACCTAAGCACGAACTAGCATTCGGGGAATCCTCAGGATAGTCAGGGCCAGAATGAGAGCTTTGGATGTGGGCACGGTGCAGTTGGGACAGGGTGCAACACAAGCCCATGCCATATGCTCCCTTGGACCGAGCCACCGCACAGACGGACCACCGGGGGCTACTGGGAAATCGAGGCTATCCGGCAGAACGGACGGCTTGGTGCTCTCTTTAGTTCTCCACCCGTATCCCTCCTTTTCTTTCCATCTCTCATACTTTCTCTCACTTGGTTTTGTACAAACTGAGTAAATTGGGTCATAAAGTTCTGGGATTGGGATCTGAATTGAAGCCGGGTCCATTGAGGTGGAAAGAGGGGGGGGCGATGGGTAGTGGTGGTCTTTCCAGCTTGTTGCTGGGGAGCTACTTTATTAATTGAGGGCTAATCACTAGTGCGTACGTGTCGTTCCTTTGAGGACTGATTAATTACTTTGATTAAAGCCTGTGTTCCACATGTCAGCTGTCTTCCGCCTTGAGGACTCAGGCTGCCGGCTTTCCAAAAGCAATGAAGTTGGGTCACTTTAAAGTCAAAGCAGTCGATCATTATTCCCGGGTATTTTAAGGTGCCCTCTTTTTTGCCTCACAGGTATCACCACATTGATAGCCAACGGGGTCTATGAGTCAGCGTTCCCGCTACACGATGTGAGTTGTTTTTTTTCTGGATTCCATTGCCATTTGTTCTGCTGTCAGGTTAAGTTGAAATGTGTTTTTGTATGATTACAGGGAGACTTCCACCCCAGTGGACAAGCTGAGGGGAAGAACGACAGACAAGTATGCTGCTATTTTGCTGAATTTTTATGCAATGAATCAGAAGGGAGAATGTGATTAAATTCTGTATTTTTGTTGTACCGGTTTCAGCTGTTACATGATGAATGGGCAAGATACGGTGCTTTTTACAAGTATCAGCCTGTTGATCTTATCAGGTAACTCTCAGATCACTTTGACACATTGCTTTAGATCAGAGATGCCCAAACCAGGGCCTGCGGCACAGATTTGGCCCGACGTGTCAGGATAAAATTGGAAAAACCGTGAAGCATAAAATTTAAAGCATATCTTCATTTCTAATTCATAGTTGGATATAATACAACATTTACTATTAGCACACGGTCCTTTGTAGTAAAAAGTTTGGGCACCTCTGATGTAGATCAATACTTGATTGATTGCTGCATGCAATGCACACTCCTGATGTTTTGTGTGTAACTTTTAGGAAGTACTTTGGTGAGAAGATAGGTCTCTACTTTGCCTGGCTTGGTGTCTATACTCAGCTTTTGATCCCTGCGTCTGTGGTGGGCATCATCGTGTTCTTCTATGGCTGGGCCACTGTGGAAACAAACGTACCTAGGTACGTGCCAATAAAGCCCACCGAGGGCTGGGCATGAGTTCCTGTTGTGGGTGGGCACGCGATAGCTGCCAGCTTGAGAGTAACGGACTGTGATTATATATAATATAATATATTCCGCTGATATTAAAGTGATAATTAGAATCAAGGAACATAGTTCTGGTGTTTATGTGGTTTCATCTGATTCATGGGACTAATTTATGCTAGAATTGCAAGTGCTTTAAGAATGTGCTCAGCATGCATTTGTGACTGAAACATCCCTGGGGAGAACAGGGAATATTGTGATCCTTTTAAATGTCAGTACTTGTTTGAGTACACAGTGAGTCAGACGGTATTATTTTTTGAGACCGCAGTGAATGTTTCTGTCCAGTACAGCTGCATTTTAAAAATAGCGTTGTATTTTTAATTGATACTTTAGACATTGGGCCACTCTGATGGATGAATACGCTGCACCATATCAAGGCCATAATTAATTAATTTTGTTGGACTGTTGCACGGCCGTGTCTAATTGTGTGCGTGTGTGTGTTTTTTGTGTGTGTTTCTGCCAGCCAGGAGATGTGTGACGAGGATCAGAACTTCACTATGTGTCCCCTTTGCGATCGAGCATGTGACTACTGGCATCTGAGCACAGCGTGTGGTACGGCGCGTGCCAGCCATCTCTTTGACAACCCGGCCACCGTGTTCTTCGCCATCTTCATGTCCCTCTGGGGTACGACTCAAAATTCCTCTCGTTTTATTATCTCACTGTCTATTGTTTTATACCATTATTTACATGCGTTGATCTGATGGTTTATACTGTACATCATCATATGATTAACTTTTAAAAATAAAGGTTCCAAAAGGGGGTTTTCATGGAAATTCTATTGAAGAGCCATTTTTGGTTCCCCAAAGAACCTTTCAGTGAACAGTTATTAAAAAACATAATGTGCAGTGGAAAGTGCGTATTTTAAATGGTACACCTCAGGACCTAAATGTTTCCAGTCCACTACACTCTAGCTTTGTTTTTGAACATAAGAATAACAAACCTAGTTTAGATATTAGCCACTTTTGTATATCTTTTACTTGAAGAGCTGCCTTAGATCTGTCATTCGGTCCTGTCGAATATGAGACCAGTTTGAGTGGCTAGCATTAATGTGCTGAAGTGCTGATATCTCCATAGTGATGGAGTTGAAGAGATGTTGAATGGCCAGAGAGTAGTGTTACCTCTTTCTATCACGAGCCCGGCTGATGGAGGTATTGTGAAACCGCTCAATTCCTGACACTGCCTTGTCTTTGGCACCTGCGTGGGGTAGCAGAAGCTATACATTATTAGTCATACTGAGACCCCCAGCAGTGTGTAGAGAGACTGCAATCTGTTTATATGTTGGTACTAAGATGTATTAATTAGCCATGCAATGCTGGTTTGAAGCACACACACTGCCTTGGTCTTGCTGTTTGGTTTAGTGTGGATTTAAAGGGATAGTTCACCCCCCCCAAAAAAAAGCTGTCGCCATTTATTCACCCAAAGCTTTTTGACTGTTCTTTCTTCTATGTATCATAGCTTTAGTTACTGAAATAGCTATACGTTTTTAATATAAGTCATATGGACTACTTTTGTAAGATGGAAAAGAGCATCATGAACATTCTGCTAAACATCTCATTTTGTGTTTGACTGAGGAAAAGGGATCATACATGTTTGTAATGATATGAAAGTGGGTAAATTATAACAGACTGTAATTTTTGGATAACTGTTTGCACAAAATGATAACCATTTGGCTAATTATGGTAACTCCCAAAACCACCAACATAACATAAAGCCTCTCAAATACCAACATAATTAAACATTAACAAGTCATCCCATTTCCTCCTTATTTGGATCTATCTATTTGAGCATTTACACTCCCTATACATCCCAGAGCAAAGCATGATGGGAAAACGTGTTCCTAGTTTACTTTAACACAACAAAAATAATACCTGAAATTTTAATTAAATGGATTGAGTAAATTGGCTGAACATGATAACATCTTGATAGAATTATGTTGGATTAACTTGTTTTATTTAAATAAACTGAACTAGCAGGATAATTAATTTTTTGAGTATTTTGAGTAATGGTCTTGTAAATGACATGTGATTTATCTTACATTAAGAAATGACACTTTGCCCCTTATAAATCATCTTTTGCTTTTCTTTTCCCACTAGGCTCATATTTGTCAGTACTCATTTGCTGAATGCCTCCTCTCTCTCTCTCTTTAGCTGCCATGTTTCTAGAGCACTGGAAGCGCAGACAGATCAGTCTGAACTATAGCTGGGAACTGACAGGCATGGAGGAGGAGGAGGTACGTTCACACACGTACATGGTCACATTGTTACTCACTACTCACTAGTGTTTGTCTGGATTCCAGTGCACTGGCCAAGAGCTGATTTCAATGACAGTGTTTCCTAACACTGACCAACTGAAAATGACTAACGCTGACTGTTATGTGATGCGACACAATGGTGGCGTCCCTATCCGATAGTATTAATGTTTATCCCCCAATGCTGTATGTGAATGTCCCCATGTAGTCTCAGCCAAAAATGGACTCACCAATATGTTAACTTGTTGTTTCTCTAAATGCAATCTTTCCCGCCAGGAAAAAGCGAAGGTTTGAGTTTTACGTTTGAAACTCTCTTCTTGCTGCTCTTTGAGATGTTGAGTCTTTGTGTCCTTGTGTTGCCCTGGATTTTTGACCTGTTTGAATGGTTTGAAACTCTCTGTCTGCAGCTGTCCACTGGGTCTCGCACGGAGTAGAAAGCAATTGCCTCTTTGTCCTTTTCTCTTTAGGAACATCCCAGACCCAAATATGAAACGATTCTCCTTCAGAAGAGACAGAGGAAGAAGAAAAATAAAAAGAACAAAAATGAGGTGGGTAGGCTGTATTTACCATTTTTTTATGCATTATGCATTTCATTAATGGCTGACTTAAAAAGATCTAAATATATTTCCTTTTGGCTTCTGGCTTAATATGCAAATGCTTTATTGAAAAGAGTCAAAAAGGGAACTGCCATGGTTGTAGGGGCAGATAGAGGGGGTGCCAAATGCTGTGGGCCTTTTTTTGCACACCCTTCCCATCATGCACTGCTCCGGCCTGGAGCATTTGGCACTGGCGCTTTGGGGCTCGTAGGCTGCACTTTGCGTTGGTGATGCCCAAGAAAAAAGGAAGTCATGTAGATCCGGTTTGGTTTCCGGAAAGCCGAGATTTGCATTGTTTGCAAGAGTTTTGCCCTCTATCGTCAGCGATTGTGTGATGGTTCAGATCTGTGTGTTCCAGCCTGAGAGAGGTGTGGACGAGAGCGGGGAACTGGGGAAGGACAAATGGAGGCAGAGGTTACTGTCAGCCATGGCAGCTGGGAATCCGGTAAATGGTGCTCTCTCTTTCTCTCTCTCTCATTCTCGCCTGCATCTCTCCAGAGCCTTGTTTCCACCTGCTTGTGTTACAGTTTCTATATTACAGTTGTCCCTAGTTGTAAGGTTGGAAGTTTTTTTCCGCTTTCAAACTGTGCGACTGCATCCTGACCCAGCAATCCAGCTCCGTCTTTATTTTGAATGTTCTTTTTCGTCTATTTAAATCAAGACACTGTAGGCAAAAACATTTTTTCATGCACTATTTGGGTTTTCATAACCCGTAATTATTTCAGACTAGTGGAAAGAAAACATCTAAAATACACTTTATAGTGTTTATTTTATTGCACTTCATCTATTGCATAGGTTTCATAAACAATATAGAACAATACATTGTATAGATTGAGCCATTGTTTACATGACTTTATACAAAATTTTATTTTTATAAACATGATGAACTTTTTTTTTTTATGGCTATTGACAGTATTTTCTGACTTACAGAGTAATAAAAAGACAAATCAAAAACATCCTGTAAAAACAAACTAAATCTAAACTCTAAAATGTTAATTTTGAAACTGGCTTTCTCCAATGTTCAGATTTCTGTTCTGGAAATTTAATTAGATAACACCTCATAGTAATTGAAAGTGCTTTACATATAAGATAATAATAAAATAATCACAGATGCAGAAGAAATAAAATTAGCATGCTAAATAAATTAATAAAAGCAAAAAAATTATAATGCTTACAGTTATATTTAAATTGATTAAAACAGTTAAGAATACAAAATAGAATGCTAATAAATTAGTATCTCATTTGCATACTTAATATTTCAGAAAACTCTCTGATTTTTTTATTAAATATCATTTTTTTTTATTCTTATTGTAATCAATAAACCTGGGAAATATGGTGATATCTACCATTTTTTTACCCTATTCACCTCGGATGTCTTGCCAAACAGTGTCACTTTGATGTAATCCTCCTCTGTCTGCCCTCTATTCTATTACCATTTCCTGTCAATAACTTTGAAAGAATGGCTCACGGCCAGATCACACAAGCACAGATGCATATTTAGTGAGAGAATTTGAGCCTGTTTAATTTGTAAATGGCTCATGTGTCTGTCAGAGGGGCTCAGCTGGGTGGGGTGGTCACAACGGGGTCGTCGGCATGAGCAATACGGCCATCTCTCATTGCTATAATCCTCTTGCTGTTGGACGGTGCATGTCGGGCTAATACAATTAGATCTCTTAGTTTGCTCTGTTGGTTTCACGTAACTGAACATTAGTCACAGTGTAACAACATTAAAGGTTTCCTAAGGTCAAGTGTAAAGTCATCGTTGTGCTCTGTTCAGTAGTAAATACTGCTGTGTGTAAAAAGCATATGTTCAGTAAATAAATATGTTGTCCAGGAAGTTCTCATTTGTTCACACACAAGGTGTGAGCCTTAGAGATTTGAGCATTTAATTTGGAAAATGTAGGTTGTGCTTGTCTGTTTGACATTACTGCTTGGGGGCTGTTGTTTTGCATGAAATGCGATATGGAAAATTAGCCCAATAAATTAGGACTTATTATTTGATACATGACGTGGCTTGTAAATAGGTATGCCGGCATGCGTAGCCTCGTTTCTCTGTGTGTGTGTGTGTGTGTTTGTGTTTGTGTGTGTGTGTGTGTGTGTGTGTGTGTGTGTGTGTGTGTGTGTGTCGTATTATGCGTCCAACTGTGTCAGTAGTTCAAGCTTCTTAAGGTTTCACAAGGTTTATAGAACATTAATAAGTCAAGCCTGGACTCACTGTGGGTTTTTTGGCCTTAAAGATTAGTTTTACGAGTAATAATAAAAATATAATAAAAATCTAAATTCAATCTGCTGGGAATTAAAATCTTTACCAGGCTGCTACAATGAGAGATTACATAAAAAAAACAGATTTTTTTTTTTCACTGGATTTGCTAAAGATTGAAAGGTATCAAATCTTATATAGTTAAAAGAAATAAAATCAAGGCAGTCTGTAGGAAGTAAACAACATATGCTTTAGCACACTCATGTCGGATTTCAGATTTATATGCCGATTAAATGCCAATTGAACAAAAACTTTATGCTGAATATCCAAGAAAAATGAACTATTTAAGATAAGTCTTGTTTGGCTTGAATATAAGCTATAATATCTTATGCAATTTTGATTCTCAAGTAAATCTTGTTTTAAAGATGTTTGCACATCATTACCAGGAAAAAAGGCAATCTTTGTTGTTTTGCTTACAGAAATAGTAGTTTGGGAAGTAGTGAAAAAAAGAAGAATGATTACAATGTCAATGTCCTTCATCTGTCTGTCTTGTGTCTTTCCCACTGGAAAAAAAATTATGAAAAGTTCAGCTACAATATTAGCAGTTGCTATGACCTTTATGATGCTCTCTGGACTCATTGTGCATCCATAGTCCTCATTAAAACTTGTTCAGCACAGGAGGCGTAATGTTGTGGCATACTTTCAGACCGATTCAGTAACCCCTCACCTAATCTGTCGCCTATTTTTTTTTTTTTTTTTTTTTTTTTAGGCCTTTGTGTCCAAGAGTCACAGATTTCCATCCATCACTCGCATTATGGCGCTTTTTCTCATTCTTATGTTTAGCTACTCTGTCCCAGATATCATGGCCCACGATCAGTCCTGACCTAGATGTTGTGCAGAACCTTAAATTAAGACTATACATCCTAATGACTTAATTCAAAACAGCCTGGACTTCAGATCAGTGCAGTTGGGGTCAGCCAGACGCCGTAAACAAGGCAATTTCTGCTTAATCTTCATGTGGGTAAAAAAAACACATAGTAGTTAAGTCATTATTATTATTCAGCACATACTCACTGTCAAGCAAATACGCAGCACTCACCAGGATCCAGTTGATGCTCATCAATTTCTGGAAGCAATGTTGTGGTGGAAAAACCACTGCCCCACGGGATTTTGTGACTGAGCACTGACAGACCTCCCCATGTTTCTCACAGCTCATTTGTATTGCCACAAGACCCCAAAACCCCTCTGAATAAACCAATAAATGCTGGAAAGGCAGTAAGTCTGGTGAAAACCTCCAGATCACTCATTTAAAAGGGCCACATGGTACGTGTGCGGTTTGGGATGACTGCGAAGAGAGCGGTTGATGAAAGGTATTGAGTTCAGGGAGTTAGAAGGAGAATGTGTCTGCTTACATGCTGAGTTTGTTAAAGTGTGGCCTTTTCTGCAAGAGACTTGTTGTTATACAGATCTTGTGCAGTTTGCGACACAGGCTGGCCAACAGAGCGCGCTAGACTCCAGTGCATTTGTGTGTATACAGTCTATGGTGTATACGCACGGGTGTGTGCAAGCGTCCTCCCATGCCGGGCTGAACGCCAAACCTCTGAATTAAGCAAAGTCCTCACATCTCCATGGAGACACGGGCACTCGAATCCCACTCCCTCATACGCTCGGTTGGGTTCGCTCTTATCTTCGGCTCTTTAAAAGCCTTTATCGCATAACTATGTCATCTTGGCAGCTATCTTTAGGCCACATTAGTGACGTTTGTTAATAAAATGCAGCACACCCTTTGAATGACTAATTTTAAAGCAAAATGTTTTCATCGCCTCCAGAAGCAAAGTCAGGGAACATTCCTCATTATCTTTCAGGAGGAAAGTTGCATTTGCTTTCTGAAAATGTGCATCTGGCTGAGGAGGAGAAGATCAAATGTTTGGCCTCTGACTGAGTTGTTATTTGTGTTTTTTCAATGCAGATTTATTAAATTCTGCATTCAATTCCATTCACTCTGGGTCCAAAGGATTAAAACCGTCTTAGGACAAAGATTGAAAGGTTTGTGGCATGAAATCTTGGATATTCAAAAGATATAAGATAGAGGCACTAGAAAGTAAACAAGATATTCTTCAGCACACCTCTTTATTGTTCTTCTCGTGTCCAATATCAGATTTACCTGCCCATAAATGTCATGTAAAACCCTGTATGCTGAATATCCATAAAGCAAGATACATTTACTTGAGAAGCAAAACTATGTAAGATAATAACTCTTGTTTTCATCAAATATATCTTGAATTGTCTGTTTTTGGTACTTAATTGGCTAATTCTAAAGTATTTTAAGCATAAACCTCTTTAATTATACTAAAACATCTTGCAATAAATAATAAAACACTTAAAATCTTATGCAACTCTTATGCAAGGAACCCTGTATGCTGAATATCCTTAAAGCAAGATGAATTTACTTGAGAAGCAACACTATGTAAAATAATAACCCTTGTTTTCAGAGAATATATATCTCTTTTTTTTTTTTTTTTACTTAATTGGCAAATTCTTTGTCTTTTAAGCATAAAATAAGTAATAAAACACTTGTGCAATTCTCATGCAAGGAGAGTTTTGTTTGCTTTCTGAAAGTGTGCATGTGTTTTATTAGTGATGATATCGAAGTCTGAGCAGGAAGTCTGGGACATCTAATACGCAATGTTGCATAATTTAATTTTCCTTCCGACTTTAGATGTCATTCGTCCCTGATTCAGTCTATGGCCCGGTGTGTTCCTGCTCAAGCTGTTTATTAGAAAGATCACGCTGATCTGAAGCATGTAGGTTTCTTTGTGTGTAATCCTGGTCTGGTGGTCGTCCCAGATCAGAGCACAGAGCTGGAAGGAGATGAGAGTGTGTTTTAAAGAGATTTCAGATCTGTCAGATGGGGCTCACATCAGATTATTCCCTTCTGTACCCGACGCCCAAAAGACAATCTTCAGTCAAGCCTGTCTTAATGGACCTTTGCCTGGTTTAAAAACCCTAAAAGCTATTTTTGTCAGTCCACCAGCCTGAAATATTCGCTAGTAAACTGTGTGTGATTCTAACACAAATGCAATGTTTTCTGTACTGTATATGGCGGCTTACGTGTTCTTGGTTGCTAGCGTGGGCACTGGCGTGGTTCCGTTTCTTGTTCTCTTGCATCTCTGGCTTACAGTACATTCGGAGGGTGGGGGGTTGAGAGAACGGGGCGTACGGTGACGTCAATGTGAACATGGCATTTCTGCAAAGCGGCATATGGCCGTGGAGGAAATCCCCACAGTGGTGATCCTGTCACTAATTTCCCAAAGGGCTTAGCGTGGGCCCGCTGGGACGCTTGTATGTTGTCCGACTGAGTATGTGTGTGTTTCTGAGAGAGCGTGTGGCAATCATGCGCTAACAAAACCCGAGCCCATTGACATTTTCATGTCTGTTGGGTAGATCAATGTGATGTCAGGTTGACATGAAGTCTAATCAATGAGAGTTTGTCGCATCACAAAAGTCCTGAAGTTTGCAAATGTGTTAGTTCTATATATAATCTAAAAAAGAAAGGTTCCAAAAGATTTTTTTTGCAAAGATTCCATAGAAGAACCATTTTGGGCTCCATAAAGAACCTTTCAATGGACAGTTCTTAAAGAACCATCTTTTCTCAGTGTGAAGAACATTTTAACAATCTAAAGAATCTTTTGTGCAGTGGAAAGGTTTTATTGCTGTTAAAGAACTATAAAGTCTTTTGAGTAACATTTCTGCAAGAAACCCCTAGACAGCCAAAATAAAAGACAAAGAGGGTTGCAGAGCATCTTGAGTTAAGCTCAAGGAAGCGATTTTCTCCATCCAACAGCTGTTGTATGCAGGGGCATCTGTGGAAACCCACATCTGGGTAGCGCTCAGCCTACTTCACTGAGCTGTTAAACTAATCCAGTGATCTATATCCACTATATAACAGACAGACACTGGCTGCTGTCCTCGGGCCAGTATCATGCATGCATATGACCACACGTGAACCATCTAATGTGTCAATCAAACCTTAAATGTAAAATCTCCTCAGTTTCTTGATTGTATCAGTCAGTTTCAAAGGTTAAACATAAATAAATATATAAATAATCTTTATGCATTTGGCAGATAGTTTTATCCAGATTGCATTCAAGGTACACATTTAATAAGTTCATGCATTCCTTTTTTATATACTGAAGTATGTTTTTAACCAAATAGTTTGACTTTGGATATCTGTATCCTTTGTATCTCAGTTTATCTGACACATTAAATCTGCAAATTAAAAATAAAAAAAGTGTTAATTATTTATTAACAATGCCACCTGTCCTCTTCCTCCCTCTCCCTTTCTGTTTTTACAGTGGTATGATGTGGCTGATTACATAAATTATTAATTCCATTCCTCTGCATTCTTTTGTCAGGCATCTTTTGTTATTGTTATTTATTGATAAGCTCGCACGGAATCTGCGCCTGCAGAAATCCACAGAAAGATCCACAGATTTCAGTGGAATTCGAATGGCCCACATTTACAAAACGCTACAAATCCTTTTGCCCTAATACATTTTACCATGTTTACATCCATTACACAGATTTTCCTTCACAAATAAGCATAAAAGCTAAAAAAAAAAAGTCTCAAATTGGCCTTCTTATTACATACTTGTGGCACCTCACAGCATATTTGTGGCATTAGCTTCAAATATGCATCTCTGCTTGTCATTGTGCCAGCGAGGTTTCGCAAGAACTTGGCCTCTTCTGATATTAATGCATTTTAAGAGGATATCACAGCCTGTCACTGAATAGCACCATGCATCTGAATGAAGAGTCAGTTACTGGAAAAACCACAGACCTGCTGCAATTCCTCTCATTACTGGGTGAAGGGTTTGTGAGCCGAGCCTGTGGATTATGATTAACGGCACAATTGCGTGACCCACATTCGTTATTCTGGAGACCCTAAAGCTGTGGCATCTCGAAAGCTGTGCCATTCATCAACAAATATGAGATGGGCTCTGTTTCAAACCCTAAATAGACAGAAACATAGGCATGCTCCAAATGCAAAATCTGTTCCCAGTAGACAGCAAAATTGCATTTTGTCTAAATTATAATCATGCAGCATTGCATCGTGCACAGATTATGTAATAACAGAACGCATTGCAACAAAGCTGAGGGAGATGTTCTGTTCATTACTAAAAAGCATCAATAATCATTCCATCTAATTAAAACCAAACTATTTCAGCCAGTGTTTATGTGTGCTTTGTATTTGTGTGCATTTTGGAGTATAAGTAGCTTAGCAGCATTATAACCACAGATTGTTCTGGAGAAAGAACGTTAAAACATCAAATAAATCACTTTTGGTTTCCTTTCAGTAAGCCTTATAATAGCTACTGCTAGTAAACAGTAAGAACTATGTGTGCATTTGTTACTTAGAAAAACTGGCTCTAATTTCTTGTTAAACACTCTTTCGATTGTAATGATGCTTTTGTAATGACATTTTTCTATGACTTAAAAGGAACATAAGCTGCTGTTTAACATTCCTGTGGCCTGCTAATTCATTTCACGCCGATTTCTACAGAACTAAATCTGAATCCATTTTTCTGCTGTATGTCATCTAACACGTATTCCTCAGAGGGACATACCTCTTGATCTGCTCTCCAAAGCTTGACAATGAAGGAAGACTGAATCCAAGGGGAACAGACCACCCTCAAGCCACTACTGCCTGTGCAGCCAAGTTTAGCGCACGCTGTTGTTGTTGTTGTTTCTGGCTTGATTAGGTTTGATCTACGTGGAAATGAGGCATATTCAGGTTGCTTTGGTCATTAAAATAGGTTCTCCCTGTTGGCCGGATGTTTTAAGATATGATCTATCACCTGAATGTACAGAATGTAGAGAAGTTACTCTACAGGAAGGCCAAGTGTTAATGGCCTTAATGTTGTCATGTTTTTACAAGTGGGCAGCCAAATTATTTCCCCAATAGGCTAGTTCTGAGTCACTATTGAGGATAAAAAAAGCAAATAAAGAGGCACTGCAGAAACCGAATTGCATACAGAAAATTGAAAATCTCAAACAATTTGAATATCGTGAAAAAGTTAAAACTTTTAAAAAAAGTGAAACTTTCATATATTTTAGATTCATTACATGTAAAGTAAAACATTTCAAAGTTTTTTTGTTTTAATTTTGATGATTAGAGCTCACAACTCATGAAAGTCAAAAATATTAGAATATTTCCTAAGATCAATCAAAAAAAGGATTTGCAAAATAGAAAAGCTCAAGTTATGTAAAGGTATGTTTAAAAGTATGTTAATTTATGCACTCAGTACTTGATCGGGGCTCCTTTAGCACAAACTCCAGCATCAGTGAGGTGTGGCATGGAAGCGATCAGCCTGTGGCTCTTCTGAGGCACTATTGAGTCTTCGGCTCGTCTGGATTGTTGGATCAACTGTTTCTCATCTTTCTCTTGAAAATATCCCATAGATTTCATATGGGGTTCAGGTCAGGCATGTTGGCTGGCCAATCAAGCACAGTAATATCATGGTCAGCAAACCACTTGGAAGTGGTTTTGGCACTGTGGGTAGGTGCTAAAGTCCTGCTGGAAAAGGAAATCAGCTTCTCCATAAAGCTTGTTAGAAGATGGAAGCATAAAGTGCTCTAAAAATCTCCTGGTACGGCTGCATTGACTCTGGACTTGATAAAACACAATGGACCAACACCAGCAGACGTCACGGCACCCCAAATCATCACTGACTTTGGAAACTTCACACTGGACTTCAAGCAACATGGATTCTGTGCCTCTCCAGTCCTCCTCCAGACTCCAGACCTTGATTTCCAAATGAAATGCAAAATTTACTTTCATCTGAAAAGAGGACTTTGGACCACTGAGCAACAGTCCAGTTCTTTTTCTCCACAGCCCAGGTAAGATGCTTCTGACATTGTCTCTGGTTCAGAAGTGGCTTGGTAGCCCTTTTGCTGAAGATGTCTGAGCGTGGAGACTCTTGATGCACTGACTCCAGCTTCAGTCCACTCCTTGTGAAGCTCCCCCAAGTGTTTGAATCGGCTTTGCTTGACAGTATTCTGAAGCTTGCGGTCATCCCTGTTGCTTGTGCACCTTTTCCTATCCAATTTCTTCCTTCCAGTCAACTTTGCACTAAATATGCTTTGATACAGCACTCTGTGAACAGCTACCCCTTTCAGTAATGACCTTCTGTGACTTGCCCTCTTTGTGGAGGATGTCAATGATTGTCTTTTGGACCATTGCCAAGTCAGCTGTCTTCCCCATTATTGTGGTTTCAAAAAACAAGAGATACCCCGAAGTTTATACTGTAGGGATGGTCATTTATTGAAACTCAATTGTAAATATTCTAATATTTTGAGATACTGGATTTGTGACTTTCATGAGCTGTAAACTCTAATTATCAAAATTAAAACAAAAAATGTTTGAAGTGTTTTACTTTACGTGTAATGAATCTAGAATATATGAAATTTTCACTTTTTGAAAAAAATTACAAGAAAAAAATAAACTTTTTCACGATATTCTAATTTTTTGAGATGTACCTGTACATGCATACTTCCATTAGTCATTTTAAATGTCTTTCTCCCTTCACAGACTGGACACGAGAAGCTAACATGGAGGGACAGACTGCCTGGATATTTAATCAACATTTCCTCTATTCTGTTCATGGTAAGCCTTATTCTTCCTGTCTGGTGCAATGTTTTTGTGATTGTCCATATTTCATTTGCTGAAATGACTTTCTCACTTATAGTATGGTTTGGTAGCTCCACAGTACAGCAGAGCAGTCAGATTTGTAATATCACTGGGGCTGCTTCAAAAATTATTGGTTGTGATCTTCCCACTATTGATGAGATCTATGTCTCACGTTTGCAGAAAAAAGGTTTAACAATCCTGAAAGACCCCTTACATCGAGCCAGACACCTCTTTGCGCCTCTTTCTTTAGGCAGACGCCTTCAAGCAATTAAAACTAAGTCTACATGTTTTCTGAACAGCACTTATTGTAGGATTGTTCATGCTCTCAATTCCTCTGGTATCTATGCATCTGCATTTCACTCCTTATAATTGATTGGATATATATATATATAGTTGGATTTATGTATGTGTATGTATGTGTTTAATGTATGTTATCATTGTTGATGATCGCACCAAGCAAATTCCAAACAACTAGCAATTATATATTTATTGCCAACTTACTGTTTGGCAATAAATATATAAATTTATTTTTTACTTCTCCGTCTTCTTTTCTCCATGTAGTTTGGAGTGACTTTCTCTGCCGTCTTCAGTGTCATCATCTACCGCATCACCATCTCCACTCTCATGGCGATGAGCCCGGATCCAGAGGTCAAGTCTAACGTACGGGTGACCGTCACGGCCACCGCCGTCATCATCAACCTGGTGGTCATCCTCATCCTGGACGAGATATACGGCATGGTGGCTGCCTGGCTGACAGAACTAGGTGAGATTTTAACACTGCCTTGTTGCTAAATTACCACTTTGGTCAACTTCCCTTCTTTCGGATGTCCTTTTTCCCCTCTTTGCCCATCCACATGACATGAATTTTTGATTGAGCCACTCCAGGAACGCTGGAGAAAACGTGGCTTGTCAGTTAGCCATCATCGAGATTTCCTTTACATTTTAATAAATGAGAGTCTATGTGGATATGTAGGGAAGGAAGGAAGCATGCAGGCCTGATAGCACTCCGGCGCCACGCCGGATTTCCGGCGTACAGACGTGTCTGCGAAAAAATAAAATAAAAATGTTTGCGTGATCTGGCAATTCCCAAGATCTGAGAGGCGCTTTCACTAAACCACACCAGTAAGCCTACTTCAGCCAATCGGTAATAAGGTAGGGGCTGGTCTTGGGTTTTGGCCATTCAGATTGATTCAGCAGTCACTCCACGTGCGATTTTGTTTTGTGTTTCCCCATACACTACGACAGTGTTTCCCACACTGGCAGCGTGAAACGTAGCCAAAGTCATGGAGTGCAACTTTATGAAGCCAGGGGAAGACACCAAACTTGTCGATAAAGACATAAAGAATAAATGGCGCTGGTCTTGGATAGAGGAGGTGGATAGAGACGAAAAGCCCTTTGGAAGCTGGTGTCAAAAACTCCGGCAACCAGGAGCATGTTTCTGCACTTTGTGTGCAATGAAAATATTATATGGAACTAGCGGGAAAAAAGTGCTGCCACGGCACGAGTTAGACCCTAGTCATCAAGCAGCTGTCCGAGCAATTCAACACACCTCACGTTTGCCGGGGGCAACAGCCACAGCAGATATCCGACCCTCAATGACCGATCGCGTGGCTGATTTCAAAATTCGCTTGTGCTCCTTCATTGCCGAGTTTGATCTGTCGTTTACAATCGCTCATCCACTCGTCACTTTGTGTCAGAAATTAGCGGAGGATAAACTCGCCCTTACGCATCTGTCTGTCTCGAGACAGCATGCGGGCTATCTTATTACACACGGCATCTCGCTAGAATTTAAAAGAAATCTGTCCGACAAGCTTAAGAATAACATGTTTTCACTTAACCGATGAGGCCACGGACAAAAGCATGGATAAGATTCTAAATGTACTGGTCTGATTTTATGACGAGGATGCAGGCAGTGTGAAAACACAGCACCTTGCCAGCAAAAAGGTTAATGTTGCAAATGAAAAGGGGAGGTTCTGCTAACCCAAGAACCTGTTCAAAAAGGAAAGGAAGGGAAAAATGTTTTTTGTAGTAAACTGTATTTGCTTATTTTTATTTATTTTCTCACTGTTTTTCAGTTCTTGAAGCACTTTAAATTATTGCCAATTATTGTTCTCTTAATAGCAAATGGTTTTGAATAAACAAATTGAGTGTTGTATTACATACGGTTTTGTTGCACTGTAACTGTTTCAAAAACATATTTAAAATAAATGGTGCATATTTAGCAGAAAAATGAATATCTCCTTGTTCATGCCCTTAAGTCAATGGTTAGGCTACTAATCAGTAAGTAGTTTACTTTGGAGTATTATAATTGCCACCCACTGACCTTTCTTGGTATGGCTGTAGTATCTGTAGTCTCAGTATGCTATACAAGCAATAAGTATGCAGGTAAAAGTGACTAGTTAAAAGCAGGGACGGATTAATGAACAGGCCTACCAGGCCCAGGGTCCCAGGAGCGCTGGTGCTCTACACAAAGATGCTACTGTAATATAGGCTTGTATTGGGTTTGTTCATCTCATGTCTGAATGAGGTCCATTTATATCCACAAAAGTCACCAGAATCTATCATTTAAGGGACTATTTATCAAAATGTTCTCCCAGGGGAGCACACCCCTGGATCCCGCTTGCCAATTATGTTGATCAGGGCATATATCTTGGCTTAGGGGCCCGCTTACCTCCCAGGGAAAAAAGTTCAGGCTCAGGATTTTTTTCTACTATCACCCCTGAGCATGTGTTATCATCTCGTGAATAAGACATAGATTTTCCCATACTTCTTTGATTTTTCTCTCTTAAAGTCTGACCACATGCAGTCTGGCTCACCCTAATGCTTTAACCTACTTCCAAACTCACCAGTTCATGCTTTTTCATGCCTGGATGAGCGCCGGGGCATATCCCCAGTCACTGTAGCCACCTGATCCGGTCCGTATCCAGCCCAGATGGTCACTGCAGTCACCAGATCCAGTCCGTATCCAGATCAGATGGTGGATCAGCACCCAGAGACGACCTCTACAGCCCTGAACGTCAGCGGAGACCAGAACACCGAGATGAGCCCCAGAGACAGATCCCCAGTGAGGACCCCGTCACTGAGACAGCCATCGGGAAAGACCACTGGAACCAGTTGAGCCCTTACAATCTGACTTTACTGCAGTTGGAATTGAACTGCTGGTTCGTTTGGCCAGAGGAGAACTGGCCCCCCGACTGAGCCTGGTTTCTCCCAAGGTTTTTTTCTCCATTCGGTCACCGATGGAGTTTTGGTTCCTTGCCGCTGTCGCCTCTGGCTTGCTTAGTTGGGGACACTTAATTTCCAGCGATATCGTCGACTTGATTGCAAAGACACTATTTAAACTGAACTGAGCTGGATGATGACATCACTGAATTCAATAATGAAATGCCTTTAACTGAATTTTTTTTTTTTTTTTATCTTTTAATTTTACATTATTGACACACTATTTTCCTTTTTTGATATTGTGCAGTTGCTTTGACACAATTTACATGGTTAAAAGCGCTATATAAATAAAGGTGACTTGACTTGACTTTTTATACACACACACACACACACACACACACACACACACACACATATATATATATATATATATATATATATATATATATACATATATACACACACACATACCAGTCTTACTGGAATTTGGGCTCTCTTTTAAGAGTGCCCTGTTAATGAATGCTTTGAAATATGGTGAATGTATTGCCAAAATTGCTTTCTGTAATCTGTCGTGGCAGATTAAGATTTAGGGAACAGCACAAAACGTATAATCCCGACCCCAAATGTAACCATATGGTCTTCTGAAAATCAACCTGTTGAACAGAAGTTGCTAAACAGAAACATGTTGGGAGAATTTTCCAAGCCACCCGTGTTTATAATACTTGTCAGAACAACAAGCTTTTGAAATGCTATGCAGTTTATCCATAACATATCTGTTTAAATCCAAAATAATTTCATTCATGTGTCTGCAGAGATCCCTAAAACGGAGACCAACTTTGAGGAGCGTCTCATTCTGAAGGCTTTCCTCCTGAAGTTCATGAATGCCTATGCACCCATCTTCTATGTGGCCTTCTTCAAAGGGAGGTGTGTGCTTAAATTAGACCACAAAACACCGTAGTTAACTGCAGAAGAACGAGAAAAGCACACAAACCCACACATATTTAGCCTCTAGCACAGTAAACGTGAAGACTGAATGCAGCACAAACATCTGGCTTCAAATAAGATAGGCATGTGACCCTTGGCACTTCCTTTCTTGGTTCGAGACAAATCCCATGACCCTTACTAGTGTTTTTTTTTTTTTTACAGGTTTGCTGGCTGTCCCGGTGACTACGTATATGTCTTCAATGATTACCGTATGGAAGAGGTGAGTACAGTTTTGCTTTTCTACTTCACGGTAAAGCACAACACTGTGTTCTTGTCGGTAAAAGAGTTTTGAACGTTTGAAAAAGAAGAAAGGAAGACTGACAAAAATATTATTTTACAGTTGTACTAATCAGTGTTATTTTAGTGTTATTGAGGATACTATTACAATTTTTATTTATATTTTGAATCAGTTTTTAACCATTTTTACTTTAATTTTAGTTAATGTTTTATAATTATTTTGTGTTTTTGTAATTTTTAGTATTTTGCTTGCTGAAATAAAAAAAGTTGTTTATTTTATTTCAGTAAATGTCTAAATTTCTTAAATACTTTAATAACTTAATACATTATAAATACAGTAAAACATTACAATAGTAATATTTCAAATTTTGTTTTTTATTTAATAATAATAAGGACCATAAAAACAATATAATCACATTTTAAATCACAAAAAATGACCCCTCCCCCAAATCCTGCAACCCTATTCAACGTGACATTGTCAAAACATCTTGTACGCTTTCTTCCCAGTGTGCTCCTGGAGGCTGTCTGATTGAACTCTGTATCCAGCTCAGTATCATCATGTTGGGGAAGCAGCTTATTCAGAATAACATCTTTGAGATCGGCATTCCGTAAGTTCCCGCTCCTCTCCGTGGATCTTATAAAACACTCTGTCACTAAACACAATAGCTTTTCTATCTGGAAACCTTAGAAAGATCATTCCTTCAGATAAACAGGAAACACTGTTCCTGTTAAAGTTGGACGAGGAAATCCCAGGATAGTGAGGTGGACTTTGCTGTCACTGTCTGCTCCAATGCCTTTCTGCCTTATTTTGCTGTTTTTTCCTTTCTTCAATTCCATTTACTCCCTCTTTGCACACAGGCAAACTTTCTGGCATGCCTCTCCTTGTACTCTAATATGCTGGATTCCTGTCTCTTTTCACATGTTTGCACAAGCGGTGCGTCATGTCAGTAATGAACAGGTTTAAATGCAAATCAGTGTGACTGATGTTGATGGAATATATGGAGAGAAGTTTGTACTTGCAGCACATATAAACAAATTATCACAGGTGTCATTTGTGCTGCAGAGTGACTAGTGTGTATGCATTAATGCACGAGCATACGATTGCAAATATCTGGGGCGCGATTTCCCCTGGGTGCAGAAATGAACCTTTGAGTCTGAGTGGACTTTCCATTTTGTGGAAATCCCTATTTAACCTACTTCTCCTCGTCCTTCACAAGAACACCAGTTAATTTTTTCTTCACATCCATTTTCGTGCGGATCTCTTTGATGAATGATACACTGAGTTGGTTGTGAGTTATCTGATAAACATGAACGCTTTCATTTATGATTCCCTGTATGAGTGCTTTATCTCCACATCTTTGTCACACGTTTTGGTCGATTTAAACTCGCACAACTGGCCAGAATCACTCAAGGAACTCAAAAGGAATGCCTTTTGTTCCCTGCTGCTCATCTTACTCCTAGATGCGACCCTAAAACATCTATTTACGAGCTACAACAGTAACTCGCTTCAGTTGAATGACAGCTACTCCAAATTCACTAGTCTTTTATGACAGCTCAGATTTTTTTGCTCTTACTCTAGTTGAAAACCATGTGTGAGCATGTAAAAACACTCCAAGTCTTTGGCATTTTCCGCAATGTTGTCATTGCAAATGACCTTTCGATCTCCCAGTTTTACCTCAGAGTTCAAAAGTAGTTAATTTAATCAAAAAAGCAATGAGAGGAGAACAAAGTCAAACCCATTCTCCTGTTAAGTTCTATAAATACTCACCTTAATATATATATTTTTTCGGGGCGGAAGGCACAAAAGTGGACTTTGGTGCCAACGTAACATGATGGAGGTCAGAATGACTCAATATTCCCCTCACGCAGAGACCTGACCTACTTAACCGATCTAATCTCCCCACAGACCAATGCCATACTACGATATTACACTAATGTGCATGCAAAAAACAGAGTTATGTTCAAAAGCCCGTCATTTTAAAGGGACAGTTCACCCAAAATTGAAAATTCTGTCATTTCTGGCTCTCAGGTTGTTGATAGAAAATCTGTAAGAGTTTCTTTCTTCTTTTGAGCACATGAGAAGATATTTTGAAGAAGGTTTGTAACCAAACATTTGACGATAGCTATTGACTTCCATATTATGAAAAAATACTATGGAATTCAATGGCTACCGTCAACTATTTGGTTACAAACATTCTTCTAAGTATCTTCATATCTAAAGAACGAAACTCAAGGGTGAATAAATGACAGAATGAAAATTTTTGGCAGAACTATCCCTTTAAAGTCTGTTTTAATTGTAGTTGACCAGTTGTTGTTCACCAGTAGGGGTTTGCATGTGACACATTCTCAAATGCAAATGCATTTCAACAGCTGGTAAACGAGAGCTTTATCACAGATGGAGGAAAGCACTTATGATACAAAGTTGTGCATTAAAAAGTAATGTGCTGGAAAAGGCTGTAGTTTTGGAGACTAAATAATGCAGCAGATGCATTTGGTGGGTTTTATTGGGAGCGTTAATAGACGGGTGGACCACATGGACCACATTTCGTCCACTATTTGGCTAGTCCAACGTGAGCTGTCATGCTCTCGCACTTGCTTTTCTGATGAGGACTCTACAAGCACAAATCCTTGAATCTAGAGTGAAGTCTATGCACATTCCTTCTGTCTTGGAATAAAACCTCAGGTTAAATTGGATCAAAAGTACGTTGTCGTCGTGATTGCATGGCAGTAATTAACACGATTGCTGGTATGCTTTTATGGTGATTCATATCCTGCTACATTGAGTTTTTGAATTTTACAACATGGGTCATTAGTTCTAATTTCCTATTTTTCAAAGCGACCTTTTCTTTGTGTCTTTGAAATCCCAGACTGCTTAATGGAAGTTTATAAGAGGATTGTCTTTAAACGTGAACGTGCTCCAACACTTTGGGAGTTATTTATGGTCACCTGAAGGTCCTGTGATCTTCACTTGCTTTTTTAGGTATTGGTGGCTCCTACACATTTAGGACCTCTAGTCAAGCTGTCTGTGTGTTTTAGCATTGAATTGAGAGATTTAATAAGCTCTGTATTGCTTGACTAATCAACAGATTTGCTGCAGAGTTTTTTTTATTTTTTTTTTTAATATTCTGTTTGATTTTATTCTTTCAATGTAACCTGACTGGAACAGACAGTGTATGTGCGGTTTGAAGAAAAATCCAAAACAAAGCGAACAGCTGTGCACAATAATGAGATTTCCAGAGAGTTCTTCCGAGTCTTTGGTGTATGTGTATATAAGACGCACCGGTCTGTCTCCTGTATGCCCCTTCGTGAGGTTATACCAATAAAACATGGAACGTCTGGCCAGGATTCATGCCACTGAAAGTCCATTCACATGCTAGATCGCTAAACTGAATCACACAATGGAATTTAAATTAAGTTAAAGCTCAGAAACCAAAAGCAAGTTTAATATGATGTTAGAAGAACAATTTCCTGAAGAAAATGTGTGTTGTTTGTGCAAAAATCACAGCAATAATGCTAGAATGTGTATTTATAAAATGTAAAATAATTAAAATGCAATTTATATATTAGTTTACATGAATTTACTATTTTATATATATATAAAAATTAATATATACATAAAATTATAAATTCATATACAGTACATGTATAAATCACACACACATGTAATTAAAATTTATGTTTGTGTCTGTATGTGTGCAGTTGTTTGCATTTGAAAAACCACCAACTCTGTGTACAGTATAAGCAATAGTAATAGTTATGTTAATATAAACAAAGCACACGATATGTCTGCATAAAATTTATATGCAGTTCTTAGAAACAAACCTAGCATTTGACTTCAGCTGCAAGGTCAAGTTTATAGCAACGGTTTGTGTGTTTACGTTCTGTCTCGCACTCATTCTCCCTCTCATTTCCCACTTTAGAAAGCTGAAGAAGCTGTGCCGCACACTCAAGGACAAAGAGCGGGCACCCAAGGAGATTGTGGAGCAGCCGGGTCGCCACCAGCAGTGGCACCTGGACTACGACCTGGAGCCTTTTGACGGACTCACACCTGAATACATGGAGATGAGTGAGTGGCACTCCACCCTGTGTAAAAGTGAAAGTAGAGCGTCCTCAGGATGAAACGTTGTGAGAAAACACCTGGTTAATCTAACTCATCCCCTTCGGCGGGAACCGCAGGATTTGTTGTCATAGGAATGCATAGGTTTCTAGATGTCACACGCTCCAGTGTTTTACGAAAGACACTCTGTTATTAGAGTTTGTGATGGTTTTAAAGGTCAGAATTATGAATGAATGTGAATTAGGCCAATAGCCCAAGCATTTGGTTTACAGCTGTGTTTAGAATCGGGAAAGGGCCTACATGTGGCTTACGGTGATACACAACTAACTGAGTGTTTATGTAAGTTGACATGAAGGCGTCTGCAAAAGATCTGAAAGCCTAGTGGATAAACAGCAAAGTTAAACATCTGAACACCAATGCAAACTTGCATTACTATTATTAATCCTGCATTTATACAACCCAATTATGCTGAGAGCTATGACGCCGACTGATGTTTCCTGACACGTTTGCAAGCCAATAAAGTTTCTTTCAACTTAACTCGAAAAACAGCTTTTCTCGAAATAGCTCTGTTGTAAATACTGTAGATTTTTTTTGGTTTTGCTATAAAAAATGTATGCAATTAATTCTGCAATTATATGATCTGTAGAGATTATTATGCTTCCCTATTGTGATTGTTGATTGAGTGGTTTGATGTGGGACGGTTTAGTCCCTGAAGTGCAGGCGCATTGCATAACTGTCTATCAGAGACCTGTGCGTGATAAAACTTGCGCCTTAGTCTTTTCTCGAAAATGTATGGATGGTTTAATCCACTGCCAAGTAAAACAGATTTTTTATTTTTTCAAGTTCTTTATACAAGAAACGCTTATGAGACTCTTCAAATCAAAGAAACGATTGGGAGAAACCGAAGATGAGCTCAAGACCTTCAGTAATAACACTGGAGGGAGATCACCACCTACATACTGTGAAAGATATTCTCAGTGAGAGCGGGGGAATGAGACCCACTCGTATGGATGTTTTTGCAGGATACCCTCCAGCCTGATCTCTCTCGAAGCCATTGTTTGCATGTTGCACAGAAAAAAGCCATGTGTCAGTCAAGCCAAAGAAGGAAATGCAGTTTCCCACAAGACTTATGTTCCATGTGTTTTTGATTGACAAATAATCAGCTTTGTGCTTGACACCCGTGCTGATAATGTCAAGTTACTGTAGAAAGACACAGTCTGTTCCTAGAAAATCACCACATAAATTAAGTAGTGTTTTTTTTTTTTTTTTTTTACTTTCTATTCATCAAAGAATCTTGACAAAAAAGTATCTTGGTCTCCACAAAAATAACATGGATAATAATAGTAATTATTTCTTGAGCAGCAAATCAGCATATTAGGCTGATTTCAGCTTTGCATCGCAGGAATAAATTACATTTTTGAATATATTCAAATAGAACACAGTTATTTTAAATTGTAATAATGTCACAATTTTATAGTTTTTACTGTGTTTCTGATCAAATAAATGCAGCCTTGGTGAGCATAAGAGACTTCAAAAACATTAAGAAATATTACCGATCCCCAAAACTGGTGAATGGTTGCATAAAATCAATATTTAATCCTTAGTGTCTGGTAATAAACAGCAGTCTGACAGTTCTATCAGTCAAACTTCAATTTGTAATCCAAATGTCTCAACATGTAAACTCCATGTTTGTTTGTTTGTCATTCTGCAGTCATTCAGTTTGGTTTCGTGTCGCTCTTTGTGGCCTCATTCCCACTGGCTCCGCTATTCGCCCTCTTAAACAATGTCATCGAGATCCGCCTCGATGCCAAGAAGTTTGTCACGGAGCTTCGCAGGCCAGATGCTGTTAGGGCCAAAGATATCGGTGAAGACCTTTCATTTATATTTACACCACAACAATTCTCTTGCATTCTTAATCATACCCGGATCTGCTATTTTAACCTCTGCTTTAAATTGTTTCCTCACACAGGTATCTGGTACAACATCTTGAGTGGATTGGGAAAGTTCTCAGTCATCATCAATGTGAGTTTCTGTTCTGCTGTATAACTCTGCTGCTTACCACATGCTAGTCATATACTGTAAGTCCTCTTTATGGAAAGTTTATCATATAGAGGGATTCAAAAAGACCCCAGGGTGCATCATTGGTATTGTTTTCATAAGACTTAGATGACCAAGATACATGCTTGAATTCACATTATTCACGGACGAAATTAATTTATGTGAATGTCAATTTCTGTTCTAGATTTGTACAGATGTTCTTTCACCTGTACGGTTCGTTTCATCCATGTCTCTCCTACTCGAAATCCCCGGCAGATTTATTTTAATAGATGCGATGTTCCCAATATGAGAGGAATATTCTAGTAAGCCTTATGGTAAAGATCCTTCAGCTTCTCTCTGAACTTTCATTAAGAAAGCCACATTTACTCAGAAGCCAGACATCTGATTCACTCCAGCTGTGTTGTTCTTTTGGAAATCAAGTATTTGTTTAATGTTACAGCTATAAATTGCCTCTCCAATCCAATTAAATGCCACACATTACCGCTCAGCCTGAGAATTACCTTGAGTTTTATGCGTTTCTTAGTGGTCTGGACCAGTGTTATTTTAGTATCATTATAGTTTTTATTAATATTTGGAATTGATTTTTATATTTTCAGTTTTCATTTAAATTTTAGTTAAAGTTGTAGTAGTTTTTTCAATTTGATTTTTTTTTTGTAAATACGTCTGTCTAGTTTTTATTAATTTTATTTCAGTTTTAGTTATTCTAGAACATCAAGTTAAACTAAATTAAAATGAGAACTGTTGCGAAATAGGTTTTCAAATTTTATTTCAGTCAAAGTTTATTTTATTTTAGGTAACAATTAATTTTTTATGGTTTTAGTTGGGGTTAACTAATAACCCTAATCTGGATTTTGTTACGGTTTATGAAAGTTTTGCACTGCTTCTTGCTTTTTACATATTAATTGCATATTTTGATCTCTTACCTGGTATTGTATCATTTTAGGCCTTTGTCATCTCCTTCACATCAGATTTCATCCCTCGCTTGGTCTACCAGTACATGTACAGCGAGACGGGGACCATGCATGGCTTCATCAACCACACGCTCTCTTACTTTAACGTCAGCAACTTTAAACCAGGAACTGTGTCTTCCATCTCCAGTCTTGGCAAAGACATTACATTCTGCAGGTTGGAAAAAATGCACTATATTACTAATAATTATTAAGTCAAACAATTTATTGAAGGTCCATCTCCTGTGGTAAAATCACTGGGACGCACAACTGCCAATTCCTTTGATAAAACATGCAACCACGGACATTTAGTTCAAAACGGAATAGTAGTTTAAGCAAACTGATTGTTCTCATCAAAATGATTCTTAGTAGAACAGCACACAGGCCTAAACAGCCGTAGGATCCCTCATTTGCAGCTCTTAAATCGTATTTGAAATAAACATGTGTCGAAGCATGTGTATTCTTCATCAGATTTTTCCACACCTGCATGTGGAAAACTCAGATAGGAGGGCAAAACAAATGGTACAGTACGTACAAATACAGTCATAAACAATCAACCAGCCTATCCAGTTCAGCGTACTTAATTCAGCGGTAAATTACAAAGAACTGTACCACATAGGAAGGGTAGCTCGTCAGTTCTTTCGTAATTAGCTGAGAGCACAAATTAGCCAAAATATATAACAAACAGACACTCACATTTGGTTCTTTGGAAATCTTTTGCACTCTTCACAGATTCGTTATGGGCCTGGTAGTGAATAGACTTCTGTAGAATCTGACTGTCGTTCAGAAAAAACTCACACCTTTTGCATGTTTTAGATGCTTCACATTAAGTTTATATAACGTAAAGCATTTTACAAAATCGTAAACAGTTCCACAGAATTCTGTAGATTTTCCTTCAAAATCAGAGCAGAAAATGTGGAAGAGCATGCACCGGTCCTGTGTGGGCCTAAGTAGTTTTATAAACTGTCTTAATGTGAAAAATAGTTTTCTAATGAAGCGGTGCTGTTTGCTTGTGATGATAGTGATAGTAATTGTGTTCATCAGTTCTCTGGAAAGAATTATTTCCAGATCAGGATAGCAAACAGTGTTAAACCCTCACACTGAAGTGTAGGAAAGAGAGAGGGAGAAAAACCTCTAGATGGGACTCCATCACCCTGAAGTGTGAGATCTCACCACTGCTTTGATTATCTCGGGCAGCCTTCACAACACAGATCAGAAGCATGTCAGAAAAGTGCTTTTATCAAAACCGGTCTGCTTTTTATTCTCCAAGCACTTGAGGACGAGATTACGCTTGTTTTTTGCAACTCGGACCAAAGTGAAGTGGCAATCTGATGTCTGGGATCCTTTGACCCCCTGTCTGTTTGTTAAGAGGGCAGATAGATGAAGAGGGAGCAAGAGAGCAAGCTTGTCAGTGTTCTAAAATTGGGTTGAGGAACAAATCAAACCCATGTTTTTACTGCGCCATATTTGTCCTTTCTGGACTTGTATAACCAAACAAGGATTTCACCCCAGGGACCATGTCTTCAGATGAAGATATCTGACTGTCTGAGGAAATCAAAACCAGCCTAACACATTCCACGTAGATTACTGTATATGGTCATGAAATCAACGTCCTTAGTGGATTATTAAAGACTCAAGAGTTTACTTTTCATAATTCAAGGAAATCAAAACTTTTGGGAACAGCCTGCTCTAATGAATTAGGCCTGAAGATATAATCAAAATATGCTCGGTTTTCAATCATCCTCCTACTACAACTACTAGGGTCATTCTATAATTTAGGGTACATTTCATGTCCATTGATGATAATTCTATTTTGTTCTAACAGTTGAAATATTTGATCCATTAAGAGACATACTATTATCAGACACGGAAAATGAAATGTACCCTAAATTATAGAATGACTCGCTAATAAGTCTAAATATTTATTTTAATTATTTTTGGTGATCAAAAAGTAACAGCTGTCTGTGCATTCTGAACAGGAAGAAATCTACTTATACAAAGTAGTTGTAAAGTAAAACAACAAATATGCAATTCCTTCTTTTGCACTTAAAATGTCCTGTTGTATTGTTTTGCCCTTTGTAGCCTTGCTAGAAGCATGTGTTGAGCATGTGTTTTAAATTTTCTGTTTATTTTTATTGGCAACCAGCAAACTGATCCTTGCTGGAGATGAATTAGCCTTAAATGACTCGGGATGCCTATTCTTTTTGTTCATTTTAGGTACAAGGATTACAGAGAACCACCATGGTCGACTGAGCCTTACCAGTTCTCCAAACAGTACTGGTCGGTTCTAGCGGCTCGGTTAGGTTTCGTCATATTGTTCCAGGTACAAGCTCCTTTTTTACCATTCCCTCCCATCTAAAAGCCTAAAATAAAAGTTTTACTCCTAATGAACAACATAAAGTGACTATGAATGGAGGAACATAAATGTTCAGCAAATGCCAAACAAAAGCCACACAGTAGCTACCTCAGCAACATGAGAGCTTCAACCACATATAAATGATGCAATGTTTGCACATTTGGATTAACAGTCTAAATGCTGGTCAGAATAATTGCTGTAACTCAGTAGAAATGTCCTGCTGTCAGCAGCTGTGGGAGGAAACTAATTCTATTGAAATGCAATTAAACACAAAACCAAACAGTTAAAGTTATAGTTCACTCAAAAATGAAATGTCATTCCAAGTGTTGTTCAAAAATAAACATTTTTTGGTGATCATAGCTGTGAAGCTCTTAAAAGGACAAGAAAAGTGTGGTTTTACAGCATTGATAAATAATAAGAAATGTTAAATCAGCATGTTAGCATGATTTCTGATGGCTCATGTAACACTGAAGACATCACAGAAATGTATTCAAATATGAAACAATTACTTTAAATTATAATAACATTTTATAATTGAACTCTTTTTTTGGTCAAATAAATTCAGACTTGGTGAGTGAAGAGATTGAAAAATCTTTTCCGACCCCGTACTTTTGAACGGTGTGTTATATATAAAATATATATTCTTCTATATGAGCCTCATTATCAGGAAGTGTATGTACTGTATATATGTCATTGGCAGAGGTCCAATACCTGAAATGCTACCTGGTGTGTAAAAGATCTTTTCATCATAGCCACTGATGTGTATGATTTCCTGCGCCCCACCCATTAACATACGTGTGTAAATATGAATGTGCTTATGCATCTCCCACTTCTCCAGAACCTGGTGATAACCATGAGCATGCTGGTGGCCTGGGTGATCCCGGACGTGCCCAAAAACATCAGCGAGCAGCTGAAGAAGGAGAAGACTCTTCTGGTGGACGTCTTCCTGTATGAAGAAAAGGAGAAGTTGCAGTTGATCCAGAGCTTGTTCTCCAGAGATCTGACACAAGAACAGCAGGAGGAGCTGAAGGTGTCAGATCAGACCTCGCTGCCTCTTCAGCAAACCCAGACCGGACCGCTCCCTCCCACCTCGTCCCCGGCTCCTCGCACCCGACCCCGAGCAGCAAGCTTCAGCCAGTTCACCCGCCAGATGTCCATGTCTCCCCGAAGCGACATCACCCAACACACGGCCGTGTGAGGGAAGTCGGGTGAGAGAAGATGAGTCCACTGGTGGAGAGTGTTTCACAGTGCCTGAGCGCTGGAGTTTGAGGCTCTGAGTTTCGGGAATCAGGTGCCCTCGGTTCTATGTTCCTGTTTTTTTGTACCGGAGAATGAGGGGTCACTCCTTTTGGTCACTGAACTGTAGTCTGAATGTCTGTCTTACAGGCTCCGTGTCTGATTTTTAAACCCTCAGATGTTCCTACCGTTTTCAGGCACATCTGACACACAAACTTGAGCTTCAGTAGGACCACTTGCAGATGCAATCATTCCACATGCACTAGCGTTCACAAGAACACGAGTGGGATCCTCTCAAACGCACGTTTTTCTCCACGGTCAGCACAGGTTTGTCGGCACACACTCGTAAAGAGCAGCACATATTTGGTGACGTTGCGCAATCTGTACGTGCTGTCCAAACGCAAACCGCTTTGCACATTGTCCACAAGATGTAGCATATAATGGCAAATAATCTTTCATTTTCTCAGGTAACAGCGTCACTGTAGGCTGTATTCGTTCTCATTAATATGACCGTTCTTGGGTTAATAAAGACTATGATGCGTGTTAGTAAATTAAAATGCAAAGAACACAATTTCAATGTGGTACTGCGACGTATTCTGTGAAACGTGTGGCGTTTTGTCTTTTTAACGATACAGCCCATTATGTAACACATTAAGGCAATATGTAATTAAACTCATGTTTGTCAATCCATATATTTATGCTATGTCTCCATCTGATAAAACACAGGGCTGTAGATTTGGACCGCACAGCATTTGCTGTATTTATGATTGTGGAGCAGCTGGTCTTTTTGTGCCATGTCAACTATAATCCTCCCATGAATTTGCCGTCACCGGTGTGGGAAGGTTGAGTGGGGGTTACTGTTATCCAGGGAGGAATCATGGATGGATGTTGTGTGCCAACATCTGGCCATCAAGTCATCATTCACTATGACTCATAGGACTTAATACTCATGCAAGAAGAATAAATATTTAATCCCAATTATGCACAAGTGGATTTTCTTTCTTGCCCTGGAGGCATTGTGCTACAAGTCCCGTGGGGTCAATTCACTTGTGTTTTTCGACTACTATAGCAGCTGCACAGGTTGTTTGTTGGACTGTAATTCCCTGATGATTGCCACACATGCTTAACAAAGATAGCTTTACCCAGTAGATGCTGCTCCTCTATTTGCTTTTTCTGTTTTACTAGGGCAGGATTTTGATCTTTGTGTGTTTTCACCCTAGAGCCACATTTGATTTATCCCTGGGGTCTGGACTTCACAATTCAAGAGGATTATAATCTTGGCAGATATCATGATGTCTGTCCTATGCGCTTTATAGTTTCATTACACAACCATTCTGAACGAGGGTAAAAATACGCAAATATTTGTATTGCCCACAGATTAAAAATCATAAGATGTGGGCAAAAGTTAAGCAGCTCAACTCTAAAGGACTGCCGCCATGCAACTTGACAGATCATCTTGAATGTCCACCTCATATGACGGGTATATGTAAAGTTGAGAAGTGTTTTGTCAGCCCCTTCGGTCTCAACAGAGGTGATATAAGTTGCTTTGTACTGTAGATGCAGAAAGGGGCACTTTATATTGCACTGGCTGATATATCAGATTTGACTTCTGACACTTGTGGATGCAGCACAAGACAAAGGCCAAAAACAATTTTTTATTTGCTGTTAAATTACTTTATTCCACGGGTGTCCAATTATCAACTTTTATTAGGTTACTAATACAACTGAAGTCTTCATGAGTGAGTGTATTTCACTTCAACATTTTAAGTTATTTATTTTTAAATTTAATAATACTTACAGTATATACTGTTATGCCTTTTATAATTAGAAAAAATGGATTAATGCATTTGTAAGAACTGTAAGAACAATAACAAAACTTTTTTTTCTGATATAATTATGGATATTTGAAAAAATCAAAGGTATTTGTTGCAAAATCAATACTTAGTTTAGAATAAGGACCCGTTAGTTAACTACATTAGTTAACACAAAATAATTACATTAGTTTTAAAGCATCTTAGTTCATGTTCATTTTAATATTTACTAATACTGTATATTATTAAAATCAAAAGTTGTGTGCGTTAATATTACTTAATAGACTTGAGCTAACATAAACTAACAATGAATAATTAATATAAATGTTAAATAAATACAGTATCAAATTGCCCATTGTTAGCGAATGTTAGATGGTACATTAACTAATGGGACTTTAGGGTTAGGGTTAAGCTAACCCTAACCCTAACATACATACTTTATGCCCAAAATTGAACAAACAACAGAGGCACACTACCAAAAGGCAAACTGGCAAAAAAAAGAAAAGGCAAAATAAGGCTTTCAACCAACATCCACTGGCACTGCACTCTGTACAAATAGCTAACAATCTTTAAATCTGCATTCAAAGTTGATGCAATACTCATGGCTTCATCTTGTGTAAGGTTTAAGAAGGGGTTTCAAGCATCCTCAGAAAACACCATAGTCCTCTTGCACAATCACAATCCAACCTACTGCATGATGCGGGCCGGAAGTGTCTAATTTGTACATAATCTTCCCCAAAGCTTTTCTTCATTACACACTGCACAATATAATCACAGGGACAGATTTACCTGGATTTGTTCAGTGTGTCTTAAAGATTGGTAAGCAAGTGTTCTTCATCTTGGTTATGCAGAACATCTGTCTGCACGAAGTAGTATAAACCAGTATCAGTTACAGATTGACTGCAATTTATTCTCGTTCAAGCTGAAGACCCACAATGCTGTGCTGGTGCATGCTGGGAGTTTGATGTCAGAGATTCTGGTTTGTGAAATAAACATCTGCACGTGGAGATGAGCAAAGGACATGGAATGAGATCCGTGACACAAACCTGAATCTCTCTCTCAAGAGTCAATGCATTGTTAATGTCAGAAGGATTTTTGATAAGTGTCACTAAACTATCAGAGGACAGGAATTTCACGCTTCCCAGATGCATGTTTCCTGGATAATTATTTTTTGCATGCAATTTTTGCATTTCAAGACTTTATATTTAGATCCTTTATACAGTGGTTTAACATAACACAGTGTCTAAAAGCAGAAAAGAGGCACCGGGGGTTGCATTCAGGTTTGCTTCTCTTAAATGGCCTAAAGCACTGGCTTTTATCTGGAGTTGTTACACACCAGGCTTTCACATGGTTTCAGGTGTTAGCTACACTTGAAGATCACACCATTGTCCTTTCCACGGAAGCTCTGCCAATGGCGCATTCCATAGTCAACTCAACTAAACCTTCAGATGACCCGATTTGTGACTGATAGCCATTCATTTCCTGTCCTCCTCTTCTCGGTTGTAGGCTGTGTTCAGAATAGAATACTAGCTTACTACTAGGCTACTATTTTATGAAAATACATATTACTTTATGAAATAAGTAAAAAAAAATTCACAGTATGCAACTATAAACATTTCAAACATTGGAACATTGTTGTCATATCTTGAAATATAATATATATATATATTACAGTATGAGTTATTATTATATATTATAATATATATATATATATAATTATATATATGCACACATACATATGCATAATTCGCTTACTGGAGAGGGTAACTTTGCATACAAAATATAAATAAAATATTCAAATTTTGAACAAGCAATCTCATTGGCTGTAGAATCAGCAGGAGAGGCCAATCAGCTTGTGCCATCTAGTGAATGATGTGAATGCATGCAAAGGACCTATCAGTCTCTCTCTCTCTCTCTCTCTCTCTCTCTCTCTCTCTCTCTCTCTCTATATATATATATATATTAGGGCTGTCAATCGATTAAATTTTTTGATCGTGATTAATCACATGATGGTCACGAGATAACTCGTGATTAATCGCAACTTAATCGCACATTTTTATTTGTTTTAAATGCACTCTAAAATAAATACTTTTCAAGTTTTTAATACTCTTATTAACATGGGCATGGACAAATATGGATGCTTTATGCAAATGTATGTTTATTATTATTGGAACCATAGTCAACATAGAGCATGAAGACTAGACATGTTTCAAAGGTCATAGATGTTTTTCAAAGAACTTGTTCATGTCTATTAAACAAATGAAAAAAGAAATTCCAGGTTCCCATTACTTCTCTTTCTTTGCACTGAGCAGTTCACTTACACAAACCTGTTTACGTTTTTGCAGGACAGGGCAGCTCACTTCTGAAAATGCAAAATGTACATTTATTATTTATTATTAGATTTGTTTGCCTCTCCGTGCCCACATACTGTATTTTGATGCAGCTAAATTCTCAATAAAACTGTTTTCATTGGTATGTTTTACTGTTTCTGTTGTCAGACAACGGAATGAATATGAAATAGTGACTGAAACGCGACCCATTAAGACTAGGCTACATAACCTGCTCTCCCTTCCAAGATATTAATCTGCACAAAAATCCTGATAATCGAGGCGTAGTCTGATCAAATCAATTACACATAAGATAATGACAATAGCTGTGCTGTTATTTCGGCTATGCATGTAAAACTAGAGAAGCAACATAATATCTGAAAGTGCTGCTCCTCTCCGTCCCTCGCTGAACAGAGCAGACGCACAGAGAGAGAAGAAGGGTGTGTGCGCGCGGCAGTACCAGCGAGTCTCATTCTCATAAACTAAGTTTAAATAAGGTTTGGGGAAAAAAAGTCACCGAAGGGGTCTGCAAAGTCGCTAAGTTGGCAGCACTGTATCTCCACTTCTCCAACTATGGGCTAGGCCACCGGTCAAACAGAAAATGTGCGCCGAGTTAATAAAATTGGTGCCTTTATAATGAATTTGCATTTGACAGCACTAATATATATATATATATATATATATATATATATATATATATATATATATATATATATATATATATATATATATAGACCGATAGGACTGATTCCTTTTTCTTATCTGTTTTAATTTAATTACATTTAATTGCAAGATTTTAAGTGCATGCATTTTTTTTATTTTTTATTATTAAATTGTGTAAAATCTATTGGAAGATCAAATGATGACCGGTGTTACTTATGGTTCATTTCCAGACTGCAGTGAATCAATGCACTTTCATTAACAGGAGAGTCAATGCACTATGCTAAAACATTCTGCAAATTAAGCAGGTCTATAGGTATTCCATGCATACTGAAAATGAGCATAATGTGCACAGTGCATACTGTATATAGTGCATATAGATGTATGCTGTTCTGAACATAGCCCTAGTTCTATACTTTGTATAGTTATGGTAATGAAGAGTCATGGCCTAAAAGGCTCAAAATGAGTGCTGAATGAGCCAAAATTGCTTAGAAACATTTAATATGCTAAATTAACTGGAGTTTAGAGAGGTGGATGAGTGGTAAAGCTGGCAGGGAATGCAAAAGGGAATTACTCTTGGATGGATGTTTCATTTCGGATGGAATGCAGCAGTATGGTGGGATGAATTGCCTCTAACTATTTACTGGAGTGCTTGTTTTGGAAAAGACTCCATGTTTTGCAGTGCACATTAAGGGTAGATGATAAATCAGAGCTGTCCAGCCCAGTTACACATACTCAGTGTGCCTGTCATGAAATAAACACAACAGAGCATATTGAGCTGATGTAGAGCTGCGGCGTGCAGAAAGGGATTCTGGGATGCGAGGATGTGTGACACTGGAGACTGTGGCATTTTCCTGCCCTGGAGGGTCAGACATGCTGTAACATGATTCTGCTGTTCTCCCTTAATGCTAGACCTGTACCACTGGAACCACCTGTTTCTTTCTCTTCCGTCCTTTCTTTTGCATTCTCCTTTCTCATCTGTCTCTCTCCATCACCATCTTTTGTGCTGGAGATCACCAAAGATGCATAAAAGACAATGAAAGGCATGATAATTAATTGTTTCTGTTCTCTTTTTGAATTTGAGCTCATCTGTTTGTCTCGCTTTTTTTCCTCATGTCTCCCTCCTCACTGCAGTCATGCGATTTATTGTCCATTTATATTCATCTAAAGCAATATTACAGTGAAAGATCGGACATGTGACACATTAAGTTGTTAGCTGTGATTTATTTGCCACAGAGTCAGAGAGTTTATTTATTCATTTTGAACACTGAAGTAGCTATATTCTAACTCACTCACTAGAGCCTTTAAAAAAGAGGTAGAGATATGATTTCACTCATGTTATTTTATACTCACTTTCTGCTTTAGGTTTAAATATTAACACACCTTCTAAAGATATATGATCACTGCATAACAATATATCTCATTTAAGACTTTGATAGCATGTTAAAGGAATAGTTCACCTAAAAATTTAAATTTCCTGAAAATTCTCACTCAGTCCATTCAAGATATAGATGAGTTTGTTTCTTCATCTGAAAAGAATTGGAGAAATGTTGTATTCCATCAGTTGCTCACCAATGGATCCTCTGCAGTGAATGGGTGCCGTCAGAATGAGAGTACAAACAGCTGATAAAAACATCACAATAATCCACAAGTAATCCACACCACTCCAGTCCATCAGTTAACGTGAAGCAAAAAGCTGCGTATTTGTAAGAAACATTCCCATCACTAAGATGCAATGTTTTAACTTTAAACTGCCACTTCTGACCAAAATAGTTCATAATCCATAATAACATCATAATAAAATCCACTCACATATTTGTTTAGAACCGTATTGTCTTGTAAATGGTGCTTGATCTGCGCATATTTCTCTCCTGATTCAGACTCAGCCAGATTCAGATTTAGCCAGAAGCAATGTTTTGAAGTTAAAACCCGCAGCTTTCACTTCACAAGATGTTAAAGATGATGGACTGGAATACTTATGGATCATTTTGATGTTTTATCAGCTGTTTGGACTCTCATTCTGACGGCACCCATTCACTGCATAGGATCCATTGGTGAGCAAGTTATTTAATGCTAAATTTCTTTGATTATTTCATTATTTACTAGTAAACCCAGTTACAGTCTCATCAGAAGGTGCTTGACGGATTCATCTACAGAACCTGGATCCAAACCCAAATCCTGAAGCACAACTTTCTTCTGAAAGTCCTGGAAATGAAAACAGATGCATTAATGTCTACGATGATTTTTGAAGATATATTGTAAGTGAACTTCCTATAAGCTTGAAGATCTCAAGCAGACATGCCTTGCGGTTTGTCCACTTCCACGGACCATTTTCTCCTTTAGTCAATGTGTTGCAATAGTGTTTCATTTTAAAACTTGGAATTTGAATAATATGTTATGAAAATTTCATGAGGATTTTTTGGTGTCTGTAGATGTAATCTGTGCCTGTCCATTGCTGCAAGTCAGGCAGGTATGGTATTGGTTAGCATACTTTGCATTAGATACATTCGACATCTGGTCACATTCAGTCATACGGCTTTTGGGCCTCACGTTTATACCTGGGAACAATAGTAGGGTTTCTACATATGTGTGTTGGTGTATCGGCATGTATGTCCAGTTAAACCTCACCCTAAATTCTTGTAGTCTGTCTAGTTTTGCACGGATGGCCTTGCGTTGGACTGCCAGCTCGGCCACATGGCTTTCCCACTGCTTGGCTTTCTCCTTTCACAGACACAAATACAAACACACAGCATGTTCATAGTTCTCAACAGGGTTTGATAAGCAATGCTGAAAACAAGAGTGTAATGGTGGGCCTATTGAAAGAGGAACATGCAGCTTTGTAATAACATTAGGCTGTTGTTATGAAACCACTAATTTCATAAATAACATTAAGGGAGCTGTATTTATGTAGCATTTTCTTTTTATACCCTGCTGTCCACTTATAATGTTAGTCAAGCATTCTTGTACCAATTTTAGCCTTATGTAACCATTTTCCATAATCTTTGTCCCAGAGAAATAAACTACCTGTTTTTTCTACTATACTGTTAAGATAATATTCAAAACCTCTGTTATGATTGTTTAACCTCTTAACATTAATTGGGGTGTTCCATGTTGCTAATTACTGATTAGTCATTAATATGCTATATATATTGATTTGTATTAAATTTTTAGCCAATTTTCACATGTATGAATCCTTCTGAAGACAATTTTAATGCCTAATTCTGATTTCAAGGTTAGAATTATGGCCAGTGACAGAAAAAAAATCCAAACATGACCCAGATGTTTTCTACATCTGTAGGTGTTTTACTACATCTAAACAGAGACAGAAAATTACAGATTTTTCAAAAACAATTTTTGCATAAGTTCTTTGAAGATATATATTGCATTAAATATATATATATATATATATATATTAGTGCTGTCAAACGATTAAAAGTTTTTGTTTGCATAACGTGTGTGTTCTGTGTAAATTTATATATTTTGAAAATATTTACATGTATTTACATGTCTATATTTATATTCATATAATTTATAAATAAATATATTTAATATATAAACAACCTATTTTTCTGAAATATTTACATGCATGTGTGTGTATTTAAATATACATAATATACACAACACACACACATATATTACGCAAACAAAAACTTTTATTTTGGATGTGATTAATTGCGATTAATTTGACAGCACTAATATATATATATATATATATTGCAAAAAATATTTGTTATTATGTGGAATTTTTTTTGAACAGAATCATCCAATTAGGTAATATTAGGTATTTTTTGCAAATCTGCAGATTTTATTTATTTATTTTTTGAGATGCAGGGTTGCATAATAGACCTCAAAGAATAAACTTGGTTTGATTTTCAGCAAAAATTACACAGCTATTTATTTTTCACTCCTTATTACTTAGAAACAAGCCTGTGTGTCTGAAGGCCGATCTGGTGAGGCAGACCCTGATGTAGGGCTGAAGGAATGAGGCTGGGCTTAACCTTTGACCTATACAGGCTCAGCCAGATATTCTGTGGGTGCTACTTCCCGTCTCTAAAGTGATAATCACAGCTATAGGCCAGGCAGTAAACGTAGCTGTACTCAACATATGGAAGACGTTGAAACACATCGCCTTCTATTCATACTATTAAGAGAAAAAACAGACTGTAACACCTTTTCCCTCAGAGGATTGAAACAGTCACAGACTGTTCTCTCCCAAAGACACACACTCACAAACACACAGAGGGTGGGGTTATCTGATGAGATCTGTGGTTTGGGGGATGTAGGTTATGAATGATAACAGGATCAAATAGTACGCACATGGGAAACAAGTGTAAGCACTTCTCCCTGAGCCTTCTGTACATTAATCAGAGGACGGACGCACTGCAAACCTGGAAACTCGCCGGGAGACTTCGAGCAGCTGGAGAGGAAGGAAGTGAGAGTGGTGGACTGTCCGTTTGTAGCCTTTAGGAATTAAAAAGGCAGAGCTCAAGGCTATTCGACTGACTTGACGAAGAAAGGAAGAGCAATTACGCTTTTTTGAACTTGATCCCTTTGGGGTTGCTTCTTAAGCGAGCCCTGAGTTAGGCGTTGCAGGAATTCCCCAAGCTGTTGAATTTATGACAACAGCCAAGTGGACAACAACAACACGGCTGTCCTTCATTGACCTCACACTTGGCTGTTAGTCTTGGACTTCACTGGCAGTAGACCATGTGCAGCTGGGGGTTCATCAACTTACACAAACACTCCCTGAGCGTCCTGCTAACAGCTAAACGGTAGCATGTGCTCAACCATTGCATCTTGCATCTGAAGTCTTAGTTCTGCCAGGATCACTATTGTCAAGGATGATTTAATAATTAACATACAGTTTGGATTGGCTTTATTGTTCAGTTCATGGCAAAAACTCCCTGCTTATCTGCAGTCTAGCATGCATGAGTGCAGGGAGAGCAGCAATAACCCCTTAGGATAAAAAGAACAGAACCAACATAAATGTAGCAGATATCATTAATGTTCTTAATGACAATATAATGTAACAACATAATTCAGGATAAAGGAGTCTAATTCAATGAGCAATATCAGAAGACCAAGTCCTGAAAAATGTGGAGTTGGGGATGGAGGAGTAGGTTATTTAGCTCCTGAGCAAAACAATAAAGCTGATGTTTTATTAATAAAACAATAAAGCTGATACTGAATTAGTCTCAGCCTCAGACCTCGCACCCACAGACTTTTGGATGAATATCTGATGCATATGGCACACAAAATTGGAAACACTTCAGGAGTATAAAAGTCATCATCTGATTGGATGAATTCTAAAAGATTTCTGAGAGATGGGCGTGTCACATTTTTCAGTGTTCTGCCAGGAAAATAAGATGTTGTGACGACAAATCCCCTCGTGGAAGAAGAAAGTTTCATGTTTACTGTGGCAACTGTTATCAGGATCAACTAAATGCTGGATTTTCAAAAGTGTGAAATATGTAAAGTTTGCGGCATATACATCCAGAGTTTTACACAATGGTGTGTTATTGTGGGGACATTTCCACGCCCCTAAACATGACATGGCACAAAACGAAATGTGATTGGTTGCTTTACCTGTCAGTCATATGGCCTCATATGGGCGGTCCTTAGCCATTCAAAGTGGCCATGATTCCCAGACCTGGTCTGGCTATGTGAGACTATACTGAATAGACCTTATATAAGAATGTCAGGATAGGCACGGTATGCCTATGGGTAGACGAGGATCAGCTGAGAGTCAGCTAATTTAAGCTTGACTAATATGACCTGCCAGAACTAACGGGACACTTGATTGTCATGCCCAGAGACTGCCCACAGTTTGTTTGTTTACTCGTTTTTGCACACAGATTTCTTGTAAAAGAGGACATGTGTGTAAAATTGCAAGCTTGGGTTGCATAGCTTATCAACATTTTAAAGGGTAAGACTGATTATATTTTCACAGATATTAAGATTTTTTTGGTAAATTTTCAGTTTCACCAAAGGGAATGATGGAATATTTGACATCTTTTTCTCCTCTGGTCAACAAAACTTACATCATAAGCAATATTTGCTGTATATAATTGCAAGTATAAGCTTTGTTTATGGTTTTTGTAACTTAAATGTGAGATTAGCTAAATGTGAGTTACCTAGTAGCATGAAAAGTAGATGCTGACAAGCTTAAAGTATATTCCCCTTTATGTTTCTGCCCGAAATAATCAGTTTTGGATGGACACAAATTGGACATTTTCCACAGATTTGTCCCAGTGTTTTCTATTCAAATGTTCTTGGAATCTGGCGCCAAGATATTTTGCACACAGACTGTGTATTTTAAAAATATTTTTAAGTAGAAATTCTTGCATTAGTATTTACCTGCGTAACCTGGCCATGCAATACAGAGGTCACTGCATGAGCAGCCAAAGTTAGGAACAATGCAGACGTAATGCAATCAAGCACAATTAGCCTGACAATGTAAGTCTGATGAAGCAGGTCTGTTGTCCCTGCACAGACTCAAGCAGTGGGTGGTGGAGACAGATATAATTAGTGTTATCTCTGCAGACCGCAGCAATAGCCCTGCGGTGACTTTTTGATGTTATTCAACATACCTTCTGCTGCTCCTCTGTCTCATGTTGCTTTTCTCGTTCCAGCTGCTCGCGCGCCTGTCGACGCTGGATCTAGAAGAACAGAGATGTGCTGAGATGTGCAATGAAAGTCGGTATGCATTTAAACACAGACTTCTGGAGGTTTACGAGATGGAAGTAGTAAACAAGTTTACCCTTTCTTCTTGCTTTTCCTGACATTCGCTCTCCAGACATGTGCGCTCCTCCAGACTCTCATCCTGCTTCCCAAGACTGTTTAAGAAAGTGTAATCTTCCTCTTTACAAAGATCTCGCATGCACTGAGGGGATAGTAAGACAATGCACATGATGAGCCTTTTTTTAAGTTTCCAACTAAGTTGAGCAGTTTTGCTGAAGGTTTTAAATGAATCTGTCAATTATATCCTAATAAACATAACATGCATAAAAAAGTTGCAATAGAAACATAAAACCTTAGACATGGGGATTTGAGAAAACCTCTTTGCATGAGCCATCCTAAAAATAAATAAGAACATTTTTCACAGTCAAATTGACTTTAAGTTCATTTTGTATCGTGTGCACTCTAAAAAAAAGTTTTGTTACAACCACCAGGCCATTTTCACGCCATCTTAAACACAATTACTGCACAAATGTAAGCAGGAATGCTAGTTTATGTCCTTCTGTGTCCTGATTTAGTATAACTGCATAATTTTGTGAAATTCAATTGGATGAGAATATCTCTGCTAGCTCACCTGGACTGATAAGCTTCCAGTTTCTTTGCGCTCTCCTTTCGTTTGCTCTCTGCGCTGTTAAAACAAATGGTAATATACTCTTGACGGCATACAAAAAACATCATAGTTATTTCTACACAGGGCTGCTAAAACAATCACACTGGTGCTAATAAAACCCACTGTCCCTTCACTTTTGATTAATTGAATTGTCCCATGTCAATATGTTTACTTCACACTTCTGAACGCGGTTTTGCTCCATACTGATTGACAGTCAGCCACTCTATCTCATGCCATAATGAAGAAACCATAAGTCTGATCGCAGGTCAGTGTGAATGGACAGTGCAATCAACCTGCAGAAAAACACAGAGGTCAGAGTTGTTTTTGGTGATGTCATTGGATCTTCTGGAATGCATATAGGGTTCAAACACTGTATTTGATGGAGATGTGTTTGACATAAAGTGGGTGGTGTGACACCACAGACAGGCACTTTAGCAGAAACCAGAGACGTGAGCAGCAAACCGAATCAGGAATGTATGATAAAGGTGTCTATTTTAGCCAGAGGAAAGGGATTTGGATTGTTTTACTAGTTTTAACCACCATAGCCTTCAGAGGGGCTGTGGTTTAGGTGTGAAGGTCAAGGCTTGAAACCATCACTTTGAACTTTTAAAAGCTGAAACATGAGTTTATTCATTTAAACACTCTTAAAAAAGTACTTGGAGACTTGTACTTCAGCGCAGTGTTATTTTTGTTGACTTTCACTGCGTGAAGAAAAACAAGTTAAAACATTCTTCAAAATATCTTCTTTTGTGTTCTGCCAAAGACTGCTAGTTGCAGATTATTTCAATGCTGCCTCACATTAATAAACAAGACAATAACATAAAATCAAAGTTTAAGGTTGTAAAATTCAATTTTAGCTCATTATTAAGCAATCGATATAGTTCAATTTAATGTTGTTCTCACCTACAACAAGTCTTTTTTAGATTTTAAACTATAAACAAGTAGATACAGTTTTGAAAAAGACAAAAAATGATTGACAATATCCACAATTAACATCATGAACTACACTTGTGTGATTTTGAGGAGAAATGACTTCAAACATCTACTAAAAACCATCAGAATACCAACTAATTAAAAGCCATTATTGTTTGAGCTCAGATGCCCCTTTCTTTTTATCTAATGCAATAACATTCCCACATTTTTTAAAAAATAAGCCTTGTCCAAATGGTCAAATAAGGTCACTGTATCTTATAATCACTATATTGTGTGCTCTGATATGGACATGTAAACAAACACTAGCATTTGTTAGCCTCATTTGCTTGTCCTTTCACCTCATTTAACTCTTTTTCAGCAGTGATTTTTCAAGATCACTCCGTCTCAGGCTTTGCTCTTAAGAACACACCGCAAGAGGATTATATGCTAATTAACCATTGCCCAGAGCCATTTTCTCCCTGTGCGCTCTGGCAAGCAAATGTATTTATAGGTCACTGAAGGTTGTTTAGTCCTGTGCGCCTTCCCATGGTTCCTCAGGTTCTGAAGAGACCATCCATGTTTGATTAGAAACACACACAGATCATCTCATGATTAAGGACAGGGAAAGGTTCTTGGGTTCTTAATCTGTGATTGAAATGTTTAACATACAAACAGCGACATTAAACCCTACAGATGACAATATTCACATAGATTCCCAAAAGGATGTAATCAGCAGGATGATAAAAAAAAAATCTTTATTCAGACAAATCTCACACAGACTGCTCTTGCAGCGAAAAGAGGAGGATGTTGTAGGCCAGATAAACAGCGCTCCTTCAGGTATCAGCACGAGAAAGAAATTTCGAGAAACATTTCCATTATGAGAAAAGTCTCGCTCTCAAAAAAAAAACTAATAATACAAACAATGTGTTATGGGTACAGCCAAAACAACTACTTCACTAAACAATGACCTTAAAGCAAACGAGTCTTTCTTCTTTACTAAAATAGGGATTTGTCTTGCAATTTTCTAAATTTTTTGACATACCAGAGATAACTTTCGTCTGAATATTCTTAAGAAGTATGTAGTCCTTAAATAGAGTTTGGTGTGTTTTGGCACAGGTTTATTTCAGCATAAAAGAGTCCTTGTCCTTGGGTTTCAGCAATGGCCATTGGTCCATTATAAGGTCAGTTGTATTGGTTTAAAGCAGCAAGAATCCTACACAGTATGCATGACACCAGCAGGGCTTTTCAAGACAGCGTAAAATACATGGGAATGTTTCAGCGAATGTCATCCAAGAAATCAAAATCATTTAGGGATCCTCATGTTCCAGTGTAATAATGTGTGTTACAGGAAAGGCCATGCATTTGGACAACTGTGTGGGCCAATTCCCAACAGCATCCTTGGAAAACGGAGTTCCTGTGTTCAGCTTTTATCCTGTTTTTCCGCAGAGGGCCATACTGAAGCGGGACGTAATCGGAGATCGAAAAAGGTGTGTTGAATCCTTGGTGGTCTGCCGTTCTGTTTCGAATCTGAGCCGACACCATGTTTCTGTTTCACAACCTCACATCCAATACAAGCACTGAATATCAGGTCACAAACAGAGTCGTCAGCCACACTTTTGCTTGTTTAAAAGTGCCTTTATCCAGCAACCAATGAAGCATTAAAAAGCAATAAAGCAAGTTTTTATACTGATCTTTTTATAGCCAGCTTTAAAGCTTTATGTTCAGACCTTGGAGGACAAAGTCTTGGCACTTCACTTGATGCAGTAATAGGTTTGGACCCCATCCTGTCTTATCCTGCAAGTTTTATATGCCGGTAAAAAAGTAAATATGATATGTAGGTGGTATATTTTGGATTTTTGTGGACACTTGGACGGCTTGTCCAATCAGAGGTGACCTGGGTCATGCGTCACAAAGATAAGCCTGAACAAAAGCCGAGCCGCAGCTGCCTGGCCTTTTTAAAAAGCTCTTCAAATGACCGCAAATGCTGCCTATATGCTCCGATATGCTTTGCTGACAAACGTGTTGTCTTGGGTATATCATATTTAATGTGAAGGAGTACAAAACATGTTAATTTGTTGAAGAGGCTGACACATTACTGAAATTTCTTCACCTTAGTGTCTTATGACTAGCGACTGAGCAAGTCTCTTTATATAAACGTACAGCTGGAAAACACAGCAGGCCTTTTTTTAGCCGCAGCGCACCGGCGAAATGCTTATCTCCTAAGATGAGTCTGACAAGAGGGAAACCTCTTAAGGGGGAGATTACGTGTTCAAATCCCAGCTCTGCACGTATGCACATCGTCTTAAGGCAGCTTTACCTCTGTGTAAGACTACAGTGTCATTAGCGAAGGCCCATTTTGTTTACATGCTGCTTTTATGCGTGCTGGCTTCGCTCTTTAAGGTGGTCAAGTTGCTAATGATCATGGCAGGTGATCGAAAAGAGACTAAAAGTGCAGTAAGCTTATTTCTGGTGGTTTCTGGTAGACTGGGCGGGGCTTCTTCAGGGCTAGTGGGAGGAGTCTGTGCTCCTCCATTTGCTGAGGAGCTTCTTCAGGGCTACTGAGCTACACAATGGTGAGCAATAATTTCATCATTGGACCCTCCAAAGTTAATACTTGGTTGCTGTCATTCCCACTTTATTGCGGCTATGTTGGAATGCGCTATAGGCAATTTCTAAAATGATGTTAAACACTTTCAGAAGGCCATCTAGAATCAAAATACTGCCCAGATTGTGGAACACTAAACCGTCACTTTTTGATCTTTTTAGGATTGACTCAAGTCTCTGCATCTATAAACCACTAATAGGAGTGCTTAGAAAAATATATATTTCTTAGGTATTTCATGCAGTTTTGATACACATATACTGTATGTTTACACATTTCCATACAAAATACGACAACATCCCAACTGTGATTTGTTTTCCCAGACACGAAGAGGATATACTGGCAGCCTGTTTCAGTAGAAAAACTGGTTTTCATGAACAATACTGAAGTTAATATGATATCGAGTGATCTGTGTTTTCCATTGCAACTGTTCCCAAGGTCCAGGTCTAGTGGAGTGACGTGTCCTCTGACTCTGATACGTGAGCAAGGCACAATTCAGCATGCAATGCTCCTGTAGCTTAGCGGCATTGCATGTTATCGTAAGTCTTTTTTTTTTTTTTAAGATTTTTCTTTGCAAACAACTTAAATAAATAACAAGTATATTTATACATTATACATAGACATGTATAAACTATATGCATTCCATATAACTTAAATAATAATTTATATTTATACATTTACAGCCTCCCCCCCCCCCAGGGAACATAAAAAAGACAGTAGAGAAGTCGCTGCAGTGTTTTTCATGTCCTACGTTGTTTGCGTGAGAGCGCGCAGACGCACGAGGTGTCTATTCGTATCCAGCGCCATCCCACCGACGATTCATCCTGAGTGAGAGCACGCACAAAAGTCTGTGAGGTTTTGCACTGCGAGTTCCAGTGCTTCTCGTCAATACCCCGACAGCTGCCCTTTTGGGACTTGGCAGTGTTACATCTCGTCTCGTAAAAGTACTGCTTGATATTTGTGCGTCCTGCATTGACAGACCCCAAAATCTTGACCACTTGTCCCTTAATGTCCACAGCCGTGGTCCTGTCCGTCACCCACAGGCTGATGCTGTCACACACTGAAAACTCGCCCCTGTAGCTCTTATGCTCAGTGTTGCGCTTCTGCCTTGTCTTGTTGGCGCCGCTGCCGCCCTGGTTGCTGACAAAGTCGTCCATGAGGTAGAGCGGTGGCGGTTGCAGAGGAGGTCGGTCGCTGAGAAGCACGCGAGGCGAGTTGTAACGTTTGTGCTGACGCAGAAGCTCCGTCGAGATGTCTGTCACGGACTGGTCGCTGATGTTCTCCTTGTAGTCGGTCACTGCAGGCGGGTTTAAGGTGGAGGAAGGCAGCGTGTCATCCTGCTTCTGTCGGCTGCGGCTGATGTCGGCCTGCAGGAGCTTTATGATTAGCGTGTTGATGGGGTCCTGCGTGGGCCGCTGCTTGTCCATCGTAGAGGCTGAGATACCATAGAGGTACGCGAGGAACATCACGTACAGCAAGATGGACATCACTAGATTCACCTGTAAGATCTGTGGAGAAACAGAAAAGAGTTTTATAAGCATGGTATCAAACAAAAGCAATAAACTTTAGTTTTTTTGGCCCTGCGACAGCACTGAATTCTCATTCTCAATAAGTGGTGGCATTTCTCCATCATATCTGCATGCCATCCAGGCACACAGTTAATGGGTGTGCGATAAAAGATGGCCTGCAGTGACATGCACATGAGTGTGTTTGTCGGGCCTCCCTTTTTGCATATTTATTTGAGCGCCTGGCACATCCATTTGGCACGGTGTATGTTCTGTTTCATGACGGAGCGAAATAGCATGAAACAGAAACCACAAAAGCAGCGCAAAAGCAGAGTCTGCTAAATCATTGGAGTATCATTAGAGTACACCATATCGCGGTGGTATAAAAGGTTATTTAAAGGTGATTTAAACTGGATTCAAGAAAAAATAAAATCACTTATTCACCTGTATAACTTTTATTTCTATACTTGCATTTTTTTTCCATGCAATTATAATTAATCGGGCCTAGAGCTTTTCAAGAACCACTTACATTTCGATTTGTTCTTCATACACTTAAAACATGCAGCTTACAAGCCTTTAATGATACTTTATAGTTATTTTGGGTCCTCTTGAAGGATTAATTGTAAAAGCATGGAAAAAACTACATTTCTTGATTTCTCCGGCAACAGTTAGTTACTGTTCACTACATTAGCAGTGAATGAAAATGAAAAATACAATGGAAAACACTTCCAATACATTATTAAAGTCTACCAATACATTGTTAAAATAAAAAAATTATCTTTTACTATTATGTAATAGACCTGAGCTAACGTGAACAGATGTTTTTTATAACGTTAATAAAGATGAACAAATACTGTAACAAATGTAATGCTAATTGCACTGAAAAAGGTCAAATCTAAATGAACTGTTTTGTTCAAGTCAAAAACAATATTTAATATCAGTGAATCCACCTAAATAATTTATACCAACAAAACTACATTTTATGGGTTAAATAAGGTAGAAAAAGGGCTCACTTGGCAATTATCAGATACGTCACTTTCCTGGTATACCAATTCTTTTTCATAACTCGTAACTAGACATCAGTAAAACTACACATTCTTTCTCAGATCTACCTGAATAACCAGAAACTGACTTGTTGCTTTCAGGTTTTCTTTCAGATCAACGTCTCGATTGTGAGTTATGGGATCACATGAAATTAAACTGATTTAATGAGAGAATGTGAGCCACTGCGGCTGCTGCAAAACATCTTAACGTCAAACCTAGAGCGGTCAAATAGAAAGTGACACTAAACTATAGACTACAGTGCAAAGTGCAGGAACTGAAGAATAATGATGACAATGATGCACTAAGACAGACGTGTTGCAGACAGTCAAGGGTTACAGCTGCTACATCAAAGGACCATTTGGCATCAGTGTCTGATGAAAATAAATATCCAGTGTGCTTCCTATCCTTTAAGCTGCCCCGGGTGTTTCTATATCTTTTCAGAACCACATGTCTTGCCTTCGAAGAACTGCAGGGTTTGGGAGGTCTTGCCATGGTGGTTGATAGTGTCATGGGATGCTTGGTTTGTTACATAATCGTTTGGTTTTAAATTAGACTTTGGTGACGGAAACAAACACAAAAGACCTCTTGTTCTGTAGGAATGTTTGATCTTTTATCATTTGACACTGAGTTCAGATTAGTTTAAAATTATCTAATTTTGTCATTGATGTCACAAGTTTGCAGCCAATTGTCTGTGCGTACTATCAACACTGACCTTTGTTGTTTAAGAGATTGATGTCTGTAAGGGACAGGTGAATGAGGGAGTGTGAATCAGACCCACGGCGCTCAGAGGAGACGGTTAATCACTCTGTCCTCATTATCGGTCAATAAGCATCGCTAATTTTGCTTTTTGGCAGGGGTGATGCCTGCAATTAAACATTGGTGCTTCAAAAGAGGGACGGCACGACAAAGTCACCTTGTAGGCAGTGGCGTTGAAAATTACTCCGTTTTATTGCCTTTACAGACTCATTTTTTCTGCCTGTGCAGTTGCTGAGTTCACAACAACCACATTACTGAAGTTGTGACTGAATACATAGAAATATATAATCTGTAGTAAAGAATTTTGCAAGGGAATCAGCTTAATTCCAAGGTGTGCTAATAAGATAAATTTGATAAACCAAATCCAATTTATATTTGCAGGGCATATAGCAAGACACAAAGGGATCAGATTTGCATATTCTCAGGCAGTAAATCTGCTAAGAATCAAAATAAGGCCAAGAATGCAAAATCCCTGCAATTAAATCCCTGTTTTTATGTGTGTTTGTACACAATAAAATACACTTTATTTAACCATAACAGCCTCTTAAAATGTAAACAAGTTGTTTTTTTGGGGGGTTGTATCAACCCTCTGGTGTTTTTCTGTCATTTTTTCTATGGTCATTCTTGACCAAAATAAATTTGTTTTTTTTTTTGTTTTTTTATTTGAATTTGTTTACTGTATCTTAATGGTACTAAACATGCTAAACGTTTTGCCGTTTGCTATGTGAACACACAAACACACAAAATGGACATATTCATGTAAAAAATATTTACACGGTCAAAAATGACTGCATTGAATGGCAAAGCGGAATGAACTGTAAACGTATTTCATCTCGTGGAAACGTTTGGTACTGCGCCCAAACAAAATCTTACTGATTTTATCGCCTTTTTTGCGATATCAACCTCAAATTTGGAACAACACTAAAGATGTTAACATGCTAATAACTAAAACATGTTTTGTTAAACTTATATTTTATCTAAAAAAGAATTAAAATAAGCATTTTTCATAATAATAAATGTTTTTGTTTCACTTTTTTACTTTCACTTTTTCCCTATTTTTTACTTAACTATTCCATTCATGTAATTTAGTACCATAAAATCCCATAAAAACCAAAAAATATTGAACTTAAATATAATACATTAATTTGATTTAAATGAAAAAAATCTCATGTTTGCTGCCACGTGAGCAGCACCAAAGAGTTAAAAAACATTGCATAAAAACATACAACTGTTGCTTGAAACCAAAAATTAGTTGTGCTCATACTGAAGCAAGAATCATGTGACTATCCCAGAGAGCCTGTGAGAATGTGAGTATTGATTACGATTTTGTTAATGTTTATATGCATTTGCAGTGAACTACTTCAAATTGTGCAACATTCCCATGTGCACTTTAATTGAGAACAGAAAACATCAATTTGAAATGCTTCGTCTTTGTGGACACAATTTGCGTCTCATACCCCATAAATGCATAGCCTCTGGGGAAAAGTGTACAATAGCACAGGATACTAGAATGAACGTCAATTACTCTAACAATTTGGGCTCATTCAGGTGAACACGGGGTGGAAATTTACTTGGAGCTCCAGACCAGGGTTGAACAGATAATCTTTTTCATCCTCTTAAGTGCGATCAAATGCTTGGCTATGTTTGTATACGTCCAGTAAGCTTTTAAAAGGGTTCTTCTACATTAAGCTGCAAAAATTGCCCATAATGAGCAACTCGGTCACATTAAAGTCTACTTGCTTCCCTTGAAGCGTAATTTATAACACAACAAATGATATGAGAGAAGCACATGCACTTGAATCTGTTTCGACCATTTTTGTATAGATAATCCTTCGCATCCTCTTAGCTGCTCTCAAATACTTAGCTGTGTTTCTTCGTGTGCTGCAAATATTGTCGGAAACGTTCTAGGAAGCACGGCTAATGCGATCTCTCACTAAACTAACAAGAGTTTAAGGTCTGATCCATGAAGAGGGCCTTTCCGAAAGCTTTCCTCTCAAACACGTGTTTAAAATCTCTAAGTCTCTGACATATTTCTTTATGTGCCTTGCTTTGTCATGTTGCATAAATGCAGGAAGTACACGTCTAACAGGAGCACAGATGTGCATTCATGTGTCTTCCTGGATGAACAGCAGCTTAACCGTTTGTCTTCAGGAAGGTGCCAAAAAGAGGTTTGGTAGGGGGAGATTCTTCTAACATCCCAAATGATTGCAGCTCAGCCTGAGACACTGACTCAAGTACTTCACCATTTCTATGTAAAAAGTTGCAGAATGCTAAGGCTAATATGAAATTGCTCACACTTTCATTCAGTGTAAATCTCCATGCTAGCTGTATATGAGCATTTGGCTTTAGTTCACTGCAACAAATTTTAACAAATAAAATTGGGGGGTGGGGGTTCCAGTGAAACAAAAAAAAAGGAGACATTTGAAGAATCTTGATGTAGCTGTTTACAGCATGCAATAATGGCTCCAAAAACACACAAAAAAGCACAGAGTCTTGTCTTGTACGTTATATTCCAACTTTTCTGAAGTCATACAATAGCCATGTGTGAGGAAATAACGGAAATCAAAGCTGTTTAAAAAATTGCACCAGTACAAATTTGTGCTGGCAAGAAAGAGAATCAAGAGTTGCAGCAGATTTTGAATGAATTTTGTTAAATATTCCTCATATAGTGGACTTCAGAAGACTCTTGGACTACTTTTATGGTGCTTTACATAAACTGTTGTGTGCAAGGATTCAGGATTTCTGTGCAGTATAAAATAAGGCTATTGCATGGAAAAAAACACCATGAGTTTGCAATGACATTTTCCTTTTTAAAAAGAGAGTAAAAAGAGAGTAAAAAACATTTCCTGACGGCACTTTCACATAGTAACAGTACTATTTTGTTGCATAATGATATATGCTCTTTTACTGGTAAACTAAGTGTAATTCTATTTTTTCCAAGACAATTAAGTAGAATGTCAACATATTTAAGGCTGTTTTATAAGTAATTCTGTTGGATATGATTAGGCTAAGCTATTACATTTTTGCATTTGGTAACATTCTTGGTTAAAAACGTTGTCTGCTACAGGCCCACCTGCGGGATAAATCACTCCCTACACAAACTCTTATGTCTGACCCAAAATGAGCATGACATGAAAGTGGTGAATGATTTTGACCATTTCCCTTGGTGGCATTTCCACTCACTACCTCCCAGCCAAACCACACCAGACTGTTTTAAGCGCCTGGAATGGCACTCTGAGTTCATGTGATTGGCCTAGTCACCTGATAGGGCAGTTAATGGACTCTATGTTGCTTTCTTAGGAATGCCCAAATTTATCCATTTAAACTAGGTCGGAGAAGAGAAAAGCTGCCGGAGTACTTTGAACAATTATGAAAAGTCCAGGACAAAATAAGACTTTTCATGTAGCATCAAGTTCAAAACACAAATTGTGATGATTAGCTGGTGGGTGCATACAGTACAAGCTCAACCATTCAGCCGGTTTCCATTTTTGCTAAGACTTGTGCAGTGCTGATAAGTATGTTTGCACAATGAACGGCAAGTCGACATGACTTTGGGCTAAATAAAAATTATGCAACACATTCAGCATATTTTAGGTTATCACATTGTATGTCAGGTTTGGACACATTCAGAATTTGCTCTAGGAGTGGACTGATCTTCAGCGAATCAGAGGGATATTGTTTTTAAATCACCTTGGGTCCTTTTTACTCTAGCGCTGCTCCTCATCAGCCAAAATAGATGCAGTGACAGCGATAGATAACAGCCCAACAACCTCCTTGACTAAATGCTAAACAAGCAAGCATTGTTTAGGAGCTCACAAGTCCATCGCCTCAGAAACTACATCAAGAAATTCCTTTTCACTTATACACAAGTGATTCTCACAAAAACTGTCCTCCGCAATCAGTTTGATCTCAGCAAAAAGGAATTACTTTTTATATAACCTGAGTCTTGTGACCTTACCAGCTATGGGCCTACTGGTAGCTGCTTCACTTTTCAGTGGAAAACAAAGGTCCTGGCTATCAAGCCAATATTTTATAATGACATAATATTAAACTGCATACAACAGCACACTCAGTGAACTTTTATTTCAGGACACAGGAGCATTAGGCGTCAAAATCTGGTCCTTGATCTCCTTTAACTGGTTTAGGCCACTCAATGCACAACTCTGCACTTGCCTCGGGATTAATCCTCATAAACACACTGTAAAAAAAAAAAAGGTTGAGCCAACTTAAAATTTTAAGGCAACCAGCTTCAGCAGTTTTCTCAACGTGCTGTTTTAAGTTTATACAACAAAAGGTTGAGAATCTCCTACAAAAATAAGTTGTGAGAATTCAAAAATCTGCAAAAAGCTGGTTGCCTTAAAATGTTAAATTGGCTCAACTTTTTTTTTTTTTTTTTTTTACAGTGCACTCATGGTTTCCTTAATTTTAGAAACGGCAACCAAAAGGTCACTAGAAGTCTGAATAAAATTGAGTTTTGTTACTTTGACTTTGCACAGCTTACCCGTTCTCCGAACAGCAAACCTTTCCATCAGACAGCTGTGATATATGACGAAAAACAATCAATTGCATGCATATTTCTGTCTTGTTTTCAATTACACTTTAAATTCAAACTACAGAATAGCATGTTCATGTATGACAGGTGTTAATCTCTCACAGCACTGTGTCAGTGGCCTCGACATACGCACATCATCTAAGATTGGCCAAGGAGGCTTACAACTCCCTGAGCTTTTAACTCCTAGAGGATTGGCCTGAGATTAGCAACAGCCTTCACACCAACCAATGCACCATTTAACACACCGTTCAGTCCAGCATGCTTAGATAACACAGATATTGGAGCTGAACACTCAAAATGAACTGGATTGTTTAAACATCCATTGTCTAATCCACTCAATGGCCAGTTTGTATTGACATATTGACATATTTACAGCAAATATACGTTTATTTTTTGCCGAATCCATTTAGACAGCTATGATTATACACAGTGTTGGGAGTAATGCATTACAACTAACTTGATTTACATAATCAGATTATTTTTTCAAGTAATTTTTAATGCAATTTTCAATTTACAACAAAATATCTAAGGTGCGTTTTCAAATAGATAACGCAAGTTACGTTGTTTTTCATTTATCGATTGAGACCTCTTGTTGAGAGAAATCGTGAGGTGCAGAGGTGTTGTCTGCGCTGTGTAAATATGATGGTTATTGTAGTTCTAGTGTAAATGTGAACATGCATCTACTCATCTCACTTGCTCAAAAACAGATTCAGTATTCCTAGAAATGAATAAAAACAACGAAATGCAAACTCAGAATACGATGTAAACCTGCAATAATTAAATCTGTTAAACAGCACAAATATACTTTATGTATTTAATCTCACTGCTGGCGGTCCAATTCAACCATACAAATAAGCAAAAATGACTTTAATTAAGCATCACATTTGTGTGTGTGTGTGTGTGTGTGTGTGTATTTATTGCTGCAATAAGAGTGTTATTGCTATTAATTTATTTTTTGTTAGCATGCTCAACCCAGGTGAGTAAAGTAATCCAAATATAACACATTACTTTCCATAAAAAGTAACTAAGTAACATTTTAGGGAGTAATGCAATATTGTAATGCATTACTTTTAAAAGTAACTTTCCCCAACACTGATTATACCCTACGTTAAATTGAAAATCCACAACCAATTTCCCATTCTTAGGGTTATTTTCTGTCAGACTGGGTTTGTAATCTTGAGAGGAGTGCCATATGTCCAACTACAGAACAGCAAGACAATCAATCGAGCTAACAGATACTGATACACTTTCTATACTTCAGTCACATGCAGTTAAGTTTTAGCTTTGGGAAGATACTGAATCAAAGAGTTTTCCATTCAGGCGCACTATGAACTGTTTAGCTATTGTTTGAGATGGAAACATGTGCATACATGTCACCGGAGAAATAGAAATAGTACAATAAGAGGGAGAATACAATATAAAAAAGGTCAAATCCATTTAAAAGTGGTTGTTCTTAATGCACACAACTGTCTGTTAGCAATGCACTAGCACGTTGAAAGCATCATGCAAAATGACAAGCTATCTTATGGTATCTATCAACAGGACATGACACTATGCCCGTACATATTTCTTGTGTGTTTCAGAAGAGCTACCCAAGTTGATGGATTCAGGATGGCTTATGAGACAGCATGCCAGTGGAAGAAATCCACCCAGGATTTTCAAAGAACGTCTAAACTGTCCAATTGCTTCCAGATGTTCCCCTAAAAGAGCGAAAAATAGACCCCCCATCTGGACACTCTCGATCCCTGACCAGCACCCTGTACTAACTTCAATCTGGATTAATCTAGGCTTGGTTCTGAATGGTTTTGAGATGTAAGACGTGACCTGCAGTGTTTAAAAACCCATCAAGTGGTGGCATTCATTACAATCAAGCAAACATATGCAGATGCAAGCTAACTTCGCATATTAAGTACAGAAAACAAACTTTTCAGCTGTTACGATTTATTGGTGGGTTTTTGTCGAAGGTTTTCAGAAAACTAGACAAGCTGTGTAAACTGTCAGCTCAAAGTACATACACATGAGCATTAGTTAACTTCAGTTCACATGCAGCGTTTTTATGAAGTAGGCTAGCTGAGCATGTCATGTTTTCAGTGCCTCGTGACGTGAGTTGTTCACTGAGCGTTCAGTGTAGGGGATGCATTGCAGCTGTTTGGCAGCTTGTGTCAACGCCTCCCTTCAGCACACTTCATTCAGTTGGCATGTGTTTTTGCTAAATTCTGATTATTGGCCAACACACTGAAGGGTATATGACAAGTGACAAGTTAATATGACAAAACTGAAAAATATGTCAAATTTTTTGCAGTCAATGCCTTCATTTTTGGCATTATTAGAGCTATTATAACATCAGTAAAGGGCTAAATTCCTTAAGATTTAAGACTTTTATAGTTCTAGTTATCATCTTGGTCTCACAATCAGCATCCCAGGTAACAAATTTACTTTATAAAAACATAGCGGGAACACTGTTTTGAAATTGCACTATAATGTAAAGTATCGAAATATTCTAAGAGCGTTAAAATGCCCAGCTTTCTTGTTGGAATTAGAACAAAATACGTTCTATTAACTTTATTTTCAACATCTTTTTTCACTTAAAATGTTATTTGAACATTAGTTTTTTAGTTTCTAAGATTGTTAAAGAGACCAGTTGTCTTGTTAAGATTAGGACATTATTTAAAGGTTTCTAAAACCTTACCGAAAATGTTATATTTAATATTCTATATTATTTCATATTAATATTATTTAATGTTTTCTCTCAACATTTTGAGAACCTTCATCAAGTATAAATAACATTATAAGGACGTCCCTGAGAATGTTGTTTGTTATAAGAACAAATATCAAATATTGAAAAAAATATAAGAATGCTCTATAATATTTTGTTCTAATATTTATGTAACTTTTAAAAAATGTTAGTAAAAGTTGTCACAACATTCCCTGTTAGCTAGGATTTAACAGAAAAATATTAGTTCCTTAGAATATTTAGTTCAAATAAATGGCCTTCCATTAGTTGCATTCCAACATATAAGTGTTGATCATCAGCCAATGCACTGAATGGTATATTCTATGACAAGTCTAAACTAATAGGACAAAAGTGAAAAATGTGCCTATCAAATTTTGACTGCCAATTCTTTCTTGTTTTGGCACTATTGGAGTGAATACGACACCACTAAAAGTTTCTTTCAACAAATGGTCTTCCATAGCATAAAAACTAGTGATTTTTCTGGTGACTGCTGAATTTAATGCAGTTAAAAGTGTTAAAGTCAGGTGTCTTCATTAAAGCATGGTGCTATAAAAAAAGATTTCAGACTATCAGTGTCTGGGAGTGGTTAGCGATTAGTCTGACTTTTATAGAAAACTAAACACAGAACAAGCTCTCTGTTTGATATGGCACTGCCAAACACAACAGTTAGTGTAATTAACTCATCTTGGAGTTTGTAACATGATCATGTTGGTTGCTTCAATGTAATGTGATAGATGGGTGTTTGGCAGCTGACAGCAACACTTTGTCAAGGATACAAACTACAAGAGGTGTAGCCACGTCCCACTCAGAAGGGTTGATATTTCAACCACGGCTTCATGTTTAATGCATATCAACTCACGGCACTTCCAGAACAAATGTTAGAAGCCTTTTGGAGAAACTGAAGTATTCTGGGTATTCAGGCACACTTAAGACAAGACAAAAAGGGTTTTCAAACAAGTGCAAATTTTTTTATTTTTTTTTTATTTTGTACCTATTTCAAATTTTATTAACTCAAGTGTAGTTTTCATGGTAAACACACACACACACACACACACAGAGGACATTCAAAAGTAACATTCTGATCATGTTTGCAAAATGATAAAAATGGAATGTTCGTATAACCAAGAAGAAATGCATTTAAAAAACTGAATGAAGAGAACATTCGGAAATAACTATTTTTCTCAAATTGTTCCTAAAATATGTTTTTGTGAGCTGGGTTGGCATGTGGTGAACATTTCTGGCACAAATGACTAATTACCTTGTTGGAGATAGTATTGTTTCATTTTATAATTTATCTGAAGCAAGATCTCTTTTTGCAATAAAGATGGATGCTCTGCTTAGGATTCTCACTATTAGCAAAACTATAGCCATGTATGGAAATGCACAGTCAAATTCTGGTATAGCATTTGCTCTTTTAGCCACTTAAAAGCACAAGTAAAAGCACAAGTATGAATGTATTACAATACCCAGCATGCCATGCTTCCGTGTATCATGTCACACAATATCAATACAGCGCTGATAAGGTAAACGTGACAGAAAAGAATGGAAACACTATTACAAATTCTGCGCTGTTAAGCTGTGCAGTATTGTTGCACTGTCATTAGCTAGAACCATAGGTTTTGTTTTCTGTAGGCTACAATAATCGATAGTGTGCAAAATGAAGAGTTACTAAGAAGTGCTTCATTTCTTTGAACCTGGCCTTGATAAATGGTGTATTTCAGCCTGGCTGCCATCTGTCATTTTGATGATGAGTCTGTCAGTGAAATGAACTGACAGCTTAGACTTTGTAACCTGTTAGCGAAGCATGCTTTATGAAATATGAAAACAGCCAAGACACGTTTATCAAGATGAAAAATATAATTTCATGCTCTATCTATCTGCAAAGTATTCTATAATGAGATCCATATATGGTCACCGTTGTGAATTTCCCACAGTTTAAACATAGTGACCAAAAAAAGAGACTGAGATTGAGTTTTTGTGTATGAGTGACCCATGATAAAGTTGATGAGATCCCCTGATGGCCAGCCAGCATTTTTTGCTGTTCCCATTTTAAAGTGACAGATAATTGCCCAGAAAAATAAGGATGCACTGCAACTGGCTGAACATTTACCACTACAGTTTTCAGAGCCACTACACAGATGAACTCAAACTACTGTAGAGCTGGAAGTGTTTCAAAGCCGCAATAATTGAGAAAATCACATAAGTGAATTGATTATCCTGTTAGCTAGTTGACTAAAACACCTATTGTGAATAGGTGTGCAATGTCACCAGGCCTAGTTAGGTCGGTATTCTGCAAATAGATATAATTGGAAATTTTTAACATTTAATTTAGTTTTTTTTTTTTTTTAATAATGGGTTGTGTATTTATTCACATACACTTACTAAAGAAACATGTACTTCAGTTTTCACCCAGAATTTAAAAAATACTTTTTTTTACAAGTCATCATAATAGCACGAAATTCTGATTTTGTGTGATTTATTAATCTATATAATGATTTCAGATTTGAAAAAAGTCCTCAAATAGTGCCATGGGTTCACCTCAGTCAGGTCCCATATTTCTTTTGACACATGTTCACCAGTAAATCGAAGTTATTTGCATTAACCCTTTAGCCTCCCTGTCAGTGGGTGCCTCATGTCAAATCCTTTATTTGACAGATGCTTGTTTCAGGAGCATGTCTGCACAAGATTTCCCTCGACACACACAGCAGGGAAACATAAGCAGAAACACACAGAGACAGGACTATCAAAACACAAGTTTGGAAAAAATATATGCATGCAACTTCCAGTTGATGAACAGGAAGAGCAATAACTTTAACCCAGCGAAAAACTTAAAGGGCTTCGACAGCACTGGCATCTCCAGCACAGATTTATGTGGATTATCTATTTTAGGGATTGTCTGCCAATCTCAGCCAGCTCTTGGAGGAAAGACCCAAGAACAATGTGTTTAGACAACATCTAAGTATATTTTAAAGTCTTGCATTTAAGTTATGTTGTCTTATCAGTTAAAGTCGAGCAACTTTTTAAATTACTGCATTTGAACCTTTTATATTCTCAAAAATATTTCTATATTTGGAGAGATATAAAGTTAAGCTTGCATTTACAGTTACATGTAGTTATAGACAGATCTAGATACCTCAATTTATAGAGAAGACCTCGCAAATAAAAAAAGAGTTGTCTTGGCAATCTATTGTTTTGTGCATGAAGAGAAGAAGAGCACTTTGAAAGGTAAGATGTGAATTTGCCCGTACTGGTTTTCAGTTCAGCCCGAGGCTTTGAGCAGTTCACATTCTTCCCAAATGCACAGAAAATTCCTCAGACACATTAACGCTAATGTTTATATGCAATATTGCAAATTACGCAGTTGTTTCTCCCAGAAAACGTATTTTTTTGCGAGCAAATATTGGCAGCGTGAACTTTTCAATGATTAATCGCACAGAAAACTGTCCTGGAGAACAACAGCAAATGCGCAACCGTGCCAAGAGCCCTCCAAATTGCCATCGAACGACCCATGGAAGCAGTCCGAACAAACAAACTTTCTAAAGATACATACCGTAATAAAGGTAACCATAGCATCGGTGAGGAAATATTCAGCAGTGCCGACATGAAGGTGATGAGTTTATAACGAATCCTTTTTGAAAGTTTCCAGCTAGAAAGCGCGCGGTGCGTGCTGAGAGTCTTACTGGCGAGTACAGCGCGCAGATCTCTCTCTCTCTCTCTCTCTCTCTCTCTCTCTCTCTCAACAAGCATAATCTTCTACTCTCCTGTGCACATCCAGTACGGACAGATGGCTTTTATAGAGTTGCTGTGCTTAGTCCAAAGCTATGCCGTTCTCCTTAGTCAATCATGCATTTGTAAGTCTAATAAGTTTAATAATAACATTAACACGCATTTTATTGTGCATTAACTAATGACCAGTTCAGCATTAAATGTAAACGCGTGTAAATTCAATGCATTAAAATTGCTTTGAACTATATTCATATTAATTTTAATTTATCTACATTCTTAAAAAATAAATAAAGGGGAGTTTCACAGTGATGCCATAGAACCATTTTGGTTTGCCCAAAGAACCTTTCTGTTTTCTTAGTGTTCCTTACTTATCTAGCCTACAGATCCCTTTTCCACTATAAAGACCCTTGAAAGGTTCCATTGATGTTAAAGATTCTTCATGGAACCATAGAGTCCAATCAAGAACCTTTATTTTTGAGAGTGTACTGTTCTACGTTATGTTCTTGGACTTTTAGTTATAAACTATTTATCAGATGTCTCCTATGAAGATCTATTTGACAGAAATTTGTCAAAACAACCTGTTACTGCAGCTGATTATAGGTGTTATTCTTCATATTTGTTTGGTAGCAAAAGAAACCTCCTAAGAAGAGAAAGAAATGACATACTACCTCATCTGCTCTGTAAAGACTTTTTTGAAAGATCCTAATAACCAGCTATGGCTGCCAAATTAAAAAAAAATATCTCAAAATGAATGCACAGTTTGAGCTCACAGGCATTTGGTCGTTGAAATAAGTTGAAATTGTCATTAGTATAAGCAAATTATACCTATATGTCATCTTTGAAATGCTCAAGACCGTGGCCTAATGGATAGAGAGTTGGACTTGTAACCTGAAGGTCGTGGGTTCGAGTCTCAGGTCTGGCAGGGACCGAACCCCCAACTGCTCCCCGTGCGCTGCAGCAATGGCTGCCCACTGCTCCGGGTGTATGTTCACTACTGTGTGTACACTTGGATGGGTTAAATGCAGAGCACAAATTCTGAGTATGAGTCACCATACTTGGCCACACACCACTCCCCCTTTCCCCCCTCAAAAGTAGATTGAGAATACGAGGGATTTTACAATGGGCAGGGCAGGTGTGACAGGAAACAATCATAAATCCTCTATAATCCACCCTCTTTGTTGGAGATATTTGTGTAGGATGACGTCTTGAGGTCTTGAGCATTTTAAAGATGACATAGGTATCTTGAGAGACCCAATAAACCATCTTAACCTTTGCAGAGAAACAGACGCACTGGGACAATCAATGCAAATACAAGAATGTATGACAGTCCCTCCCATATCTTGTCATTTTCATCTTTTTTTTTTGCTCTGAACTGGTCACTAGGTGATCCACATTCATAGTTTAAACTGGAAAAAGAAATACTTGCATGTCTAACTTCCTAGTCTAAACTTGTTTGACCCATAAATGCCGTGCGACTCTTTAGAGCAGTAAAATAGCCTTCAAAACCTTCAACCCTTGTGCAAAACCCAATGTTTTAGCAAGAAACCCAGGAGCTAAAAAGTGTATCTTACCTGTTAATACTTGATGTGAACTTCCTGGTAAAAGGAGATTTTTTGTGTTTCTTCTTCTTTTGAAAGGCTATGGAACATCAGATTTGAGTGTAAGTGTCAAAGAGAGATGTTTTTAACCAAAATAAAGGGTTATAATGTTGTCACGTGTCTTAGTCAGGACTAATCTTCCTTGATGTTCTCTGTCAATGCACATAATCAAGACACAATCGGCTGTGCCCCTGGAAGCTGTAGAAGTTCCTCATTCTTCGTCCAATCAGTTGCTGAAAAATGGCATATTAGGGATATTTCATAAATTAAGTCATCTTCTTTTAAACCAGTTCAAGAGGAAGAGACCATTGCTGGAACATTGATGCTATCAAAAAGACCGGAAATTCATCTTGTCACTGCTATTTACAGCCTTTCAGGAAAAACTTCATTTTCATTCAAGGAATTCAACACGTAAAGTCTCAACAATAGAACCAGAACTGGATGTTAATAACATTAACCAGTTTCCATTTGGTAATCACAAATGGTGTGACCACAGCAAGCTCAGTTTCTATGAAATGACACGGCGCTGACACTATTTGTGCAAGTGTAACAGGAATAGTTCATTGGTGAATTGTATAATTTGTGTCCCACAAGTAGCAGCAAATGGGGTTGCAATCTACCTTCTTAATTTTCTGTCATTTTTCAGTACCATATTATATTAATTTCCTCTGTCAGGCTTGTCCGTTTAATGCAATTTCTGCTTTTTTATTGATAAATCTATAAATAATATGTCTGTTTTCTATTATTTTACATGCATTTCATACTGTCTTTCATATGTTCTATTATTTTGATTGCTTTAAATTTTATGTCTTGGCCACATTGAAGCACCATGCTTACCATCATCATTTCATTTTAAAAATCCATTTTTCTTCCCATGTATCATTGTTTTAATATTTTGATTATGATTTTTCTTTTTTAAAGTTAATCCCTGCAGTGATGCAACTACCTTTTTGAAGACGCTTCAGGCAATTAATGATGATTCGACCTATCCAGAGACTCCAGAGCCCTTGTTATCCATCACCAGGTACACAAGAGCCAATGCTCCTTTTTCTCATGCTGCCCAAGTCTGACTCAGCTTTAAAGTTGTACTAAATGTTTTACGAGTGAATCGGCAGCGCTCAGGTTGGGCCAGGTGGTGTGTGTATGTGTTTTGTTTGAGAGGAATTCAGGGCACACCTTACTGGCATACAGCGAGTTCTGCTAACCTCAGCATACACAGCTACTGCTGCCTTTCAAATGGTGCCACACAAAGAGACACAATGGAGAAAGAACAATGTCGTCACCTGTGGTTGGTTAAAGGAGTTCCCTGTTGTAAGTAGGCTTTTTATTCCGTTTAATGACGAGGAACCTTTTGAGTAAATCTCTGCGCAGACAGCTCTGTAACGGAGTGTATCAAAACAGCGGCTGTTTGAGTATCTTTACGTCACCAATAAATTTTGCAGCCAGTGCAAAAGCGAACCTGTTGCCAAATTAAATATTTATATACTTGCATTTACAAGTGTGATGGTCTATTTGCACTACGTTCGTTTTGTATGTACAGTACTCGGAAAGAGATTTTAGGAATTACATGGATGAGTAATTGAGAAGTATAGAGAGATTTATGCGTTGAAAGATCTGATTTCCTTGTGCGGCCGCTTTATACTGGTTGAGCATTCAAAAAAGGAAGACATTACATAATTTGATTTACAAGGCCACTGGGCAGTGATTTATTCGACATACAGTATATGGGCTAAGGTTGAACAAACATAAACAATAGGTGTTTCTGGTACTTTTCTACACGTTCCTTCCTTGTCCACTTTCGTCTTTTAGTCCCAGCATTCAGCACCTGCACCTACAATGAGTCTGTTGTTTACAGTCCCGTTGTGGAATCGCAAAAGTCACTTTCTCGTGATAGATGGGGTGTCTCTCACCTGGCTCCGAGGCCATCAGGATGTTGATCTCTGCCCCTCGCATAGTAAGCCATGGCTAGAGGGGAAGGTGGGAGAGACGTATCAGGGAGATTGAAAGAAAGAGGAGTGGAGGAGGGAGCGCTGCTGTCGGTGCAGGTCAGATCGAGTTTCTGCCCGACTGCAACCGTCACCCCAACCAACCCCGTAACACAAATGAACGAATACGACTTCAGCAATTGAACAAGTGAAAATGTGCAGAAACATGTTGTAAGCTCTTAAAAATAAAAAAGGGTTTCGCCATAGAAGAGCCATTTTTGGTTCCCCAAAGAACCTTTCAGTGAACACAGAGCCATGTTTTACTTAACATGAAGACTTTATTAAACATGAAAACTTTAATAACCTGAACAACCAAAAGGGAGGTTTTCACAGTAATGCCATAGAAGAACCATTTTTGGTTCCCCAAAGAACCTGATGAAGAACATTGAAGCATGCATAAAGAACATTTAAAAAAAATCTATAGAACCTTTTTCCACAATAAGAACCTTTTGTGAAATGGAAAGATTCCGTGGATGTTAAATGTTCTTTATGGAACCAGAAGTAGATGTCAATAAATAACCTTCATATTGAAGTTAGTGTATTGCAGTTCAAACGGTGTCGTGATGCAGCTCGGCTGTGGAAATCGAGGTGGACAGGGCCTCCCAGTTCCTGCTTCCCTAATTTTATTTACTTTGTTCTCACACTTAGGCGTTCACTGGTGGTCTTTCCTCCTTTCTCCCGGTCTTGTATCCTGTGGAAGTGTTGAGTCTTTGCAGCACTGTTTCTCTTCCCCTGGGTCCCGTACCGCTTCTCCTCCCTTTTACACAAAGCCTCTTAAGCATCCACGCTGCTTTGTCAACTCTTCCCTCTTGCTTTGTCTTTTAAAGTGTTTCTGTTCAAACGGACCCGACCACGGAGTTCACGCAAACACCAGGGAGTTCTCGCCGGGTCCAAACCGTCGAGGGGTTGCAGACAGGGCCTCCCTTGTGCTCTTTGTATGCCCAATCCGACAGCACAGACCACTGACCTGAAAAGCGAGCCAGGGAGTGCAGCGTAACTCAAGGCCTGGGGTTCAGCTTACCTGCTGGGCTGCTGTGAGAGCGGAGCGGAGTGCTCTCTCCACAGGGTTAGATTGCCCATTGAGATAAGGGCCAAATACCATACGAGAGTTGTTAAGCAATACTGCTACAACACAAGAGACAGATAACGCGGCGGTCAGAGCCCGCTGGGGAATGTTAGCTCGCCGTGTTAAGCGGCACTGAAATCACATCGAGCCTGCAGTGGGGGTTTTCCATTTGCCTGTTTCAAAAGAATCTTATTGTTGTCAAGTGCCATGTCTGAAAATAAAGTCAGTACACTATAGAGCCACTATGTTATATAATATTTCAAAGGCAATTAGGCAGAAAATTATTCAGCCTATTCAAGTGTATATTCCCGTAATGCTCAGATACAAGACCGTTTCAATATGTAAGAGAACAAGACCTCTCACTTGAACACATGTATTCTCCTGTGGGTACAGATATAATTAGAAACAAAACACAGTAAGGTCGCCAGAGAAAATGTTCTCTGAACATCAACTGTGTGATATATATATATATATGAAGAGTTCAGAAGCAAAAGCCTCTAAGTGCCATTTAAAATTTTCTTCTAAAATGAGCATTTTTCTCTTTTTCTGTAGGTTCAGTAATTAAATTTTAATGGCAATGAATAGGTTATTTTCATTGCCATTAAAGTGAAATAACTGAACAAAAACATAGGAGCCTGAGAAAAATGCTTATTTTTGAAGAAAATTTCAAATGGCACTAAGAGGTTTTTGCATCTGAACTCTTCATATATATATTTCATATATATTTCACATATACACACATATATACACATATACACACACACACGAACACTGCAAATAAGAAAAGCTCTTCCTTTAACGAATTCTTATTACATTTAAATACATATTAAGCAACAATAAATAATAAACATGAAAAAAACAACAACTTTATTTTAACATACTGGTAATGTGCATCGTTGCCCCAATAGATGACATACAGTAGATGACAACAAGTGACTATCGAAATCATTGACTCGCTGATTAATTCAAACCTGATTTTTTCAGGATGAAAATGACAGGCTGCATCCACAATCACATACTTCTTGCGTATGTACTTCTTTTAATTAAGTATAAATGTAATCAGTACGTAGTACATTAGTCATGTTGTCATTGTCATGTGACCTCCAGTTGTGTTGCTTTGCTGCCATTCACAAATTCTCTCCTGTGGCCTCATGGGATAGTAAAGTGTTCATTGAATGCACACTTAGAAAGTGGTTTTGCTGTGAATTCAAGCATTTCTTTCACATACAGTTTTTTCTTTTTGTCTACTATATAGTTGGGAAGTATGCATATTTGAATACATCCATTGTGATTCATTGAATAATTCAATCAACCGTTTGGTTAAAAAAAACAATGATTCATTTAGTGACAAAACATCTGTTGCGTAGAGATGAATCAAACTACACTGGTCATGCTGTGGCTTCGATAGCAGAATTGTGGCATCACTATATACGTAATGCAGAGTTTTTTTAGAACTGTATTCTGTGTGCTTCGGCAGAGGAAAGTATACACTAGAGCCATTAATGGTACCAAACGTAATTTGATTTTGTTTCTTTAAAATAACTTACAGTAACAACTCTGACGAATTGTGCGGTTATCAGTATTTTTTTTAATTGTGCACCTTTATTAGTTGTTTTTGGGTGTGTATGCTTCACATGATTTGTAATGTAACCAGGAATCTGCACTAGCAGAACTCCATAGAAAGCCCTGCACATTCCCTACACCTTGCGTGTTTGTTTTTGAAATATTTAGGCTGATTTGATTAATTTGCTCTTAGCTATTAAAATGAGTACAGTAATTGTAGTTGTGTTTAGCACTCTCTAAATACAGAATTCTGTTGGTTTTCATTGCTTTTGCACGCTTTAAATGTTGAGTAATCTTGTTGCTTATAAATATGCACTTAAAGGTAAATGACACCAAAAAAAAAAACTTGTGCCACATGAAAGTCACTATTACCAAAAAACAATCCTCTGTAAGGTCTAGCTTCCTGTCCTAGAGCAATTTAATCAGTGTGCGGGTGATGTAGTGGTGGTCACCTTGGTAGCAATGTCATTAAAAGCCACCATTAATGTTGTTTTTGCACTTATGCAACACTGATAATCTGACACAGGTGAGCCTGAGACTGTCGGTTCAGAAGAGTTCATCTCGCTCGCTAGCGCACATGCTAAAGCGACAGGGAGTCTTAGCACAAAGATACTCTTACCTTAAACGCTAATCAACCGTCACATCGTGTCTAGAATTTTCCCTTTAAGGTACATGATACTCTGATAATAGAGTAGTTCCTGATGCTTTTACAAATCAGTATCAGTATAAGGAAGAACATGCAAGTAAATTTCTACAGCATCTTCTGTTAAATAATTAATGCTTGTTGTCAGTTTTAAGCAGGCAAGGTGTGTAACCTTATGTGTGAGTAGGTTGGTGTCATATATACTCCACATGGTGGGCAAGTGGGTCTTTACCTGGACTTGACAGGCGAGAGCAAATCAGCTAAATGTAATCCGAGGATCAAAGCTTGTCCAAGTCCAGTCTGTGGTCAGAGCGTTCCTGAAGCTTTGCAAACTGCCATATAGGGTCGTCTTTAGTTTCACCTCAGTTCAAAGTTGGAGTTCTTTGATTCACTTCATCACAGCCACGTTCGGCATGCATCAGGATGGAATTTCATGTCTATTTGCCCTCAGGTGTTTGAAGGGTTCACCATGTTCCCATATTAGACTGGGAGTGACTATAATACCAAGTTGACTGATTAAGCAGGTGTACACAATGTGGTCAAGTATGCATACTAACTATGCATGCTAAAAAGTACAGTGTCCAATCAGGGTGAAATCCCTTATGTTTTAGCACATGCGGCTGCTCGTCTATGTAGGAGTGTCTGTCGTTGCATTTGGCTACAAAGCCAAATGTGCAAACTTAAACACAGTAATTCTAGATTGTGACAGGTGCAGACTACACAAAATAGTGTGGTGAATAAACTGTCTATCAGCTATAACTTGTCATTAATTGGATTCTGCCAGGGTAAAACCATTGAGACATTTAACGGGCCTACCACAACAGCTACTGTCTGTTGGGTTTGCAAGAAGCAACCACTGCCAAATCTCACTTTACAACTTTTAAACTTGTTTTAGCTTGAAATTTCTGACAACTGCAGGGGTACTGACAAAAAAAACTTATGAAACATAAACATGTCTACGACACATTTGACCATCATCCAGTTTCTCGAGTGGCTCCAGCTGCTTAATTTTTCCCTTCTGTCTAAAATCTTATTGTTTTGTTTTGAAATATCATATGTTTGAAATAATTTTTATTCATTTTATTTAATGTCATATCTGGCTGTTACATCAAAAGTAGCTTGATGCTGAGTCTGACTATATTAAAATATGAATCGTTTTTTGCTACTTGATTTCTTTAAATGCTCTTTTTACGGTATAGCAGGCCTATAAATATAATATAAATGAGGAACTACATTTTCCTTCATCCTGAGTTCATGTCATGAACCCTTTAAACTCAAAGAAGAGGGAGATTAGTCTGTTTGGAGTGGTGCTTCATGAAGATGATCTTGCGTTTCATTCACAGTCAGTTACCACACAGGTAAATGTTTATGTTGGATCTTGAACTGAAAGTTGATTTCAACACCCAAGGGCTCAGGAATGTCATTCGGCAGCCAGCGATGCTGAATTTTACAGTTTCTTTGTACCTCACTGCCAACACCAGTAGACATTTTCAAACCCACAAATCAACACTTTTAATACAGTGCCCTCCATAAGTATTGCAACAGTAAAGACAAAATTGCTCTGTTGGCTGTGGAGTCAAGACATTTGCAAATATGATTAAAAGATGAATATGAGACAAAACTACAGAATGTCACATTTTATTATTAGCCGTTTCAACACATACATGTTTTACCAAATACCTTTTAACAGCACTTTTAGAGTTCATCCCACTCATTGATGTGAGCATAAGTATTGGGACAGTTGAACATAAGGCAGATATAAAAGATTAAAAGCTATTATTTAGTTGCAGATCCCTTGCGCACAATCACAGCAGTGAGTCTGTGACCCATAGACATCACCAGACTCTTGGTCTCATCCTTTGAAATACTTTTCCCAGCCTTTAATGCAGCCAATTCCAATTGTTGCTTGTTTTGGGGAGTTTCTGCCTTTACTCTCCTCTCCAGCTGGTGAAATTCATGTTCAATCGGATTTAAATCTGGAGACTGACTTGGGCAATCTAAGACTTTCCATTTCTTTGCCCTTATAAATTCCTTGACTGAACTGGCAGGGTGTTTTGGGTCATTGTCCTGATGCAATATGAAGCACTTCCCAATGAATCTGGTGACATTTTCTTGAATATTGGTAGGCAAGATGGTTTTGTACCCTTCCAAATTCCTTCTGCTACTGTCATCATACATTAAGTCATCAGTAAAGTTGAGAGGGCCTGTTCCAGAGGCAGCCATGCATGCCCATGCCATGACACCACCTCCACCATGCTTTACAGATGAGGCTGTATGCTTGGGATCATTCCCTTTTTTTCTCCACATTTTTGCCTTCCGATCACTTAGATAAAGGTTCATCTTTGTCTCATCGGTCCATAAACACAGTTCCAAAACTCTTCTGGCTCACCTTTGTGCTTTTTTGCAAACTCTAATCTTGCCTTTCTATTTTTGGTGCTGGTCAGAGGTTTGCATCTTGCTGTGTAGCATCTGTAATTCTGTGTCAAAGTCTCCTGAGGACAGTAGATTGTCAGAGCATCACCCCAGCTTTCTGGAAGTTGTTGGTGATTTTACAGACATGTCTTTTAGGGTTCATTTTCACAGCTTTTATGATTTGTCTGTCATCAACTACTGTTGTTTTCTCAGCTGATCAGGTCGTTGTTGGTTGCTGGTGTCGCTGGTGGTTTCCAAACTCTTGATTTCTCCATGCCCTTTGTTTTTGCTAGAGCTCTAACGGACTTCCTCTTTTCTTTTTGCATCCAAATTGCTTGCTTTTCTCTCAAAGTCAGCTCCCTCATCTTCATCCTGGTTTGAGTGTGTCATCATCGATTGCAGGATTCAGAATACAGAAGTAATGGATATAACTGATACGACACATTCCCTGCTTTTAATATCTGAAGAATTAATGCAACAGGACACAGCTGATCACTTAGAAAGACCTGTGAGGCAACTGCTCCAATACTTATGCTCACATCAGATAGAAGGATGAAACTCTAAAAGTGCTGAACTTCTTAGCTGGTAAAACATCTATGTGTTGAATCACCCAATAATAAAATGTGACAAATGTCTTGACTCCACAGCCAACAGAGCAATTTTTTCTTTACTGTTCCAATACTTTTGGAGGGCACTGTATGTATGTGAAGACATACACTTTTTTCGTAATTTCTTGTGCAGATTCATCCTGTCCAATGAGTAATTTTTTTTTATTTTCAGGGTGCCCTTTTTGCCCACAGATGTCTGATAATCCAGCGGATGGCGATAAGGGTGATAAGAAGACCTTGAGTGACAGTAGCAACACCAAGATCGATGGGCTGAATCCGAGGTTATATCTGACTCTGATATTATCAGTGTGTGACGTATGGTAAACTGCGTCATCGTCTTTGTCTTTGTCCGCTTTAAGAATCATTAAAGGTCTTTTTAGGAGACACAAAGGAGGCCTTATCCATAATCCTTTCTGGATTTAATTGCCAAAGATTGTTGGTGATTGTTTTTTGTTTATGAGTAAAGGAGGATGAGATGCTTGTTCTCAGTTTCTAAAGAGATGATTTTTAGTGTTTTTAAGCAATTGTACATCTAAGCAAACAGCAAATATATGAAGGAAAGTTGACAAGAAAAAATGCTTACACTCTTAAAAATAATGGTTCCAAACACTTTTAAAACTAAAGGTTCCAAAATTCCAAATTTTAAAATCATTTTAAAAAATCTAAAGATTCTATAGACATTAAATGTTCTGCATGGAACCATTGATGCAAAAACCTTCATTTTTGAGTGTTGAGTGAAAGTGGGTTTAAAAACCACTTTTTCTTAGTGTGAAGAGCATTTAATTAATCTGAAGAACTTTTTTTTCCACTACAATCTTAAAAAATAAAGTTCCCATGAAGAATTTGTAACATCCTAACTTTCAACATCCATGGAGTGTTTAAACAACATTTTGTGGAATGGAATGGTAGCAATAAAATGTTAAAGGTTCTTGATGCAATCATCAATGCCAATAAAGAGACTTTATTTATTCAAGTATATGTCACTTCAGATGTGAACTGACAGCAGAAGACGCCTCAGAATAACAAAGTGTGAATGTTTTTGTTGAGTAACTTCCATTTGAACCAACTCACACACACAAATGCAAGCATAAACTCCTCTAAGTTAACTGGTCCATGCCAAACACTTTTGGCACCTGTTCTTGTGTGTTCCTGATTCTCTAAGGTTCAACTTCATTCAGGAAGAATCTCTCCCTCCCTGTAACATTTTTGCGGTTTGACAGTACGTTCACAGTGATTAACAGGTGCGCTGTTGTTGTTGATGATGATGTTGTTGTGTTGGTTTTTATAATTCCTTCAAACGTGTTCTGCCACATATTGGCTTTCATTCTGTTATTGGCAAAAATGTTCCATGGTAACCAAAGTAACACCAACATACTATATTTAAGGGTGTATTCACACCAGAATAGTCTGCTTGTTCACTTGCTTTGGTCTGGACCAAATGCAATGTTGATTTATTCATTTTTTGTTTGGTGTTGTTCGCTTTCACGCTGCCCTTTTTGCAAGTGTACCAGAAATAAAACCACACGTGTGCTATAAGGTCATCCATTCACTGGTTCATCCATTCAACCGTACCAAAGTTAGTTTAGAACCGGACTGAGACCACCTCTTCAGCTGGGTATCGGTATGGGTTTTTGGTGCGCACCCAAATGCGATTGCTGTATTCACATCTGACCAAAAGATCCACACCAAGGAGGGAAACAAACTTGAGTTCGATTCAATCGAACCAAACAAGACAGGTGTTAATACACCCTAAATTTCTATATTAATTACTTAAAAGGAATAGTTTAAAAATTCGAATTTGCTGCAAATTTACTCACCCTCAGGTCATCCAAAATGAGTTTGTTTCCTCTGCAGTGAATGGGTGCCGTCAGAAAGAGAGTCCAAACAAGATAAAAAATAAATAAAAATCACAATCTACAAGTAATCCACACCAATCCAGTCCAGCCATTAACATCTTGTGCAGTAAACAGTTGTGTGTTTGTAAGAAACAAATCCACCGTTAATGAATTTTAAACGTAAACCTTCCTGGGGAATGCATTTTCAGCAATATTTTGGGTCAACTATTCCTTTACATTTCTCCTTACATTTTATTAACTTTACCTAATTTAACTTCTGACATGATTTTAATACACTGCACTGATGCAAAGTGAATGTACTGTAGGCTGTAAATGCACAGCATTCTTTCCTGTAGATGAAGACAGACGAATGTGAAGAAAAACACTTGTTACGCCTGATGCATAACAAGCGGTTTTCAGATCTGATGCGTGAGTTTTTATGGTCTCGTCTAAACTGCTCCTCAGACAGTAACAGCAGCATCGGTTACAGCAGTGGGGCACTTTACCCCAGCCTGACGTGATTTCATTTGCTGTGAATATAGTGCTTAATTTTACTGACTCTTATTTAACCTGTGGTCAGTAAGACATTGTACTGTCTAGATTCTAGAAGGACTGAATTACTTTTCACATTTGATGTTGAACTTTCAGATTTTTTCTTGCCATTAATTTTTGCTTATTGTACAGGCAGTACTGAATTTGAGCATGTGCACATATATTGTTTGCAAAATGCATAGAATGTAAAAAAAAATATATATATATTACATTTACATTTAGTCATTTAGCAGATGCTTTTATCCAAAGCGACTTAAGTTAACTTTAAGTTTAAGATAAGATAAGGTCAAAGATGGTCACACTTTGTTTTAAGGTGTTCTTGTTAGAGTGTAATTATACATTTAAGTACTGAGTAATATTAATTAATTACATGTACTTATTATATCGTTAGGGTTAGGATTAGTTTGGCTTTGAGTTACTTGCATGTAATTATGCATAATTTATTTAGTTATTACAATAGTAAGTACATGTAACGTGTAACAAGAACACCTTAAATTAAAGCGTTACCGAAAATAGTATTTTAGTTGTACTTTTTTGACTCTCAAAGTGCTGGTAGCCATTGACTTGCATTTTATGAATCATCAAGAGCCATGGTTTCAAAATCCTCTTTATTGTTCTACTGAAGAAAAAAGTAACCTACATCACCTGCATGGCCTGAGGGTGAGTAAATAAAACAGCAAATTTTCATTTTTGGGTGAACTATTCCTTTAACCTGCATCATATTCTCTTCAACATGTCTGTATGATAACCGCAGGCCAAATTAAACTGCCTCCCAAATTCCTGTTCTGATGCGCTGTTACACAACAAGTTTGTTTTCAGATACTTTCTGTTGCCTAGACATCACAACCTCAAATTCGCATCCGTCTTTGTAGCTCTCAGCTTTCACCTTTAGATGTCCTCAGAGGAAACCAAGAGCACCAGGTAACCACGTCTCCTCTGAAGAGAAGAAAGCAACCGAGGGACGCGGGAAAATACATCCTGATATCTACACACACACACACATAGGAGAACAAGCGTGAGGGCGAACAATGACGTCCGTTCTTCGGGTTCCTGCTCTTCGGTCGGTCAGGTACACATCAGTGACCCGCTCTTTGAGCTGCTCTGAGAATCTTCCATAATCAAATGCAAATAATGTAAGTAATACGGAGCAGAACTGCTGGAGTGAGTTTCCACCGGCCTTTATTCAGACTCACGGATGTGGAGGTGGACAAACGCTCAATGGCTGCGTTTTAATGGAGATAAAATGAGGGTAAATATGGTAACCAGGATACAAATAGCACAAGAAAATTAGAAAGTTATTGATTTATTGTGTGAAAAATGTAATTACAGAGACAAATCTCCTTTTTATAAAATGTCCTTGTGAATTTACATTTATTATATACACATATTTCTCTCTTTTTATTTACTGTTTCATTTATTTTAAAAACAACATATGTAAAAATATTGTAATATTACATAATATTGTTTCTTTGTGAAGCACAAAATGTGACTGAACAATGCAGTGTATGCAATCAGATTCTATAGATACATTTTTAAACTTAACTATTTTTTATTGGTGTAACTACGAGCACTTCCTGTGTCTGTTTGCCTCTTTAAGAAGAATTGCTTTATGTATTCCCCAATTGTAAGTCGCTTTGGATAAAAGCATCTGCAAAATGACTATGTAAATGTAATGAATATCATACATACATGAATATATGAAGAAAAAAAAAAGATTTAACATATATATATATTTCCTGTTATTTTCTGGCACAAATGGCACCCGGGTTTCCTGAGAATGGCCCATTATGATGGCCAATCAAGTAAAAGCACAGGAAGTCATGATGTTTTTTTTGTTTTTTTTAATTGAATGCTTGAAAAAACAATAACAATTGCCATCATTGTCAAATCATAACAATACAACAACAGTCCAGGGTCATTCAGTCTTTCAGTCCAAAGGAAGTGCCAAGTCCTTTAGCAAAGCCATTGTTTTTATGGCTTTCAAGTTCGTAGAGAACTCTATAGATTCAAAATACATTTTCATTTCAAGTTTGAATCTTAAAAAAAAGAAGTTTGCATTTAGAAAATTTACATTTATGAATACGATATTTAGCTAACAGGAAAATAAGGTTTATGAAATAAGTATCACTTTTTTTCACATTCATGAAAGCCAAAAATGACATTTCTATAAGTAAACTCAAAATTAGGATTCACGTAATATTTGATAAAGTCACACCAAAATGATGTTGTGTAAGAGCAATTCCAGAATAAATATAAAGAAGCTTCATTGTTTTCTAAACAGAAAGAACAGTTGGTATTAATATCATTCTTAAGTCTTTTAAGAGAGCACTTATCTATGAATCAACTTAAATGCAATTTCTCTCATTTTGTTAGTAATGAAATATTTGTGAGGTTATGACCAAACTTTGGGAATATCAGGGAATATCACTTACTAAACCATTCCAATAAGAGATTACATAAGGCACAGAAATAGCCTCCATCTGAAACAAAACTCTCACTTTCTTAGTGTTTTTTGATTTGGATGACGAAAGGCACTGTTTTCCAACAAATGTTTTAGAAAGATCCGCTGAGTGACATGAGATTGGAAAAGAAAGACCTCTAAAAGCATGAGAACTCATGTGGCACTGCATCACTCTTTCGGACTAACAGTAGCTAAAAATTACAGTAATTACAGACTGAACCATTTTGATTGAAAAGTCGAGACGCAAAAATAATACCATTTAAAAAAAAAAGAGATTTGTGTTTATACAGTAGATTGTTGTTATTCCAGATTAGATACGAGTGAGGTGTCAAATTGTGTTTAAAAATTATTTGCCTATAAATTTTGTATAATTGCATCATGTAAATGAGGTCAGTGTTCAGAATGGACCTTTCAGTATAGGCTTTCAGTTTAGTTTTTTGGAAATGAACTCTATAATACCATGCCTCAGAACTTATACAGTGATCCTTGAGGCTAAATTACCTTACACTACAATTTAAGTATGACAGCTGGAACAGAAGAGCGAACATACCACTAAAGCACAAATATGCACAAGCATTCATACATGCACACACATGCAGTTTGGAAAAATCCTAAATCACATGCAGCCAAACGTGTCTAACATGTAGCATCGCCTGTAGATGTAAGACCTGAGCCTACATCTGAAGTGAGGTGAAGTGACATACTGCCAAGTATGGTGACCCATACTCAGAATTCGTGCTCTGCATTTAACCCATCCAAAGTGCACACACACAGCAGTGAACACACACACACCGTGAACACACACCCGGAGCAGAAGAAGAGTTATAGGGGTCTCCAAAAGTTCAATGTGAGGCATGAAAAACAAATGTCAGTGGGCAAGTGTTTTTGTGGAAAAGATGAAAACTCCCAAATCTGAGAGTAATATTGAAATGTTTTTGGAAATATTGTTTGTATTATTTGGTCTATAGAAAAAAAAAAAAGTGCATGGCCCAAGAATGATATCAAATTTAAACCTGTAAATGAATCCTGACGTTTAATTTTTCAACATGCTCGAAGCTGTTTAGTTATGAGATCAGTACAGAAGATATTCCTACGTGTCATTCATCAACTGCAAGAGCAGCCAAAACATTTGGTGAATTCCTGTGAAATTAGTTTTCTTAAAATTCAATGCATTTTAATGTAAATAGGCTTTATAAATGTATCATGTATATATATATATATTTATTGCAAAATGCATATACAATAATGCAATAATTTAAATGTGCATGTTTTATGTTTATATGTATATTTCTTATCTGATGTAAGTTTGTTGGGATAGGACAATATTTTGCCAAGATACAACTATTTGAAAATCTGGAATCTGAAGGTGCAAAAAAATCTAAATATTGAGAAAATCACCTTTAAAGTTGTCCAAACGCAGTTCTTAGCAATGCATATTACTAATGAAAAATTAAGTTTTGATATATTTACAGTAGGAAATTTACAAAATATCTTCATGGAACATGATCTTTACTTCAATAATTTTGACCATTACAATGTATTTTTGGCTTTTGCTACCTATATACCCCAGCGACCTAAAGGGACAGTTCACCCAAAAATGAAAATTCTGTCATCATTTACTCATCTTCAAGTTGTTCCAAACCTGTATGAATGTCTTTGTTCTGCTGAACACAAAGGAAGATATTTTGAAGAAAGTTTGTAACTAGGCTGTTTTGGAGCACCATTGACTTCCATAGTAGGAAAGAAAAAAAACTACTATGGAAGTCAATGGTGTTTCCCACATTCTTCAGAATATCTTCCTTTGTGTTCAGCAGAACAAAGACATTCATACAGGTTTGGAACTACTTTAGGGTGAGTAAATGATGACAGAATTTTCATTTTTGGGTGAACTATCCCTTTAAGACTGGTTTTGTGGTCCAGGGTCACATATGTTATGTCATTGCATGATTACATAAACAAACAAGTGTATTGAACGAGTTCATTGAAACGAACAGTACAAAAGAAGCAGTTTGTGGAAAAGAATCATGCGCTCTGGATTACAGGTAATAATGCCGTAAATAATGTTCAGTTTCTTGCACAGGCTGCTTGTAAAAATAATCTTTACTTTTCTGCTAAAGAAAAAAAAATCCCCAGCATGGCCTAAGGGTGAGAAAATTAACAGGAAATGTTCATTTTTTGGTGAACTAATGAATGACTTCCATCTGGAACTAAAAAGACGGTACACAGCTTCTTTAAAGCAAAAAAATACTTGGTCTATGTATAGAGATGTCATTGGTCAACTAACAGCAGGAGCATTAAGTTTCAATGCCGAGGTTCCTCTGGCTCGACTGTCTTTCAATGTTACTCAATAATGTCTCAGGGGCCTGTGCTGCGTCCTCATCCCATCAGTGAACTGCTCTCTTCGTCTTTTCCCCCTGTTCTGCCTTACTCAGAGCAGAGGGAGAGTGGGAATTGTCCTCTTAAATTGTCCGACTTTTGGCAGCTCACTCTGTGCAGTTCTGCTTCTGTGAAATGGAGCAACTAGAAAGTGGAAATTATTTATAAATGCATGTCCACTGTGGAAATGAAATGGTGCATTGTTTCACTTTTCTACTTTTAGCCCATTTTGGAGGGTAGAGAGAGGATATATGAAGGAAGCAGTCATGTGTTTGGTTGGCAGCATGTTTTACTGTGTTTGCAATAGTTGTGGGAAATTGCCTTTGCCTTAATTGTTTGTGATACAAAACATACTTAAACTTGTCAATCTTTTGCCAAGAGCAGGGATTCCCAACCTTTTTTTGTGTCTTATACAATTTTAAGTAATGCTAACCTTTTAATAAACATGGAATATACATTTATTTTTTATTTGTGTGTATTTGTATGATTTTATTTATTCATATATTAAATTTTTTCAAAAGTCAATTGAATCAATAACAATTGAAATATTTGTAATTCTAAAAATGTTCTTTGTTTGTATATATTTGTGCATTGGTGTAATTGATTTGCTGCTTTTCGTAGTACTGCATAATTATTATTCACTCATATTGTTGTGATTCATGAAGAATATGACTTATAACTTTCTATATTACAGCCGTTGACAAGGACAATTTAAATCTAAATCTAAAATAAACCATAATTTTAAATACATGTTAAAAATTAATAAATAATATCTATATATTTTTAAATATATATAATATTTAAAATATTGTCAAAAATTATTAAAGGTAAATAAATAATACATATAAATAATTAAAAATAAATAATACTTAATTATAAGTCATTAAATAATTATTTAATTAAATTATGTATTTATTTATTTATCATTATTGTGATGTATCAATACATTTATTTTATTTATTTAACCAGAAACTGGGTAAATACAGTGAATGATGTATGCAATTATGTATTATATACTGTTGTGCTGATTCTCTTTATTGATTATTTGGACAATAGATCAATATATTTATTATCTGTTGTATCCTGGTTACAATATCCTGCTTTCAATAGACTCCTATACAAAATGTTTCTTTTACAGCTGACAATAACATTATTCTTTCACACCTGCTTTACAGTAAATGAGCAACCGCAACGTCTATACTGTATTTGTATTGCAGGAGTTACATGCTTGTGCAAACTTGCAGGTATTGGCACAAAATGAGACCCAACCACCCAAATATACACTTTCACTGGTAGGAAGTGGCTGATTACTTCCAATATTAGTCTTATTTGTCTCTGTGTTTATGTCTGGCATCATATATCCATGTCTTATTCAACTGTGTGTGTCGTTGCACCCATTTTAAGAGCAGGGCATTGTTTCCACGAGGAGGGCTGGAACCTCCCTTATGAGCTTATGATTTTTACGTGCTTTGTGTCGTTAAGCATACAGGACAAAATTTACAATGAAACCATTAATCAAATACATAGTTTGCATGAGTTCCCATGCTCTCTTTATGAGCCCGTGGGGACAAAAAGGCAAGCGTATGTATACAAGTGCAAACGCAAGAACTATATTAGCCGCAGAAAAAAAGAAAAATCACTCTGCAGGTCACAAACCAACTGACCTTTTAATAATTGATTTTTATCAGACTATTAAATTTCCATTTGCTGAATGCATGGTTGAAGCTCTTAATGTGTATATGACCTTTCCTGTAGATGAGTCAGTGAGTGGGCACGTCCGCTTGATTATAGTTATTATTACCCCAGAGAACAGCCCTGTCTGCACTTGTCTGCTCTTTACATTGACATGTTATGATTGTGTTTGTGTCGCTGAATGACATGTAACTTCTGTTATACAAAGAGAAAGTTAATGAATGAGAAATTGAGTGAAAGTGAGAACAGCAGACCAACATCACTGACCGATCAACACGCAGACCAGAAGAAGTCAGCTCTAAAAACGTCCTTGAACTCATCAAAGTTAACAAAATAAAAGTTAGATTAAAATATGTGCATTTCAGTTTATTTTTCTGAACCAAAGACCGAAAATACTCCTAGAATAACACCTACTTTTGACTTGCAAAGCAAGTGCACTGAAACAAATTTGCTTTTCGCTCAGAAACCGCTAGTAAATTTCACATATTTATGAAGAAATGATAAGTAACTATGGACGTTTGTTTCTGCCATGGGATAAAAAAAGAGAAAAAAGTGAGGTGTAAATATGGAACTGAAAGATATAAATTCGAAATTCAGACTTTTTTCAGAATTGCAAGATACAAACTTGTAATTTTGAATAGAAAACTCATAATTGTGAGATATAGACTCAGAATTCAGACTTTTTTCCCAGTTCTGAGAAAAAGAAGTTAGAATTGCAAGACAAAGTTGGAATTGCAAGATATAAATTTAAAAAATTAAGAGAAAAAAATTGCAATTACTGAACTTTTTTTTTCAATCTTAGTCTAATCTTAGTTTACAACAATCTTAGTTTAATTTACAACTTTTTAAGTGTAGCAGTTCCATAACATTTCATGTTCATAAAAGTGACATGGCCTTTCATATGATCCTGGCCAAATTTCCAGTATCAGTTGGAAAAAAACATCACTTGTCAATGCATTTTATTGGCTCTTTGAATTTTAATATGAAACTCTCACCCGTACAGCACACACACACACACACACACACACAGATTGTGTAAGCCTTCACTTCCTCACAGAGTAATCCTGCCGGAAACGCAGAGGAAGTGTGATTACGCCCCGTCATGCATGCATGGATTATAACATGTAGATTACAGCACAGTTGTGCAGGAGCAGAGCAGAAGAGGACGTCAGTGTGGGATTCACGCATGTTGTCCCCGCTCCCGTATGATGGGAAGGATAAATAATCCATGTCTGAAGCGGATTGAGAGATTACTGTGGCCATCACCCGGCCAGTTAATTAACAAAACGGAAGTATCTCTGCTTCTGAATAAAGTCATTACTGGGTCACTGGGTGGGACAGGAATGGGGTTTTCCACAGGAACTTCAAATAGGTGGGAAACCAGAAGTCACATTGCATCATCATAACACATCTTTTAAAATATATATTTCTATAAATGTATAGTTTTTTACATTTGCACACACTGGCTTTCGATATCATGTTTTTTTATGTTTATTAATTTATTATTATATACTGTTTTATTATATTTCAATAATGTTCCAGCTGTGGATCATGTTAGAATCATCACAATTTATTTTTCTTTTTTATTGTTTTTATTGTATTGCAATAATTTTTCAGATGTGGATCATGTTGTTAGAATCATCACAAACAATATATTTCTATTTTATTATTATTTGTTAATGTTTTCCTTAGATTGCAATCATTTTTCAGCTTTGGATAATAAGGCAACAACTTATTTTTATTTATTATTTTTAATTCTTGTTATATTTGATGGTTTTTATTAGATGGCAATCTTTTTGGCTGTGGATCATGTTGCAAGAATCATCACAAACAACTTATTATTATTATTTTCTTTTTAAATATTATGTTTTTGTTGTTGTTGTTTTATCAGATGGCAATACGTTTTCAGCTGTGGATCATGTGGCTAGAAAAATCCCAAACACCTTATTTTAATTGTATTAGTTAATTTTATTTTTGTATTATTATTTTTATAGTTTTTATTAGCAAGATGTTTTCAGCAGTGGATCATGTTGCTAGAATTACCACAACCAACTTTTTTCTTATTTATTTACTTATTTTTTTTTTTTTTTTTCTTGTTTTCAATCATTTTTCAGTTGTGGATCAAAAATCTGGTTTTAAATTAAATGAAATAGAAATAAACTTTTCTGAATTCTAAAAATGTGAAAACAAATAAAAAAATAAATGTAAAAAAAAAATAAAAGAAGATTCTGCTCTATTTCTAATAGGTTGCTATAATCTAAATTTATACCATTGATCATATATGACTGATAGTCAGATGTTCTTGCTGCCAATGAAACATTTTCAAATCTATTCGATTTCTGACCCCTGCAAGCTTTAAAGCAACACCTTGACGACCAGAAAAACAAACTCGGTCAGTCGCATCATTCATAGATGAATTTCAAGCTTGTCCTTTGCCCTATGAAACAAACTGGCCCCTGACAAAATGATACGTGGAGTAAAAACAAGCAGAACTCGGCATCTTGCCAGTCTCAACAGGCACGTCTGCCCATTCGATCAGTACACTATATTCAGACCATTCCAGAATCCCTTGGGAAATCTGCATCCAACGTGTTCTCACAAGGACACAGTGATTCATAAATCCAGCACAAATGACACTCAGGGTTTATTTGGGTCTTTGGGGGAGAAGTTTTAAGGCCTGTTTGATTCATGTGTCTTTCTTTTTGAAACACTGCATCTTCATATCAGCCGGAGTCAAGGAAACATCTTTCCTCATGTGGATTTATGAACACTATGCTGTTTTATAGATTAATTATTAGATCCTGAAGAAGCACGGTGGCGCCTGCTGAACACCATTACAATAAAACGATGTCAATAATATCTCTGAGTGGAAGAGAAGAGCTTTGAGCCCATCATGATGATGACAAGTATATACTTGTGTAGCCTAATTACTTGACTAACTTTTTTCTCAACATGATCTTTCCCTGCATGTTTAGGCAAAGAGTACACGTCTGTCACCTTTTCACACGTAATCTATATGAAAGACTCATTAGAAGGCCTTATATTATTGAAATATGCTTTCGATGAGTTGTTACATTATTTATATTATTAACAGGAAGGACACTTCTTCCCACAATCAGCTCCTAACTGTATGAGGCCAGATGAGAAGTAAAACTAAGCTAGATCAACAGCGACATCTAGTGTTCAATCATTACAAAAGCTATAAAACAAAGAAAAGGGAGTGTAAGGGTAAAATCATGTCAGTTCATAAAATTAACCAGAAATCTGGGAACTGTAAACTGTTTTAAATATATCTTTCTTATCACCCGAGGCCTACCGCACGGCTGCTATTAATAAAAAAAAACAGCTTCTTGCATGCTCACAAATGGACATGCTACTAAATATTTAGCATGATTATAGTTGTCTGCTTAGGGTAGCAAACAAGTGTTAACAATGAAAGCATATAGGCTACAAGAAACACAATGGCTTGTTACTCACCGAATTTATCAGACTTTTACTGCAGTGGTTGTCAGTTTGGCCTCCTTGATGGCGTCATGGCTTCATACAGCAGCCACTGAAAGCTTTTGGGCCTATAACCACACTGAAGCATAGCTATAGCATATATGTCGTTGTTGGACATAACATATTAAAACCGTAACGTATCACGTAGCGCAAATTATTTTTTCTAAAGAACTGTTTAACATTAAGGTAACACTTTGGTTGTGGTGTAATGTTAGCAGAACATGTTACTAGTTAACTCGGTCTACTACACCTGTGCACTTGTGGTGAACTGACTTCATACGTTCAATAAAAATCAACCAAACACCAGCTGATTAAAAGAAAATCAAACAAAAATAGTGAGGAAAAGATGAATTTGTTACATGCTTTCAGACTATTTAAAAATATGCAAAGTTCTCACAAGATGATGGTGGCTTCAACCAACCTTTTGATGCACAAGACACCAGAAGTAAACATGTAACAGTTTCTATGAACAAAGTTCTCATTTGCTGTACATTCTGAAATCTCACAACACACGGATGCAACACTGCAGACAAACAATTATATTGGTTATATTGCAGTGAGTATCAGGACGACTTAAGCAAGCGCAGGCCTTGATCTGACATTTTACACATCATATGATATTAATAATTCTTTACAGTATGGAAGGAACTAGAAATGTAGAAAAGCGAAAATTATGCCTCAAAATCTAAATAACATGGATGTGAGAGGAATAACAGGACTTTAAACGGATGATAAACTCTTAACTGTCTAGTGTTGGTGTAGTTTCTGGAAGGTTTTTAAAAAGCTAAATATAAAACCTCTTCAGGCTGAATGCGTTTTACAATTCAATTATTCATGAGGCCCTTGTTAAAATGGCATATTAAATGACTGTTGATAATTTAACCAGAGCACAATCTCATAATCATAACTTATAATCATGTCAGTGTGAGATACTAGTGGTTATTTTGGTTCAAAACAACAGAATATGCCACTTTCATACAACATGCATACATTTCCATTCAGTTCATCCATGTACAGTAGGAGTCATTTTATGCCTGAAAAACTAATATTGTGGTTTTAATCCAAAAGCAAACACAAATGATTTATTGGAGTGGAAACAACAGAAATAAGTAGAAACTGAAGTTTGTTTTCCATACTTGCACGTCTTTTATTGTCTGTGGGACATTTGTGACCCTCCACTACTCATAAGCACCAAAGATTAATAGAGAGAAGAGAAACATTCAAAGGGACGTTGCAGGAGCGTTTTGACAAGAGCATCAAAAAAAGAGAACTTAATGACAACAACTTGTGTCACTCAGATGGCAAATTAATAATTTACTAAGGAAAGATCAAAATAAGAGAAACATGAATGGCTTGACATGATTGAAAAATGAACACCAGTGTTGTCAAAACCAACAGAAACAAGCGAACATGGAAAATTTGTTGACTTTATAGGATTAAATAGTGTAAATGGGTGCTAAAAATCATTTTGGACTGTGTGATGCAGAACTGCAGCACTTTCCAGTCATTTAGCATGAGTATTTTACATACATGTGATTGTGATTTTCTAAGCTTTGAAGCATTTAAGTAAACATACACAGTGCATTGAAGCGAATACTGCTGACCTGAACATGCAAAAAAAGATACTTTCAATGTCGGGTATAATTCCCAGATGTTTAGGTAGGGTTTCATTAAAAAAAGAAAATAAGCAAGAAACAGCCTTCATAAATTCATATTATAAACTTCATGGAAGCATTCAATTATCCAATATTGTTCCTAAATGTAGATGTTTTGGAGTATCTGGAAGCATACTAGAGATGTGCTTTCGTGGTTGGAGTTTTGAACCCAAGTGCTCGTCTGTAGTCGACAATTCATCATCGGCGCCTTGTGGTGTTTCCAACACGGTTCATGCTTCTGCTCATCTGGGGAAAGTGCACGTTTGGAGTCCTGGCGTTTGGACCGTAGAGGCCCAAGTTTCTGGCAGTGATGGACTTGCGAGGGGTTTTGATGCAAGGGAACGGGGAGAAGATCTGCTGTGGTTTCGGAGGTTCTCCTGCTGACGTTGATGGGCTTCTTTTAATGGAGCCTCCGCTTTCTGAGCTGGAGGAGTCTGAACCTGGACGGCGGGTGGATGGGAGCGGAGCTGAGGCCGTGGGTTTGGGCTCCGGCTGTGGTGGAGTTGGTGTATTTGGATTTGAAGCTGATTCTGGTGGTGGAGTTGGTATAGGTGCATCAGAAGCTGGTTCTGGTGGTGGAGTTGGTATAGGTGCATCAGAAGCTGGTTCTGGTTGTGGAGTTGGATCAGAAGCTGCTTCTGATGAAAGTTCTGGTTCCAGTTCCAAAGACGACAACTGCCTGTTGATCTCCTGGAGATCTTCTCCTTCTCCAGAGCTGTGGTCTTGCTGAGAGGCATCTGAGCTTACCGTCTCCACCTTCTCTTGCTCTTTATCCTCAAGTCTTTCCTCTTCAGATGCATCTTCTGTTTTGCTCACATCTGTTTGTTCGTCTTCTATCTCCTGCGAATCATCAAACCCGAGTTGCGCCCGTGCCCTGGCGATGTTCCTCCGGTGCGCTCGCACATGTGTGCGCCAGGGCGAGTGATGTCTGGCCCGAATCATCTGATCTTGGCTGGGTGTTGAGTGGGCTTGAGGACCTCCACCGTTATGGATGATCCCACTCTTTGAGGATTGCTGACCGGGTCTGGGCCTCCTGCCCAGGAGAAGATGGTTGACCACAGGAGAGGGTCCAATTTGGGAAGGAAGGATACTGGTGGCTGGACACTTATCTGTGAAGAATCAATATCAACGAGTAAGAAAACACTAGTAATTGTAAACAGACTGTCAACATGAAAAGTGGTTTCAAAGGCTGACAGTTCGTTAAAAGACAGAGAAATGATATAAATTATAATATTCTTACATAGAGAAATTATATAAATTATTTATACACTACTGTTTTAAAAATTTGGGGGTCAGTACATTTTTTATTTTAATTTTGAAAGCAATTAATGCTTTATTAAGCAAAAGTAATAGTAGAGATATGTATAATACATATACTGTATAATATAATAGACTACTTTTAGATTACTTTTGAATTAACATGTTCATCACATTGATTTAAATAGGATAATCTTGTACCATATTAATATAAAAATACAAAAATTCCTATAATAAATATAAATAATATAAATAATATATATATATATATATATATATATATATATATATATATATATATATATATATATATGCACGCGTATAATTTACTATATAAATAAATACATAATTATATATAATTCTATATTTAAAAAATAATTTGCAGTTATGAATTGTGCACATTAAGAATGTGTTCTAAAAATAAATAGGCCCTATTATGAATTCATTTTAAAATAAATTAATGCTGTTAATTAAATGCTTTTAATCTTTTAATTCAATCAAAAATGGCAGTAAAGACTTCAACTTTTCTATTCATCCCAGAATCCTGATAAAAAGGATACATTCTATATAATATAAAATGATCAATAATAAACTATTACAAAAATGTAAACTTTTTAAATAGTGTGTAGTTATGAATTGATAAAAATACTGTGTGTGTTCGGTGAATCTGTGTTCGGAAAATAAATAGGGCCTATTATGAATTCATGCTGACTTTAATTCTCCATTATATCCTGTAGAGGTGCTACTGCAATATTACATGTTCCATCCAATCAATCAATCAATCAATCTATATCTATAAGCTTTTTTTGGCATCTTTGCCATTATTAGTTTAGGACAGCAGGAAGCAAAGAGGGAGAGGGAGAGGGAGAAGGGAATATGATCGGGAAAGGTCAGCGAGCCGGGGCTTGAACTCGGGACTGCCCATGCCAATATTTTAAGAAATGCAAATGTAAAAGTAATTAACAAGCTTTAGCATGTACCAATCCCCTGCAAAGCAAATATTATGATTCAACGAAGTGTCATTGATTGCATTACACAGTAGCAGCCCCGACACCGATCAAACTAGCTCTACTGCACCAATTATCTATAATGAACCATAGTTGACCCATAAAAATCAGTACCAGTGTGGTGCTTCTGCTGTTTACTGGCTTGATGAGGTTCAATAGTTTCTGCTTCCAGTCGAGGTCCTGGGAAAAATGCCACAACACACTGACCAACACTACATACTATCCCTTCTGTCACTTCCTGAACTCATCTACAACTGTAAAACGCTCCAAATGAAGACCTGTACCTGTGTGGATGTACAGGAGCCCGGCCTGCTGCTGTTGTTTCTGTTTGATGCGTGAGTACTGTTTCTTCAGTGCGCTGATGTCAGTGCTCATGCGCTCCACCATCATGCTGTTGATGGCCGCCTGGTGCTCGGCCCGTCCTGCACCCACCGCCCCGGGACTCAGCTCGGCCATGTTACTGCCGTGAGAGCTATGATCTGCTCTCTGATCTGCAGGGCAGATGAAAACACAAAGAAAACATCCCAAATGAAAATGCAAGAATATCTGAGACACATTTTATTGGGTAACTTGAGTGACAGCTGCGTCAGCTCCTTTCCAAACCTTTCATTTGTTTAGTTGCACTGGAACTGAAGGCTGTAATTAAGGACAGCTGGAATGAGTCGACCCACCTCAGTTACAACAAGAACTAACAAATGCATTGAGAATTAAATCCATTTGAGGACAAATTCAGACAGGATTGGGAAGGATTTGCCAGGGTTAGGTTGGCAGAGTGAGCTATACGGAGCTCATATTTGCATTACTCCGTGAGATCACCCTTATTTTGCCACTGCCAATACTGCCAAGATTTAGAGACTCAAACAATGTTAATCATTACATGAAACATCTTGTGCATTTGATAAATTCCTGTGTTCAGCAGAATATAAATCATGGAGCAGGAGTGACATTTGGAACCTCACAGACTGCACTATTAAATCTGCTTTCAGTTTTTGGCTTATGAAAGATAATTAGACACAGACCTTTAAGGTGTTTTTGGTATCTTTGGATCTCAGGGGCCAGAAGTCCTCCAAGAGGCCCCAGGCAACCCAGAGCAGTGACAATAGAGTCTTCATCATCCATGTCAGCATCATCATCACTCTCCCAACCATGGAGTGCCAGACTATACATGGGAAAAAACATCATGCATAAAATAAAATATTTGACATTATAATGTAAACAAGTAACTTTTTTAATAGAAAAAAAATAAACAAAAATGTAATTAAATAATTTAATTAAATCAAACTATGCAGATTAAATTATGTAGAAAAGAAAACAAATAAAGTAATAAAACTTAACAAGTAAAATTAAATATGAAAATATAACATTAAAGTAATTAATACAATTGAAAAAATTACTTTTTAAAATGTTATTAAATATTTACAAATAAAATGATAAATAATGCCAAAAAATGAAACCATGCATGAAATAAAATATTAAATAAAAACAAAATATAAAACAATTATATAAAGCATAAAAATGCATAAAAAATACTAAATTTAATTAAAGATTTTCAAATAAACTAGAAAAGATTTTAAAATAACAAAAAATAATAGAAATGGAATTAAAATAAAATAAAATTAACTAATCTATTTTAAATATGAAATAAAGAAATAATAAAATACAAAATAAAATAAAAAAAACTATTTAGGAACGAAAATTACATTATTTAAATAATGTAATTAAATAACTGAAATAAATATTTTTAAATAGAGAGAAAACGTACATGTTATATTATTGCATTGTTGCTTGCCTACATCTCTTTAAAAGTCAAAAATTATGTTTAAACTGAGTGCAACGCTTGTGGAGATATGGCAGAACATTTGCATTTGATATTTGCATGCAATATACACTCATATGCCATAAAACAACACCTTGCAGTCATGTTCACGTGTTATGACTACTAAACTCTCACAGATGCCATCTGTGCCGTGGGCGTCAAGTGTCTTCAGCTCTCATACCTGCTGTTCGCTCTGACAGGGGTCGGAAACGGGGTGATGTTGTAGGTGTATTTCTCCCTGAGCTCAGCCAGCTGGGGGAACGGGAATGGGGCCATGGAGTAGACCGTCTGTCAGGACGAAAACACACGCTTTTAGCCCCAAAAGCAAACTTCCGGCATTTTCAACACTATTTTGCAACATTAAAGCTATTACAATTGATTTAGCTATATGATAAGGTTTATATAGAATTAATCACATTAATTATTCAAAATCTTTTATATGCTTAGTCATACCTGCATGAGGTCATTGGAGTCGATAAGGTTGTGCTCCAGCATTTCCTGCGTCAGGCAGCCCATAGTACTATAAAATTCATCGGCAGTCTGGCACTCCTCAATTCGCCTGAAAGAGAAAGATGCAGAACGCTTGATACAAGCTGAAAATTTGTTTTATCACATTTTTCTTGATAAACTTACTCTCCGAGTTTGGCCCAGATGGCGAGAGCTACACGCAGCAGTGTTTCAGAGCCCTCAAAGAAGACCGAGTCCCAGATCTTCAGCACGGTGTGATGAGGCAAACAAGTGGCAAACATGGTCAGAAACCACTGCATGGTGAAGACGTTGGTGAGCGGTGGCTCATAGCTGCCTGAAACACAATGCTGACACAATGCAGTTGACCTGGAACAGACAGTTATTTTGCATTCATATGCTGTATATATACAGGGTTGATACACACCTCCTCCTTCCCGATTGGCTACTTTCTGGAGATGGTGGAGATGCTGAGAAAGTTCTGGAAGCTTCAGTCGCAGCAAATCTCTGAACACGGCCATGTCCACTGAGAGGGCACGCAGGTTATTGGCGAAGTAACTATCGGGAAGCACTTTATCGATCAAATAGATCATCACCTTTCAAAAAACAATAATAAAAGATATTGAATTTTAGCATATTTTCTTGCTTATATAATAATATGAATGCATGAAATAATTATTAAATAAAAACAATAAAATATAACAAAACATGAATGCGATTTGACCAATAAAATAAAAAAAGGAAATAAATATTTTAAAATTAAACAGACAAAATTATGAAAATGGAAAAAAGGGAATTCAAATAGAAAAAGCAAAAGAAAACAAAAATAAATAATAAAATAAAATCATGCAAGTAATAAAATATAGAAAAATAATAAAACATAAAATTGAAAGATAACATTTAAAAAATGTTAATAACTTTTTAAAATAAAATAGAAAGAAACGAAAATAATAAATATCAAATAAAATATTCAATAAAAAATTTTTAATTAATGTAAGTAATTAAAATCACACACACACACATTATATGCATGTTGGATGAATGATTTCCAAATTTTTACCATAGATTAAGTTGCAATTCTGGTTGCAAATAAAATAAAATAAAAAATAGGGCATCAAGCAAGGATTACCTTTAGTGCCTCCTCAAAAATAAAAAAAAAGTAAGTAAATAACAGCCAAAAATAAATGTTAAAAAAAATAAATTCACAGAGCTCATAGGGGTCTAGGCAAACCTTCAACGCATCTCCTTCATTTCCCTCAGTGACCTCCAGGATGAGGGCGGCCAGAACATTGAAGCCCTGACAGTATCCGACAGTCTTGTTCCAGCGGGCGTATGCCAGCAGAACCCGCTTCAGCACCACACGGTCCTGCTCCGCCTCCTGGCCACAGTATGAACTGCAGCCGGTCCTGTGCAGGTCCTGATTGAGGGAAACAAAGTGTTACAGGTCTTATGTAAATAAGCACACTGAACTTTGCTCACTTGTGCACACCTGCCTGATAGATCACTGTTCTCTCTCATCCAGAGCTACACAAACACACCACCTGTTACATTACCCACTAACTGACGCACTACAATGTGCAAATATCCTGCTGCACCATATAACCTTTTATCTGACTCGATTCCATTAAAGATCTGACGCTAAACGCTTACTCTAAAGCCACGATTTATTTACTTGCCTTTTTATGACTGTACAGCTTGTATTGCCTATATAGTGACTTCACAAAACAAAAAAAATAATTGTATATATATATATATATATATATATATATATATATATATATATATATATATATATATATATACACACATATATACACACACCTTAAAATTAAATAACAATGGAAGCCCATTTCCGACATAAAATTAAAAATAAATAAATAAAAAATAAAAGGTAATTTGTGATATTTATGACTTTTTGTGAGTTTCTCTCACATTTTGGACTTTTTTTTATTCAATTCTTCTCTCACATAAAATAAAAAATATGAAAAATTGTGATTACATTTTTTTTCTTGCAGTTGCAAGATTAAACCTTACAACTCTGACTGCTTTTTCCTCAAAATTATGAGAAAAATGTCAAATTTGTGAGATACAAACTGTAAAATTGTTCAAGAAAAAAAAGAAAAGATTTTATCCTGTGGCATAAACAAGCTTCCATAAATTGCTTGAATAATTGTCTTAAAATAAAAAAAAGTAACTGCATAACTGTGCACACACACATACATAAAAGTATATATACACTGCCCTCCAAAAGTATTGGAACAGTAAGGCCAATTCCTTTATGTTTGCTGTAGACTGAAAACATTTGGGTTTGACATCAAAAGATGAATATGAGATGAGATATTAACATTTCCGCTTTTATTTTATAGACAAGGTTTTATGGACTGATTTTATGGACCAAAGTGATGGAAAGGCTAAAGTTTGGAGAAAGAAAGGATCTGCTCATGATCCCAAACATACAAGCTCATCTGAAACACAGTGTACACAGGTGTACATTATAGTACACATTACACAAGTAATGTAATGGCTTGGGCTTTCATCGCTTCTTCTGGGACAGGCTCATAAATCTTCACTAATGATGTAACACATGATGGCAGCAGCAAAATTAACTCAGAAGTCTACAGAAATATTTTGTCTGACAATTTACAGAAACATGCAACCAAACTGATTGGGAGATCCTTCATCATGCAGCAAGATAATGACCCAAAACATAGTGCCAAAACAACAAAGGAGTTCATCAGGGGCAAGAAGTGGAAGGTTTTAGACTGGCCAAGCCAATCTCCACACTTAAACCCTGTAGAGTATGCATTTTACCTGCTAAAGACGTGACTGAATGGAGTAACCCCCCAAAACTGAAAGAGGTTGCGGTGAAAGCATCACAAAAGAAGAATGCAAAAGTTTGGTGATGTCAATGGGTCACAGGCTTGATGCAGTTTTTGAAAGCAAAGGATTTGCAACTAAATATGAAGTCTTTTTCACTTTAATCTTTGTTAATTCTATCTGTTCCAATACTTTTGGTAACACGAAAAATGGGTGGGTTCAAACAAAAGGAGCTATCTTCTAAGTTGTGTATCAGATCCAGATGAAAATACCTGTAAATAAAAGCTGAAATGTTAATCTCTCATCTCACTGATCCATTACTTTATTGGGTGATTCAACACATAGATGTTTTACCAGCTAAGAAGTTCAGCACTTTTAGAGTTTCATCCCTCTATCTGATGTGAGCATAAGTATTGGAGCAGTTGCCTCACAGGTCTTTCTAAGTGATCAGCTGTGTCCTGTTGCATTAATTCTTCAGATATTAAAAGCAGGGAATGTGTCGTATCAGTTATATCCATTACTTCTGCATTCTGAATCTCGCATTCGATGATGACACACACAAACCAGGATGAAGATGAGGGAGCTGACTTTGAGAGAAAAGCAAGCAATTTGGATGCTAAAAGAAAAGAGGAAGTCAATTAGAGCTCTAGCAAAAACAAAGGGCATGGAGAAATCAAGAGTTTGGAAACCACCAGCGACACCAGCAACCAACAATGACCTGATCGGCTGAGAAACAACAGTAGTTGATGACAGACAAATCATAAAAGCTGTGAAAATGAACCCTAAAAGACGTGTCTGTAAAATCACCAACAACTTGCAGAAAGCTGGGGTGATGCTCTGACAATCTACTGTCCTCAGGAGACTTTGACACAGAATTACAGATGCTACACAGCAAGATGCAAACCTCTGACCAGCACCAAAAATAGAAAGGCAAGATTAGAGTTTGCAAAAAAGCACAAAGGTGAGCCAGAAGAGTTTTGTAACTGTGTTTATGGACCGTTGAGACAAAGATGAACCTTTGGGATTGAATGGGAAAGCAAAAATGTGGAGAAAAAAGGGAACTGCAATGATCCCAAGCATACAGCCTCATCTGTAAAGCATGGTGGAGGTGGTGTCATGGCATGGGCATGCATGGCTGTCTCTGGAACAGGCCCTCTCAACTTTACTAATGACTTAATGTATGATGACATTAGCAGAAGGAATTCGGAAGGGTACAAAACCATCTTGCCTACCAATATTCAAGAAAATGCCACCAGATTCATTGGGAAGTGCTTCATATTGCATCAGGACAATGACCCAAAACACACTGCCAGTTCAGCCAAGGAATTTATAAGGGCAAAGAAATGGAAAGTCTTACATTGCCCAAGTCAGTCTCCAGATTTAAATCCAAATGAACATGAATTTCACCAGCTGAAGAGGAGAGTAAAGGCAGAAACTCCCCAAAACAAGCAACAATTGGAATTGGCTGCATTAAAGGCTGGGAAAAGTATTTCAAAGGATGAGACCAAGAGTCTGGTGATGTCTATTGGTCACAGACTCACTGCTGTGATTGTGCGCAAGGGATCTGCAACTAAATAATAGCTTTTAATCTTTTATATCTGCCTTATGTTCAACTGTCCCAATACTTATGCTCACATCAATGAGTGGGATGAACTCTAAAAGTGCTGTTCTTTTTATTTGGTAAAACATGTATGTGTTGAAACGGCTAATAATAAAATGTGACATTCTGTAGTTTTGTCTCATATTCATATTTTAATCATATTTGCAAATGTCTTGACTCCACACACACACACACACACACCTTCACAATTTGGATTCCCAAAGTGTCATCATCTGGATTGCTGCGATCATTGAAGGCGAATCTCATTGTTTTCTCCCAGTCTATGGAGATGCTGTGGAGGTACTGGTCAGCCAGGGTCAGCCATACCTATACCAAAAAAAAAAACATTATCCAGTACATAAAATGTCATAGATATGAAAACACTGCTCGTGTCTGAAAAGAGAAATTTCCAACACATATACCCTCTTCCTCCACTCTTTGGGAATCCCTACTGGGAGTCTGGCCACTGCCTTCAGAGCATCGTACCACTACAGAGCAAAACAAACAAACAATCAACATGCAAACCAAAATGTTTATTTATTTCTATTTAGGGGGAGTTGGACACACATCTTCAACAGTGGGCAGCTAATACATACTTGTTGAAAGCCGTTCTTGCCTAAAGAAGGTTTGATAGTGAACTTCAACCTGGTGTCCACCCCTGAAATAAGACAAAACAGTGGACATCAGTGAGACAATGTGACCATATAAAGACATCTCCTCTGGAGCTGCAGGCGTCTCATTAACAAATGAATGAAGGGATGTTGCGCAATCACCACTCATTAAAAAATAAATATTGAAAATGCACAGATGCACAGACAATTAAGCAAGAAAATAGCAATGTTTTGGTCCTGATATTCATAAAGTTTTCTTAAAATATATTCCTTTATACTCTTCTTACAAATTTACTACATCCCCTTTGTCACTCATTAATAATAAATAATGTTTGTTTTCATTCAATGGCTCTTTATTTATGGCAGGCAGGTTACCTAACTCGAGTTTTTGAGTCTCTTCTTTGTCTAACAGGAATAAATATATATATATAAAACAACAACAACAGAAATGACTGGAAGCGACAAGTGTATTATTATCGATAAATGTCGCTGTCCTTTGCAGAGCGGTGCTGAAGCTCACTTCCGCCTGCGGTTTCTTCCGGATACACGACACCATCCTGCATCAAGACGAAATAAACACGTTTTTTTTGCACTGTTAAGGCGTCATATTGAGCGATGAAGGGTTATCACAACACGATATCTTCTTTACAGTGCTGTAACTTTCACATCAGCCACTGCTTAAGATGCTAAATCCTGTCAAACGCGTTTGTAAACAACTCTAACGTTACCTCACCAACACGAAAGCGGCTACTTCTCCTACAGAGAATATAAAAATAAATAAACACCAACCCGAGTCCATCTCTGTCCATGCAATAAATAACAATCAGGAGTAAAATGGCACCATTTCTGCATTTCACTCGTTAGCCGGCGCTGCTCCGGATTAACCTACATCATTACAATCATCTCTCCAGCATTTATTTAATAACAAATTATTGCTTAAGGGACTAAAATAAACCTAAAATAACTTTCAGAACACCTCAAATTCAAAACCATTAATTTTTTTTAGTTCAAAATTTATATTAACATATACAGCCTACCACTTATAAATGCAGTTTACTTAAATAGACCTATATAATTCATTATATTGATATAGCAAAAAAAATATTATAAATGATAAAAAAATATATTGAATACGACATATGGGAAGGCCACCTAATTATCACAAAAACACCATTCTAAATTCAGCACCAGTGCAAATAAACGAGGAAATCCTAGGAATAGTTTTATGTATAATGACAGGGCAAAGATTAATAATGATTTTAAAGCATGCTGTATTCACCTGGCTCTAGGGTGCACAGCAGGCGCGGCGCTCTTCTAGAGATGCCGCTGCGTTTCTTCAGCACATTACTGATAATATTACCGACGCCTCCAGCTGCATTCTGCCCTTTCACACAAGCCCTCGACCTCTTAGAGGAAACAACCCGCTCCTGCTTCATCTGGAGAAAAACCTGAGAGGTCCGTTTGACCGCGTGTTTACAACGATCTCATCCCGACAATCATTTCATCTAAAAAAAATCCTACTCCGATCAATAAATCAGAGGAAAATAACACATTCGCGCATCCTTTATCCTCATACGTGAAGATGCATGTCTCTACATGGAGGACATTAATTATTAATAGAATAAAAGCATCAAAGGTGATCGAAAAGAACGCGGAGGATGGGAGAGGCGGAATATCGCAGTGATGCGCGTGTCTCACACCCACATATGAGCGTCACATTCCGGGTTGAGAGGGAGGAGGGACCGCTGGAGCTCTGGAGGATGGGCTACAGACCAGAAACAGCTGAAGAAAACGATGGCCTGAACATAATGACTAGTACCATGCTGCCAACTTCAGCCTTAATCCTTAACAAAGAGGAATAAGGAAATAAAATACTATACACTCTTAAACATTTCCAAAAGGGGGGTTTCGCAGAGATGACACAGAGGAATCATTTTTGGTTTCCAAAATAAATAAATAAAATAATTCAGTGAACAGTTCTTAAAAGAACCTCCTTTTTTTCAGTGTGAAGAACATTTTTAAAACCAGAACCTTTTGTGGAATGGAGAGATTGCAAAAGGTTCTTCATGGAACCAGATTCCAATAAAGAACCTTTACTTTAAGAATACAAGAAAATCTAAAAGGAAACAGTCTTGATTTAGGACCCGATTAGAGTAAAGTCCTGAGATAAGAATAAGGATAAGATGGTAAATTCAGTCATTTTACACAAGCATCTGAATGATTTACAAAGGAACTGCTGTACTGCTTGAACATGGAAGTACATTATTTTAGTAATTCATTATTAGTGAAAGAAATAAGCAAAAATAAATCAATAAGGTAGGGTTTCTTATTTTAATTTCTCAAATTATTCCAAATTCAAGTAACTATCCAGACAATAGGGTAAATCAGGCAAATTTGATCATTAACATTTCTTAATGATTGTCCAAAAGTTTCCAAATTTACCTAAACTCACCCAATAAAGAGAGCACCCTTAATGCTACTAACGAGAGAGACACAAGAGTTGTTAAATTACAGGCAAAATAGTCCTTATATGGAAAATGTATATTTTTTCCATTGCATAAGCCTTCTAGTATATTTTCTGACATGCATTTAGTGAGAAACCATGCTATTATAATGCTTACAAAAATAAACATGTCAACAAATAAATAACTGAACCATAACCATTCACAAATACAAAGTGGCACCTAGACATTGACTGACGAATGGCAACCGTGCAGAGCTATGGTTTTGATGTGATTTCATACTGTACCTGTTTGACAGAACTTGTCACGCTGCATGTAGATAAAACGGAGGAAAAAGACATTAAAAGATGCAAGGCCACTGTATTTGTTGGACATGCTTGTGCCTGAACCAAATATATGAAGCAAAAGCACTCATTGTATCCAAATGTGTAAAGGAAATGCTGCTGCACAATGACTAATTAGTGAGAAAAATGAAAATACAAATTTGAGACCAATAGTTCAACAACATTACAGTGCAAATTTGCATGTAAGACTCAAACTCATCACATGAATGAGCTGCCTCTGAAACCAAATGGACTGAATTTCAGTGATATTGAACATAGTCTGTGTTCTGAATTTAATGCAAATAATTCAGTTGTAAAGATGAGGAGTCGTCAATCCTCTGGTAGCGGTGAGATATTTGAGAGCACTGTCTTCTAAAACGTCAACAGAGAACTAGAACAACGTGAAGCAAAATAGCATTTGATGTGTGAGCTTTTGCTTTTAGGCAACTGCTACCTATGCAAACTGTATTACACACCCTTTTTTAAAAGGAATAATTCACCCAAAAATGAAGTTGTTCTGAAAATGTACTCCTTTTCAGGCCATCCAAGATGTATATGAGCTTGTTTCTTCATCAGGACAGATTTGGAGAAATTTAGCATCACATCAGTTTCTCACCATGGATCCTCTGCAGTGAATGGGTGCCGTCAGAATGAGAGTCCAAACAGCAGATAAAAATTTCACAGTAATCCACATGACTCCAGTCCATCAAATAATGTCTTGTGACATTTTGTTTAGAACTGTTTTTACTTGTAAACAGTGCTTGATCTCTGCATATATTACTCTGTTGATTCAGACAGGACTACCTTTTCACTGGAGAAAACAAAATCATGGAAAGAGGATTCATATTTTATATGGAAACAACGGTTTGAAGTAAAAAACATATTTTCTTACAAAAAGACTTCACAAGATGTTAGTTCATGGACTGGAGTGGTGTGGATTATTGTGATGTTTTTATCAGCTATTTGGGCTCTCATTCTGACGGCACCCATTCACTGCAGAGGATCCATTGGTGAGTGAATGAGATAATGCTACATTTCTCCAAATCTGTTCCCATTAAGAAACAAACTCATCTACATCTTGGATGGCCATCAAGCGTCAGTGAAAGCAAAGACATGCTATCGATCTAGAATACATTAGTCTTCAAATAGCAAAGAAAGCCTTGGGTAATATAACACTGACTACTTAAAGACATAATGACTTGAGGAGGAGTGAAATGAGAGAATGATTTGTAATTACGTCTTTTCTGAGAGACGGCTTGTAGGCAGGCGGTGACTATATCACAGTTCTTCTGAAACTTCTGCCGAAGTCTGTCCTTTCTCTTGACCTGACGCACCAGTTTGGCCGACTGCACACCAATACGATACTTCACTTCCTGAATGATCCACTTCAGCTCTACTGGACCTTTGCACAAAATAAAGCTGGTTTAAATCTGAAGGAAATGCATTAATTTTATAGAAAATTAAAAAAAGCACAAAAATCTAATTAATGTGTGCAAAACTTGGAACTTATGTAGACAGATTAAGATCATTATGATTGACTTAACACGGTGTATACATGTGTACAAAAGACCTCTGTATGTAAATTGTTTTTATGGCCTACAAAGAACCTGAGCACCTGAGACAACAATTAAATTACTTCAGCAAACAATGGGTTAAGATTTTACTGGCTTTCAGAGTGGCATTAAAACTGGGTCAGTTCTGCAATGTGGCACACTATGCTTCCTCCAAAACTATTTTAAACAACCTAATCATTTTGAGAGAATATTACTTTTTATATTTCTTAAGAGTAATGTCACTCCAGATGCAAATGCACAGCAAAAATTAAATAGACTACAGTAAGCATAAAAAATGAGAAAGACTAAAAATGATGAAAGATTTAAAAAATGGTGAAAAACCTCAAAAAGAAACGCCTACATCTAGACTTTATTTTTAGATCATGATTTGAAATAAATAAATACTATATAATATAAATATTCTGTGAATTATTCAAAAAGAGCATTCAATAGAACTTCATAAGGAACATACAATTTTAATTGAATAATTAAATTTTAATTAATTTTAATTAATAATTAAGATTTGAATATCATGGAGATTTTAATATTTTTAAAAGAAGACTCACCAAGGCTGTATTTATTTGATAAAATATATATATACAAAATCGCTCTGTTGGCTGTGGAGTCAAGACATTTGATTAAATGATTAAAAGATGAATGAGACAAAACTACAGAATGTCACATTTTATTATTAGCCGTTTCAACACATACATGTTTTACCAAATAAAAAGAACAGCACTTTTAGAGTTCATCCCACTCATTGATGTGAGCATAAGTATTGGGACAGTTGAACATAAGGCAGATATAAAAGATTAAAAGCTATTATTTAGTTGCAGATCCCTTGCGCACAATCACAGCAGTGAGTCTGTGACCCATAGACATCACCAGACTCTTGGTCTCATCCTTTGAAATACTTTTCCCAGCCTTTAATGCAGCCAATTCCAATTGTTGCTTGTTTTGGGGAGTTTCTGCCTTTACTCTCCTCTCCAGCTGGTGAAATTCATGTTCAATCAGATTTAAATCTGGAGATTGACTTGGGCAATCTAAGACTTTCCATTTCTTTGCTCTTATAAATTCCTTGACTGAACTGGCAGGGTGTTTTGGGTCATTGTCCTGATGCAATATGAAGCACTTCCCAATGAATCTGGTGGCATTTTCTTGAATATTGGTAGTCAAGATGGTTTTGTACCCTTCCAAATTCCTTCTGCTACTGTCATCATACATTAAGTCATCAGTAAAGTTGAGAGGGCCTGTTCCAGAGACAGCCATGCATGCCCATGCCATGACACCACCTCCACCATGCTTTACAGATGAGGCTGTATGCTTGGGATCGTTGCAGTTCCCTTTTTTTTCTCCACATTTTTGCTTTCCCATCACTTATTGTGCTTTTCCACTGCATGGTACGACTCAGCTCGGCTCAGTTCAGAACGGCACGGCTGAGTTTGGCTCAGGTTGCGTTTCCACTGCAGTTTAGTACTGCTTTAGGGTGGGCGGGATTATTCACATGTCGTTATAGTTGCGCCGCCTCTACTGCCGTGACTCCTGAAAAACTTTTTAATTCCGCATAGCTCCATTAAGCTCTCGCTGGATCTGTTCCTCGGCTATTACGAGAGGATCATCTGTACTTCCTCAACAGACAACGAAACAGTGATTTATGGTTGTTAAAAAAGGCGCGCCCATTCAAAACAGTTGTGTTCGGTCCTTCACTGGCTGTGCTGATTTAAATCTAGCGGGTCTGTTGTGCCTTGTGCCGCAAGTTCAATGATGTAGGCTGTGACGATTCTCTCCGGCCAATCAGTGATCAGCAGAGTTTACACATCACGTTTTGGTAACGGTACGGCTCGCTTGGAACCTCTGCCGAGGTGGTACTAAAAAAAGTACCAGGTACTGTACCCAGTGGAAAACCCCCCAAAAGTGTAAACTCTAATCTTGCCTTTCTATTTTTGGTGCCGGTCAGAGGTTTGCATCTTGCTGTGTAGCATCTGTAATTCTGTGTCAAAGTCTCCTGAGGACAGTAGATTGTCAGAGCATCACCCCAGCTTTCTGGAAGTTGTTGGTGATTTTACAGACACGTCTTTTAGGATTCATTTTCACAGCTTTTATGATTTGAATGAATGAATGATGCATTTATATAGCGCATTTATAGTCTATTGCCGTACACCCAAAGCGCTTTACAATCATGTGGGTGTCTCTCCTCTACCACCACCAGTGTGCAGCATCCACTTGGATGATGCGACGGCAGCCACAGTACAACGGCGCCAGCTACTGGTGGAGAGGAGAGTGTGATAGAGCCAATCAAATGGAAGGGGATTACTAGGAGGCCATGATTGATAAGGGCCAGTGGAGGGAATTTGGCCAGGACACCGGGGTTACACCCCTACTCTTTACGAGCAGTGCCATGGGATTTTTAGTGACCACAGAGAGTCAGGACCTCGGTTTAACGTTTCATCCGAAAGACGGTGCTTTTTACAGTATAGTGTCCCTGTCACTATACTGGGGTGTTAGGACTCACACAGACCACAGGGTGAGCACCCCCTGCTGGCCTCACTAACACCTCTTCCAACAGCAACCTAGTTTTCCCAAGAGGTCTCCCATCCAGGTACTGACCAGGCTCAACCCTGCTTAGCTTCAGTGGGCAACCTGTCTTGGGCTGCAGGGTGATATGGCTGTGGAATTTGTCTGTCATCAACTACTGTTGTTTTCTCAGCCGATCAGGGCAGCGTTTCCCAAAAGCATCGTAAGCTTAAGTACATCGTAGACCCATTGAAACCAATGGAGTTACAATCAACTTAGGCTTGCGATGCTTTTGGGAAACGCAGCCCAGGTCGTTGTTGGTTGCTGGTGTCGCTGGTGGTTTCCTAACTCTTGATTTCTCCATGCCCTTTGTTTTTGCTAGAGCTCTAACTGACTTCCTGTTTTCTTTTAGCATCCAAATTGCTTGCTTTTCTCTCAAAGTCAGCTCCCTCATCTTCATCCTGGTTTGTGTGCATCATCATCGAATGCAAGATTCAGAATACAGAAGTAATGGATATAACTGATACGACACATTCCCTGCTTTTAATATCTGAAGAATTAATGCAACAGGACACAGCTGATCACTTAGAAAGACCTGTGAGGCAACTGCTCCAATACTTATGCTCACATCAGATAGAGGGATGAAACTCTAAAAGTGCTGAACTTCTTAGCTGGTAAAACATCTATGTGTTGAATCACCCAATAATAAAATGTGACTTTCTGTAGTTTTGTCTAATATTCATCTTTTAATCATATTTGTAAATGTCTTGACTCCACAGCCAACAGAGCAATTGTGTCTTTACGGTTCCAATACTTATGGAGCACACTGTATATATATATATAAATGTAGGATCATGTGACACTGAAGACTGGAATAAAGATGCTGAAAATTCATCTTTGACAACAGGAATTAATTACATATTAAAACAGATGAATATAGAAAACAGTTATTCTAATTGTAATATTTCACAATGTTACAGATTTTACTGTATTTTTAAACAAATAAATGCAGCCTTCGTGAGCATAAGAGACTTCTTTGAAAAACATGAAAAATGGTAATTATTCCAAACTTTTGGAATAACCATAGTGTTTGAGTGTAGTGTATGATTTACATAAATAAGAATAAACTGACAGTTTGAGTCGAACTGACTGCATTTAGAAAAGTGGTGCTCACCTTTTTGAGCCAGGTATTTGATCTGATGGCGCCTCGTGTGCTTCTCCTGAAGTTCTTGGAGAAAGTTGGAGCCAGTGTTACTCCTGCCCAGGAAGGCATCTGAGCTGGAGGCTTCGGTCGAGCTGTCCACCCCTCTGACATTATTACTGTATGTGTCATAGAGCTCCACTAACAGACAGTCCACTATAGATGATGCGCGGGACGCTCTCAGATCCTCTTCATCCGAATACACACCTGCTTCATGGAGCCCCCCTCCTCTCTCCATACGGATCTCTCCAGCTGCTGCTCCATGAGGCGCTTTTGCGCACTTGCATAGTGAGCCTGGAGCGGTTTTGGAGCACTCACAGATTCCGTCCGAAACTGAACGACCCTTTGAAACCCATTTGTGAAATGCTGAGAAGCCGTCAAGGTACGACGCACCTGAGTTGAGGAAAACTCCGCTCTCCTCCTCTGAGCAGATGTCACATATGTCTATCTCCTTAAGGTCCTCTTTGGCCACTTCCACCCCAGACATGTTTTAGCCCTCTTTAAAGTTCAACATTACACATTCATGCACACATGCTGCGCAGAAGTTCAAACCAAAGACTGTTTTAAATGACTCAATAAGGAACTCGAGTTCCGGGTGTGTTCCATTCCTTCAGCGGGGTTGGCAGCACCTTTCCCAGGCTCCAGTTTCCTTCCTGAACGCTCTAAATCCTGATAGCACGCCCCTGCACCAGGAATAGTTTAACCCACCTCCGAAACTTTTTAAACCATCCCTGCGTCCCAATGTGCATACTATCCACCCTATCTGCCCTAAATAGTGTTGAAAATGACTAATATTTAGGATGGATAGTATGCACATTAGGATGCATCCAAAGTTTTTAAACGACAGGTGAATGAGAAATATACAGCTTTTGCTTTTTTTCACTACAATAACAATTGTTTGTAAACGAACGTGTCCAAATAAATATATAAATAGCATCTGGTAAAAAAAAAAAATACGTTTATAATATCATATAGGCCTATTTGACAAAAAAATATTTATTAGATGAAAATGTTTATGTAGTATTTTTGTAAATTCGTTTAATTTAATACAAATTAATTTAAATACACGTCAAATAAGTTAAGGTAAAATATCGTTAAAATGATTTAAAAAAATGTTGTTATGGTTAAAGGGGTCCTCTATTGTTTTCAAAATTAAAGCGAGAAACTGCATTATAATTATATTGTATATTATTAACATATACAACTTTTGTGACGTAGAAGATATTTGAGTAGTCGAGATGATAAAAAGAGATCACATAAGCCATAAAACATGAATTTTATGAATGACATCATGCCTTTGAACGTAAACATCAGCTGACCGGGGCTTCCGTCTCTCCACGTGACAGTACTATTAATCCTACTATGGCGAGTAATACATGAATATTAATGACGCAAAGTGATGGACTGGAATCTGATTGGCTGTCAGGCGGACGTTGGTAGGTGGGCTTGATAGTGCCTGCGAATTAGCGAATCAGTAGGCTTTGCTTATAAATATAAATTAGGCTACGTGACCAGACGCCACAAGAGGTAACCGAACGTCAGAATGTCTAATTAATATTCATGAGGCAAAACGTCGCCATAGTATAATTCGTAATTTCGGACAGAATACAAGGCAAGCTAGCTGCTCCTCTAAAGGAGCGTTTTACTTAACAGTATTTAATGCTCCTATCGCAAGAAAAGGTGCTCGTTTAGGTCACGGCTTTATTTGTTTTTAATTCGGCATCAAAGATGGTTTCGTCTCCGTTTGTAATATTGTATTTTATTCTCATCTGCGTCACTTTGCATTGTAACAATCTGGCCGAGGCTAAAATGAATCCCAGACCGAATATAGTTTTAATCCTAACTGATGATCTAGATGTGTCTATTGGGGGAATGGTGAGTATATTTTCTATGATAACAGTTTTGTTGTTGTTGTCATTCTCCGTGGTCGTGATTTCCTCCATGCATTTTACTTTATGGCTCGTTGCTAAGTAATCGAGGAGCATCATCAGCATCTTGCCATATTTCATTGTTCAGATCCCTTTGGTGAAGACTAAAAAGCTGATAGGTGATGCTGGGATAACCTTTACAAACACGGTGAGTAGAAATTGTGCTGGGTTTGTTACATGTCATGCAAGCTTAAAAAGCCCTCATACTGTTCTACATGAGAGTATTCATAGATATGTTAGACATAGCAAGTAAAATGTGCATTGAGGATCAACCAGCATGCATGTTTGCCATTGCATCTGTCATTCTGCACAACACTTCTTGTCATTTCTTCTCTCATGCAGTTTGTTGCCAGTCCCCTTTGCTGTCCCAGCCGGGCGAGCATCCTGACGGGCAAATACCCTCATAACCATCATGTGGTCAACAACACGCTGGAGGGCAACTGCAGCAGCACTGCATGGCAGAAGACCCAAGAGCCCGAGACTTTCCCTGCCTTCCTTCAGAAACACGGCATCTATCAGACCTTCTTTGCTGGGAAGTATCTGAATGAGGTGAAGACTGGGAGCTTTAATAACGATGAAACCTTTTCTTTGGGTGAATCAGATGCCTGTGCATCACCTTGAATCATCCATGTCTGTATCTCTGCTACAGTACGGGAATAAAAAAGCAGGAGGTGTGGAGCATGTTCCTCCAGGCTGGGATCACTGGTTCGCCTTGGTAAGAAAAAGACAGGAGATTTAATTAATACATTAGATTAATAATGTAATCATTTAACTGTGAATAAGTTTTGACTGTTCATCTTACAGCAGTGATGTTATTGTGATGAAAAACTAAATGAAAATTAGTAACTAACTAATAAAAGTAAAAATGAAATTAAAATAACACTATTCAGAAATATTTTTAAAACAAACTGAAAACAATAAACTAATTTAAAATATATTTAAAAAAAACCTGTAATGGTATATGAATAAAACAAAAATAAGAGACCTGGTGTCTGTTTCATAAAACAAGTTTACCAAATAAGCCAGGTTTATTTCAGTCAGTCTGACTTATTTTGAACCAATTCAACTGGCAAATAAACCTGGCTTATTTGGTAAACTTGTTTTATGAAACAGACCCCTGGTGGCTTATCTTTGAGAATCACGAGTAGAAGAAGATATAAAAAAGTACAAAACAAAAAAAATTTAATAAAGAAATAAGATAATTAAAAACAAAATTAATTAAATATAAAATAAAGAAATAAAAAATGAAAAGGGCTTGTGAGTGTAATCCAGCTTCTCTAATAAATCATAGTAGAAATAACGAGCTGGAACACATTGACAAGCCCTTCGACCTTTCCCATCAGTGCTGCAAAATCTCATTTTAGGCAGAAGGTTAGGAAAACAGTTTGTAGCCTAAAATATAGCATGTTTGGGAAGCTGGTACAAGAACTCATGCAAGAAATAAATCCAGAAGAGAAAAAGTATGTTGTCTGAAACCATGCTGATTATTCTCTTATCAGCAGCTCCTATGATTCATAGCTCAGGCACGGTGTCATTGAGAGCAGATTGAATTCATTAAAAATTTTTCAAAGACCAGAAAACTGTTTGTATGTATTTATTTATTAAAAATTCTTTATTTTTTTTTATTTTTTATATATATATATATATAATTTTTTTTTCTGTATTTCTTAAATATTTTTTGTACTTTATTTCTTTAAAAAAATATATATATATTTTCAGGTTTTTAAAAACAAGTTGTGATTCTAAACCAGATTTGTTTAAAGTGAAATATTTGCAATGATTTTAACATATTCCTACAGGAGAGAAACTCCAAATACTACAACTACACGCTGTCAGTGAACGGCAGGGCGCAGCGGCATGGACAGAACTACAGCGAGGATTACCTTACAGATGTTCTGGTAAGAGCAGATCTCACCTGTGTTCACGAGACTACATCAAACCTCATGCAGCTGACGTTAAGTGGCTTCTGATTCCATCCAGGCCAATATTTCCATTGACTTCCTGGAAAACAAGTCTAACCGCAGGCCTTTCTTCATGATGGTGTCCACACCGGCCCCGCACTCGCCCTGGACGGCCGCTCCTCAGTACGAGAGCAGTTTTCCCAACATTAAAGCGCCAAGAGACCCTAACTTTAACATACATGGCAAGGTACGGGCCTGATGTGTCTGAAATATTGGTTGATGGTTGTATGTGACAGCATTTCAACTTGCATTTCAGGACAAGCACTGGCTCATCAGACAAGCAAAGACGCCCATGACGAACTCTTCAGTGGAGTTCTTGGATAACGCCTACAGAAAACGGTATTCAGATGCTTTTAAATCACGCACTTGATATTAATACTGCACATGAAGTAATGCGACGATCTGTTCCACCAGGTGGTGCACTTTACTATCAGTAGATGACCTGGTGGAGAAGGTGGTGAGAAAGTTGGAGGTCAGAGGAGAGCTTAGCAACACCTACATCATTTTCACCTCTGACAACGGATACCACACAGGTACACGACAAGTTATATAGCAGAGAAATGTTAAAGAAAAAAACTTTACGTAGCTTTTATTTTGTCATGTGTCTTTTTCTTCTCTCAGGCCAGTTTTCTCTTCCGATGGATAAGAGACAACTCTATGAATTTGATATCAGAGTTCCTTTGTTGGTGCGAGGGCCTAATATCAAACCCAACCAGACAAGCCCGGTAATATAAACAAGCATTAAAAAAAATACATGTTCCTTTATTTTCTTTTTCTTTTTTTTACTTTTTTATCTTTGTTTAATTTTTACTTTCTCACATTACTTACTTATGTTGTTTTTTTTATTGGAATGTTTTACTAATCTTTTCAAAAGATTTGTTTGTGATGTTTTGCTTGTGTATGCGCGCTATAATAATAGCATGTGTATGTAATATTTACATTAACAGAAAAGGTTTTTATATGATATTTATTTGCTTTTTTAAACAAAAAAGTTCATTAATTATCTGTTTTAACAGTTACTTATAGCAAATGTGGATTTGGGTCCAACAATTCTGGACATCGCAGGATACAGCGTCAATGAAACTCAGATGGATGGGATGTCATTTCTTCCTATCATGGTGAATCCTGTTTGAATTATTAACTTTGAAATTAATAAATAAAAATGCATTTAAGTATTGGCATTCTTGCTCATTTTGGGCATAATGCATGTTTTTTGTAGTCCAGTGATAAATGAACAAGGGGTTGCGTTTGATTTGACGTGTCTTTGTGTCTCAGACCGGTAAAGGGAACAGCAGCACGTGGAGATCTGATGTACTGGTGGAATATGAGGGAGAAGGGAGTAACATCTCAGACCCAGCCTGCCCTCTGCTGGGCCCCGGGGTCTCGGTGAGGCTCTGCGTGCCACAAATAAATAGTCATTACAGTAATCATAAAAAATGAGCGCTGTAACACAGCTGGTGTCTCTGCAGGAGTGTTTCCCCGACTGTGTGTGTGAAGACTCGTACAATAACACGTACGCCTGCGTTCGCACAATAGCACAGACCGCCAACTTACAGTACTGTGAATTTGATGATAACGAGGTAAAAAATAAAATCTAGTGCTTCCAACAGCTAACTGACCGTAATAATGCCAAGTATAATATATATATATATATATATATATATATATACTGTAATAATAGCACAACGTCTTTGCCTGCAGGTGTTTGTGGAGGTCTATAACCTGACAGCAGACCCGTTTCAGCTGAGTAACATCGCCAAGAGCATCGATCAGGAAGTCCTGGAGAAGATGAATCATCGTCTAATGATGCTGCAGTCCTGCTCGGGACAGTCCTGTAGAACGCCAGGCGTCTACGACTCTCAGTCAGTGCTTCCTTAACACTTCAACAATCAATATCTGGATTATTATTAATGTGGTAGGAAATGTTTTCAAACTTACAGCTCGCTTTTCACTGTTTCACCAGGTTCAGGTTTGATCCTCGGTTGATGTTCAGCAGCCTCGTGTCTCACAGAAACAAACGACGACAGATGCTGAAGTAGAGCGTGGAGAGGTTTACAGGAACAAGACAAATGGAGGGAAAGAATAAAGGGCACTGAAAAAACAAGCTGCCTTTATATCCTGATGTTCCCCCAAAGACGCCCAGTCTCTCCTCTGATGAGGTCATCAGGGTGCACCCCGGGTACCAAACACACCACAGACACTTTCAGACAGGACGACCTTCATCCCCTCCAGCTCTCATTTACATCAGATCCTCACAAACTGCCGGCTGACACGCATCATATTCCTCTTTATTCTCTGTTCAGTTTTGCTGCTTTAATAATAACACAGGATATTGTCTTTTATTTTAATGTTTTGAAAATTTTGCTTTAAACAAAACTTGAGCTCGAATTTTGTAATGCATTTGAAAATGGTTGGATTATTTGTTTGTTTGTCAGATGTGTCTGAAACATTTCACTGCACATATAGTCGGTTATAAAAGTCTTTACAACTGCACTAAGCCTGCCTTTTATAATAAACACTTGAATGGAAGCTTGTTTTTGGCTGCAGGATAAAAAATTAAAAAACTTTGCAACTTTTTATCTTACAATTTTTAATTCTGAGTTTATCACAATTTGGATTTTTTTTCCAATTGCAAAATATAAACTTGCATTTTTGAGAAAAAAATTGCGAGATGTAAACTGCGAATTCTGACTTTTATCTCATAATACAGAGAATTCTCAGAATTGCAATATATATATTCTCAGAACATATAATAAAAGCGAGTTTTAAATGGACTTTTTTCTCAGAATTGTGAGTTCATATCTTACAATTCCGATTTTCAAATTCTGAAGTCCGAATTGTGAGATTAAAAGTTGCAAAAATAAAAAAATTTGTTTTTTTATCCCATAGCAGAAATAGGCTTGCATATGATAATGAACTACAGTATTTTTAATGCACAATATACTTTATTATATACAAATATTCTCTCACTTGTTCAGTTCCTGTCACTTGCGTATGGAAGCACACACTCTGTGTTTGGACAGACATTTCACTTGAGTTACACAACTAACTAACTGCAAATATTTATTTAGCATTTTATTATTGTCTTTTAAATGTTTTGTTTTCTGAGTTTTGTGTTTGACGGATGTCAGTTGTGAATGAGCCAAAGCTGTGGAAAGCAGCAGGTCACTGATGAACCTGTGTATTTTTGCTTCTTTGGGGGAAATCCTGCGGTGGCTTGAGGCGATAAGAGACTGTTTTACTTTCAGACTACTACCTAACCTTCATCAATCTTCTGCTGTGACTGGCAATATCTCAAATCACCCAAAGTGATTTGACAGGCATAAACAGATCTTTCTCACAATACTTCAATATATCCGTTCAGTGAAGCACTTTTCAGTCTGTGATCAACATGCCTGACATGTTTAATGACGTTTTGCACATTATTCTTTCATTATATTTGTTAGTAGCATTGCAATGGTTGGTGTGGACTTGTGTGTTTGATTGATAAAAGCATTCTGAAATATTTTTTGTTGCTTCATTTTATAACATTTAGCTAAATTTATTATTAAAGTCTTGCAATATATATTTTTTATTTAATATTATATGTAATCTAATTGCAATGCTGTTTTCATTTATCAATATCTGTATATTAACATACATTTTTAATATTTGGGTTGTTCACTGCCATCGTGTTTGGCATTACATTAGCATAAGAAAATGTTTTTATTGGGAACAGCTATGGTTCAAAATGATCATATCTTCCATTTCCAGTGCACATGTTGACCGGTGCACTTTGCAGTTCAGAAAAACATTATAAAACAAAACAATGTGGCACTAATACAGTTAAAACATCTGTGTTAGACCAATTACAACGGCTTAACTAGACTTTAAGTCACAGAATTCAGAGTTAGGACAACATGTAGCTTCTTCACAAGACTGCAGTGCATTGTTCAAATTAAATAATTTTACATTCTCTATGAAAGGTTATGGAAAGTCCCAGTTTTCCCATGTGTGAGTCCACCTGTAAGCGTCTCAGACGGTCAGCTCCACTCCTCCAGCACCGGCAGGAACGGCAGGTCAGTGCTGCCCAGATAGTAGTGCGTCCCCTGCTGGAAGACATCGATGACGGCCCACGTGAGGCCGCCATTGGTTGACAATGTATTGAAACTAAAACTAAAATACAAGCTATTATACATTATAATAAATTTATATAAATTATAAACATAAATAGACAACAAAAAAACAAAATAATAATACAAAATTACAAAAAGGCAAAACAAAATTATTAAAACTTTAAAATTATGATGAAAATGTGAAATCTAAAATAGTTATAGTTAAAATCATAAAGAAATTACCTGAAATAAAATCAATGCTAATTAAAATAAAATATATCAAATATACATGTTATTTTATTATATCTTTTATTTCAGTTTATTTTTAACTAATTAAAAAACACATAAATTAAAAAAAAATTACTAAATTTAAAATGAAAATGAGAAATCTAAAAACCATCTGGGTTATTATAATTAACTAAAACAATTTTAAATAAAATAAATGTTAATTGAAGAAAATTTTAATATAAAAAAACCTACCTATTTTATTGTATCATATATTTTATTATATATTATACTTCAGCTAGTTGCCAAAGCAACATTATTTACATTTTAATTTAGTTTAACTTAAACTAAAATACTAAAATGGAAAATGCACCAAAAATTTAATTACTATAACTTTAATTCATATTTACATTAAAATGAAAATCTAAAACTAAAAACAAAAATCAAAATATGAATAGAAACTACAATAGTATCTCAGTGATACTAAAATAACTCTGAACCCCACATATTTAAGATATTTAAGATTTACCCACCTTCACTATGAAGAGTTTAAGAGCAGGATATGGAATATGCGGAATCTAATGGTGGTTATGCCCACTAAAAACGTGCCGCGGTCACTCAGGCGGATGTTATCAGGGTAACCGATCGTGTTGTTCAGGACAACCTCTTTGGTGCCCGCTTTAGGTCCTTTCAACCAGAACCTGAGAACCAGGGAGAAAGTCTTCCTCACGATACTCTACCATCCTCATATATGAACAAATTCAAAGCTGCACTTGAGCTCTTACTTAATAATATGTGCAATACTGGTCTCAGCCAGAAGCAGGAAGTCCTCATCAGGTGAGAAGGCAAAGCCATTAGGCATTTAGAGAGAATCCAACAACGTCCGAACACGGCCGGTCACAGGGTCAAACTTGAACAGCCCCTGATAAGAGTCGGCCATAATAAGCTGCCGGGCTCAGTCCAGTCGCAGACCATGAGGACGACCACATACTGGCTCATAGTCCGTACTCATGCCTATATGAACAACAACATGACAACATGCAAATATAGCACGATAACAGAAGCCTGTAACAGGAAACTAGAGCATCTGCTAACTGACAGACATATTTTGCATTCTGCTTGTGAGGCACCAAAGAACTCCTTTACCAACATAATGATTATTTCAAATACAGTAAAATAAGAGAGAAACATCAAACGTGTATAAACCACAACATAAGGAACGAGAGCTTCCTAAGAATCATAAGTTATGCTCTAATGAAGACATCTGCATTCAATACTCTTTTGAACTGCCAAGGCTTTGATGAAACAACGCTTGAGTCTTTGTGAATCACTTCAGCACGTCTAATGTGTGATGGCAGCGGGACACACGGGCCGTTGGCTTTTTACAGCAAACGCCTCCGTGACAGCCTATACATATTCATTCAGCCACATGAAGTGTCTTACACAATGAAGCTGCTAGGATTCAGCTAGAATTGCACAAGCAGTTCAGGGATATTTCGGCCCATCTGAGTGATGAAAGTGAGTGATTCATTGCTGATTCTCCACAGCTTCCCGTCGACGGTGCCTGTGTAGATGTTTCCTTCAGAGACACAGTGAAGAGATGAAACCTGACTGCATTTCTCAAATCAAACAGATAAAAACACAAGACCAGGCTCACCGTTCTGGTCAGCTGTGAAAGACTCCAGGCCTTTGAGTTCAAATCAAATCAAATCAAATCACTTTTATTGTCACATCACCACAGCACGTGTGCCTTCGTGAGTGAAATTCTTGAGAGCGTGCTCCAGACACTGCAAAAACAATTTACATATAGACATTACCATACATACGTACAGACTTATACAGATGACAATGTGTAATATACACATACATATACTCAGTACACATAGTGTACTATTAGACAGACATACAGTTACCGATACACATTATACACAGTATGTAGTACACATTCTACGTTATATACACACAGTAATATGCGAAGATGCAGCAGATTATATATAAACCGGATGTGCAAATGTCATGGATGTGCATTGGATGGTATCCGGTGCTGGCAAAAAGATTGTTGTATTTGTGCAGTAGTGTACTGGTAGTCCAGTTTGAACTGTATGGGATTAAAGTGCAGTGCGTATACTGTAAAGTGGGATTATGCTGTAGGTATATTAGTTTTGACTGTTCATTAGCCTGATAGCCTGAGGAAAAAAGCTATCCCTCAGTCGGCTAGTGCGGGATCGGATGCTGCGGAGCCGTCTTCCTGAGGGCAGCAGAGAGAGCAGTCTGTGGGACGGGTGGCTGGAGTCACTGATGATCCTCCGGGCTTTCTTTATACACCGCCTGGCGTAGATGTCCTGGAGGGAGGGAAGCTCACCTCCAACAATGTGACGGGCAGTTCGCACGACCCTTTGCAGAGCTTTGCGGTTGCCAGCAGTGCTGTTTCCAAACCAGGCGGTGATGCAGCCTGTCAGGATGCTCTCCACAGTGCAGGTGTAGAATGATCTGAGGATGCTGGGGTTCATTCCAAACTTCCTCAGCCGTCTCAGGAAGAAGAGGCGTTGGTGTGTCTTCTTCAGCACTGCATCTGTGTGAGCGGACCATGTGAGATCCTCAGTGATGTGAACACCGAGGAATTTGAAGCTGTTTACTCGCTCCACAGGTGTCATGTCGATGGTGATGGGTGTGTGTTCTCTGCTCTGTCTCCTGAAGTCCACCACCAGCTCCTTGGTCTTGTCGATGTTGAGTGAGAGGTGGTTCTCTTGACACCATTTAGTCAGGGTTCTCACCTCCTCTCTGTAGGCCGTCTCATCGTTGTCAGTGATCAGGCCTATCACCGTTGTGTCGTCAGCAAATTTGACGATGACGTTGGAGCTGTGTGTTGCTGTACAGTCGTGTGTGTACAGGGAGTACAGGAGTGGGCTGAGGACGCAGCCCTGAGGAGCACCAGTGTTGAGGGTCAGCGGGGATGAAGTGTTGTTGCCCATTCTGACCACCTGACATCTGCCTGTCAGGAAGTCCAGGATCCAGCTGCACAGAGATCCGTTTAGTCCCAGAGTCTGGAGCTTCTCAACCAGTGTGGCAGGCACTATGGTATTGAATGCTGAGCTGTAGTCCACAAACAGCATTCTCACATAGGTGTTCTTATTTTCCAGGTGGGAGAGAGCAGTGTGCAGGGTGAAGGCAATAGCATCGTCTGTGGAACGGTTTCTGCGATATGCAAATTGTAGGGGATCCAGTGAGTCAGGCAGCACAGAGCAGATGTAGTCTCTGATGAGTTTCTCAAAGCACTTGCTGAAGATGGGTGTCAGAGCAATGGGCCTCCAGTCATTCAAGCATGTGATTTTATTTTTCTTTGGTATGGGCACAATGGTGGATTTTTTGAAGCATGCGGGAACCACAGACAGAGAGAGGGAAAGGTTAAAAATGTCTGTGAAAACCCCGGCCAGTTGGAATGCGCATGCTCGGAGCACACGGCCTGGGATGCCATCGGGACCCACAGCCTTGCGGATGTTCACCCGTCGGAAGGATCGGGTTACATCTGCGACAGAAAAGGAAAGTGCGCTCGCCTCTTCTGCTACAGCCGCGGGAGCGCGCTCTGTGTGGGCGGTGTTGTGAGCCTCGAAACGAGCATAAAAGTTATTAAGTTCGTCCGGTACAGAGGCGGCAATGTTCACAGTAGCTGGTTTATTCCCTCTGAAATCTGTGATGTTGTTGATACCCTGCCACATGCTTCTTGCGTTGTTGGTTTTGAATTGTTCTTCAACTTTGTTTTTATATTGTCGTTTGGCAGCTTTGATTGATTTCCTGAGATCGTAACTGGCTTGTTTGCGATCGTCAGAGTTTCCGGATTTAAAGGCAGATGTTCGCGCTGACAAGGCTGCTCGAACATCGCTGTTAATCCACGGTTTTTGGTTGGGGTAGATGCGGATTGTTTTTGTCGGTACTACATCCTCTACACACTTCCTGATGAAACACGTTACAGTATCTGAGTACGCCTCTATGTCGTCATCAGACGCTGCCCGGAACATGTCCCAGTCCACGTGATCAAAACAGTCCTGTAGTATAGCGTCTGATTGGTCCGACCAGCATTGAATTGTCCTGAGGGCGGGTGCTTCTCGTTTCAGTTTCTGCCTATAAGCAGGCAGGAGCAGAACGGAAGTGTGGTCCGATTTGCCGAAAGGTGGGCGGGGGAGCGATTTGTAGGCGTCCCGGAATGGAGAGTAGCAGTTGACCAGAAAACAGCCGTCGACCTCTCTGTAATCGTGTTTACTGCCAGAGGGCCGTCCAGAGCAGGCGGGGGGCCCTCGAATCTGGAAAACATACATCAGCATGACAACAAACGTCACTGAAATCTCTTTGGAGATCAGTTCACTACAAGATTTGCAACGAGACTCACATGTACGGCTCAGGATTGAGATACACACCAACTGCAACTGCCAGCAATAAAACCTTTACAGAACTCGTCCCTAACCTGTGGAAATGGGTAAAATACCTTCAGTAAAAAAATATGGTATAATAAAAAGAAAAAGTAAATAAAATTATTATTATAGCAAAGACATCCCACAGCTGGCATGGTGAACCTTAAAAAGGACATTCTTTATATTATATCTTTTTAAAAATGTAAAAGATATATCTTTAAAAAATTCAGTTAAATGACAAAATAACAAAATTGCATTAAAAATAATATTAATCAAAATAAATGCAACATTCTGTATTAATTAAATTTTATATTCATATAATAATAATTATTTATATAATTCTTATATTCAACTAAATATTACGATCATAAAAAAATGCTGGCAATCAGGAATTACAGAAATGGGCTTTCGGGCTCAATATTATATTATAATGGTAAAATGAAAAAGATATAAGAAAAATGCATTACAAAATTAAATTACAGAAATCACAAATGAATAACAAAACAATATTATAAATATTTTAATCAAAAGTTAAAAATATATATTATTTTAATATTATATTACAACATATTTATTTATAATATTCAGTGAAATATAATGATCGTGAAAAATTGACTAAAAACAACTAAAATATAATATAAATATATTAAACTATAATGATCATTAAAAACGAATGTTGGCATTCAGAAATAGTGTTACTAATAATATTAATCAAATTAAATGTAATATTTGTGTTAATTCAATATTCCATAGCCTAATATTTATTTATATAAACATTATCTTTAACCAAATATTATAATAAGGCATTTAGGAGGTTATAACCAAACTAAATATGTCATAACATGTGTAACTAAGTTATATATTAAAAAGATTTGGAGGCAGTCCAGACTCGCACGAGTTATCTCATTACAGAACAGGAACATCTCATTATCAAAACTACATCAGAGGTTGTGAAATAATGTTCAATTAACACAAAAGAATAATAATTTTCTTATTAAATATTAAATAGTGCGCTTTATTCGCGACAGCTGACCGCGTTCACTCCTGAAGAAAAAGTAAACAGCAATGAAAAACACCAAGTTTGTAATGGCACTACGCCCAAGTCTTTTAAATACGATATTCGGTTTTATAAATTGTGTAAACTTACATGGTTGCGTCGTGAGGTCTTTCTGAGAGCTGTATAAAGTTCAGCGTTGTTCACGAGCGCCGCGATGAGTCACCGATGAGCGCAGCGATGAAGACAGACACGGGTTCATGCAGAGGACACATCATTCACATGTAAATGGTGGCCTCACTTAAAACCTTACAGTTTAGTGTGATGTTTAAAGCTTGCAACTCTGCTGAAAGGTTGTGCAACCGCCATTGTGTGATCTTTTGAGAAAAACTGCAAGTGGGTTGCCTCAGTAAAGTGCAACTTAGATAAAAATGTGTGTTTTATAATTAGAAACACCAGAATTGTGCGCTTGTCAAATGTGAGATGAATTTTCCATGGGTGTGTTTTTACAGCATGATCCAAGCGGACTCTTGAGCTATAGTTTCTCCTCACGCACACAAACAGATTCAAATGCAGTGAATTGAGAAAGGTTTCATCTTTATTTAAAGAAACCAGGTCTTTCACAAGAAAGGCCACAATCGGTAACAATACAAACCCTCAAAAAACCTCCGTCATTGTCAAAAATACATGACATCTGGATTCTAACCATGCATATTTAGTCCATAACGCTTAAAAACAATGTTTATCCATGCCACTTCTGGTGTCTTCTATGTATGAAACTTAAATCGGTCATAAGCATACACAAAATATGTGGAACAAATTTTGATTTTTTTTTGGCAAATGTGAGCGATCTCTAAATTATCTATGCTGTTAAACAGAAAGATCAACAGCACTGGCCTGTGATGTCCTAAAACAGCCTTAAAATATGCATGGATTAATATAACACATGCATGTATATTAAAAATGACTAAAGCAGTTCACTCACATCCAGACCCCTTTACTAAACAAGAATACAGTTTAACATTCATTCACAGTCTTACTCTACAAACAAAAGCTTATGAAAACAAAATAAAAGAAATCAAGTACTGAAAAAGCTTTAATTAAAAAACAAAAATAAAAAAAAACAGTCTGATGAAGACTAATAAATCAAAATCAAAATAATTCCCTGAATTAAAACATAAAGTGCCCAAAAAGCATTTATAACATTACTGGTCTTATTCCCCTGCAAAATCCTCTTCGATTGCATATATTGAGACTGTCGTGATGTTATATTCACACAGCAATTACACTAATTACTCTAATTTATATTCACCCCAGTGTTTACAATTAAAGTTTCCATGGTAAAACCATAAGACAAGATAGATACTTCTATTTAAGCTCAGTTTATTGAGGAGTAAAAGTGATTTCACCAGGCAATTTGCATCAAACTTAAATTAAACTATGCATTTTATCTAGATCTTTGGTTAGCGGTTATAAAACCGATAATAAAGAAATAAATCTTTTTAAAAAAAGCACACAATCTGTGTCTAAAATAATCAAATAAACTGACACGTGAGACATAAGACTGCAGAGATGTAGTTACAGCAGTTGACCACAAGGCGCCGCTACCTCGCTATGTATGCGTCACAAGACAACACTGTTGCAGTACCGATCAGAAAAACTGTCATGCAGCACTAGCATACAGAAACATAAATGTGTATGATGTTGATGATGAGAGGTGAACAGCAAATGCCCCGTTCACTGATTATCTGCTAAAACTCAACCCATCATTTACTGAGAAAGACCATCTGACCCCGACCGACATCGGTCAGATCTGCTCCAAAACCGCTGCATAACACTTCCCACATACTTTCCAACATCCTCTAAGCTCCTTCACCAACTTCCTGAATGCTTACTTTTAAAAAGGTTTTTATTTGCATTTAAGCCATCCGTTCAGAGACTAATGATTATGACTTTGCTTTAGTCCTCATTTCCTGTCCCTACATCACCACATTCAATCTTCTCCATCACAAACAAGCGCTTCCTGTCTGTTTGGTCTCACGTTGCCGTCAGGTCATCATTTTGTCAACAGCACATCAACACTATCTTTGGTAGGGCACATTATGTCATTTGGTATTTAATAGAAAATAAATCACTATCAGTTTCTGGTCGATAAGTATATTTGCCATAAAATAAGACTCTTTTAGTAAAGAAAAAAAATAATTCACCGACATAAATTAAAACAAAGAAATATGTACAAACCACAGCATCCAACAATTAAATAAAAACCAGATATGATTTCCACGTTTGCATCATTCACAAGAGGTAAAAGAACAGAGAAACAACTGAAAGTGTGAAAGAGGGTGGATGGGTAAATATGGCACCTGAGGTGCATTCTGGGAGCTCAGCGCTCTCCTCTGTGTTTCTGAGACCTTGTGTCCGCTTGGCACGGTGACACCTAATAAGTGTTCATTACACACAGTGACCACTAGAGGCAGCAATGCTACAGTTCCTTCACATAATGCGCTGGCTTTATCCCGGGCCGCCTGTCGCTCTCATGGCCGCCTCCAGTTTCTCTCTGTAGGTGTTGTAGCGTTTGGTTATCGAGCAAATCTGGTCCTGTTCCTCTTTCTCCAAGATGCGGAGGAAGTTCTGCAGCTCAGGGATGGAAAAGGCGTCCCACTGACGAACGAGAGGAAGATGTGTGTCATGACTGCTTGTTTTTATTAATATAGGATTGAGATAGAAACCTAAAGTGAATGCTCACCAGGACTTCACCGGTTTGCTGCTCCTTCAAGACGAAGCTGAGCGTATCTGTACTGGGTCCCGCCACCAGACGCAGGAAGAGAGGGTGTTCTTCCTCTGAGAGCTTACAGGTGTACACTGCACACACACACAGACACAACACACACCATTACCATCACAGACAAAAACAACACCAGGTAACAATAAAGGCCAGTTCACACCAACTATAATGTTTTAATAACCATTCTAATTCTTTGAGAATAGGGAAGTCCACAGTACAAGAATAAAAATGACAACGACAAGAATGATATCATTGAAATCACTGGTTAAAAACAATGACATCAGAATCCACCTGATTTTCAAACTGAGCACTCATAATAAACATGGTTATTGTTAAAGTTATTGTTCATGGTGTGAATAGGCCTTCAGGGATCATGATGGACAATTGATATATTATATATTTTTATTTGACAGCGATGATTTAAGCTCGTAATGCATTCAGGACTCAGAAAGGCCCAGAAAGGATACATAAAAAAATTCTAAAATAAACAAACCTCTGTCAAGACCATCAACATACACATTTAATTTATTTCAGTTTTTTAAGATATAAAACCATTTAAAGAGGATGAATTTATTTAAAACTGCTTGTAGCATGCTAAAAATTCATCGTTTTTGGATTTAAAAAAATTATTTGTTGCAGATATAACCATTTAAATGATGATGAATTAGAGAAACTTCGATAAGAGGGTTTCAGCAGAAAAACTGTACCTAAGATCCTCTCTGAAAAGTAATTTCATGTCAATTAAAGCACATAAACTTTAAATTCAGCCCTGAATCAGGTTCTCTTTAATAAAGGCCTGACACACCTCAAAGAGGAAGACATGCTAAACAACACCGCCGCTAATGTTGATCTAAGGCCAAAATTCACAGCAAAAACAAACTTTAAGCATGAAAAAGGAAGCGCTCCATCTCATATCAGGAACAAAAGGTGATTCTCTAGAACTTCTGTGTGTACTCTAGCATTATGGGAGATTTTCTTTCACCTAGAGTGTGCAAAAGGGCTCAGACCTGCATTTCTTCATTTTTGAGAAATCTCTCAACTCACTTCCTGTTTAATGGATGCTTCCTTCTACCTCCGGCAGCGGTTAATCAGAACAAGCAGGGCTGTTATCATGTCTACACTAATGCGGTTGATTCATGGTCTTTTATATGCCATACTGCTGTGATATCACACATGAGGGTCTGTCTGTTTCTAAGTACTTTCTGTCTGTTAATGAGCTCTGAGGTGGAAGTTTATCAGTGTCTAACAGTAGAAGTCGTCTAGACGGGCTGTTTAAGAGCTGGACAGACCCTTTACATGCATTAAAACCAGCTGTAAAACCCAAGCCAAACACAAAGTGTCACATATCTGTCTCCTAGCGTGTGCTGGAGATCTCGCACAGTGCTGAGATCATGAAAATGCTCAGTCTCAAAAAAAAAAAAAAAAATCATCCCAGACAGCCTCCTAAGCAAATATTCCCCCATTGGCGGCAGCACTTATTGGCTCCTACACAAACTCCTACAAAAGAAGTGAAGATGAGCGTTATTGCTCCCCAAAGTCCTACGATGCTCAGTTCATGCAATAAATCAAGCAGAAGTGCTATTCAGTGCATCTGAATCGACTGCGCCATGGCAAAAGAAGCTGTTTTACCTGAGTTTGCGGTCTTATTTTTTTATTTGGATCAGTAAGAAAATGCAGTACATTAAAACAAGTACATTAGACAGTAGTCTAGAGAATATATTCAATTATTTTTTTTATTATAAAATACAAACGTAAATAAGTAAATAAATAACAATAGCATGGATAAATATATAATTTGGGGATTTACTAAAGAGTCATTTTGTAAATTCTTTTTTTTTTTTTTTTTAATAAGTTAATACCCAGATTTTTTTTCAATGATAAACTGATATATAAGCCATTTTGTTTTACATTTGCAGTCTGAATTGAATGAGATAAGATAAAGCAGTAGTGCAGATCCGACTTTGTAGGCATATTTTTAGTATTTGAAGTGCAGTACATTATTATATTTTATATGTACATTATATGCATTTGTGCAGTATATTAAAACAAGTACATTATACAGCACTGTAGAGAAAATGAAATAAACAATAATTTAATTTTATACAGAAATACAGAAAACCAACTGTACAGAGACCATTAAAGTACATTTAATAAGAGGAAACAACAAATAAATAAACAAATTTATTTTATAGATATATCTATTTATTATCAGAATTTAAACTGATTATCAGAATTTTTTTTTAGATGTTATTTTTAAATAAGGTAATATCCAGACTTTTTCCCATGATAATACCTGATGTTTAATCCTTTTTATTTTTTTAGATTGGCAGTCTGAAGATAAAATGCTGCATAAAGAAAAATTATTACAAAAGACAAGACATCTTTCTATTGCTTTCTGTATGCAAAACAAATGCAGACCAGTGTAGTCTGATTCATGAATGAATAACTCTTATGAGTCGGTTCTTTTAATGATTCGTTTCCTTCACATAAACCAGAGCACATTCAAGCCCGGTGCACAGATTATGAAAGCAGGTACTTGAAATCACTGAGCCATATGTGTGTCTGGCTTCCTGTTGTGTGTGTGACGTCAACGGGGGCTCAGACAGTGGCTGGGGTCCGTCAAAGCAGTAAGATGGATTAGAAACACTGACATTCTTAGACCAAAACCAATGCTAAGCCTCTCAGGAATCCACTGTTTGATGCATAAACCCAAAAAACTATTCAAAATCAACTAGTCACTAGGGATGCACGATATTGGATTTTTGCCAATATCCGATATTTTTCATCTAATTTTGGCCGATACCGATATTTTTCCTTTTATATTTATTATATATATATATATATATATATATATATATATATATATATATATATATATATATATATATAACACCAAGTCTCTCCTGTGCAGAAATTAAGCAAATTTTTTTTAATTTTGGTTAGTTTTTAACTTTTTTAATAGAATTAAATAAAAGATAATGAAGGTTTTTTGACAGTACATTGAAGCTTTGAAAATAACTATAAATAAACTATATCGATCGCTGCATTTTGTCACCCCAGAAAGATGCCGTGTTAACCCTAACATTTTATTTTTAAGATTTAACATTTGTAGATGGTCTAAAACAAAAGAGTTGAAAAAATTCTGAAAATCTTTTAGAGCTCATGATTTGTTTAAAAAATAAAACACTACACATTAATGAATAAATCAGTATATATAAAAATTATTTAATTTACAAGTGTCATGTTTGTGATTTTTTTTTCCATTTAAGCTATAGCTTCTGACCATTAAATCAAAACAAAGGCTACTCATTATTTTATGACATCAATTACGGCTTTGCTTAATCAGAAACACAGTCTAAATGTTATTTGTGTAGGCTATTTTACTTTTAATTTAATTAGAAGTAGGCTAATTAACAGCGCCCCCTACAGATTAAATCTCCTTACCGAACGGGCGTTAGGACCCGGGGGAGGCTGCACTTCTGCCGCTGCATGTGCTACTACCGTTTATACACCGAACGCGTCATTCTGTATGTGCTTTTACAGATTAAGTGCAGAATCTAAATCAGTGAATCTAATCGTCATTTAGAAAAAACTTTGCTTCAAGAACGAGCCACACTGCTGACGTGATCTAATCACTAGCACACCCTGAGCACATGTGAGTTAACCCATTCCTCTTATTGGCAAGACATATCGGCATAATTTTTCATATCAGGCCGATGCTGATATTTACATTTAAAGCCATTATCGGCCGATTCCGATATCAGTACGATAACATCGTGCATCCCTACTAGTCACTATTACTAAACTCAGTAGAAGGCCAACCCGACCCTTCCCCATCTCAGAATATCCCTGTATGGCATTGAAATGTGGGGAACGAGGCTGGTTAGTATCTGCCAAAGAGCATTCAACAGGTCGCCACAGACATCAGCTGTTGTGTATGTGTGTTTACTACGCTGGCATGGTGTATTCTTGGCACATACGTGCACAGAGTAACAGGTCTGTCCTGAATGTGCGAGTGCGTTCATAAATACACACGCGTTCCTCAGATTGACCTATTTCAGGAATGCATCCGTTCCTGCCAAAACACATACTGTATGCACTTGGAGACCTGAGTCATTACTGTGCGCACACACGCTGATGCATTTTCTGCATTCGCGTTCGGCGTCTCACCTTGGTCTTCTCTGCTGAAGCGTTTGAACAAGGCGAACTTGGCGGGGTTGTCGGCCACGGTGAACTTTCTCAGCAGGGCTTCGATCACCTGTCGCACCGTGTTGGTGCTGCTGATGTGCAGAGTGTTTATGGAGCCGCGTGGAAGGTAAAACGCCTCCTGACCTTTGACCCCTCCCACACCACCTCCTTTCACTGTGATGGGCCTCCGCAGGTCCAACTGCACATTGATGAAGCCGGTGTACATGCCGTTAGTATTCTGCAGGACAGAGACAGCGGAAAGACAAAGACTGACATTAGATTACAACAGCAAAGACATGATCAATTGTAGCTAAATAAGTGTTTTTCTCAAGTGAGCATCCATTTAGTTTGAGAAAATGCTACATTGCTGTTTTTAGGATGCATTTCTGGACAATTTTATTACTATATTTGAGTTTACAGTAAAATCACATTCAATTATACATTGCGCTTTATACAATATTGATTGTTTCAAAGCAGCTTCACAGTGATAAGAAAATAACAGTATAATATAGCAAAGCTCTTCAATTATGAAATAAATACAATTTAAGCATTAAATCATCTCCAAAAAGACAATGTCAGTATTCAGCTTATTTTAGTTGAGGGTTCATTCAATTTAGTTATATGGCAGTTAATGTTACAAAGTTAATTAGTTATGAAGTGGACTCAATTCAAATATAAAGTAAACTATACATTTCTGAATATAATTAAAGCAATCAATAAATAAATAAAATACACATACAATTAAGTGAGTATCCTTTACTGTTTGTGTGGCAAATAAATACTGCTTTGGTTTTATAAATATTCAAATACTTCAATAAGTGTTTCTTAGTAACTTGTATTGTCATTAACTGGACAGTTAAGTATAGTTAAACTGTTTAAAATGATGAGTAGCTTGTAGCTTGACAAACTTCAGTTTCAAAGCATCTTCCTCAACGCTGGTGAGCACATCTTGCTGTGGTATCTGACTGTGTCCAGATGGAGCTCAGATTTGAGCTTCTTCTGTCTGTAAGCTCATTAGTTCAAATGGCTGCCGTGACTGCAGGCTACAGGCGAGACACGGGGGGTGTAATTACAGCTCACAAACCTCCTCTGAAGCTCCACCACACTGACACACAACCCTACTGGAACACAGGCCTGAAACGTGTGCCTTAAGACACTGTGGATGCTTAATGAGTAAAAGCTCACATATACTAATACAAAGTGTTTGTGCCACCGTGGCTTAGTTAGGTCCAGACAACACATCTCTCTTGAAACATGTCGTGTCAGAGATCAGTATTTGTTAAAGAGCTAGTATTATCCAGACAGAAACAGTCCTGCGATAAGCAGCTGGGCTCTGGACAAAGGTACAGTGGTAAAGTCTGATGTTTTGACATCACAATCCTTATGGCTGTCACATGGTCCGACAGAGAAGATAAAGCTTTTATTAAAGCAACAACGATAATTAACTCTGAGAATATGAAAAAGAAGATAAAAAAAATCTAAATTAAAAATATAGACTTAAGAGTTCATAGAATTGCAGTTTGCATTCATGCTGTGTATGTTTTTGTTTTGTTTAAACGTTTGTATCATTTGACGTTGATAAAGCTCTTTATTAAAAGGGGCAATCATAATTCTGAGACACTGAAATAGAGAAAAATTAGACAAAAATGTATATTAAAAATACATGTCAAGTTTTCAGAAATGCAATATGCATTTATGTTTGTTAGGTATGATTTTTAAAAATATTTGTACCACTTTTATTTAAAAAATGTTAATTAATGACTATAAAAAAACATCAAGTGGTGTAACTATTAAGCAAAAATAAAATATTACTTAAGAATATTACAAAAAGATAAAGCTTCAAAGAAAAGTGTGTTTGTGTGTCTAACTAGCTTTCTTAAGTTAATCCATTTGACAACCTGAACTAGTTTTGAGGTCAAAAGGGGTTTTAGGGTCTGTAATATAACAATTGGACTTTGTATTTAAATTTTTTTATCATGTCAAAATATTAATATTATTATTTTTTTTAAATCCATAATATATATTATACATAATCCAGAATTTCTTTTCTGGAGGAACTTGTGTACTAACAAACACTTCTGTTCACGTGGATAGACTTTTGAATTGATATAGGTGGATGATATGTGTTCACCATTAACTCACCAGTGTCATTTTAAAGTGGTCACGTGACTCGGTGTTGTACTGCTCAACCTTGTGTCTGATCTCCTCGTAAGTGAGATGAGTGCGCAGCTCTTTTTCTTTCTCCACATCCTGAAACACAGAAACACAGACAGTGAATACAAGCATTTAGCAAGCAGAAAGGTCAGCAAAGGTCAACCTCGCTCGCAGATCGTTTTTACAGCAGAAGAGGCACGACTCCAGTACTGCTGAATAATGAAGTCATTCAAATCAAAGGCTTCTTTGTCATGAGCCTGTTACTGATGTGGGAGCCCAAAACACCCACATATATACCCTCCTAACTAGTGACATCCACGTGTCAAATGGAGATAATCGCTTTACTTCTCAAACAGGATATCCTGCAGTTAACAGCAGTAGGTAAACAAACAATTGCTTTTTCATTGTTTTTATTTGTAATTTAAAGATTAAATGCATCTTGTTCCTTGACATCCAATGACACAAGATACGAACCCTTAAAGGGTTTATAATACTTCACTCTCCTGGAACAATATAGCCTTTAAAAGCTACTACTAGCAGAATATTGTGTGAAATGTGTGCAGCGCACTCTGGTCTTACATGGTCATATCACCAAGAAGCTGATCTGCTTTCATGAGCGCTCTAAGCTCAAAACAAAAGCACAGAGCCCCTTATAAGGGAACAGTCCTGGGCTGAAGTGACAACACATTGACGGACAAGGGCCGTCTCAGCTAACTAGAGTCCAGAGGCTGAATATTGTGAACTGTTAAAGACAGTCATAATTCCCCTCCTGCATGGGCCAAGACTGCCTGGAGTGTTTGCAATAACAGGTCAGGGCTCCAGACAAAAAAAATCGAGTAAGGAGCCATTGGCTCCTATAAAAGAAAAACTTAGGCGCCAAATTATTTTTTTAGGTGCCACAGAATAAAAGTGGTTTATTTTATTATTATCATTTTATTTTTCCCCCCTATTTTAACATTTCAATCATTTTGTCATGTGTTTATGTCTTATCTTTACTAGGCTTTATCAGCATTTTAATCCATCTTGTAGATGATCAGGTCGACCGGGGGACTAAGGTTCACTTAAAGTGTGAATTAAATGTCTTTTACAACTTGAAATATACAGTCACAAAGAATTGTTTGTTACACAGAATCTGTACCAATATCATGGACCATAACCATAAGCATCACTTGGCAACTGAGTGCAGTGCATCCTATAAATGTTGTCAGGTCTTTCACACATTCAGTCTGTTTTTCTTCATTAGTAAAATGCAATTTTATAGGAGGAGTTGAATCATGTACAACAGAATAAGTAAAAATAATATGCAACAGCGCATAAATATAGCAAACCGCTCCTCTTTATAGTTATTTTTCTAGCTGACTGATGAGTTTATGGACACTGAGTGGTTATTCTGAGGTAAATGTATTACAATGCAATGTTTACAAGCTTTATACATTTCCTCAGTTTGAAACACTGAATGAGTTGTACACTGAATGAGTACAACAGTAAGTTGTACTATAGGCTTTCTTATTGCCCACCTTTTGATCATGTTCATTTCATACTATAGTAGTAAATCGAAATATATAATGGGTTCACTTGCTGCTTTAACTGAGGTGCTAAAGAGATCGCGCCTGAGCATTAAGTGCGATACTCTCCGCTCGCGCGATCCGGACGCATACACGGACCGTGTGGACGCGGGGTACTGGTGTTTATATTACCCAAAGTGTGCGCTTGTGGTCCGCATTAAAGAGCACCCAAACCGCATAATTTGAATTTCGTAGCATTTTAAAGCTGATACTTTGTTTATTAAAAAGTAAGACAGCACAAAGCTTTTTGCGATTACTGGATGGCAAGTGCGCTTCAAATAACAGGAAGTCTATGCATTAACAGAACACAGCATATAGACTAAGATCTCGATAAGAAGATCTGTGATATTGAAATTAGCTGATAATTAATAAAATTATCCATTGCTTTCATTGACGTGAACTCCGTTATATTTGCATATGAAGCGGGAATTGAAGAACGGATTTATATCCGTTTTGCGAAGACACATTTATGTGGCCAAGTGGAAATGGGGAAAAGTTTTAACAAATCATATAGATATCCGATCAGAGAAAATGCATGAAGTGACCAGGTGTAAACAGGCCCTTTCAGGTCTCTCACTGCGTTCAGCAGACTGTGTGCGGCAGAGACGAGGACTGTTTGAAACTCTTTTCAGTAAAACTTTGATGCGCATCGTCTTATGTAAGTTTAATAGTGAACGTAACAAAAGATGTGAGCGCAAAACAATCGGGAAAAAAGTCCTTTCATGCAAATTATATATAGTCGCCAGTGGCGACCTCAGCAAAAACTTCACTCGCAAATTAATATTTTTGGTCGCAAATGCGACCATTTTAGTCGCAATTTGGAGCCCTGCAGGTGGTTTTGTGTTGCGTGCATTGTTAATGAACTTTACAGTGCATGACTCACGCTGTTTTCATACACAGAAAAGGCTAAACACCTTTTTGAATTCCTAAGTTTATAATAAAGCCCTAAAGCTCTGAGAATAAACATATTTCCGCTACTTTGCTGCTGTAATATTAGTGATGTGCAAAACTACTACACATCTTCAAAAAGACTACATAATAATTGTATTATTCTTTATAAGCAAGGTTCAGCGTTCCTTTAGGATAACTGACAAAACTAAATACCTGTAAATAAATAACTATAAAACCATATTTAAGTTTCTAATTCTCAGAGAGGGTTTTCCCATGGCAAATGCTAAAGCACAATACGCTAAAACCCTCTCCTGTCTATAAACTGATCATTAAAGCAACGCAGATAACAAAATAGTTAAAACTCACTAGTGAGACTAGTCAACTATCCTGAACCATCTCAAGTTAGTCAATTTGCTCATAAATCCATTCCTGGTGCTACTTTGCTTTAGTAAGGGATGATTACACCTAGTGGTCGACCGATATTGTTTTTTTGACAGCCGATGCCGATATCTTGGAAAGCAGGGTGGCCGATGGCTGATATAAATCCAATATAATTGTATTTATTTTAATGAATATTTATTAATATAAATTTTAAATAATTTGAAAATGGATTAAAAATGTGTAAAATAAACAATTATACTTTAGTATTTTTCACAAATAAATAAATACTTAAAAAGGAAGTAAACACTGTAACCAACAGGGCACTCATTATTCTGGGATGTTTGTGTGCATTGGGAATCATATTTTTTTTTTTTAAATAAAGCCAAGGTAACACTCATTTTACATACAGCACACAGTGAAAATGACATGAGTGGGCAAAAGCGTAAAGCACAGCATAATTTGAAATCACGAGCTTGAAGCTGAACTCTCCTCCTGTCCGCATTTAATTCACACGGGCCGACCGTCACACAGAGAACACGTGATCATGCAGGTTACAAATACACACTTTATAAGATCTCACAGCTTAATTCGACTAGTCTGCAAGGTTTGTTAAATTAAAATGTTCATTAGTCATTCAAAGATTTGTTTAAATGATATAAATGTGCATTTGCTGAATGCTGAAGGCAAACGAAAAATTATTATAATGTTTGCCTTTCAATTACTAATAATATAAAAGCAATCGATATAACACTTTTTTTGTATACCTTTTAATTCCTTTGTTTAACAGTTCTATCTGATTATTAGACAGACTTCTATCAGTATTAGACAGAACTGTTAACGACGACAGCGAACAAGAGGGAGAATGTGAGTGCTGTGTGCTCAGGCACTGCCGTTCTCAGCGCTGTCAAAATAAAAAAGTCTGCCATGCCGCCTCGAACGCATCGGCCAAACAGAAAAACTGATCAGCCGATGCCAATATTTGAAAAATGCCAGATATCAGCTGATATATCGGCCTTGGCGATATATCGGTCAACCACTAATTACACCCTTAATCTGACTTTAGCATCCTCATAGCTCTGAATGGGGGAATGCTAAATAGATTAAACCAGGAACAGCTGCTTAACTAGTGCACCAATCAGATATCTTATGGACGAGACTGCTTGGGCAGGTGGCTTGTGATATTTGAGAAAAATAAACTTTGAATAAATTAATAAATCTATAGTATTCTCACAACCGACTGTATAAATGAGACCTTATGATAGGTCAAATCTTCAATGAAAGAGCTTAGTCTTTCCGGTACATTGGATGTGCCAACTGTCACACCAAGAGGGTCATTAGCTTAATCACTTCACCATCCTGATTCCCGACAAGCACAAATGCGAATGGAAAACAATACTTCCCAGACATTCCTATTAAAGGATTCGGTCATGTGTTCAGATCAGACCAATTAACTCAACCCAACACTCTTTGATGAAGTCACGAATACAAGCAGAGAGCCCATTAAATCCCTCTTCACCACAATAAAAGCTATGTGCTTTGTAAACGTGGGGCCAATAAGGTCTCAGCGGGGCCTGTTGAGCTGTTGAATACATGTAAGGGATTGCAGCTCACCACATCAGCTTATGCCACCTATGGGTTCAGTGATGATCAGCTCTATGAGGGTTGTTCATTAGCCAAGCTGAACCGTGCATGTCGGTCATGTAAACTTTGACTTTTTGCCCACAAAGTAATAGTGAGACTTCATGCCCCAACAAGGTCTTTCCACAATGTAGTCCAACTAGAGTTGACGTTTATCTGTCTTTGTCAAGGTACTGTTGATGTAATGCTTGGGAAAGTAGACACCATGAGCAATGTGTAAAGAACTAAACCAGTTAAGACAGGGTTGACACAGATGCTTCTGCACAGTGGAGCGTGACAAAGGCAAAATAAACACTAACCCGATGAGGTAATGCGATGAGAAAAAGCAGCTCTACCTCCCTTGCTGTGAGGGATTGTGTGTCCTCACTCTTAAGTGGAGCGACACATTGAAAGAGGACAGGGAACAAGAAGGACAGGTTAAAGGTATCCTTGAGGTCCGACTGGTCCGTCTTTACTTGTCGAGAGATCAATCAAGGTTATTTTAAAGAAAAATTAGACCAAACAAAAACAGAGATAGCAAACTTCCCTCTGTAGCCCCCACGGTGTCCTTGGTGAGCTGATAAGCAAGACCGGAGGGTGTGGCATGTGGTAATGTCAGGGTTTTTGTTCCTCGTTTTGAGTCATGTGCTAGCCGAGTTCTGTCACACATGCTGGTCATGACATACTCGACTTAAAGGGAGCAGGAAACATGAGGTGTAACCTGACTGGTTTTTCAGGGTCACTCCTATCTGAAAAACTCTTGACTTGTGCAGATAAAGCACTTGATATCATCTGCACAACTGAAAGATAAGTTAGACGAGTGTGACAGTCAGAAAAACAAGTTTCAGCAGACAAGACAATCGAAAGACAACCTGCTTTTTATTTTTAGCCAAACTTTTGCAGGGGATTTCTGGGGACGCCTATAATGACCACACTCATCGTGCTTGCCAATGTACACTGATGTGCAAGCTGCAATAAAACACCCCCTTCTCATTCCCCCTACCCCACAGGAAGTCCCTGGCCACCACACCTTTCCTCCCCAACACATTCCTCAACTAATGGAGTTGCTGTAGCGAGCAGTAGAGAAATTGTCAATATCCTTTTGCAAAACAAAGGCTGGACAATTGTCTGACAAATCACAGGCATAAAAGTGACCATTCTGTGTGGCGTCCTGCTCAGCAGGACAGTGGGCAGACTAAACTGCATGATGTGATTCTAGAATAGTCAGAACTGCGGGGAGGTTTACAGAGTACAGGAAATCAGGCCAACAGGAACAGAGGAATGGAAACCACCAAGGAACTTGTTGCAAGCTTGGTGAACACTCACGCCAAAGCTCATCAACTGGTCACATTTATGAAAACACTTCCTTGGTGTTGTGAAACAAAAATATTGAGTCTTATTCTGGAATCTTCAGGTTTAACCATTGGATTTACAAGTTAAGTGACCTTGAGTTGCATCGCTCAAGGCACAGGTATACTTAATTTGTCACGTCCTCGCAGCTTTCAAAGTATACCGTGGATGAGCGCGGATGGACGAGTCTGATACACCTACTTGACTCATTCGGTCAATGGATGGCCAAAGTATACTTTGGCCTTAATGATCTCCGTTTCGCTTCTGCAAATCTCAGCCAATCACAGTAAGAAAATGACCCACAATGACATCCATGTTTTACACTTATACTAAGAATAACCCGTTTTGAACCTTCCAACCAGTATTTTGGTGCTCCAGCATATATTCATGAGGTTATCTATCCACGCTGTTCTATGACTCATGGGATCTTTCACTATGAGTACTATAACATCCCCTCACAAGGGAATGCACACATATGCCTCATTACGCCCATCAGACATTGTCCTTTAACCCTCAATGTTCTTCTAGACTTGTCCTCCTACAAATTACAGTTTCATAACTCTGTTTATGTCTGTAAGGAACGCCAAGGGAACAAGAAAAAGTACCGCAATGTATATTACGCAAGCCAGGCATGCTTAAACAGTACTAGGTGTGTGACGAACCTGGAAAAGATCCTCCACTGTTGCTGTCCCCTACAGAAAGGCCAACAATAACACAAGAACCCCACAAGGACTCTTACAAGCTGCTTTCATTGGAAAGCTTGACCGATGCCTTCCAGCAATTTCCATTCTGACGTCATAAAGCTCTGCTGGGATAGTAACTTGTGACTGACAGCTTGGTTTCAAAGAGTTTTCAACCAAAGAATTAGGGTCATTCTAGACCATAGTAGGTAGTTCACAATATTGCCAAGAAGGCGTCTCGGCCTGACTTAGGATTTATGGGTAAGCTTCAAAGATTACTGATAACATAAGATAAGAGTTAAACCATAAAAACAGGGTGTGGTTTGTTTTGCTTGCAACTAAAGACAACTCTATACTGTGAAAAAAATCTGTTGCTTCTTCTCGGAGAGACGACTCCTTAAGAAAGCGAGAAACTTGAGCCCTTCACAAACCAAAAGGACTTGCACACTACAAGCTGAATATGATCACACAGAGGAAGTGGAGCTGTCTGACTCACCATGGCGGCCCAACTGATCATAACAAATCAGGCCAGATGGGAGTACAGTGTCAGAGTACATTCACTGATCTCAGAGACCAATGAAACTAAATCTCACTGTATGACATTGCTGGTCATAATTCTTAGGAAACCTGCCCACTCACCACAGCTATGGGGAACTGTGAGAAAGAAAGAGGAAAAACGTTCAAACTTCATGGCTGGTGCTCATCTGTTGTTGCACAAAGCTGAAATATGAAATCACAAATCAGAAAATATCCAGTGCTAAATCTGATCTACTCTGTAATAAATGTAGGCCAAAGGGGGAGATACATGACGTCAAACAAGCCTCTGTTAGCCCTTCAGAGCCGTGTCCAGCTAATTTGCAGTTGGAGAACAAACAACAGAATCTTTCAAATTTATCATTAACAGGATGTCCTCTCTGCACACGATTGCTCGTGATAAACATTAACCCAGTATGGAGGGTTTTAACTAAGAGTGTACAAGATCTGGCACAGTCATCTTATGCAACAAAAGCAAAAAAAAACAGTAAGACTGTGCACTAAAAATGTCATGAATCTAACACAAAAAGATCCTGATTTAGCTGGGAGGATAAGAAGAATAAAAAGGACCTTTGTTCAAAGGGATATAGGATACATTTACCACAGTGTTCAGCGATGATGTCATTCCAGAGAAGCGATGGCTTAGGAACGATTTCAAAGAAAGTCACAGAATGAAAGCGGCTGAGATCAGGTGTGACACATGCCAGGTGCAGCCATGTGACCTGTGCACTCGGAGAACTTATCCAGTTTCAAACTCAAATTCACCAAACTTTGCGCCTTATCTCTGCATGTGTGTGTGATGTGGGTATGTTTTTCTGGTGAATGATTTCATTCAAACAACTGGACTAACATGAAATATATATATACAAACTGATGTCAACAGTAATGAAAGGACTGAAGGCCATTTTGGTTTTTAAAATGACAGATAATGGAAGCTGCAACAAATATTTACTTACTTTACTTACTTTACTTTTGTCATTTAGCAGACGCTTTTGTCCAAAGCGACTTACAAATAAGAAAAAGTAACTAAAACTAAAAAGTTACAACTCTATAAATACTATCTACCCACATATTTAAGAAAATAAAGAAATAAAATAAAATTAACACATGCATATAACAACAACATTTCAATAATAAACATATCAATGAAAAAATTAAATAAAAAGCTACTACTATCCCTTGCCGGTGTCCCTGCCCGGTGGAGTCGCACGGTAGAGTCGATGGTCTTTACACTCTTTACTTTTTTACTTTTGTCATTTAGCAGACGCTTTTGTCCAAAGCGACTTACAAATAAGAAAAAGTAACTAAAACTAAAAAGTTACAACTCTATAAATACTATCTACCCACATATTTAAGAAAATAATTTAACCAGATTAAGGTGCTTGAATAAAACTGCCAACAGTTAGATCTAATGAAATCCAGGAAGCGACAACCCTCGAGGAAAACTCTGGAGTCTAAGCTTGTTTCCTGATGGATCCATATCTCTAACTGAAGAAAAAAAACAAAAACAAACACAGATCTTTAACAGCATAGAGTTTCTCAGAAATTAAAAATGACCTACTTCATCATGACAACTCTAAATGGGCCAAACATTAACAAAATAAAGAACCGTTCTAGTTCTAATACCACACAACATGTCATGTTAATGCAAAGACTGTTGTTTATATGTAGCAGAGGGGACTTTGAGACTAGATTTATTGCTCCAATTCAATGGCAATGTCAAGCAGAACATTTCCTTTGCTTAAAAACAACTGTTGTTTGATTTTGCATAGATTCAACAATTAATTCCCAAACAATGACATGTGCTCCCAATGTCAGCTGGAAAGTTTATCTGCTGACTAGGCTGAGGTTTTTCATGACATTTCAGCTGATGGTCTGTAACAGCGAGACCAAGAAACAACTCCCTTCATCTGGTCTTATCTTCCTCTTTACTATAATTACAGCTCTTCTCTGAGAAACTGCAACCAGATGCTCTACATGTGGATCCACATGAGTCTAACAGAGCCGTGACCACAAACAATGAGAGGGAGAGAGTGGGATGTGCATGTCTGTAAACGTCAACTTTTGACCCATTTTCAAAGCTCAAAGAAAAATCAAAGGCCTCTCTGACACTCAAAAGCAATCAGATGGACAGGGGTCTAGAGGCTTTAATGGTTGCATTGACATGGTATGCAACTACTTATGCTGGAAAAGGTGCAGACTTTGGGTAGGAGCTGTTAAATGTTTCTGTCATCAAAGGCAGCTTGTAATGGGCAACTGGAGACACATACCTGGATGATAATCAAATACTCCTCCATGACGCACAATGCTACTTTGTGGACTAATCAGATTAAGTGGCAATGCTCTCTTTAGCTGTGCTTGATGCCCGATGAAAACAAACATAGTGGCCTACTGGAGCCTTGTAATCTGATGCTTCCCTGAACAGTCCCAAAATAGTAAAAAATATTGCTTCAGACCTCTTGTGAGACTCTGCATTTGTTTTGATTTCTTAATCATTCAGGTTTGTGTAAAGCAGGGTCTTATTCAGTGATGACAGATGAACAAACACAGTGGAATTCTTTCCATTCTGTGATGCAAGGGCACGACAAAACATGAACTCAAGAAGCACAAAAAGAGAGTTTGCATGGTATGAACGGAGCAAATATTTGATTCAACGTACTATGGCTGGAGAAAATTTCGTTTTTCACTGCACAGTTGCAGTATAAACAGCATGTACACTTCACAACACCTTCTCTAAACAGTTTTCCCTCATGTGAAGGTCTGACACTACTAGCATTTTTTATAGAACACGTTCAGGTCACATTGCAGCTCAAAATAAAGACAAACAAAAACTTGAAATAAAATAAAATTAAAAAAAATTATACAAATATTTAAAAAAAAATGTATAGTTTAGAAATAGAATAGAAACTGAAGCAAAACTTAAGCTGAGACCTGTAAGTTAAATATTAAAAAAAACGTGAACATATGAATTCTTCTATAGCCGTCTAAACATCGTTATGATGTAGTTTGTACAATACACTTGTGTGTGACTAAGTTTCAGAGTTTTGTAACCGTTCTTTGCCCATCCTCCGCTATTTCCAGCACTTAATCAAGCCACTCTTCTTTAATACGTGAGGACGTTTTATTTCACATGTCATTGCATTTGCTCTCGTGTTGAGTGCACCGCAATAATTGAAGTATTCAGTTTCTACAGCGACTCATTTGGTGCATATCGTTCTCTTTCTATGAAACCTGTAAACCGCATTCACCGGTTCTAACTCTGTCGTGACATCAGCTCTATAGCGGTTTGCCCGAGCATTGCTATTCTTTTCCTTTTACTGGCGGCATTCAATCAAATGGCTTCCCAACTCATTTGTGTGTGCGCGAGGCACATTATTTCTTCTGAGCGTCCACGGTGGAAGAAGAGCGCGGTCGCACGCGTGCTCAGCTTAAAGAGAACATTGCGTGGGAGCCCTGTATTTAAGGTAGCCCGTCAGGCAGGGCAGTGATACATTTTGGTTGCCCGACTGGAAAACACAATAGCCCCGGGACGTTGGGCTAGCGATTTTGCGAGCCCTGCACATGCACAAAATATCATAAAGATCACCTCAGATAAGTTATAATGACATTCACTACTCAAAGTTTTTATGAAATTAGTTTTTGGTAAATCAATCAAATGTATGTGTTGCCAAGCGGCAACACTGTGCAATAGTGGAACGATATTATTGCAATAGTTTAGCTAGCTAGCAAGGTCAGCTGCAATCTGTTAAGCTGTAACAATAACAATATTAATGCTAGTGATACAATGTTGATAAGTTGTATGTTAATGGCATGTGTATAATGGATAAAATCACATTTAAATGGCAATTTTACTTTTGATTAGATATGAATACAGGTAACATTACTTAAGTGAGCCACTGGCCTACAATGGTGTCTCAAAAAGGCAGATGCAAATATCCTGCCTGTAAGGGTATTGTTAAGATGAAATGCACCAAATATGAGGTATACCTGTGTCTCGCCTCTGGAAAAAAAAAAAAAAAAACAGCTTTGTGAATTTTCATACACAAAGTTTCAAGGTTTATTGGAGGGAGGGGGGCCTCAAGTTCATAGTCTTCCTCTCATAAGATTGCGTAATGTTGAATTTTCATGAACTGCTGTGTTTATTTAAATAATATTCATGAAAAATGTAATGAAATTCAAAGAATATAAAGCATTATTCAGCTAAAAAGAATGGAATAAATAAAAGCAGAAGTTGTTGGAAAGTATGTATAACTTATAAGTACTGTGTTAAAGCTTATAATAACACCAATTGAATCACCAAAAACATTTCTGAGGAAAAATATTAACTACAAGTAAACTTACACTTATTCTAAGTTAGATCCACTATTGTATGTTGTTGCCGTATGGCAATATCATAAAGTACCTTAAAATAATATTTTTTATAGCACTTCAATTAAGCCATTCCAAGAAAAGATAGTGTCAAATATTTTTTTTTTTATAGGTCTATCATAATGTGTGCGGTAGAGGGTTAATTTATTGCGACAGTATAATTTTAATAAGATAATTTTGGAGTGAAATGGCATCTTTTTGACAGTTTTTGTGAAATTTACAAAGCCAGGCTTTACTCAAATCTTGTTAAATCAAAATATCTGCTATAAATGGTAAGATTATTTGTTATAAACAGCCAATCTTTGTCACAAGACCTTTGCAATGTAGCCTATAAATCCTTCTTTTAAATGCTAAAGCTTTTGGTGGTCCATTCAGGAATTTTACATAACTGTGAAAAATGTTTTACCAGTCTATAAACGTCTATTCTGGTATGTTTGAGGAGATATGGGTAGTGTGAAATAAACATTTAGTTCCAGTTCTGTGGATATTATCATCTCTAGCACACATATTCTTCTCTTCGCTGCTCGGCCTGGATTTACAACAAGCAGGCGTCTATGCAGGATTCGTGTAAACTCAGATTGGAGTCGGCAAAGGTTTGCATTAACATCCTCGAGATTTATCTTTCTGAGTGTGGCTTCATCTAATGCTCAGTGAGTGCATAAACTCCTGCAGCTACCAGACACAATTAACATCATCAGTGTGATTAACGATCCACATAATTCGACTGATCACCTGATCCCTAATGATGAATTGACGTAATGACACTTTGATCAGTATCTGACGGCTAAAACATGCCAAGCGGAAATCTGAGGATAAACCTGCAAAAGCGTTAAACAATGGATGAGAAACTTTCACAAGAGTTCAGAGCTAAGTTTCTTTGTGCATTCAGCGCTTGTGTTGGCAAAGCATGTGAATATTCAAGGCCAATGACGTCAGGCACAAACCATTCAATGCCAAATGGTGCAACTCTGCCACAAACACTCGCAGTGAGTTACTGTAAACATGCACATAACTGCAATGATCTACTGGTACAGTTGTGACCGGGCCTTTTTCACCCACAGTAAGCTCTTTTGAGTTTTTTCTGTGAGTGTACAATCGCTAATTTAATTTCCGCTCAATCAGGTTCTGAGTTATAAAAACAGCCTGCGGACTGTAGATAACGTCTGTCTTTCTTCAGGCCTTTTTCCCTACATCGTCCAAAAAAGCAAAGCTCTCTGAATGCCAGGAAAACAGTTTTAGCAACTTCAATAACAATTCACACTCTCTTCCAGTGTAAAGATAAACGGCTGCTTAAAAGGATTGTTTACCCAAAAATGAAAATTCTGTCATAATTTATTCACCCTCAAGTTGTTCCAAACCTGTGTGAGTTTCTTTCTTTCTTCACAAAAGAAGATATTTTGAAGAATGTTGGTAACCAAACAGTTGACAGTAGTACTTTTCCCCCCTTACTATGGAAGTCAATAGCCACCACTAACTTTTTGGTTACTGATTTTCTTTAAAATATCTTCTTTTGTGTTTAACATAAAAAAGAAACTCATACAGGTTTGGAACGACTTGCTTTGATAATAAGAAGGCCTAAATGTTTAAACTGCACCTGTACAGCATTCTGAAGTTAAAATTAAGTCAATTAAATGATGCAACAAAATAAACCATAATAATTTTCACTCAATAAACGAAGCCATTATATCTCAAAGTTTCTCTGAGCGCGGTGTCCCACACAAACCCCCATGATCCTGCTGTTTTGCATGCATGCCTGCCCCAGCAGCTGTTTCCCAGGGTCAGTACATTTGAGGCATGCAAGAGGTGACAAAACAGATGAAGTACAGGGCATATCTGCTACGCTTAAATGCTGCACACAAATTTTGTAGATACTAAGTATCTATTTGTATCTTGCACATACTTTGAAGTGCCCTTCTGAGAAAAGCCAGATTTTGGGTTAGCTTTGCTGATGATGAAATACTTTGGAGGGGGGCTTCTTTGTCAGAATGAAGTAACAGGAAGTGAGCTATAGAATTGTGCTGGGCTGTTCAAGGAACTGACTCATTCCTTTTTGAGCAATTCCTTCTACAGCTGCTACTTTACATGATGAATGGTCATTACAAACCACATGTGTAGCCTGCAAATTCTAGAAGCCTGGAATTTGATCCGTCAAGACTTTATAACTCAAATCTAGTGAGCTCTCTTGCTTTCTAGGGCTGTCAAAAAAAAAAAAAAAAAGAATTTTGAATATTCGTCGAATTAAAAACATTTTTGTTTCATTCGAATTTTAGGTGTGCATCAGGCAGCCTTATCAATGGCGCACGAAATGTGACGACGATGTAAGTGCCGTTGCATTTTAATGCTTTTGTTAGCCTATCCAGCTGAACCCACTGGATGCGGCGCTGCTACGTTGTTCATTTAAAATATTGTGGAAAACGAGAGCATCATTAGCTATGTTTCCATCCAAAGATGCGAATTTAACTAGAAACCCACCAAAAGAATCTGCCCCTGGAAAATTTTAGTCACATGACAACATTAACTGTGTGAAAACTTCTCTACGCTGACATTTTCCTCACAATTGGGTAATTGACAGAAATGTGGGGGTGATACTGTGAATCTTTTCTCTTTGAGCCCCCCTTAATGTCACACATGACTGTGTAGAGGCCATATTCAAATCACATGTGGTCAGTCACACTGGTTAGTTTTACCAGCGACTGAGACTGTGAAATTATGAGCAGTTGTCTTTGATATGGGCATGCGGATGTCAGCCAATTGAGAAGCATGAAAAAGTTATTGAACAAAACAGCTTTCATGAGCTGTGAATGGCCTACTTCAACATAACTTCCAAGCCATGATGGCATGACGTAATGCTTTTAAACAAACCAGAAGTCACATACAATCAGATAACAGCTAAATAAAGATAAATTGCACGATAAAACAAAACAAACAAACAAGTGTTAAGTGTGCAATGCTGTGCTAAATCCATCCCACATCATCTTATGTCCATTCACTGTTTGAAACAGTACTTCCTTAATAAAGTCTGACACAAAAGAGGCATTATTAAGGTCATGCCTGATGGGATAGCTGCCTCATACTGTGCCATTCACCTATGCAACAAGTTAAATAACAGTGAGATATGCAGTATGTCATGAATATGGTTAAACTCTGTTAATGATTGCTCAAAACACTATTCATGAATCATAAGCTCTAAAAGTTTTATCAAAATTTTAAAAGGAACAGCTGATCCCACCTGAATACCACTAAACACTAACTTATATAGTTAATAGCCTTCATATGCATACATATTCACATATATAGATTATAAATCTGAAACTAACGTTACAACACATGGTGGTGCCATTGCAGCAATATGGCACGAGGGCTTCCATAACAAACAAACAAACTAATATCTAATTTATTTAAATTTGTTTAAGTAAGCATAATGTAAATAAATTCACCTTGAGGTTCGTGGGTTTAACCGAAGGCTTGTTGAACAGGGAAGTTCTGGCAGTGAAAAAATATTCCTCTGAATCCTCTTCCAAACTACTGTATCCACTACTCATGGTGCTCGTCCACGACATTTGAAGAGAAACTCTTGATACATCCAAAAACAAGTTTTATATGCGCGCAAAAATACTAATGTATAATAAAATCAAACGGGTAGGTGAACACGACTCACCGACGCTCCGTAACCATCGGCTTTATTGCTCCCTAAAAGACGAAACAGTCGGCAAATCTCAAAAACACTTTAAATACGTAATATCTATGACTAATAAAAGTATGAAGTGTGGAAACACTATAAATACTTTAAAACCCACGGAAACGCGCCCGGTCGAGTCCTTTCAAACTAAACTGAGTGAAGAGGAGCGGCTCGCTGGAAGAACACACCCACAAACAGTTCCTCATCTACTGGCTCCTGTTGCGTCCCCTACCTGCGTATCTGATTAGTGCTCATTTCAATAAAGCTTCTTTCATAAACGGAGGGGGTGATATGATAAAATAAACAAATGCTCAATATAAAATAATAAATTTTTTAGCAGTAATAATCAGCACAAACTATTCTTCCGCCGAGTAAAATAGTTCATTAAGCTGACTGTGTACACACTGTTGCCACGCAACTTACAGCAGCTGCTTGGCGTATTAATACAGAATTCAAATTAAGTGAGGCGGCAAATTTATAACGGCTTTTCATCCAGTAAAATGGATAGTTTTAACTCTCTGCTAGTAATAATGTAATTTTCTCTGCCTGAAGAGTAATGCTACTGGACAACTTTTAAAATGTAAGTTCACTTACCTCTATAAGTATGCAGCATAAAGAAGCAAGCTTTCTTATTTTCCTTCTTTGAAACATAGCATGGACTACTTCTCAAGTTGGTGCAGGCCTACCATCTGAGCTAAAAATATAGGTTTGGGGCATTTAATACAAGGCAGTACGCCCATATGAAAGGGTGTAGCTGTGGACCAATGCAAACATTAGGACCAACCATGTAAAAGTGGATGGCAGTTTGATGACAGACTTAGCAGCTATGTGAAAGATGTGTGTATCATAGCAAGGTAGAACTTGGTTCGGTTACCTTACAAGCGTGAGACGGACAACTTAATCATTGTGATTGTTAATTAACATGTTTTGACAAGAACCTGTGACTATGGTCACAGAGGAAATGGGTTCCCACCACTTTTACAACTTCTCACATTTCAGGTCATGTTATCAAGAGTAAAGTTATCTGATCAGTCAGTCATGAAGAGCAAATTTCCACCTGGAAGCTGCTAACCAGTAAACAAATTAACCCACCCAACCAATCACAAATTACAAACCTCATTTTTATTACTTTGTGTTGGACATAAGGTCTGGTTTTGGCTCTACTCCATGAGCAAACCCATCATTTCTGGGGTTAGAGACTCTGTAATTTATCCAAAGATGCTGGGTCCCACTTTTCTCTAGATCACAGATATCTGGAGAATTAGAAAGTCGTCCTAAAATTACACATGCAAGTTGTAGCACATTCTTGAAAAAGCAAACTATTGCTCTATTATATATTCAGAAGTGCTCATATTTATGAAATCCTAAGCAAATTTTCCACTAAATCCATGACAGCGCCTCAGCTTTGGCTTGCATTATCTGTCAGGCCAAATGCATTACTGCGAACAGCGCCAAACAGTTTTTATATCAACTTCTAAGAGCTCCAATTCAAAAGAGCACAGACATCTTTACTGTGTTAACAGCTGCTTTGAGGTTTTAGCATATTATGTTTCCAAACTATTTTCCACTTTATACATGTATATTTTGTATTTTACAGTACGTCACATATGATAACAGCCCACCCAGTCAAGAGAAAAACGTCTGATTCTAAAGAGTGAAATCCAAGCAACATCTGCAGTAGATCAAGGACAGGGTAACCACGCCCCATAAACTGCAGCTTTCAAGAAGTTTGTGGAAGGGCAGTGCTTAATTTAAACCCAAGAACATGGAGAAGACCTAAAAATACCCTGTCAGTAAAGGCACGGCCAAATCATGCAAACCAAAGGCATCAGCCTTTGGTTTGCTATGTCAAATTAAACAACACAATCTCACTGCAAATCATAGCACGTTCACACCAAATACGGTAACTATAACCGTAAAGTTTTAATTTTCATTCTAATTCTTTGAGAATAGGAAATTTCCCTCTACAACTAAAACAATAAGGACACAGAAGAACAATATTGTTGGAATCATGATTAACGATTGACAGCCATTTAGAATCCACCCCAGCTAAGGATGTGTTTACATAACATAATTTTGGGCTAAAAATTTAACATTTTACGTGTTTTTGCTGTTAATTTACATGAAAAGAGCATTTTAGGAGCATGAAAATGCAAAATGGTGACGTCAAACACGTGCATATTACACGTTCAGTCTATAAGAATGTGTATTTGCACAAATGTAGCATTTCTTTACCAGATGCAAGTTAATACGAGGCCATTTGTTTTAGTACAAACTTTAGGGGTAGAACTTTATGCTTACTTTTTTTTTTTTTTCTAAAAAGCATACACTTTCATACGAATAGCATTGTACGAATTTGGTTGTTGGTGTGAACGAGCCTTAAATTTTATAAGTGTGTACGACCCCATTTGTATGTTTTCATACAATTAGTTTACTATGTTTAGTTTTAGAGGTGGAGTATCATGCTTACTTTTTTCCCTAAAAATCATGTTTTCATACAAATCGCATCGAACAAATTCATACGAAATTGTCATCTCAGAAAATCGTTAGAGCAGCTGAGCAGCTTTTCAGAAAATCGTTAGATTTTCTCATGAGATCAGTTTGAATTAACATCAATTCTTAATTACACTTGTAAGTTGTAGCACAAGTTCTTGAAAAAAGCAAACTATTATATATTCAGAAGAGCACAGCATTTATGATATCCATTTATGATATTAGTTCTCACTCAAAAACGACAGTAATTCGAAAATATTTTAAATTAATTTTTATTTGCTTATGCAGCACAAACTACTTGAAATACATAACAAATTGAAGTGTAAGTAACTTCCATAAATCAGTGTTTCCATGGAGCGTGTGAAAATGTCTCAGTTCGCAAGGAAACTCATTCCCAAGCCCACTTCTCTCTGCTACAGAACAATAGGGTCTGGCAGGAGGGACACAGAGGTGACATGTGACTGCAACCTGTAGTTTTTCCGGCTGTGGACCGCAGTCTTCATTACACATTACCCACATTCCTATGCTAAGGGGGCATGGCTCATGTTCCCAGCACACAGGCTCTGTGTGTGTGCCAGTACTTACATGAGGGCATGTGGAAAGTCTCGTAAATCAACTTTCAACAATTTCTTATACATAAACAGAGTTTTCTGAGGATGTGTAGATGACCTCAGGAAGTACACACCTTATTACACTCATTAATGATCTCATCTGGGAGGGTGTGGTTTGGGAGGTCAGAGCGTAAAGACATTTCAGTCCTCTAATTGTCCTAAATTATAAGGCTAAACCTGTAATGACAAATTGCAACATGTATAGTATGTTTGCTCTTTAATTATACTTCAAGAATCAAGGTATCTGCAACAATGACTATAGTTCTGAAAATTCTGTTTTAGGCTCATAATTTCAAGTAACAAAAAGCACAAGTGATAAAATAAATGTTTTTATCCTCTGGCGCTTTAATCTATTTTTACAGAGTCATTTATGTAACTAATACTGTAAAGCAAACGACAGCACCCAAGGGCACAGTAGCATGACTACAGACACATGACTCCTATAAACATCCAAAAGGAGCATTATGCTTAAGGTTGTAGCAAGTGTTAGTTTCCCTCTTCTCAGATACTCCAGAAGTTATTACTTTGGGACAATCAAGATATGACAGCTGAACTCAAAAATACAAGAATCTGAGGGAAGCTGAAACAGACAGTGACCTCAGCTTCTCAGTCTAAACGCTAGCGAGATCCAAGCCGAGATCAGGGTTTTCTACACAAACAATCAGTGTTCACTATCCCTAGATGGAAATCATAGTCTTTTCTCCAGCCAAACCTCACATATCCAGACAGTAAAAAAAGACTAAATAGAATGTAATTCGGTACCAGAATCCACACAAAGGAGGCCCACAGTTCACGGTTTGACTCTAGGACAGGTTCCGCCTTGTCTTGTGGTGGGGTTCAGAAGGTCACTTGAAGTTTTAAAGACTCTTTGTATGTCGGTCTGGTGTCTAAAGTACATACAGGCATAAATGTCTATGTTATCCCATAATCTTTTGAATTCAGCAGTCTGAACCCCCAGGAAAGCATCTACTTTGGTTAAAATAGTTTTATCTAAACATAAACATTGGGATGAGGTGGACCTGACCTCTATAAACAACAGCTTGATTCAACTTTCAAGACTGAACATACAATGGCTCTATTATTGAAAGAAAAGCGAGTGGAAGGATGATGATAAGGCCTGATGGATTGTGAGAACAAATTTGACCTAAATACAACATAGTGCATTCAACTGGCATATCTTTACTGTAGTATGTTTACTGTAATTTTGACATTTTAAAGCCTGTTTCGCTGATTAAAATTATATATTATATCTTGGCTCATCCAAATTTTGGAGTCGGAACAATCCACTACTAGTTTTAAGGAACAGGTTTGTTATCAGTCCCAAAGGTTTGTAAATACCGCAATATGCAATCTGACCCGTTGCTGAGCTTTCCACTTTTACATCCAACTGATCCTGTCGGCTAATCCAGGCCTTCTGAATGTGGTGACGGCTGGGAGCAATTAGCAAGCACCCATTCACATGCAGACAGGCTGGGTGTGCTTTTCCATGGAAAGGTACTTTATTACTGTTTGATGTAGAAGTATCCACAGCAACTACACTCTGGTGTTCTGTCAAAGGGTCTTCAGTTTTAGGCGCTCCATGGTTTCATTTACAAACGTAGGCTTGTTTAATTAAAAACACTCCTTAGGACCTGATAACTCATATATTCTTCGATTTATGCACTGTGATTACGTAGCAACTGTTGCAAACCAGTGGAAAACAGTAGTATGTTCCAGAAATATTTCAGATCAAAAGTATGCAAAGGGTTTACTGGATAGTTACCTCTGACCTAGCAATGAAGATCTGAAGAAAGAAAAGGGATTAGCTCTTAAACCAGACAGCGTCTAACCTTAGACCTGAGGGAAGAATACCTACCTGCTTATTCTGCTAAGAGGGTTTGTCTTCTTCAAAGCTGCATGAACTAAAAGTTAATTATTGGTTAATTGGTCACAGATTGTGGTCCTCAATTAAGTCAAAAGGCCTGACCTACATAGTAGGGTATTTATAGGTTTTAGGTCATCATGTGACAGTTAAAAGCCAAAGTGAATTCTTCTAGCATTCCAATCCAGCCAAGAATGATATATTTTCCTAAGCTGCATTATTGGAGCAATAGTTGCCAAATTCTTCTAGCAAACTCCTTCTAAGCAAATGTCCTTCTAAGCCGACACAATTAATTCAAAACTTGAGGTTTGATAAACAAATCACTCAATAAATGCTAAAATAGCTACATTTTACAGGCCTAACTGAATTTAAGCACTCAAAGATCAGCTGAACTTTGGCTCCAACCCATTCTGGGCAGTCCAACAGCAAATTTATCAAAGTGCGCAAGTAAAAAGAAACCAGAACATGTTGTGCACTGACGCTTCATTATTATCAAATGACAGCAAGTCTGAATCAACATAAAAACTGCCTAAATTTTCACATATAATCATTACTTTAATATGTTCATTGTTTCTGTTTAAACAAATATGTGATATCAACTATCCAACTAACAGAGAACATTTTTAAAACTTTGGCTAATGTTTTCTCAAAATTGTTCAAAGATTCTTCAAGGGACATTAATAGAACATTTATTCAGTTCTCAAAATACTGAATATAATGTTCTCAAAATGTTGGCACAAAAACATTCATCCTTTTTTTTGGGAAACATTTTACTGTATTTAGATGTAACATTTTCAAGTGCTATTACTTGTTTCAGAACGTTCATAGAACATTCAAAAGTAATGTACTGAATAACTAAGTTAAACATTTTTAAAACGTTTAAAAAAACGGAATGTTTTAAACGTTCAGATAACATTCAGAAATAAAATTTTCATAACTTAATGATAACATTAGGAAACACTGTGAATTTCCTGTGAAGCTGCTTTGAAATGATATGTATTGTGAAAAGCGATTTACAAATAAATGTGAATTGAATTGGACTGAACACACATTTTTACATAACGGCATGTGTTCCTGTAGAATAGCATGTTTAACCTAGTCAAACATCATGTTATCTGTGACATTTGACATCAGTTGCATGCAGAAATATGATGCAGGCATAAACTCTAGACCCAATGTGACGCACAGCCAAATCAAATCAGTCTAAGTCAATCAGCCAATTGATTTACAATCTCTTCACATGACCTGATACTGTACTGCAGACGTGAACTAAACTTTGACTAAAATATCTGTCCTTCTCTACTGACAGTAATCGTAGTCTTACATGAACAAAAATCAATGCTAAACATATAATAATCTTGACCAGTAGAGACCAGATTGTGTAAGATGTATCTTCATATCTTTGTTAGTAGGAGTCACTTGGGCGTGTGGTTAGTGCGGTGGAGTTAAAGCTTCACCTCTTGCATTTTGGACCAGCTTCACCACCCAAAGAGTTCCCAGCATTCAGTTCTCGCCTGCCAACAAACTGCTGCCTCACAGGAAAAATGAACGACTCACATTATTATGAAACATACTTGTGCTGAATCAGAATTTTAACATGCTTGTCTTTGGAAGAACCAAACTAAAAAACTAATTTTGTAAAATTTTGTACTGCTGCAAATATTATGTAGATTGTCCTTGATGGTCCCTCCTGCTGGCTTACAGTAATGATGAGTTTACACAATGGACTATTGCTTATTAGTTATTATTGTGGTCAATACACCTGTGTGTGTAACAGATGTGTGTGTGTGTGTGTGTGTACTGACTTCGTTATGCCGCAGGCATCCTGTAACTGTTTCCTGACAGGAAACTCTCTCTTTCCTACATCTGTCTGTTTGTTCCTTTTCGTTTGGATCATATTTACACCTCTGTTTCGTTCTCAGGCTCTGCACACGGTATTGCCGATCTAACAGTACGGTCATAACACAGCGGTGTTTTCAAAGGTAAAACACATTTACACCAAAGGTAAAAAAACATTTACAAAACATCAGCTATGAATCACTCTTACGCTATGCACAGACATACACATACGTTTATAAAGCTATCTTTCATAAACATGGACTGTTCAGATGCTAAATTTTAAAGTCTGTGAAATAATCATTTATTATTAATATTAAAATATTGAAAACAACAAACAAATATCAAAACCAACTAAATAAATTGACAAAGGCTCATTATAATATTACAAGTTTGAACTCAAATGAAAATAAAAACCTATAAAAAAATAAAAGCTAGCCAAAATATTAAATAAATGCTATAAAAGATATATATCAACATAAAAAATATATATATCATAAATCTCATATATGTGAAATATGTATTATTTTTATGTAATATATAAAATTATAAAAAAAATCTTTTACAATCATACACACTCTAAAAATACATTTGCTCAACAAACTTGATGTTATGTCTTAATATTTTGATGTACTACTTTTGTCAGTGGTTTGCTTCTGCATTGTTGAGTGGGTGTTACATGTAGACACCCAGCCCTCCCTCAACAGTCAGCGGTTTATATGACCTTGTCTGGCCCTGAGTAACGTGGCTGACTCAACTAACTGTCTTCAGCGGGAGGAGGGCTTCTGGAATGTAGCGTCTATATGAAGAGTCAAACAGACGCACAATAAAATGAACGTTAGACTGAAACAGACAGCTGGTTTCTCTCTGTCCTGTGAGAATGTACACGCCCATGTTTAATCCCAAATTACTAACGAACCAACTTCAGATCTCACACATGATACAGCATACATCATCTAACAGTGCACTACATACTGAACATCCATAAGACAAATAAACAAGCCGCATAACTTGAATAGCAGCAACAGTGCCATTCACATACATATTTCTTTGGTATATGTGAAAAAATGTGATTAAACTGGGTCACATGAACACATTTGCAGCCATAACTACAGTAAAACTAAAGGACAGCTGAGATTTCTTACAAACCTTATCATGACATATATTATTCACAGCTTTGCTATGTGGATCAATGTCACAAAGAAATGTCTGAGTCATATTCTACCCCCAAAATTAAAAGGGGAAAAAACTACAGTAATATTTTGCACAAAGAAAAACCTCTTTTAGGACTATTTTAAGTGTATTTTGATGACAATTAAGCACATTATCCTGTCAGATTTTCACTACTATAATGCAAAAACCTTTATTAATGTAAGTTGTGTTGGCACACACATAATTTTTTATTACATTTCAATTATATTATTATGTTATATTATAAATTTAATTACATTTTTAATTTAAATATAATTAAAATCACAACAGATTAGAAATACTACCATGCATCTTCAGTTTTTCACCACTATACAATAATGAGAATTATTTTATTTTACATTAGGCCACTAATAATTTGGGGGAATAAATGTGGCCAGTTATCATGAAAATAATGTCACAATCCCAAAAAATACTTCATCATGCAAAAAAAGTAATTGCTTTTTTTATTTTTGATTATGGAGTGCATTTGTTTTGAAATGTTGACATGTTCTTGACAGTTTTCATTAAGTTCACCCATTAAGTTCACAATAATTACAAATAATTTGAATTCGTTTTGTATTTCAGCCAGTCACAATACAGTTAAGCTCTGTAGCCACAGTAACGCAGCAATTTACATATTCCAGTATCTCTCTCTGCTCTGCACTAAACTGACCGATCTGTGTGAATAGCACACATACCACACTAACCTGTCTGTTGACCCCGCCAGGTCACAGACACACATACACAGAGCTCATCTTTCATTCACACCGCACAGTTTACAGAGCATCAGGGGTGATAGTCTTTACAGCACAGACACATGAGAACAAAACTGGACACTATGGGGACCAGAGGAATTCTGCTGAAGAGTAATATCCTGCTATTGTTATTTCCAGGCCAAGTGCAATGAGACTGATCGTGTGAGTTTAAACTTGTATGGTGCTAAATAACAGTGCATAAATTACTATTACTATTGTAATTTTTCTCTTTAGCTAAATCACACCGTTGTGTCTAAGTAAAGACTAAAGAAAAGCAATAATTACCATGAACAACACACCCTTCAAACTTCAACACAATGGCTGTACTAAAGGACTATTAATCTGTTATATGCCAGTGAAGATTAAAATAGCATGCACAAGGCCGAGAATCAATACAAAATTGCTCCAGCTAAATTTACAGCAATATTGAGACTAGTTTAGGTCGTTTATCTGCAACTGATCTCCCCCTTGTGGTCACACCTAACCATCACTATCAGACTGTGATTGTTGTCATTCTGTGAAAGTTGAACTTCTGTATTTCAGATGATATTGAATTGAATGTGAATGTAAATGTGAAGGCAGACACGATTTAACTCTGTACTCACGCTGTGTGCTGACTGATTGTTGTTAAGATGGTCTTGAGCAAGAGGGCTGAGCTGGCAGCCATTAATGGATCCATTCTGATGACAGTCTAGCGCCACCTGGTCACGGCACTGAGCATGACATGTGTATTTACAACCTGCAGGAGGGAAAACAAGAACAGACAGTTGTGTTACTCCACAGTATGTGTTAAATAATAAGTTAAAAACAAGCAATATTGTTCACAATATTTTAGGCTGTTGCTTTGTGGTTATAGAGTCTTCTAGGGCATTTCTGAGGTATTTGGAGTGGTTTTATCATATCCTTTCACCCACATGGGAAAAAATTGGTATCCAATAGCTTAGTTTGCTTAGTAATAGCACAACTCTGTTAAACAAACTGCACCATATTTGTTCTGGTCTGTAGGAGATTTAGTGAAATATGGTGGTTTTTCTGGCAGGCTAAATGGAAAGCAAAATATCGGTTTGCAAATAATATGGCGCACATGCAAAATCTTAACGTAGAAAAGCTTAGACGTGTTTAAGGAAAGTGTAAGAAAACTCCATGGACATTAAGACAATATAAAACTGACAGTGCTTTGAGGATTAAATACAATGCATTGTTAAAATAAATAATCTCTATTTCTATGTATTTTGCATACATGTATTTTATGTATTGCATGTGAAAACTTGCATGCGTTCTGATGCTGAAATGATTCAATATCTATCTAAAAATGCACTGGATGGATAATTAATGAACATGGATAGACAATAAGATGAGCATCCTCTGCTTTCCAGTCCTCATCAGTGTTCACAGAAACATGATGCACATACACTTGCCTATTCATCCAGTGTAGATTACATGAGGCATTTCTCACTGACTTAATAAATCCATCGCCGTTATAACCTACCTGAAGACTGATGCTTGACTTGCTGGGTAATTTTGCCGTAAAGTTTACAGAATGCTGCTCCCATCCCACTCAAGCAGACGAGTGATGACGCTTTCTGTCTTGAACGCTTAACTCACGACATCCCATCAGAAACAAAACTCAACCTCTGCAGTTCACTCTCAGAATAGAAGGACAAACTCATCTACCTCTCCCCATGCAATCTCCACGGAAACTCATTTGTGAGTAGATCTCTCTCTCTCTCTCTCTCATTGTGCTGAGTCGGGTGATTTGACTGTCAAATGATGAAGCTCAGGTCAGGAAATGATGGACACATACATGAAAGGAGATGTGGGAAGCACTATGCGTTTAAATGTGCATTTTATCATCACCCGTAACATTCAGAGTTATTAAACTATTAATCCCATTATTAGACTGTTACTGTTATTACTATAACTCATATTAGTTTACGTCACAACAGCTGGTGGCATTCTATGGAAGCCTGTTTCTACCACTTAATAAAAAAACAACAACTGAATCTTCTTATCTCACAATTCTGACCTTTTTTCTCAAAATTGCGATTTTATATCTCACAATTCTTTTTACTTGCAATTCTGACTTTTTTTCTCGCTGTTATGAGTTTATATCTTGCAATTTTGAGTTCTTTAAAGTCAAGTTCTGAGGAAAAAAGACTGACTGTATTTCTCAGAATTGCAAATTTATATTTTGCATTTACTTTCTAACACACAATTGCAAGTTTATATCACAGTTTTAAGAAAAAATGTTTTATATAAAATATTTATAATGGCATTGAATGGGGGTCCCCATTTTGAATCCCCAAAAAGTGCACCCATCCATTATAAAAAGTGCTCCACATGGCTCCAGGGGGTTAATAAAGGCCTTTAATAAAAATATCCATATTAAAAACTTCCTAGCTTACGTATTAGGCGTATGTTTTGATTTAATGAGATCTTTAAAAGTGGCTTGACCAGCTGCCATCTTGCAAAGATGGTTTATCTTCACTAACTTGTCAGTCTCATGAACTTTCAGATCTGTACTGACAGCCGTCTGAATCCTGCACACTGTATCTATAACCCTCTTTCTGCTTCTTTTAAAAGATCAGCAGAGAGCAGAATGACACAGAGGATGAGCAATGATAGGGTGTGATGAAAGTGGATCTTTTATACTGGGGCATGATGGGTAATGGTTGCTTAAAGTGCCGTTCTTTGCACAGAGCTGCGGTTTTGACCGTGTAGGAACTGAGCTAATGTATGCCGACACACACACAAAATCTGTTCAGGTCTCTGGGGTGTGTGGGAAGTGCAGGCCTGTCTCTTCCTTAATTGTATTTCCCATAATGAGGGATGACGCTATCGATCAGGACTTGCCCGAGGAGCAAACTTTACACACACACACAGTCCCATATTTAGACTGTGGTGTGATGGTGCAATATTTGGGACTCTGTTTCTAAAACTTTGCATGTTGACAGAGAACAAGTCATTCAAGTTCTTAAATGCTTCCTACACAAACACATTACCGACAGCTCATATAACACAAACACTTCCAGCCTGTCATGTTATGGTAAAAAGAGCAGTCTATGAACCCTGATTGTCCTGCCCTGTCACGGCTATGGAGGCCGTCTGTGAGCTCTCGTCCTGTCCAACCACTCTCAAGGAGGCCAATACTGAGTTGGTTGCCCTGTCTGTCACAACCCAGAAACCCTCCATTGAACCCTTAGGCCCGCCTAACAGTATGTGCCAATACTGGCTCACTACATTAATCAAAAGTGCTTTTCCATTACCATTAAAGTACACTATCATTTAAAAGATTGGGGTTGGTAAGTTTTTATTGTATTTTTTCTTCATTTTAAAGTCTCTTCTGCTCACAAAGTCTGCAATTATTTGATCAAAAACAATTTATGCAATTTATAGTTAATCACAGTTTATGGCTGCATCCCAGTTTGCATACTTTACTATGAAGCGACTTAAAACATTTGCAAACCCTTTATTTGTGTTTATAAAATACGTCCTTCAGACGTATCATTTATCTATGTCGCCTGCTATAGTTTGACATTGCTTGTTTTTTGACAGTGCTATTTCCTCATCAAATATCTCTCTCTTATCAGACTGCATTTATTTGATCAAAAATAGAAGGGGAAAAAACTGTATAATTGTGAAATATTGCCATTTAAAATAACTGTTTTTCTATGTGAATGTATTGTAAAATAAAATGTATTTCTGTGCAGCAAAGCTGAATTTTCAGCTCCAGTCTTCAGTGTCACATGATCCTTCAGAAATCATTCTAATATACTGCTCAAGAAACATTTCTTATTATAAATGTTTTGTCTTTACTGTCACTTTTGATCAATTTAATGCATCCTTTTAATAGTAAAGTATGCAAACTGGGATGCAGCCATAAACTGTGATTGACTCTGACAACCAGGAAGAAGGAACACATGATGTGTAATTAAAGAAAAATGCAGCTTCTGACGTCAGTAAAGGCGTTTGTGTGCTTGATCCAGGTGGCTTTTTACTCTTGCTCTCCTTCATTTGTCAGATGTGTGTGCTGGACAGGTGGAAGTTTTTTACTTGTCCACAAAATATTGCAAGAAAAACACAATATCAAGCAGTTTATGAAAAACCTTTTTATGTGTATGATAAAATACACCCTTCAGACTGGCAAAATGACATGTCGCCTGCTATATTTTGTCGTTGCTTGTTTTTGACAGTGCTATTTCCTCGTCTAATATCTCTCTCATATCAGACTCCTAAAACAATAGAGCCTGTTTGTGGAAACTTGCAAGTGATGACTAAACAAGTAGCCGAGCCTGACCTTGCTCAGTTGATCACAGATAATTATTTTTTCTGTCTGTGCTCATGGCAGAGCCACATTCTGTCGTCTTCATTCCAGATCGGCTCCGCGCCAGGATTAGATCGGACTGAAACAACACACCGCAGACGGGACACACACACACACAACCATCCTAAACTCACAACAACACCTGCTTGTGACAAAACGTTAAGAAGACGCTCCATTCTTTTGCATGACTTTAGTCACTCAGTCAGTGGACATTAATCCGATGAACTATTCGGCATGTTATCGCAAACCTCTTCCCACATTGGTGTTGGCTGTTTAGACTCGGCTCTGTCCATCAGCAGATGTTTTTAATGCTCGGTGGGATTCTGTAGCTGTTGGCATTGCGATACTTAGCACTTGTGGCTGAAAAGCGTGAGGTTTACATTTACATCAGCTGAGACGCCACGGCCCCCAGCAACACAACATACACCATACACAGACAGACCACCACACAATCACTGTCTATAGATCATGACTGTTTAGTCAAACCTGTGAGCAACAGGCATCAGGGCCGAAGACAATGAGCACCATGTTAACTAATTCATTCAGAAGTGCTGAATAATAGACAGGACGTCCCAACTGCTCTGTCTGTCATCCTTGATTCTCTACTTTTTTTGAACAGCAATCTCAGACCACAGTAACAGCATTGCTCAACATCACAGTTTAGATTCAGTTTAATCCTATAGCCATTATACATTGGAAATACATTTGATTTTAAGACTAAATCTTAGTAAAATCTTAATGAACTAGATTTAAAGAATAAACAAATTAAAATATAATTATATATACAAATATTATTTGGAAAAATGTTTAGTTTCTATTACGTGACTATTACATTTGTAATTACTGTACTGTTATAGTACTGTACCTATTTATTTTAATATGATTTATACTGTATTTATTTTTTTATTTGCTAGTTTGTTTGTTTTCATCATTTTAAAATCTAATTTAATATCATTTTTACTGCTACAGTTTATTTACTTTAATTTAAAATAATAAAATAAAAGTCGTCATCTAACTTCCGCTTGCCTGAAAGATAAAACGATAAAGAGATCTGGACCCACCGGATGACTTCCACAGCAGACTAACTTCCAGTCGCCCGGAGCGCCGCATGGCTTTCGGGAAGCGGTAGAGGATTCCAGTAAGTCTTCTCAAAGTTCTTGCAAAGCCTTTCCCCAGACCCATGACCAAAACTACATCGAGCCTCACTTCAACACTTGAGCATTTACAGTGTTCCCTGCATCACAGCTTCTGAGTACTAACCGCTCGTGGTCTCCTGTCATTGTGTGTGTGTGTGTGTGTGTGTGTGTGTGTGTGTGCAGTTGTTCTCTGGCCCCCGTGGTCCCCCTGCGACTGTGTCAGCTGGTTGAGGGGAAGCCCATTGTGATCCGGTTGTCCTGTGACAGGACGGTGTGCCTTCTCTAGACACACTGTCACTGGTGTTACACAAACAGACAGATGGACATTGGGGAGCCGACAGGTGGGTGTCAAATTGCAGCACAAAATACAGTCTAGCTGAGAGGGCCAAAGGAACGTGACTCACAAAGCTGGGAAAAAGGTATTGTTTGTTTTGCTTATAGGTATACAGACTATTATTTGCAATGAATTGAAGAGAAATACAGAATACAGAGATGCTACAGGTTAATAGGCTGAAAACTCCTTTCACTGCATTAAAGATTCATTACGTCATTAAGACCATTAGCAAACTCCATCACAACTATTCCTGATATTACAGGTGGCAAACACAAGATACATGAGGAGGAAACCGTCAGACCCCGTTTCATGCACACGTTCCAATTTAACATTAATATGGTTAATTGCTATTGGATATTCCTGTATACTGTTCATGTAATCAGCATATTTTGAATAAACATATCTATGAATGTTCTTTTTACCATTTTTCATAACACTTTTGTTTGGATATATGCAAATGAACAGTGTATATTACTAAGGGAATTTTAGTCAATTTTAGTATGTGATTTTGTCTATTAAGTTTTTTTACATTTGTATTTAGCTTTAGTTTTTTTTTATTTAACTTTATTTCTACATTTCAATAATTTATATATACATTTTATATATGTGTGTGTGTGTATACACCTGAATACACACAGACTCATGGGGACTTGTGTCATGATGGGGACCATGGGTAAACAAGCTTATAAATCATACATAATGAAGGTTTTTGAAAATCTAAAAATACAGAACATTTTCTGTAAGGGGTAGGTTTAGGTTTAGGGCAATACAATATACGATATGTACAGCAGAAAAACCATTACGCCTATGAAGAGTCCCCACGGGATGGCAAACTAGACGTGTGTGTGTGTGTGTGTGTGTGTGTGTGTTTGTTTTGCTATACTTGTGCGGACCAGATGTCCCCATAAGGATAGTAAAGCCTGAGATTTTTGACTTTGTGAGGACATTTGGCCGGTCCTCACAAGGGAAATAAATTATTAAAAATACTAAATGAAGTTTCTTAAAATGTAAAAATGCAAAACGTCTCCTGTGAGGGCTCGGTTTAGGGGTAGGGTTGGTGTAGGGCATTAGAAAAAACTGTTAGGTCAGTATAAAAACAATAGAAGTCTATGAAATTCCTCACAAGTATAGTAAAACAAACGTGTGTGTGTGTGTGTGAGATTAAAAACATAATATACAAAATAAGAAATATTTTTAAATATCACAAATAATTTACCAAAATTTATTTTTTATAGTTTTAGTTAACAATAAAATATCACTGTTACATCCCAAACAATATCAATATTCCTGCTGTCTTATTTTAAATTGAAATATGACAGACTTTGGCAGTTAATCATGTGCATGTGCTAGTAAACATGGTCACTGACCCACACCAATCCACCCACATTACACAAACCTAAACAAATCCAACAACCACCAAACCCCTGCAAGCAAACTCATTATCCACCTTAACATCATCAAAACAGACACTGCTCTCACATAATACAGGAGTTACTGAATGTTTTCTCTGCCCACATATTCCAGGATCTGTAAGTGGCCCCTTAAAACGTACTAATAATAAAATTAAAGACTAGTTCACATGAAAATTGGATGGCTGCTCAGAAAACAGGCTTTCTGGCTAATCAGCCGAGCCAGTGACTTTCTTGCTCTTAATTACCTGATCACTTGAGTCGAGCAGCCAGAAGACTCCGTGAAACTTACCTTTTGTCCAGTTGTTCCATTTGAGTTAACTCTTGTGAATGGACAACCTCTGCACAAAGGCAGTTCTGACACAGAGCGACACATTAAGGAGAACGAACTTTGGTAACATTCATATGAGGGTCTAATTTAATCAAAAACCAAAAGAAATACCCTTGCATGTCACTGCTAGCCATAAGTATGATCATGCTTTTTTAGGATGATTAAATTTACAATACAAATTTAGCTGCAGGTCAAGCAGATAATGCTTTGCATATGATTTTTAGGCATGTTTTCACTACTGGAAACAATGCAAGGCATTCAGTCAGATGCCAGTGACCATTTCAGCTACAAATGTTCAGTTTGTGTAGAAGTCCTGGATTTGATCAAATGAATTATGATTACACTTAGCTATCTGCAGTCATGCATAATTATTAGGCATGTTTGTGACGTAAGTAAATGTGGGTGACCAAGGTGCAACACAATGAATTCACAAGCCTAAACCAGTCTGTCAGCATGCCTGTAAATGAGCGTGATGTGTGAGGAATCTCAAGAACGTGCACAGAGTTTATGAAATTCTATAATGTAATAATTTCCATTTACCTGCCGCTTTTTAACTACAGGATCATAATTAAGTGTCTTGATGAATATGCTAATGAACAGACTTTGTCTAGACTAATAATATAATAGGCCTATAATAATAAGATAAAAATAAAAGTTCTCACCTGTACATGTCCAGCCACCTTGAAGGATGTACGAGCAGCACACATCGCACCAAGCGAACGTCGCGTCCTCACAAAACGTGTGTCCTTCTCCTTTCTCCTCTTTGACGCGCGGATCTTTGGCCGAAGGTTCGAATATCGTCCTCACATCCGGGGGTTTGAAGCCCCTCTTTCTAGACCGCTGTCCACAGTTTTCTGCCGCCTTGGGCAGCGCGTCGCTTTGCGCGGGGTTTGGAGAGACGCGCGGTCTCTGGGGAGACGGACCTCTCCTCACCTTGGCGATGCGCATTCTAGATTTGGCTTTAGGTGAATTCTTCTCCATCGGCTCAGCTTCTTCAACCCGAAAGGTGGGTAATCGGTTGAGCTGAGGCAGGTCTAGCGGCGAGCCGACGGCGCAGTAGCGCGGTGGTGAGTACTTCCTGTGATGCATCATGACTGCGTTACCACACCAACACCTGTAGATCCGAGAAGCCTGATCGTGGCCGTTTGCGATACGACATGTCTCAGTCTTCGAGAGGATTTGACCGAGGTTTGCACACAGCGCGTGTCATGTTTCACCTGAGCAGAGCTTCGCGCGCACACATCCACAGGTTAGATGTAATCAATTAAGCAGGGTTGTTACAGTAAACAAAAACTATAAAAAAGTTCGATATGATGAACTTATACTAAACTACAATAAACTCTCTCTCTCTATATATAGCCTATATATCTATACAAACTTAACCCTACTTTATTTACAAATTTTAATATTTAATTGTAAGGTCCAATGTACAGTTAATGAAGATGGCGATTTGTTGATTGCTTTTTTTTAAGAAAAACAAAACAGATGGAAATTTTATAATTTTGTTTGTTTTGTTTAATTCTTTGGTTTGTATTTTTAAAAGCTTTTTTTGTGTGTGTGATTAACACTTTATTATGCTTATGTTGCAAACACAGTTACCAGCAACGACCATAACAAATTTTCAAATTGACTTCAGTGTGGACAGCATCTCTGATATGGGATTATATGGGATTAATTTTTTGCCAATTTAAAATGAATGTAATTTTTCAAGAAACGTATGAAAATATAAATTGAAACGGAATAAAATGTATTTGAAACGGAAAAATAAATAATTGCATGCAAAAATTTTGACTTCGTTTCTACTAAGGTTATAATGGGACTTGTATTGGTTTTACTGGAAACTGTAATGGACCCTGTTTGTCTCTACTGGTAATTGGTCACCTTCTATTGGTGGCTTGTTAAAACCAATAAATCCTAATGGGATATGTCCCAAAACACACTACAGAAAACCTTTTTTTTATGGTTTTAATGGTCAAAAATTGATGGCTTGTAATTTTTGTAATGGTATTTGTGATTCAATTGTTTTTGTTTTCTTTATTATATTTATTGTGGTATTTTTTCATTTTCATTCACATAAACAGTACAATCGCAAGACAAAATTGCAACTACATAAACAAGAAGGGAAGAAAGAAACTCCTTCAATCAGATTCAGTTTAGCAGATAACCACATCAGCAAGTAAAGGCAAAGGGGGTATTTGTGATTCATTGTGATGATATTAGAATTTTCTGTCATGATTTTATTGTTTGTTTTCTGCTGGGTTGCCTCATTGTTTTTATATAGCTAATGCATTTTAAAGGCTGTTGTTGGCTCAGGTTTGTTTTTGTAACAACAAAAAAAAATATTATATTTATATTCCTTTGTATATTATTATTTGAAGTAACAAACCATGGTTAATTTGCGGTTACCATGGCTACAAGAACCATGATTTTTATTAATTTTTTTATTCATGTTAAAATGGTTAACTTTTGTAAGGGAACATGGAAACTCGGAGAGAGTATTAAGATGCGTTGGTGGCGGTGAAATGACTACCGACATTAAAACACTTTATTAACCTCAACACCCAAAAAAGTTTCCCAGGATTATGAATGCAGCCTACCTGAAAGTGAGCATGGGCTTCGTTTTCAACTTTTTTTTTTTTTTTTTCTTTTGTTGGCGCAGGATCGGTGATGTCCAGCAAGTATGATCATTTACATTCAGCCGCAAATATGAGGTGCGAGCGGTCACGGATGCGGGAATGGTCACGTTTTTGTTGTTTTTTAGCAACTGGGAGTTGGTGCCCTACGCAAACTGTGTACTCTGCATATATTGTGAGATATAAACTTGCAATTCCGAGAACATATCAGTCTTCCCCCCTCAAAACTGGACTTTAACTCGCAATTCACTCCGCTCACATACACTGATCGGACACCGCCACACAAATGTGGCTTTTTTTTATGACTGTCAATCTAAGGGCAATCTAAGACTTTCCATTTCTTTGCCCTTATAAATTCCTTGACTGAACTGGCAGGGTGTTTTGGGTCATTGTCCTGATGCAATATGAAGCACTTCCCAATGAATCTGGTGGCATTTTCTTGAATATTGGTAGGCAAGATGGTTTTGTACCCTTCCAAATTCCTTCTGCTACTGTCATCATACATTAAGTCATCAGTAAAGTTGAGAGGGCCTGTTCCAGAGGCAGCCATGCATGCCCATGCCATGACACCACCTCCACCATGCTTTACAGATGAGGCTGTATGCTTGGGATCATTCCCTTTTTTTCTCCACATTTTTGCTTTCCCATCACTTAGATAAAGGTTCATCTTTGTCTCATCGGTCCATAAACACAGTTACAAAACTCTTCTGGCTCACCTTTGTGCTTTTTTGCAAACTCTAATCTTGCCTTTCTATTTGTGGTGCTGGTCAGAGGTTTGCATCTTGCTGTGTAGCATCTGTTATTCTGTGTCAAAGTCTCCTGAGGACAGTAGATTGTCAGAGCATCACCCCAGCTTTCTGGAAGTTGTTGGTGATTTTACAGACATGTCATTTAGGATTAATTTTCACAGCTTTTATCATTTGTCTGTCATCAACTACTGTTGTTTTCTCAGCCGTTCAGGTCGTTGTTGGTTGCTGGTGTCGCTGGTGGTTTCCAAACTCTTGATTTCTCCATGCCCTTTGTTTTTGCTAGAGCTCTAACTGACTTCCTCTTTTCTTTTTGCATCCAAATTGCTTGATTTTCTCTCAAAGTCAGCTCCCTCGTCTTCATCCTGGTTTGTGTGTGTCATCATCGAATGCGAGATTCAGAATACAGAAGTAATGGATATAACTGATACGACACATTCCCTGCTTTTAATATCTGAAGAATTAATGCAACAGGACACAGCTGATCACTTAGAAAGACCTGTGAGGCAACTGCTCCAATACTTATGCTCACATCAGATAGAGGAATGAAACTCTAAAAGTGCTGAACTTCTTAGCTGGTAAAACATCTATGTGTTGAATCACCCAATAATAAAATGTGACTTTCTGTAGTTTTGTCTCATATTCATCTTTTAATCATATTTGTAAATGTCTTGACTCCACAGCCAACAGAGCACTTTTGTCTTTAATGTTCCAATACTTTTGGAGGGCACTGTATATATAAACTTAAACCTACTTTATTTAAAAAAAAAAAAAGTTTTTTTAAATTAACTAAACATTAAGTAAAAAAACGAAAACTAGACAAAAACAACAAAATTCCTAAATGAAAATGGAATATATAGATGGGCTGGTGATCAAATGTTTGCAGATTTAAATCAGAAGATTAATCAATGACCTTTAGTTGATTAAATACACTATATGGCCAAAATTATGCAAACATCCTCCTCTAATTAACATGTTTGTCTATTCTAGTCATTTCTGTAGTAGTGAGATTTCTCTTTACAGAAATTGTTGGAAGACCTAAAAGCCTGATAATTAGAAAAGTGGGTCCACATACTTCTATAATACAGTAGTAGATAAGACAAAAAAAAAAAAAAAGACAAAATGACTTAAATTCTCAGTTATTTTAATGTAACATTAAAGTACAAAATTCATTAAGACTTTTTTTTATATTCTTTTAAATAATCACTATCACTAATAATCAGAGACAAAGGAAATAAATATGTTAATTTCAAAACAAAAGTACAGTTTTAACAAAAGGCCAAATAACAATCTCATTAAATTACAAAAATAGTTTACAAGTGGAGCTAAACATGTAAATAACATGTATAATGCTGGTTTTCATAGCACATGTACCTTTGGTGTAATGTTTTGAGGCAGTAAGCACTTACAGTGAGGTATGGTGTACATACACTTGGCTCTATGAACTACCTCTTTTTCTCTCTTGGGTGTTATGAGGGTGTAGTGGGGGACAAAAACATGCTATATCCCTTATGGCTCACTGGAAAAAAAAAATCATCACTTTTTCAGGTTAATAAAGTGCCTGTGCCCCTGATAAAGATTTGTAATGAGAGGAGATCATCTCTTCTGCTCACTGGACTTCCTCATTGGATTCGTCACTAACTTCTCCCTGTGAAGGGGGGAAATGTTTGTATGTGTTATTAGGCCAGATGTCATTGTCGTGAATAAGTGTTTTGTCATTTAGACACTTACATCGCCTACATGCATGTTTCTGTTAATCCACGTGGAGTAGTTTTCCTGTAGATACTGGGCACCTAAGCCCAGCACGTAGGTCATCGGATGGTAGTGGATGCCAACAAGCTGACTGGTGGCTTCACAGACCAGAGCCACATTGACTTTCTTGTCATTCTGCTCTGGAGGCACATCTGGAGAGACACTTCCGCAGAAAGCTTCCATCACTTTCTTGAAGAAGCCGTATGTGAGAGAGGACTGCAGCTTCTCATGTAACACCTTGTCTTCCTTAATCTGCAGCAGAGGTTCAAAGACAGGACAAAATAGATGGTTACAGTATATAACGTTTCACTTTTTGTGACTGCAAATGTCTATTTGTTTCAGGTTTAACATGTACTAATTCTATTTTTGAATACCCACAAATTTGGTTTAAAGCATAGTTAACCATATTTTTACTATAAAAACCATTTGGATTCAGCTGTTTATTCTTGTCAAAAAAAGGAAATGAAAAGCATATAGTATGGTACTTTAAAATATGCACGATGGACAATATTAAAGTGCAGGTAACTATGTTTGCAGAGACACCTGGTGGTCAGGATTAACATCTAATCTTAAATGATTCAAATCATTTGATTTCACTGACCTTTTTATCCAGTTTATCGCCATGTTCTCTGAGGAGCTCAGCCAGCTTTTCCACAATATCTGCAGAGAGAACAGAAATGTGAGCTTAAGTTTGAACTCTTCTCTCAATAAAGCAACTAAAACTTCAGAAATCAAAAGAGAAGAGCTCAAACTCACCATCAGAGTCTGGTTCTATATCAGATGGAGTGAAGTGCACAGAGTCTGATATCTCTGTCAGTTCACTGACCATGTTCTCCATCTCATCCACTTTCCCATCATCTGAACCTGGCGGAAGCAAATCAGATGCTGGAATCTCCACAATAGGGAATGTTAAAAAAAAAACGCTTTAAGCAGCCACACATGCAGATCAATTATTATATTTCACATTCACCTGCTAATGTCGCTGGCTGCAGGACATCTGCTGGTTCATCTGTCTGTGGTTTAATACACTTTAAGAGGAAAGACAGTCTCTTCTTTCTTTTATTTTTCTTTGGTTTGCCGTCATCTTCAGCCAGCTGTGGTGAAGACGGGACGTCCTGCTGCAGGAAGGTGTTGGTGGGTCGTCTCTTACGAGTGTATGCCATCAAGAGTTTGAACTCCAGACTGTCCGCCACATACATCTGGACATCACCGTTACCGTTCTGCTGATCCCTGCTCAGATATGCAAATTTTTGAAATATCAAAAAAAATTTGAATATCAAGTGTGATATGTACAGTGGGGAAAAAAAATATTTGATCCCCTGCTGATTTTGTATGTTTGCCCGCTGACAAAGAAATGATCAGTCTATAATTTTAATGGTAGGTTTATTTAAACTGAGAGACAGAATAACAACAAAAAAATCCAGAAAAACGCATTTAAAAAAAAAAAAGTTTAAATTGATTTGCATTTTAATAAGTCAAATAAGTATGATCCCCTATCAATCAGCAAGATTTCTGGCTCCCAGGTGTCTTTTATACAGGTAAGGAGCTGAGATTAGGATCACTCTCTTAAAGTGCCCCTATTATGGGTATGAAAGGTTCATATTTTGGTTTGGGAGTCCCCAACAACAGGTTGACATGCATGCAAAACTAAAAAAACACTTTAATTTTCTTATAATATACATTTATTTTTAACTTACTTGCTCAAAGACTCCCAAATGATTCGTTCCTTTGTCGATTTCATTTAAAGCAGTGTTTGTGAGCTTTTAATGCTCCAAAAGCTGCACCTAGTGGCAAAGAATGAATTTGCATTTTCATTCAGACCAACGCGAAAATCCAAGTTTTCCCAAGTGAGCGGACAATATGCTAATGTTTCATGTTGAGGTCAACATGAAATGCTTTGGGAGTGTTTTTCTGCTAAGGGGACAGGACGACTGCACCGCAACAAAGGGACGGTGGACGGGGTCATGTACCGTCAGGGCCAGGGCATTGAAAACCCAAAACACACAGCCAAGGTAACAAAGGAGTAGCTCAAGAAGAAGCACATTAAGGTCCTGGAGTGGCCTAGCCAATCTCCAGACCTTCATCCCATAGAAAATCTGTGGAGGGAGCTGAACGTTCGAGTTGCCAAACATCAGCCTTATGACTTGGAGAGGATCTGCAAAGAGGAGTGGGACAAAATCCTTCCTGAGGTGTGTGCAAACCTGGTGGCCAACTACAAGAAATGACTGACCTCTGTGATTGCCAACAAGGGTTTTGCCACCAAGTCATGTTTTGCGAAGGGGTCAAATACTTATTTGACTTATTAAAATGCAAATCAATTTATAACTTTTTTAAAATGCGTTTTTCTGGATTTAAATGCGTCTCTCACTGTTCAAATAAACCTACCATTAAAATTATAGACTGATAATTTCACTCAAACAAGCATACGGCACGCTTTCAAACGAACTCTGGAGCGGTTCGTTTGTGGTGAGAACGCGATCCGACCTCAAACAGACCCAACTTCAAAAAGAACTGCACGTGTTTGGACTAAACCAGCTGCCGTAGTCAGCTGTGCTGTGCATTATGGGATGAGGAAGTGTTTGTTGACAGTTTGTAGTTTAGCATGGCAGGTCGCAGACAAACTTGGGGCTGTGAGGAGGTGCGGAGCCCAATAGAAATTTGTAATAATAATGTAATAGCAGTGTGCTGTCTGCTGCATTTTACCCCTGTCTTTGTTTACTTCCGGGAGCACCGTTGGACTTTTCCCGCACGCTCTGATCAATCGAAAAGCAGTTTAGGGAATGCCTTCAAAGACGCATCTAGCCAACAAGTGAAGCGGATGTTGTCACGTGACTGCATTTTGTACATTTCAGCTGGTTCGGACCAGAGCAAACAGTGTGGTGTAAAAAGAAACCAAAACGGCTAAAAATAGCTACAGTGTATAATTTTTTGCCTTTGGTCCGGACTAAATGAACCGAACTACAGATGTGAAAGCACCCTTAAAGTTTAATTTTTAACTGTGCTAGAAGCTTAATTTATCTATATAAATGTATAACTTTGAATTTAAAATGAACTAAGTATTCTGATTCAACTTTAACATTATTAGGTTTTGTACACTAGATATGTAGTGCAAAAGTCATGGACGACATTTCATATGATGTCATAGCATGAAATTGCAAGCAAGTAAAATCTAAAACGACAGCGGACATGGAGGGGCTGTCCTGCAGAGTTCAGCTCTAACCTGCCTCAACACACCTGCATGGAAGCTTCTAATATGCCTAGTAAGAGCTTGATTAGCTGCTTCAGGTGTGTTTAATTGGGCTTGGAGCTAAACTCTGCAGGACCGAGTTTGGACAGCCCTGGTTTAGATGCACTTCATTTTAGATTTACTTCACATAATCTGCCAAAGTCATTCACAGCCGATCTTCACTCCAGTATTTCGCTTGATGGCTTTGGCTTTACAGGTACACTAGTAATTAGAAATTTCAGACAAGCACTCCTACAAATTCCTATTCTTGTATTTGTGCAAAACGTTTTTGAGCAAACCTTTAACTTACAATAATAAAAAAAATACATTTTCTAAATGCATCTGTAACCAAAAATATTTGTAAAGTTGAATTTAATATAAATTATATATTTTATAATATTAGATATAACTAACATTATTTAAAAGCAATATTTAACTTTTTGTGGGGGCAGGATTATTGCTTATTTAACCCTGAATATTGTTTGAGTTTACATTTACTTTAACAGGATAAATCTGACTTAATCTGACAAGGAAGTGATTGTATACTGAGGAGTGAATGTGCCTTGGCATGTCCACCAACGCTCACTATAAACTCGACACGTTTGTTTCATTTTTTCTTCACGCTCTCAGACATCTCCATAAGTTTAGACATAAATCACACGCATGATTGGATGTTTTGTAAGTTCTTGTCATATTTCTACATATAAACGACGTGTGAACCAAATTTACCTGATCATCTTTAAGAAACAGGAGTCTGAGACAGCGACTGTTAACATTTTATCTTGGTTAATAAATATAATGAAAGTTGATACACTTACATGACTCCGTGTTCAGTGTCTGATGTTTATCCCAGAGTTAGTTCAGTCTAGTTATGTACGCCGTGGGCGGAGCCAAACTGACGTCTAATCACACTGTGACTCAGAGTCAAATGATTCTATATAAACTTGCATTGATTAATCTGAAATCAACAGCTCAAACTACCGAAATGACCCAATGGCATGATTTATACGAGCTGTTTCTGTTAGGAACTCTTACAAAGGTCACTACTTTTAAATACATTCTTATGCTTTTATTGTATGGAAGGAGCATTATGGACTTTATGCTAAACATTTTATTTTTGTGCTCCTCTTGTGTTTTACTTTGGAAAAACATGAGGGTTTGTAAGTCAGGAAATTACCAAACTTTAATTTTGGGTGGAAAATCACTTAAAAATCCCTTGAACGCGTAAATAAGAATGTGCAGTTGTTCATTTGATGTTTGTATTACTGCATTTAACGGTAAAAAGAATGTAAATTGCCATACTATGAGTCAAGAATGGAAACACTGCATTTTATTTCTCTAACTATAATTTTAGGGTGACTGTCCAGAAAACACACAAGTCTGGTGCTTTCCATCCGAATGCACTTTAATGAGAAACATTCCCAGTTTTCAGATCGTGCAATGTGACATCTCCCTCACACCCACTGACCTCATACACACCTAAAATAGATATTTAGAAATTAGAAAAAACTAAAACATTCAAGTAGTCCCATCTTTTAAAAGATAAAAAAAAAAAAAATACAACCACTTAACAATTTCATATTTTTCATATAACTTAAAATAATAAAAAAAAAGAAATAATGCCATTTCATTACATAATCACTGAGGGGTAAAAACATCCAGAGAGGTAACAAAATTTCCATGCACAATAATGCTTTAAAATGATACAAGATAACAGCAGATCACTCGTGTATGTAAATGGATCTCACAAAGGCTCAGCGTGATCCGGTTTTCATGCAGACACATCGCTGGGCATTTCCCGTCATGAGTGATGTGACATGGACTAAGCATATGTTCAAAATACCACACTTAACTCTCATTTGGTTTAGTCATTCTTCGGTCAAACCCAACCAACTTGGCATTTCAGAAACCAATCAGCGGCCATCAATGGAAAAAAACACATCCAGTTCCTTTGCGTGTCTTGAAACATTAATGTAATGTAATATTAAATAGATAAATGCACAAATGTCATCCATTCATATTGCATTGAATATGGCTCAGATCTTGTCTCGTCGTCGTAAGATAATTTCACAATCACGCCACTGTAACGGCACACAAACAAAACGTGAAAAGTCTGTAGTTTGAGTTTAAAATCTCTGCGATGATTCTGTCCAATCGTTAAAAACTCTCTGGAAGAAGATCCTCCTTTAATCAAACTCTCTTCAGTTGATGTTTTTCCTCTCTGTGTGTCTTTGGCACACAACACTGATGCATGACAGCTTCCATCTCTGGCATGTTTAACCGCCTTTTATCTCTAAAACTAACCTGCGATGCAACAAAACCCTATCCATCTTTGAATAAATAGTTGTAATAAATAAGAGCAATAAATAAATGCTAAAACCCCACAGCGACATCAGTGGAAAAACAACAGCTAGACACGATCCCGAGGACTCTCTCAGCCCGAGGCGCTCTTGATTCACCTCTCTCTGCGTCTGTCTTCTCTCACGCTCTCTCGTTCTTTCTCTGCGAGTGCGAGCGGACGCTCGGAGGAGTGCCGACAGCCACTTTCTGTGGGTAAAAATCTTCCCGACTCTAATCGCTTGAGCCCGTTCATACAGCCGTCTCCAGATCCTCGTGCGCCGCCGGCTCCTCCACCGGCCGGCTCTCCATGAGAGACGCCAACTCTGAGTTCCCGGCATCCAGGGCACAATGCTTGGGGGTTTTTCCCTGAGGAGGACAATGTGACATCAAGCTGACTGCTGAGTCTCACACCACGTGTCAAAACAAAGAGGAAACACAAACAGATTCTCACAAGGAAGTTAGTTTTGCTGAGGGAAGCCCCGGCCTCCAGCAGACATCTGCACACCTCCACATGCTGCTGAGACGCTGCTTTGTGCAATGCGGTATCGCCTCTGAAAAAAGGAAGTGAAGGCAAATCAAATGCCAGTTTAAACCATTAACACGCAAATAAACAGATCAGACCTCAGCTACTTACGTGTCTCTGTCAGTTAAATCCAACATCAGCTTTGACCCTGAAAGTAAAAAAATTCTGATATCAAAATACTGCATCTGAGTGACAAGAGATTAAACTTTGATATAAACTTTGATACAGTGTAGAGTCTTGTAAAATAGTATGTAATATAGTAAGATGCATGTAATAGTATTTTATTATATAGTTCATTTTTAAATTATATATATATATATATATATATATATATATACTTACTTATATCCTTTATATAAGGATATAATCTAAATGACTAAAAGTAAAGTGTATATATATATATATATATATATATATATATATAAACATTTAAAAAATAGATTTGTAAATAATTTATGTCTCAAGTATTTGAACATTTAAACATGTCACTTGGCATTTAAAAACAAATTATTGTATTATACAAACAAACAAATAAATAAAAGTATATATTTGTGCATATAATATAAAATAAATGATTATTAAAATATATATTTAATTTAATTTGATTTCTTAAGTACTTGGGCATTGAGGACGTTTAAAAATGTCACTTGGCATTTAAATACTTAAAATACTTTCTAAAAATGTTTATTATATAATACAAAAATAAAATTATTAAATTTATTTAAATGCAAAGAGTTATTTAATTTCTAAAGTATTTGGACATTTAAGACATTAAAGATGCAATGTGACATTTATAAGTATTTAAAGTTAAAAAAAAAAATACATTTGTACATGTATGCATATACAAAATACATTTTTATTTTATTTTATGCACCAAAACGTATTTGGACATCTAAGATTGTTTAAAAATGCATATTGACATTTAAAAAATATTTCTGTATATATGCATATAATATAAAATACATAGATTTGATTTGATTGATTTAATTGGATTTTATTTGATTGAATTCAATTTGATTTAATTTGGTTTGTTTGGATTTTATTAGATTTTATGTGATTTGATTCGAAAATACCTTTTGTTGCCATAATATATTTAGAAACAGTTATTTACTCTCAACTGCTTTTGGTTTTGCTTAGACATTGGATTGTAACTCACGCACAAAAAATTCCCTTCTATCCCAGCTGAGCATGTGACAAGCAAACTTTGAACTCTGCGTACTCAAACACGGGAGTGTGCGTGTCTCTCACTCACCGTGCTCCAGAATAAAACTCACGATCTCCGTGTGGCCGTGTTGGGCGGCCAGGTGCAGAGCGGTGCAGCCCGTAGAGTCCCGCACCAGCAGACTGACCCCAGCGGAGCAGCAGCCCGACACCTGTGACACACGGTACAGATCGTGAGTCATGATGAGTGGCAATGCAAGGGTGCTTTCAATCAGAAAACAAACAAGTTGTGCAAGTGCTTGTGCTCCATCCTGCTGAGTCACTTCACCAAAACACTTCCACTTTCAAATTCATAAAACAAGATCTTACCGCCTCTACATCTCCTTTAACAGCAGCTGACAGGAGAGCTAGAAAACGATTGAGATTTTGTCAAAACAATGAGTAACGGTCATACATGAGGTAGCAAGTATCCTTAGAAATGCATGACATGCATGTGGAAATTTCTAATGGTGATGACTTTGGTTTATCACATGACATCTGACAGGAAACATCAGGCTCTAAAGAAAACCTGCTCTATATCTAAACAGTCCAGACTTGTTTCCTATCGCTCCACCACTTCAGAGAAATATCTATGTTTGTTCTTTACCTTGTTCGTCTGAGGTCAGGGGAACCCTGTAATAAGGAAACCAGAGTAAAATAAAAGGTCAGCTATGTTTTTTATGCAATTAGCTAGGTATAAACCTGTCAGGAATGAACAGAAAAACAAGGTATTGATGAGTCTCACCCGGAACTGGGCTCTACCACCACGTCTGGCATTCCCGGGACCCGGACCTGGCTCACCGCTGGGGCCTCGTGGTCCAGGATGAAAACCTCATCCTGGCATATTTCGGTCACAAAGTGCAGGTGCTCCTGTTTGTACACACAAGCGCACATTATGCAGCTTCCTGTTAGCATTTAGTATTTTATAAGGCATATTGTATGGTCATAATACCTGTGCCTTGTCTATGCGATAAAAGCGGTCAGCGGATGTAGCTGGAAACAGAAGAAACACATCAGCGGTTAAATTATTCGGAAGCATTTACTGACATAGAGAAGGTCTCGTCATACAGTACAGATGAAGTGACTCACAGTCTAGGAAGCTCCAGTTTGATGAAAGTCTGTGTGCAGAACCGGGCCGCGGCAGACCTGTGCTCTCATCCTGACACAACACAATTCAGAAACACATCTACTGTCAATTCTAATTCACTTCCTCCATTGAGGTGCCAAACTGGATGCAGCGTTTGAAGTACAAATGAATTATAATAAAATGAACCATGACTACTCTTAAGTGTAGATTTCATGGAATATAAATGCATTTTATTTTCAATGTGAATCACCCATAAACACACAACATATGGGCTATAATTTATTTATAAATCACTATATTTAATAAATTAACTTTTATTTTGTTGACCACAGCTGAAGACTACTTCATTTAACACTAGGCAATAATTTACTCAAAATATTACATCATTTTAATGTGAATAAAATTTTAGTTGGTACAAAATTACCAGATTTAAATTCTGATGTCAATATATTTTTTTTTATTGTTAGAATTACAAAATTAATATTTAAAATTCTGATGTCAATAATTTCCATTTTATGTATTATGTTATTATTACAAATGAAAAGATTTAATTTTTAATGTGAATTTTTTACTTTTTTATTACGTTATAATTAATATTTCAAATTGATTGTGAATATGCTCAGTTTTTATATTTATTATTTTATTATTACAAATGAAAATATTGAATATTTTTTAATTATTTTATTAAGTAATTTATTTTATTATCATTACACAACTAACAGATATAAATTCTGGTGTAAACATTTTACATCTTTATATTTATTGTTATCATTATAAAATTGAAATATTTAAATTCAGATGTAAATATTTAAAAAAATGGTAAAATTTAATCATTTAAATTCTGATGTGAATATTTTTTTAAATACGTTATTACAAAATTAATAGATTGAAGTTGTAATGTGAATTAGAGGTGAGCGATATGACGATTTTTGGGTAACCAAACAGTTGCTGGTCCACATTGAATTTGATATTAGGAAAGAAAAATCCTATGGAAGTCACTGTGGACCAGCAACTGATTGGTTTTCCACCTTCTTCAAAAGAGTATTTATGTTCCGCAGAAGAAAGAAACTCATTCAAGTTTAAAACAACTTTTGAGTAAATGATGGTATAAAAATAAAACATTATGACATTATTTTATTTTTATATTTGTTCATTCAATTTCATTGAATGCTCTGCTAAATACACCTATTGTACCTGAAAATAAAGCACTGTTTGTTTTATTTGAATATTATGTGTATTTGTAATGTGTATCTTTCCATATCGCCCACCCCTAATGTGAATATTCATTCTTATTATTTATTTGTGCATGCTGCGGTTCTTACCATATATTTTGATGACGGTAATAATTATTTTAACAGCACTGGACTTATATGGGAATATTTAGGCATAATTATTTTTTATTAATAATTAAATAATCTCTTCTCTCCATAAATTCCAATTCCTGTCATTCCAATTCTGCATCTTGTGTGTTGAATTTCATCCAAAGCTGTGGAGGCCTTTACCTGGTAGTGCACTCTGTGACCAGTAGACGGCGCCTGATGCAAATCCTGTCAACACCAGACATAAACGTGTGAGTGCATGAATTTATAACATGATGGCGGCAAAACTGTGGTTAGATTTGAGGTTAAATGTTGACCTTGAAATAATTAAACACTATAGGATGACAAACAAAAATTCAGTTGTAAGTGCCAGCAGTTGTGTCAGTAATTGAATTGATTCAGTGCTCAATGAAATCAGTCTGACACGAGCATCATGGGAAGCGCTCACCTCCTGCAGTCTGTCAATGTACAGTCGACAGGTTTCCAGATCACAGTCTCCTCTCACCACCACGATGCCAACAGGAGTCGCTGAACAAGCACACGCACACAGTCACATCACACTCACCTGTCCTACAGCAGCACTGTATTATAACATGTGAACTGAATTGTGGGTAGGACTTACAGATGTCCCGCAGACGCTCCTTGTCGAACTGCATGCTCTCGTACTCCTGCAGGCCGATGCGGTTCACGCGCAGACGCAGACGCTCAGGGACAGCATGAGGGCTGCGATACGAAGATGACAACAAATGAGGACCAAACCGACGCCACATTTATGAAACATCTACTCAACAAAAGGTGGAGGTGGAACAGGCATGCTCTCAGTGTAATCTTCTGCTTGCTGATAATGCTCACAGGAACTACATGAAAACACTTAATGATCGTACTGATTCATAATGAATAACCGTGAAAATAATATTAATCTCAGACGATGAGGAGCTCATGAGGAAGAGTGAAAATGAGCTTCGCAAAAGGACAGGTGAAGATCAGGAAGGACTGAAAGTCATTAATGCATAAAAATGCTTTTTGTGGCCATTTGGTCTGTTTAGACCAAATCTGTCATCTTTATTCAAGTCAACATCTTCAAATTAGTCATAATTTACTGTTATTTCTGTAACCCTTAATACATTAACCAATATTCATTTATTGTGTTTACTATCTGCAATATTTTATAAAGTGTTCAAAATGCTTAAATAGCTATTTGGTTTATGATTAGCATTATTTTTCCACCTGTGCAGCCCATCTATAGACAAAAAATAAACAAATAATGATGATGATAATAATAATTGTTATTAATTTTATTAAAATTGTATTTTATTGAAAACATTTATATATTTGTTTTATTTAATAAAAAAAAAACATTATTTAATTAAATATATCTTAATCTAAATATATATTAAAAAAAAATTTAAAATATAAAAAAATGAAAACATATTTAAAGTATTACAGTCAAAATAAATAATTTATAATGAAATAATTCATATAAATATAATTATATAAAAAGTATAATTATAAAACGTAAATAATAAGAAGAAATCATAATTAAATATCAACAAATAACAATTGTAAAAAAATTATATATGTATATAATTTAAATTGTAGTGCAAATTATATGTAAATATAATGATATATTTATTATAATTATAATATAAATTAATTAATAATATTACATAACTTTATATTTATATGTTATTATATATATATATATATATATATATATATATATATATATATATTAATATATGTAATTTAATTATACAATATTTTAACAATTTAACCAATGATGTTATTTAATTCAAAAATATAAATATAAATTCTATATTAAATTACTGCTGATTCTAAATACAAACCAGTTATTTGGCTGATTTGTGTACAATAAGACCAGAAACCTGTATTAAGCCTAAAAACAGGGTCGTTTTTCATTTCATGTTAACTTTAAGATGTGCTGTGAGCTGAGTGTAAAACACAAAACACTCATGAGTGAGAGCCCTCGACTCACACAGATACACACATGCCTCTGTGTGTGTGTGTGTGTGTGTGCTGGAGGGATGCTGAGAGATAGCGTACTTACACAGAGAAGGAGTCGGGGGGAGCAGAGAGGCGGCGCAGGTCGGCTGCGCACACTTTCTGAATGCTGCGTCAGCGCAGCCACACAGGAACACAGGCAGCACAGCCAAGCCAGTCAGCACAGAGACAGAGACCGAGAGAGAGACAGAGAGATGGAGAGGGACCGAGGTGACAGACAGACGCATGATGGGCGACCGGTAATTAAGGAGGACGAAGAGAGATGGAGACAAAGAAAGAAAAAGAAAGAAAACCCCACTGAGAGCGGCACAGAGAGCAGAACCAGCACACGTGGATTAGTGCTGTTACTACAACATTCACCAGTCAAGCACACACAGTGTTAGACTGTTAGTTACACACTCTCGTGCAGACGCTAACATCTGTGTGTGTGTTTGAGGGGAAATGCTCTAAAACAACCCTCTTTCTGTGAGATCAGCTGCAAGTGATGTGCATGTTGTGTGTAACTTTAACATTAAAAATGGAATTTATACACACACCTACACCTCTTAAATTTGTGTTAAATTTTTTTAATTAAAATGTGTTTAGATATTTTTTTTTGTGGTGGCACAAAATTAGATTTGAGTGGTATATATATATATATTTTTTTTTTTCACAAAAAAAAAAATCCAGAAAAACGTATAACTGTTTCCACAAAAATATGCACAATGGTTTTCAACATAATAATAATAATAACAAGTTTTTCTTGAGCAGAAAATCAGCTTATTAATATGATTTCTGAAGGATCATGTGACACTGAAGACTGGAGTAATGATGCTGAAAATTCAGATTTGATCACAGAAATAAAATACATTTTAAAATACATTCAGATAGAAAACAGTTATTTGAAACTGTAATAATATATTTTACAAAATTGTATATTTTTTATTGTATTTGTTCATGAATTAAGTGCAGCCTTGAGCAAAAATGAAAAAATATTTTTTAATAAAATAAGAAAATATCTTACCAACCCCAAACATTTTATCTATTATTGCTTATTATTTATTTACATAGTATATTATTATTGTATATTGTCATTTTTATATGTGAACATGGACCACAAAACCTGTCATAAGGGTCAATTTTTTAAATTGAGATTTATACATAACAGCTTTCCATTGATGTATGGTTTGTAATGATAGGACAATATTTGGCTGAGATACAACTATTTGAAAATCTGGAATCTGAGGGTGCAAAAAAAATCAAAATACTGAGAAAATCACCTTTAAAGTTGTCCAAATGAAGTTTTTAGCAATGCATATTACTAATCAAAAATGAAGTTTTGATATATTTACAGTAGGGAATTTACAAAATATCTTCATGGAACATGATCTTTACTTAATATCCTAATGATTTTTGGCATAAAAGAAAAATCGATCATTTTGACCCATACAATGTGTTTTTGTCTATTGCTACAAATATACCCCAGCGACTTAAGACTGCTTTTGTGCTCCAGGGTCACATATTATTTATTTATTTATGCTAAATCAAAAAGTGGTTAGCTACTGGGGGAGCTTTGTTTGTGAAAAGAAAACCATAAAAAATAATATTACAGACAGGACCCCTGTAGACCCTCACAGCAGTCAAGGTCAGTAAGTCTCTAAATATCAGACATTTTGACTTCGTAATGACAGGACGAGATTAGTTCAGGTTGCCAAATACCATGTAGTAAAACAACAAAAAACTTATTTTTCTAATCTCAAAAATGAATTTTCTAATACAAATCTATGAAACAAAAGATGAAAGAACTTGTCTAAGAAGCTGTGACATGCATCTTGCAGCGGAGGGACTCACTCATTGAGCAGCGGCACAGACGTGCGTCTCTTGCTCTTCTGCACCATGTTGGCCTGGTTCCTCAGAGATATGAGGAGGGTGGAGGGTGCGAGGCGGCACGGCTCTCCATCCACCTGCACCGGCAGCGTCTTGAAAGTGGTGAGGACCACCTCTCTGCACTGATGCAGCCGATCGCCGTGACCACCCACCTGCAGCGCCGCCTTGAGATGAAGACGGGAAACACATGTAAGTCATGAGCCCTATATTTCATTCTCTGTCTCACAGAAAGAGCTGAGGCACTCACCAGCGAGGCCATGGTGAAGCCGATCACCTCGATGCAGCCGTCGTCGTGCCTCTGCGGCTCGAAATCTCTGTGGTCACCCGTGTTGCCCCACGGCATGGTACCCGCACAGTACCTACAGACACCAGGTTAACAGGAGAGAGATCACATGTGTAAAGCTTTACTAAACTGAATGAATCCTTCAGGTGAAAACTGGAATTAACGTAAAACCCACAGACAGTAAGGAAATATGCCATTTAAGTTCTCATTACTTACAACTGATTTAATTATCAAATGATTGAATTTTATTAATGGGTAATGCAAACATGACCCTATTCATCACTATTATTATATTTCAAAGGGTTAAATAAAGCAAAAGATTAAAAAATAAAATAAATAGATGAATACATAAATACAATTCTCTTTAATAATAATAAAAAAAGTATATATATTTTGTGACGAGTTGGCTGCCTCCCCCTTGTTATCATCACCACCCCGTCCCTTATTCGCCGCCCTTCACCAGGCTCCCGACGGGAGTGGGTGGGTGAGAGAGGAGGGCTGCAGCTAGGGCTGGCGGCGTGTGATGAGGCGCACCTGAACCGAATAGAGCCTCATCACTGCCGCTGTTTAAATGCAGAGCGCGCCTCTCCTCGAGAGACCGGTCTCTTCCCCGTGCATGCACGCTGGTGTCAGGGCCAGGGCCAGGGGGGGATTCGTGGGCCGTGCCCCCCCAAACGAGTTACTGTGCCCCCCCCACTTTCCATCCTCTCCCCTCCTCGCTGAACGCGATCGATTTCGAAAGCGAAAGTACCGATAAAACAGCGCATGTAAGAAAGCGATTGCACGCTTTAGCGAGTTTCAGCAACTGCACGCGATCATAGATTGCACGCTTCCCACCCGATCCCAAAACTCTTCTGGCTCACCTTTGTGCTTTTCTGCAAACTCTAATCTTGTCTTTCTATTTTTGGTGCTGGTCAGAGGTTTGCATCTTGCTGTGTAGCATCTGTAATTCTGTGTCAAAGTCTCCTGAGGACAGTAGATTGTCAGAGCATCACCCCAGCTTTCTGCAAGTTGTTGGTGATTTTACAGACATGTCTTTTAGGGTTAATTTTCACAGCTTTTATGATTTGTCTGTCATCAACTACTGTTGTTTTCTCAGCCGATCAGGTCGTTGTTGGTTGCTGGTGTCAATGTTTTTCATAATTCCATTTAATTGAATAATTAGCTTCAGTGCGTGTAGTTTTGATGTTCTGTGCAGTTTCTGAGAAAACGCAGAATTATTTTTTCCCCACGTCCAGCCCTATTATTCTGTGGCATTTCCCTTCTTATATAGTTTAAACTTTGGTTTCATCTTTCTGAAATCACACTTGAGGAAGTGACATCACGTAAGTCAGAAGTTTCTCTTATAGTCTTCATCAGCACTTCATTATAGCCACACTTATTACTGTATAACTGACCTTTTCAAGCTCAACATTAACACTTTTATGAGAAAAATATCACAGTAATCATTTGTACAGTTTTTTTCTTGGCACTAAGTACACAAATAATGTGTTTGCTAAAGTCATTATTAGCTGTTTTGCACTGACCTTCAACCCAAACTCATTTCCAATGTACCAGGCTTGACAGAAAAACATGTTTTCAAAGAGAACTGCCATATTTTTTAAAGCACAGAATATCTTTGCAATGGAAAGTTGAAATGTATTGTCTGTGTAATGCATTTAAAGATAAACTATGTCTAAATGATCATTTTGCTATCCTCATTTGCATATTCAACACATCCATCCAGTTCAAGCAATATAATTACATTTTTAAAATCATTTTAAAATTTAAAACATTTATATTTGTGATAAACGCAATTTTAAAACTAGACACATTCACATTTAAATTAAATATTAATATTAGTTTAATAAATGGCAAATCCAGGCTACATTATTGAATCCAATTTGCAACGAATGTTACACATTTAAATTAAAAAAGATAACTATTTACTTTAAAATTACTTTAAGAAAAATATATTTATAATTTTTAATTATTTAGATTTGTCTTGTAAATTTCTTTTTAAATGTAAATACATGTTTTAAAAAATACGATATATTTTAATATATATATTAAATATTTGTACAAATTAATTATTAATATATTTGTCTAATTATTAAAAATATTTAATATGAATAAATAATAATTTTATATAATATACTTCAATCTTTTTTTATTATCCAAAAATGCTTAAAATATAAAATGTATTTTTAAAGATATTTAGATGCGTCTTGTAAAAATATGAAGTATGTCTAAATATTTAAGAAAAATATTTAATATTGAAATATTGATTTCTTTATATATACTATATTTTGAATATCCATATATGTAAATATCCAAATACACACATATGTGTGTGTGTGTCTGATTTATTACTGACAGAGAGATACTACCAGAATTTATGATTAAAAAACAGACATAAATGGCACCTTTTCCTGAGATCGAGCCCTATTTTTGCACACACCTGGGAATATTCAAGAAGACGATGCACTGAAACTTCAGCTCCTGGATCTTGGGTGTGAGATCCGTACCGTCACACTGCCAATAAAGAAGGAAAATAATTACAGAGAAGAACATCAGGTGAACAACGGTAAAGTTAGCATGAGCGGACAGGAACAGCCGGAGCGCACAGGTCTTGTGTCAAAGCACACACTTTCACGGGAGTTTCATACTCACCACCACCCTGACGTGCTTGGACAGGTCCCTGGAGCTCCGCTGGAGGAAGTCGGAGAAAGCCGCCTGAGGGGACAAAATTACGAGTCACACACACACACACTGAAACACACACTTACTCAGTCTGTCAGAGAGACGGGAACTCGGCCTACCCCTGCATAGAACATCTTATTACGGAAGCGACTGTTGAATTTCTCGGGATTGGCTTCTGTGAAGGAACACAACCACAAATGATTATGACAACGGATACATAAAGACATTTTATTAAAGACAAGAATTCATTTTTAAAAGGTCAAATCACAGAAAACTATGCACTGAAAGCAATCAATGTGCCACATATTCATGTACACTAAATTTCATGGTTCATAATGTCATCATATTAGCATATCCCCACCCACATTTACTTTACATATCAGCATCTATTCAGTACTCAGCAAACTGCTCTAATGAATGATAATGTGAACTGAACCAGAACTCATGACTAATTAGCCAATCATAACAATCATAAAATAGATTTTACATACAAAAAAATTGCATCCCCTTGGAAAATGAACAAAAAAAAAAGCTATTTAAACATATTTGGCTATAACTGTAATGCATTTAAAATGAACCACATTTAAATAATAATTGTGCTATCCTATTAAACATTTAATATATGCATTGATGTTCAACTAATATAATTAGATGTAAAAAAAAAAAAAAAAATATATATTAAAATAATTACAAATTTAAATAAAATCTTAATATTAATCTAATAAATGGCATTTCCAGGTTACATAAATTTTCAAATGACAGCAAATGTTAGATAATTAAATTAAGGAAAACAACTTAAATTAAATTCTTAGTTTGATTCTAATGGTGGAAAATGGTCAATAAAAACTAAAATTTCAAGACAATTTTTAAACAAAAATATTTGACTTTAAGATATTTTTAAATAACATTAAGACTTAAAAAAAACAGAGACATTAAGACAAAAATATTGAGACGGTTTTTTTAAAACATCAAGACAATTAAAAATATATCAGTATGTGTCTTATAAAAATGTAAATGCATGTTTTTTTTTTATTTTGAAAAAGATTTTGGTTTAAAATATTAAGACAGGATTTTTGTTTAAATATTATGAATTTGATTTTTTTTACTAAAATATTAAGGCATTAAGACTAAAATATTAAGACATGTTTTTAAATATTTAGATGTGTCTTATAAAAATATTACGATATTTAAAAAAAGAAATTAAGACATTTTTATAATATTAAGATTTAATTTTTTTTATAAATATTTACTAAAATATTAAAGCAATAAGACTAAAATATTAAGAATTTTTTTTATATGTATGTCTTATAAAAATATGAAGTTGTTATATCTTAAAATATTAAGACATTCATTTAAACATTAAGATGTATTTTTAAATAATTCTAAGATGCTTTAAAAAAAAATTTTTTTCCTAAAATCAGAAGGTATCAAGACTAAAATATTAACACTTTTTTATTTAGATGTCGATGTATCTATTTTTATATTTAGATCTAAAATACGTACACATTTTGTTTTAATATTTTAAGAATAATCAAAACTATTAAAAGACCAAAGAATGTTTTCAGGGCAGTTAAATCTCCACTGGCAGGTATTAAATGCCTCATATATGTAGTGTAAGCTGCGGTCAGGACAGAGCGGCACAGACCTCTGGACTCATGGAACTCCAGGGTGACGTGGGCATCAAAGCCGAGGCTGAAGTAGTTATTGAACACGTTTAGAGGAAGCTGAGAACAGACACACAAACATATCAGCAGCTTATAAACGTAACCCAATCTCTGTGTGTCAGCATGAACACAGCGATCACCTTCTGCGTTCCCTCCTCCGGCTGAACCACCGAGTGCTCCACCTGCAGATTCCAGCGGTCCAGCTGCACCACCGTCCCGTCCTCCACGTGACACAAGACCTTCGACACCGGCTCGTCCGTGTAACCCTGAAACATCACAGCTACTGTGTGTAAGAGCTGCTCACTCCTGCCATAGACACTGAACTTGACATCAATCGCAATGATTAGAGCATCAATTCAAACGATCAGAGCAGACAGTGAGGATCATTACACCCGCTTCATTGCTAATAATAGACTTTAGATGGAGGCATGGGAAAAAAAACTGAGAGACTCCAGATTCCAAAGCCAGTGTTTCTCCAGACACACAAATAATGAGCGGCATTTACCAGTGACAATCACTTAACCGACAATCACAGCAGCCACATCATAATTCTGCAGCAAACGTTACATATTCAGATTCAGTTTTAATAGGAATTTTAATTTGATTGCTTTTCAAATATAACTTGTTGCAGTAAAATCAGCCTGTTTAATTCTAAAGGTGGAACATTTTTAATAAAGCATTAAATATTAAAATAAACTTTTTTTTAAAATATTTAAATCCATTTTTAAAAGATATTAAGACTTTTTTTTAATATTGAGACTTAAAAAAACGAAGAAGAAAAAAGAAAAATATTTAGACATATCTTTTATTACATTTTAGACACTTAGAAAATAAATATTTTTAAACATTTTGACTTTTTTTTCAATATTAAGACTTAAAAAAAATATATTTAGACAATCTTTTTAATATGAGACATTTTTAGACATATCTTTGAAAATATTTAAGACAGTTTTTAAAACGCATAAAGACATTTTCATAGATATTAAGACATTTAAAACAAATTAAGTTTTTATTTTATTTTAAATTAGATTACATTTCAGACGTACTTTTTAAAAAAATATATAAAGAAAGGGTTTTTTTGTATTTAGACATTTAAAAAAACTAAAAAATTTTTTTTTTACACATCACACACATATATATACAGTATATATTATATTAATATATATATATATATAAACACACACACACACACACACACACATACATGCATACATACACATATACATACCTTTAAAAAAATTAGCCATCGTTTAAAAAAAAAAATATCAAGACATATTTTAAAAAATAGTTAGACATAATTTAGACATTTTTACTATAAAGTGCCTCACTTACAGCACAATCACAACTTCTCAGCCAATCAGAGCAGCCTGATTATATCAGACTAATGCAGACGTCTGGGGTACACAATTATTTATTTATCATTTAATGTAAAGGTTATTTAAGAAGAGTTGACTCACCCCTCCCCAGTTCAGTGTCCTGGCAAGGTCATTTCCTGTACCAAGAGGAAGCACAGCTACAGGAGGTTGTGGGTTCATTTGTAGTTCATCTAAGGCCGAGAGAATCCAGCCCACCTAGACAAAAGAGGACAAACCACTCAAACCCGAGGTCAGAAATAACAAAAGCTCTCAGGAAATCCAAGTTTCATCTCACTTGAGTCATAGACCTAGAAATTACCCACAAGAAAACGTGACACTGCAAAGCACAGAGCCACCATTAGCTAATTACAGTGTTTTGTCACTGCTCGTTTTTGTTGTCGTTCCACACATTTGTCACCAGAGGGGGGTGCGTCCAAAATCTCTAAACTTCATCCATGATCATCCCAACATGCATTGCAGCTTACCGTTCCATCTCCTCCACAGGCAAGGATGCGAAGATTTGGCACTTTCCTGTATAATTCCAGCCTGACGGACCGAGGGAAACAACAGTGAAGTGCGTTACTGATGCATTTGCAAGCAATTAGCATGCTAATTAACAGAATACTCCATTTAGCATAACAAATACAAACATAAAACCTGTTCAAAAATCCTGTACAGCATGAACTACACTGCATTAGATAACAATATCAAAACAAGTATCATTTTATCACAACTAACTTCACATTTCAGAGCCATTTTGCATTGATATTGGTAAAACATTACAATAAAATTTTATTTGCTATCGTTAGTTAATGCATTAGGCATCATGAACTAAAAATATACAATGCTTTTACAGAATTTATTAACGTCAATTTCTATTTATATACCAGTACATTTAACATTTCAAGCTGTGTAAGCATGTATTATGAAATAACAGGAATGATGATCAACACTATATTTAATAATTAACTTAGATTGATAAATGCAATATATTTATCATTAGTAAATCAGTCAAATGTTTATAATCAATACCTACTGCACTAACTCATGCTAACAAACTTAATGTAAAGTGGGTACTATTAGTAACGTTAGTTAATAAATACTACAACTGTTCATTGTGAGTTCATGTTAGCTCAGGTCCATTAAATGATATTGACAGATACAGCTTAAAATGTATTAGTAAATTTTGAAATTAAATTAATAAATGCTTTAGACGTGCTTTCTAAAGCATTTTATGGTAACACTTTACAATAAGGTTCCACTTGTTGACATCAGTTAACTACATGAGTTGAAAAACTACCAATAAAAATACTTCTAAAGCATTTATGAATCTTAGTTAATGTTGATTCCAATATTTACTTGTATATTATTAAAATCAAAAGTTGTATCTATTAATGTTATTTACCTGAGGTAACATGAACTAAAAATGAACAGCTGTATTTTTAATAACTAACTTTAACAAAGATTAATAAATACTGCAACACGTGTAGTGCTCATTGTAAGTTAATGCATTAAATATGGTTGACAAATGCAAACTTATTGTACAGCGTTACCAATTTTGTCTTCATTTTTAATGTTCATTCATCATGTAAAACCTAATAAAACAATTATTTTGGGAAACGTTTGGCATGAAAAATTATTTTCTTTCAAATAAATTACACTTCATTTCATATTTAAATTTTTTCCTTCTAATGCAATGACATTTTTAAGTGTGGATTAACTGTTTTGGGGGCCACTACATGTGTGTGTGTTGGATTTCTGTTTTAATAGAGGGAGTTTAATCACAGCTCTATCAGACAGCTCTGAAGAAAAGCCCTCCAGCCGCCCAGCTGTGTCTGCCCTCCCATCTTAATACTCTCTCTCTCTCTCTCTGTCAGCGGTAAAGCCCATCGCCTGTGCTTTGCTGCCTCACGGCTCAATTACTGAGGCGAACTGAGGCGGTGGGCAGCGGGGAGAGAAGCTTCTAGAACACTGAACTCCCTCACAGAACACGGCACTGCTGAGATCCAACGACTACATAATTAATGTGGTCAGGACAAAGAAATGGTGGGTTAAAGCGCATTAAGGGAGGGAGAGACGATCTGAAATGTAATGAAAGAGAGTGCTGAAATCGAGAGACTCACGCTTCTCTGGGCCCTCCCTGAGACAAATCAAACACCTGCCGAGGGTTCAGGATCCACATGAACATCTGCAGCAGCTTCGTCCCCTGAGAACCACAGACAGAAGATCAGAGAGACACAACCATAAACATACAGAAGGACAGATAGAGCGGCAGAACGACAGAACGGCAGTCAGAGAGAATGACAGATAGAATGATAGAATGATAGATAGATAGATAGATAGATAGATAGATAGATAGATAGATAGATAGATAGATAGATAGATAGATAGATAGATAGATAGATAGATAGATAGATAGATAGATAGATAGATAGATAGATAGACATAATGATAGAATGATAGATAGAATGATAGACATAATGATAGAACGATAGATAGAACGATAGATAGAACGATAGATAGAACGATAGATAGAACGATAGATAGATAGATAGATAGATAGATAGATAGATAGATAGATAGATAGATAGATAGATAGATAGATAGATAGAACGATAGATAGAATGATAGAACGATAGGTAGAAAGATAGAACGATAGATAGAATGATAGAACGATAGGTAGAAAGATAGAACGATGACAGATAGAACAATAGAACGATAGATAGATAGATAAATAGACAGAAGGATAGATAGAAGCATAGAATGATAGATGGAACGATAGAAAGATAGATAGAATGATAGATAGATAGAACGATAGATAGAACGATAGAACGATAGATAGATAGATAGATAGATAGATAGATAGATAGATAGATAGATAGATAGATAGATAGATAGATAGATAGATAGATAGATAGATAGAACAAGAATGATAAACAGCCAAACAGAGAGATAGAACGAGAGACAGTGATTGACAACAGACAGATAGAACAACAGCAAGATAGAATGGCAGTCATAGAATGACAGACAGAGTGAGACAGAACGACAAACAGAACAACAGACAGAGTCATAGATAGAACGACGGACAGGTAGAATGACAGACAGTGATAGAACGACTGAGTGATACAACAACAGGCAGACAGAGTGACATACAGAACAACACAGTGATAGATAGAACGACAGACAGATGCAGAGACAACAACAGACAGAACAACAGAGTGATAGACAGAATGACATATTGTCAGAACGACAGACAGACTGAACATCAGTCATAGATATAACAACAGAAAGATAGAATAACAGAGTCATAGAGCAACAGACAGACAGAATGACAGACAGCGTGATAGATAGAATGACAGACAGATAGAACGACAGACAGATAGAATGACAGTGATAGAATGACTGAGTGGTGCAACAACAGACAGAACTACAGACAGACAACCCAGTGACAGAACGAACGACAGATATACAGAACAACAGAGAGAGAGAAACAGACAGAGTAACAGTGACAGAACGACAAACAGATAGAACTACAGACAGACAGAATGAGTTATAGAACAGACAGAATGACAGAGTTATTCAACGACAGACAGATAGAACAGAGTCATAGACAGAACAACAGACAGACAACACAGTGATAGGACAGACAGACAGACAGACAGATAGAACATCAAACAGAGTGATAGAGAGACACACAGATCTCTTGTTTAACTCTCTTCCCACACAATAAAATAAATGGACATGAAATATTGATTTCATCTGAAATTGTTTATGTAATGTATCCATTTGTTTTAATTAAATATTTATGCTAAGTAGTCGCAGATTAAGCAGTTTAATGCACAGTCGTTTGGTCATTATGACCCTTTCAGGGTTTATTGTTCTATAACGACTTTACATTATTCCTCCATTAGTGTCTTTATACAGAAGATCACCTGGTTTCCTCCGCTCTTGGGGTTGACGAACACCAGCACTGGTTTCATCAGCGGTGAGGGCAGCGGCTTCAGCATGAACGGACGCCATTTCGATTCCTGCAGAAGTCATTATACTTCATTATACTTTGGACATTTGCACACAAATACAGACACACACACACACACACACACACACACACACACACACACACACCACTGCAGTGAGCTGTGAGGACAGATGATCACTGAGCAGGAGTTAAGGGAAGAGAGCCCTCAGAAAACACTGTGGCATCATTTAAAATGAGGGACAGGACAGGAATCAGATCTACTCACATCCGTCCCCTTTTTGCTGGCTCTTCTTTTGAACGACGTCCGTTTTTTCCTTCGAGTGGAGTTTTTAAATGAGCTCTGGGACACAGGAGAGAGACGCCGACTAAGCCAACACATACCAAATCTAACTCCAGCAGGACTAAATTAAGTTAAAGTTTGACCATTACTGATAGAAGTCTTCATTTTTCAATTTAAGGAAAAGTTCACCCAAAAAGGAAAAAAGTTTTCATCACTTGTTCACCCTCATGTTGCTCTGAACTTGTTGATGAAGAAACCTGATGCAAATACTGTTCTTTTTCTACTAACCAAAGCAAACGCTGACAGCTGTCCAACTCCAAAAAACGGTAAAAAAGCACCATAAGTTGACAGGACATGATATTTAAGTCTTCTGAAGACATACAATGAGGAAAAGACTAAAATTAACTCATTGACATCACAAGGAAAGGAGCAGTGTGAACATACTCCAAAGCACCTTTTATTTTGAAGAATAAAAATTCATATGGGTTCAGAATGACATGAAGATGAGAACAAAATAAAAAGATTTCCTTTGGCTGAACTATTCCAAAAACACTTTGAATACAAGCAAGCAACTTCCCTTTGAACAACTCCTGAATTGAAAGAGGCAGTAATGTGCCACATTTCAAAAACCTGCCCCATCGATGCATGAATCCACCAATCATAGCTGAGCGTGTCATCAGTGGGTGTGGTCTAAATATCTGCCAAGACTGTTGATATGATGGGTCAGTTTTTGAATTCAATTCTGGCTTTCAAGGCAACAGATAAACTGTGATGTTAAAAGTTTACATTGCAAAAATGTTTTTTTTTTTTTTACTCAGTATTTTTGTCTTGATTTCCTATGGAAGCAATTCTTAAGTCTGACTATTTTTTAAAAGTAAAATTAAAAAAAATATATATTTTAATTTTATTGTTTATATCTCACAATACTAAGTTTATATCAAGCAATTCTGTCTTTTCTGAGAATTATGATTTTGTATCCAGCAAATTCAGTTTTTTGCAATAGAACAAAAAATTTAAAAGGTGACTTTTTCACCCTTGCAATTTTGAATTTATATTTTGCAAGAATGGCAGAATCTCAGTACTGCAATAAAAAAGTCAAAATTGTGAGATATAAAGTCAGAATTGTGAGAAAAATGTTACAATTATCTTTATTTTTTCATCCCATGGTGGAAACATTCTTCCATATTTTCCAGTCCACATATCTAAACATTCTTAAATCAAGACACATTTACTTAAGAAGCACAAGATAAGTTTGCTTTCTGAAAATATTATCAAAATTAAGTAAATTTTGCTTACAATAAGAAAACATATCTGCCAAAGTGGTAAGAAAAATAAATTTGTTTCCCATTTGATTTAAATTTATTTATTTTTTTACCCCATTGGCAGAATTTCTTTCTTGTTTTAAGCATAGGTTTACTTAATTTTACTTGCTTTTATATATTATTATTAAGAAAATAAGACTATATATCTTAAGTTATCCTGCTTCTCATGTAAATGTTTCTTAATTTCAAAACGTTTAGATATTTTTACTGGAAAACAAGACAAAAATACTGAGGAAGAAGTCATTTTTGCAGTGTATGAAACAATGAAAGAAGCTCCATATAAAATATGTAGACGGGTTTTATGAAGCACACTGTTTCTGATATCAAATCTTGCAGCATCAAAGCGTATTTAAGCCGAAGCAGATCAGCATTAGTGAGTGCAGAAGACAAGATCATAAAGCGCAGCTTCAAAACACAGTCTAGTGTCACCTTGCATTAGCATCTCCTGCGGGACATTACATAAACCTCAGACTCAGTTCAAGTGCTGATAAAACTCTGGAAAAGTTCACCGTCTGAGGTGAGCGTACCTGCGGTTTCCTGACTTTGATGATCCAGGAAGGGGGTACGATGACCCCGGCGTGAGCTCCTAGAGAACAGGGCTCCTCGATCTGATGTAGCATGAAGCATGTGACCTTATTATGGAACTGAAGGACAGAGAGATAAAGAGATGAAACAAATCTGCGTTAAATAAACCAGTGAGTTAAACACTGACGTGACACTCACTGCCTGCTTGCACCAGGAGCAGCTGATGGCCACGATCTCCTTGCTGTGGAAGAACTTCTGCGGGAAACTCTGCAATGAAAGTGAAGTATAGCATAAACATACTAGAATGTTGCATATGAGTTCTTCAATAAAGACGTGACGTACTTTCCCGCACTGACGACACTTCCCCTCTTGTCGCCGGCGATGGACCCAGTGATGTCTCAAAACGTTCTGCTGTCGCAAACAGACACAACGGGTCACATGTAAACGTGCCAACAAGGGTTCATTCTGCCATAGCACATGGAGTACAATGAGTATACGACAAACTTCAGCATGATTTAAAGTCGTGTGGCGATGAGGGGGACTCACATCTCTAAGGCATCGAGAGCCGCCCTCTCTGAAAGTGGGTTTGCAGCGGAAGTTGATCTGTGAGGGAGACAATGAAAGTAGAATTATAATACAATGAGAAGTTCTCATTGTTGTAGCTTGTGTTGTATTATATTATATTATACAATTGATAAAATACAATTTAAATGTGAAATACAGACACACTATGTTAATGTTTAAAAAAAAAAAAGGAAAACTATCAAATAATTCCAATAACCATATTGTTATTAAAATATAAACTATTTTGTCATTACATTTCCAGCAAGAAAATACACATTTTAATATACACTGTTAGTTTGATATTCATTTATGTTGTCTATGCATGCAATTGCACTGATAAAATGAACTATTATATTATATTATCATTTATATTAATGCATTATATATAACAATCAATATATAATGTAATATAATATATGTTTACAACGTGAAATATTTACACTATATTAATATTACATTTTTAAAAACTAAAAAATAGTGATCCCTAAAGTTTTAAATAATTATAATTTCTAATACATTTCATTCAATAAATTAGCCAAAAACAGACATTACCACATAGTTAGTGAAATATAAATAATTTTTCATTAAATATCCAGCATAATATATTGAAATATTCAACTATTATTATATTATATAATATTACTATTTATATATATTTTGAAATATTAAGAAAAATCGAAATAATTTCTAATATACAATTAAATAAATGAACTTGATTACCACATAGTAAATTATTAATGACATTTCCAGCAAGGCAATATATATATTGTGCAATATACTGTTATCCTTTCACATCTAGTCGTGCAATTGCACTGACAAATATATCTGAACACTGCAACAGCAGGGACCAACAACTCCTGATCCTAAAAACCATAACTGCAATACCTAGATTATACCCTCTCATCCTATTTTATCATCCTCCTGATGTCTGTTTGAAGAGACAAACGTCAGTGTTCATCTGTGGAGGGCGTACTGATGACGTGCATTAGATTTATAGAGATATTTCTGCCTCCGCTCACCTTGTCCAGCTCCTCGATACAGGCCGTGTGGACCACGATCTTACAGACTGCACACTTCCTCCGGGGAGCCGACTTCTTAAAGAGAACCCAACAGCACAAAACACACAGCAATTTGTCACAGAGCAAATGCACACATCTATGATCCATCTTATTGTAAGAGGAATATGCTCTCATCTTCTGCGGTATAAAGCTTCCTCTGAGGCAAGAAAGGATTTTGCCAATCGCTTGAAGAGGCAATAATAGAGTTACCACGGCTCTTGAAAACATCAGAGTGTGGCGCCGCGCTTTAACAAAAGCCTAACAAAATCCTTTTACCTGCTGTACATTCTCAGACTAATAGCTGCCTCTTCCTTTCAACACACACCAGCCTCACATTATCTCATGAAAGAAAATGTCACTGCTAAAATGCTCTAATGACACTCTCTTCTCTGCCTTCAGCTCGCCCTGCTAATAAAGCAACCGTCTGACTTCTCTCATCCGTTTTAACCTGTTTAACCACGTTATACTCACTGCAATCTTGACCACGCACGTCTCCTCGCCCAGGTAGCAGAGATCACCAGAGCAATTGGTCTCCAGCCACAGGTGGTCACCGTTCACTGCGTTCTCCTGCAAATAAAAGGTTTGTGGCTTTTAATCCATTTTTGTGTTTCATTTCCTTCGGAGGTCGCATGCATCTCATTTCAGAAAAGTAACCATTATAAAACTTGTTATTCCTAGTGAGGCATAAATTAATGCAATTTCTTTTGGACAGTGCTCTAAAGTTGTCACATTTATTGGCCGTATCCATCATTGTGTCAATAACGTATACGGCTGACAAATGTAACAACTTTAGGGCACTGTTAGCTTTGAAGTTAACTCTCCATGCTAATACACTCTTAAATGTTCACAAAATGAACATATATGCATTTAAAATGGACAATTTTGCTCTTTCAGTAAAACAAACCAAAAATATTCATCAAGTGCTCTCTAGAATGAAAATCCCCTTATGCTCACTGATTAGCATGTAGAAGATCATGGTTTATGGCTATTGTGACGATTCCCATGCATGCAGTCATACATAGAGCTATGTAACTTTCTTACTTTGACACTCATAGCATTAGCGTTCAATGACGTATTTGGCTGACAAATGTGACAACTTTAGGGCACAGCCTTCAAAATGAGACAGTCCATGTCTTTTCGCTTTGAAGTGAGCATCTGCATGCAAATACACTCTTAATTGTTAAAAAAAATATCATATATGCATTTAAAATGGACAATTTTATCCCCAATTTAACTTTGAAAAAATATCCCCTTGTGCTGCTGATTAGCATATTAAAATATTTCTATTGTGACAACCTCCATGTATACAGTTATACATATAGCTTTACTTTCTTTTTTTTTTTTTGTTCAGTCATCAAATAACCTTAAAATAATTACACGTTCCAGGAGTAATTTACTTATATGCACAAAAAAAAATATATATATACTGTATATATATATAATATATAATACCCCTCCCCCGGCCTGTTAATAGTGACAATCAAAACCACTTTTAAGTTACAATACATTGAAATAAGGAATAGAATTGCTCTTGAGGTAACAGAAGGGTCCCAAATCTTGTGAAATTGTCCAATATTGCCTTTTAAAAGATATCTGGTTCTTTCCAAGTGCAGAGTAGATATCAGTTCCTCAAGCCCTAGTTTGGCAGCAGGAGGATTAACCTTTTTCCAGAACAGTAATAACAGTTTCTTGGCTGTTATCAAACAATATGTAAGGAATATCTGTTGATGTATAATTAGAATGTCCTAATATAATGAGCACAGGGTCTGGATCCAAGTTTACATTAAGAACATCTGAAAGCACTTTAAAAACCTCACACCAGAATCCCTGTATCAACTATGAGCTTAGCTATACTTTCTTACTTTGGACTGTAATGGTTACTTTTCTGAGTGTCATTAATGTATGCGGCAGACAAAAGTCACAACTTGAGAGCACAGTTTTCAAAATGAGCATTGATCAAATTCTCTCTAGAAAGAAAAACTCCCCTATGCTAACTGATTAACATGTAGCAAATCATGGTTTATGGCTCTGAAAACAATCTGGTGTTGAATTTTCACTGCTAGCAAATTTTGAAGTAAAACGACTACTCCGACAACTTTGAAAAATCACTTTTTTACAGTGTAGTTATGAGTTTGCTTCATAACTAATTAACTTTGCAAACTTTACTCTGTTACTGAACTCAACAGAACTGAATAATGACAATAATGCATCTGTATTCGTTTCATAATTGAACTTGCAGTTTTAATACTGTTATTTTCTTGTTTATTACTGTGAAGCTGCTGTGAAACAATCTGTATTGTATAAAGCTAAGCTTATGCAAAGTATAGGAGCATTGAAGTACAAAAACATTCAGGGAACGCAAACTGAAATCACACACATGTATTTTATATTGCAACAACGACACTGTTATGTGAGGCTTCAATTAGCACTGACTCTTAGCAGCTTTAGGAAGGCACATTAATGTTTGATGGCTGCACTGGTCACGTCGGGAACTAGCGGGGAAGGAAAGGCCAGCAAAGACGCACAGGAAGCGCCCCGCTGGGGTCCGCCCCCTCAGCAGTCTCCATCTGTACACACAGCACCTGGATTAACAAGTCTCTCTTTTGCCATGCCAACCGTCTTTGCGGGACACACCCACAACTAACCGCGCCCACCCATCCGAATGTGCTCATATGTGCAAAGCTAATGCACAACCTTATCCTCGACAGTAACATTAGCGCTTTATTCTGGGAATGTCGCATATTATCAACAAAACTCACACTATATATCATAAGAAAAAATGACACATTGTAAACTAGTTCCAACTGTGGTAAACTCATCATTATGCTAAGTGTATAGCACATTGTTTTATTGTTGCTAAATAAAATGAAATCAAATATAAATATTACATGAAATACAAACCCGATTCCAAAAAAGTTGGGACACTGTACAAATTTTGAACAAAAACAGAATGCAATGATGTGGAAGTTTCAAATTTCAATATTTTATTCAGAATACAACATAGATGACATATCAAATGTTTAAACTGAGAAAATGTATCATTTTAAGGGAAAAATAAGTTTATTTTAAATTTCATGGCATCAACACATCTCAAAAAAGTTGGGACAAGGCCATGTTTACCACTGTGTGGCATCGCCTCTTCTTTTTATAACAGTCTGCAAACGTCTGGGGACTGAGGAGACAAGTTGCTCAAGTTTAGGAATAGGAATGTAGTCCCATTCTTGTCTAATACAGGCTTCTAGTTGCTCAACTGTCTTAGGTCTTTTTTGTCGCATCTTCCTCTTTATGATGCGCCAAATGTTTTCTATGGTGAAAGATCTGGACTGCAGGCTGGCCATTTCAGTACCCGGATCCTCCTTCTACGCAGCCATGATGTTGTAATTGATGCAGTATGTGGTCTGGCATTGTCATGTTGGAAAATGCAAGGTCTTCCCTGAAAGAGACAACGTCTGGATGGGAGCATATGTTGTTCTAGAACTTGGATATACCTTTCAGCATTGATGGTGCCTTTCCAGATGTGTAAGCTGCCCATGCCACACGCACTCATGCAACCCCATACCATCAGAGATGCAGGCTTCTGAACTGAGCGCTGATAACAACTTGGGTTGTCCTTGTCCTCTTTAGTCCGGATGACATGGTGTCCCAATTTTCCAAAAAGAACTTCAAATTTTGATTCGTCTGACCACAGAACAGTTTTCCACTTTGCCACAGTCCATTTTAAATAAACCTTGGCCCAGAGAAAACGCCCGCGCTTCTGGATCATGTTTAGATATGGCTTCTTTTTTGACCTATAGAGTTTTAGCCGGTAACAGCGAATGGCACGGTGGATTGTGTTCACCGACAATGTTTTCTGGAAGTATTCCTGAGCCCATGTTGTGATTTCCATTACAGTAGCATTCCTGTATGTGATGCAGTGCCGTCTAAGGGCCCGAAGATCACGGGCATCCAGTATGGTTTTCCGGCCTTGACCCTTACACACAGAGATTGTTCCAGATTCTCTGAATCTTTGGACAATATCATGCACTGTAGATGATTATAACTTCAAACTCTTTGCAATTTTTCTCTGAGAAACTCATTTCTGATATTGCTCCACTATTTTTCGCTGCAGACACTGCCACTCTGAGAGGCTCTTTTTATACCCAATCATGTTGCCAATTGACCTAATAAGTTGCAAATTGGTCCTCCAGCTGATCCTTATATGTACATTTAACTTTTCCGGCCTCTTATTGCTACCTGTCCCAACTTTTTTGGAATGTGTAGCTCTCATGAAATCCAAAATGAGCCAATATTTGGCATGACATTTCAAAATGTCTCACTTTCAACATTTGATATGTTATCTATATTCTATTGTGAATAAAATATAAGTTTATGAGATTTGTAAATTATTGCATTCCTTTTTTATTCGTAATTTGTACAGTCCCAACTTTTTTGGAATCGGGTTTGTACTTTGTAACTGAAAAAAAATTGTAACTGAAAATTAGAAATATTGCGTTTGCAACTAACTGAAATATATTAGCTTATGCTGAAGTACTAAAATGACTAAAACTTATAATACAGAATTAAAAATATATTAAATCTAAATAGAAGTATTTAAAAAAATAATAAAAATGACAAAAGTACAAAAGAATTACTAAAACCGAAATGAAAATGAAAATGTAAAAATAAAAGATAATTAAAAACTAAAATAAATAATAAATAAATTAATCTTAAATTAAAATTAAAATATGACAATAAAGGCTAATCCAAAGCTAATTCAAAACGGAAATTCATTTAAGTTAATAATGTTGAAAAATGTTACAAAGAAAATGTAATGCAGCAAAGATTGAAGTACTAATGAACCAACTAAAACTGAAATAAATATAAAGCAAAATAGAAATATTTTAAAAGAAAGTCTTATAAAAATGTCAAAAGCACAAAAAAACTAATAATAATAATAATTATTATTATTAATAATAATAAATAATAATAATAATACCATATAAGTATTATTTATAACAAGTATATAAATAATACTAAAATAGCACTGGTTCTGGGCGGTTGTTAGGTGGTTAGTAGGGTGTTTTGGGTGGTTGCTAGGTGGTTACTTAATGGCTCAAATCAAAAGGATTCATATCTATATTGAAGTACCATATGATCCCATCACAGCACTGTCAGAGTTATTTTTTATGGGAAAGCTGATATACAGACATACAGTTGGATAGACAATCAGAGTGAAAGACAGATGAAGAACACTTACGCTCCAGTCCACTTTGCTGCGAAGCTCCTTGGCCGGTCCATTGCTCAGGGCAGGGAAGGGACTGTGGGCCGGACCCAAATGCTGGAGGCCCGACCGTGAGATGGCTTTCCTGCGGAGCAGAACGACCACAAATAGCTTCAGCCCAAGAGTAAACGCATTCAAGAGAAAATAATGAGACCTTGCTGGACTGAAGGTTTTGACATCTGGGCTAAAGCTCCTTGCTGTTGCACATAAAAGGACTAGTCATTGTGGAGCTAAAGCGGGGACACACTACAAACACACACAACAGGAGACGGCCGTCTACCTTGTGCCAGTATCAAAATGATCCAGACCAATCTGTTAACCAGTCTGCTTGGCCAGGAAGTTCCCATAATTCCCTGCATGCAAAGAGAGCCACTGCCTCATATGATATGAAATCAGCAAAGACTGTTCTTAGACACAATGTGTGTGTGCTTGTGTCCCAGCAAGGGACTTGCATGAGTCAGTATCGTGTGATCACTTCCTCTGTTTGTCATTCTTCCATAGAATTAGCCATCATCCCATGCCAGTATCACAGACAGATCTACTCAAACTTATATTTATGCAAATACAGCCCTCGAAAAATACCCACACTGTCTGTACAAACACAAAGAGAGCAAATAAGTTTAAAGGGGTCATGATCCGAGAAACCAAAATTCCTTTTATCTTTTGACATATAAGAAGAGGTCATTGTACTATAAAATCATGCTGCAGTCTGCCATAATGACAGCTTGTGGAATGTGCCACTCATGATGTAATAGTGTGGCTAAACACCACGTCCGCAGAAGATGATCAACGCCTGCTTCTACAGCGCTGCCTGTTTAGCCCCGCCCACCGATTCGCACATGTAGTGTGTTGTCTATGCTCGTAAACATGGTTGCCAAGCCCACAAGGCTATTGGTGCTAATGGAATGCAAATTTTAATCACAACTGTTAGCCAATCATAGCAGAGGGCATTTACTTCAGTCTACAATCCCCCATGCCTATTCAAACAGAGCGTTCTGATGAGGGGGGTTAAAAACAGGACAGAAAATAACTTATTACTTCTAAATCATAATGTTTTTGATGTAAACATCTTTATTTGTAAGTGGACTTCAGAGAACAGTACAACATAAAAAACAAGCAGTTCATGACCCCTTTAAGGAGGTTAATAGTATACTATGGCCAAAACATTTCTCAAGTACGTTAACACATGTATTAAAAATCTATGGCTACTAATAGATCAAAGTGAACATGTAGCATGCATGTTTCATATCTCCAGCTGTCCAAGTGCATATTAAAAATGTGTAACTGAACTTGATGAAACTCCAAGCTCCTTCCTCAAAAACTGCTGCCACCTGATCGTCCTCCAGTATTTAACACACATAGTAAACACACAGCGCCATATGGCCGTCCCTTTTGAAGTGAAGGTTGAAAGTGACCCAACGCTCGGTGTATAATTTTACATACACTCACGAAACAAGCAACGGAGGCAGGGGGTGAAGAGAACAACGGACGAGGAAATGGTGGGCCGTACACCTGACACCCTGATGAAAGTTTCAAATCCTCGTCTAAAATTATCCCGTTCAGAAAGAACACAAGCGAGAGTCCAGTTACGAGCTCTTTTGTTAAGAGAGCCGGGGCCACGGGATCACGCACCTTTACCCTCCGAGCTAAAAATAGAGCCACTGGCGGATGACATGTGCGTTGGAAACATGCCACTGTGGTGAATGCCAGGAACAAGACAACAAATATACATAAACAAATATGTCACGCATGCGTAGGCAAGAAAACTCTAAACCAGGTTCTCTGAAACAAGACTTGAGTTCTCAGATTTTTCTCCTGACAAAAATTATCTAACATGCCTTCTCAAAGATTTCATAATAGATCTCAACAATGTCTTTCTCCTTAGACAAAGTTGATTTACTTATGTAAAACGAATGAGTCTCCTAAACAACGAAAGAGTGACTTGTGAGCAACAAAATGTGAAACTTGACACATGCATCGGAAAAAGGCTATACATGACAAAAGGAAACATGCAACATGAGGAGTTGAGTAAGAAAGCTTTCGTTATAAAACATCCTGAATGCTAAATCATTAGTGTCACATGTCTCTGTGGATGTGATTGCACTAAAATGATCAACTCCACAGGCTGATATAGAGAGGTTGAGACATCTATGTACTCTTTCCAATTGCAGTCAGGTAAATGAGTAACACATTTCTGTTTAATATTATTCCATGGCATTAAGCAAATCAATCAACGATGTCCACTGTTTAAAGACGCCATACATTAGGGAGTATAATCAGTCCTGGGTAAACACAGTGTCATGTCGCAGACAGCAGAACATTTCAATAGAATGTAATCAACTGAGTGCACACCGCACAGACAGAATGGAACACAATTTGAGATAAAGGATACGCCACACACCATCCAGAGCTGGTGGAAACAGACAGGAAGAGCAATCAGTGAGACTGCCATAATGGAATTAGTTCTACTAAAACCAGCTTTGACAGAGGTCTGGCTTCACCGAGAGATTGCAGAAGGATGATGTGCATGTGTGTGACATTTATCATCGGCCAGTATTAATTTGCCGTGCGGGTTCCTGTTTATCCTACATGAAGGGATGGACAGAGGGTTTACGTGTGCGAATGCAGGGGAGGTGTGTTCAATTTAGCGGCCGCTCCCTCCCACGACACCCTGCGGTAATATCATCCCTCCTGTGTAGGCATGGCAACAGTCCAACACACGCCACCGTTGGTGTATTTAAGTCTTAAATCTTGTTGTCAGCATCATCTCTGTCCCCGATCCCATTGTTGTAGTTCTGTGTGGGATGCAAACACCCGCCACGCTTTAAGTCAGGTGTCAACCCACATACACAGCTATGATATCATCTCTCCGTGCCGCCCACTCTCGATCTCAGTAAGAAAAGAAGTAAAAGAGTGGAGTTCTGATACTGAAGAGATATGAAGCAACATCTGGTCAAACTAGACTGTCACTAACCTGTAGCCGAAAAGCCTGTGGTACCAGGTCACCTTCCGCTTCCGCCCTTTCCCACATACTCGCTTCTCCTCTACTGTCTTCCGGGCCCTAATCATCCTTCCATTTCTCCTTCTCAGCCTGTATTCTCCTTTTCTAACTTCCAGGGTGCTCCCTACCTCTTCTCCAGCTGCATCAGAAGCTGACGGCTTGCTTCCACCGGTGCAAGGTAGGCTGACATCACTGTTACACATGGCTGCCTGATAGAGCCGGAGCACACCTAACACACCCTCCCGCTGCCCCTGTAACGCTGAGATCATCAGGCCGTCAGATAGCTGAGACCTGATGGAGGACACCTGAGAACCCGGAGGCGTGTATGGGTGTCAGATCCTGTCCTGTCACCAGAGACAGACAAGAATCTCTCGCAATCATCACTGCCATCGTAACCCCCAGTGAACCAAATCACAAGGTCAGCCCCACGTCTAGCACTTGGAGCTATTTTAAGGTCCTTTATGCAACCCAAGTTGGCCTTATGCAAGACAATCTATGGGCAACCTGTTACAAAGGGACACTTTATCCAGGGATCCGTCAGTATTTGACTGCATGGTTCTCTACTCTGGCCAGACTGAGTGACTTACAACCTAGTTACTGTACACAAGATGTGACTTAATTCGATGGCCTCACACTCTGATGATGCAAAGCTTTTTGTGAGTAGTTTGATTATGTTAAGTCTAATAGTCATGGATCTGTGTTGTTCAGGTAGTGCCTGGCGGCTGACGTACGCCAGCAAGTTCAACCAAATAATGAGAAGACAATAAGCCTCATTCATGAAACATGAGCAGAACAAATTTTTGTTTAAATCATTCGTAAAGCCGTTCTGATGTAAACTTTTGAATTGATGAAAATGTTCGTATTTTCAAAATGTTAGTTGGTACTAAAGAAATGTACACCTGCTCTCTCTTTTTTTTTGTAGCCGAGTTGATAACTGTAAAACTCAGCGCTCGTCACTGTCACTATTTACCCAGCCGTCCAATCAGTGGAGGAGGGGTGGGACAAATATCGACCAATACTTGTACAACAACTGCCTACAACAATGGAGAAGTCAATATTACAGGTTACTGCTTTGTATATTCAGTAAAATTCTTAAAAATGAGACACTTGTAATACATTGCCGTTGTGGATTTTCCAAATCATAGCAATCAAAGCGTCTCAGCTGGAAAAACGCTGTGCCACCAAAGTGTTTAAGCGCCACCAGCTGGTCGTTTCAAGAAGAGCGCCTGACATTTTTTTCAGCTGGCTAAAAACTCTTTGGTGGACACACGTTATTGAATATTTATTGTTAGGCATATGGCCTATTAAGTCTTTTTTGTATTTATGCAATATACTGGAGCCAAACCTGACAAAGTAGACCAGAATATTCCACTGCGTTCCTGGACACACAATTGTAGCTGTAATTCATAGGTGGGGATTATGCTAATTGTGAATGAGCGTACACAAGTGCCCTATTTACAAATGATTGGAATTCAATAACATACACAGGTTTAACTATGAAATTGGACGTTTACAAATTTTTGAATCCGGAGGAAAGTTTTCAGGAAGGTCAGTACGTGCAATTTACTCCTATATTTACATAAACGATCGATCTGGACACGATCTGTTGGAATTGCTTGCAGGAAGAGTCTCTGATCTTGTCACTCTCTCTTTTTTCTCTCCACTTCTGCTTCGTTCAATCCCTCCTTGTAGCTCTCTAACTGGGTCAGTATGCTCGCTGTGATTCTTCCCGCCCGCGGGGCCCTGGCGAACATGCACTTGAAGGACAGCTTCTCTGAGCCTTACCATTACCGACTTCCTCAAGGCTACTGGCGCTCCACAGCACAATCCTTCTTCCTCTCCTCATTCTCATCAGAGTAGAAAGTCCTTAACACGGACCTTTTTCTCATGCTTCCCTCTCACTCCAGAGATTAAGATCTAAGACTCAGCACTATGGGGTGAAGAAACACAAGCGAGAGAAAGATGTGCCAAAGGTAATAAGTGTAACAAAATCAATGCATACGCAGAGCTCCCGCGAGACCCCGAGTCTGAGAGAAATCTCGGGCAGATCGGTGATTAGTGCTAATTCAATTTTCGAGCTTTTATCTGAAGCCAGCAGCGTCCTGATAACAATGCGACGAACAGAACAACACTAGAGTATATCAAGAGGCAATACAGAGTGTTCTAGATAAGAACATCACAAAACATATTATCAGCACTTCATTTTTAGCACACGTCTTATCTGTTTATTGAATTACAGCAAGCAGGCGTCTCACAAGTCCTCTTATGCATATGTGTCAGATTTGGGACATACATTAAATATCCCTTAAGGGATTGTTGCTAACTTGTTTCTTGGTGGGTTCAAACCAACCACCCTCTGGTTAATGCACACTGGAGTTCCACTAAGTGGAAAATAGTATCCATAAGGTTGCAGATTGAACCCAACAAGAAACAAATTATTCCCATTGACCTCTTAAAGATTTTGTGCTTGAAACAGCGTCACTTTGAACAAAAGCATCTACTAATTCACAGTTTCCCAAACTTTTTCAATCCGAGGACCCCTTCTGTGACCCCAAAGCTTCCCAACAACCTCAAAATGTTCTCAGAGAAAACAAAGCACTGATTTCAGAGTCAATTCAGGAGATAAATAAACATTTTCAGACCCTGCAAGCTACTACGAATGCTTTGGCTGTTTACCCTGTCCAAAGGCAAGGATGCCGTTTTTAAACTATTGCACTAATGTTTCCTGAATAAATGTGGTCACAGAATTAGTCACTCAGTTTAAACGTGTCAGGGATGGATTCCCTCCGGTTCCCTTTTTGTACGTGTGTGTCCGTGATGTTGTTGTTGTGACTATGTGTTCATGTGTGTGCCGGATGGAGACACATTTCTCTCATTCGCCCCTGAGCTCTGTCACTGCAGCCTGACACACACCCACTGACAATGGCAGGAAAACTACACACAAACACATACATACGCAAACTCAGCACATACATCACACTTGTGACCGGATCATGGGGAAGAAATGGAAGTAAGAGGTAGGTGGACATATCCGTGGGCAGATCCAGTTATATATGGGTGTTTCTTCAACTATGGACACATTTGGCCCAGTGGACCAAGAGTGAGAAAATCAACTCTTGTTTTTTCACATTAGTTTATTTAACTAACAAAGGATATCTACCTTTTTTATTTAAATGTCTCAATTTTCTCTCGAGCTCTCCACTGACACTGTCTCCTACAATAATCCCATTGAATTCTGGACTGGGTACTTCACATGACATTTTCGCACATACAGAACAAACTTTGCTGCCATCCTTCTCGGGATGTCGCCTTCGCTCTTGAAAACCCGGATAACATCTGCGGTGGTGCTGATGATGGAAAAGCACAGCAAGCCTGATTCACTGACTGATAAATGATCATCGCATCTTTAGTGATTTGCTATTATTTCAGCTAAATTAACTCTGCGCCTTCTGATAACAGCGTAGGAAATGCATGATGCAAATCCGGACTAACTGTTCACTGGCAGCAGGCGCTTGTACAGTATCTGTGCATTTGTCAAGCAGTTTGACCAATCTAAGAGTGTTTATGTAAGTGTGCACTAGTGCCACTCATGGAAGGAGTAGATTCCTAGCGTTTTAAATCTTTAAATGCATTAGTTTGTGAATGCATGCTTTGTGTAGTACCATATTTTTTTAAATGCACTGAAAGTCAACATGCATTGTGAACTTATAAGTGTGCAACAGAACTCCCATCCTGCTGGTATAGTGGTCAGACAGGAAGCCTGGGCTTTTCCCGCTTGAACTCCCCAAACAACAGCGCTCAGATATTTATATCCAACACCACCCAGCCTCACGCTGAGACACACACTTTCCCTCCACAGTCCACTAATGACTGTCATCCCTCACATGTCGTTCTGTCCGTCCTCTCTCTACTCTGCCTTCCATCGTGTGTGTCCTTTCCTCATGGCGATGTGACAATCTGTTCCTCAATCCTTCTCTCTGTCCCTCTTTTCTTCCTCTACTAAATATATAGGGCACGTTATCAAAGAACAGTCCCTCTTTATCTTTCTCAAGATCATCTCAGGTCTATAGCCTCTCACCTTCCTCCTTAACTCTCACTTCATCTTTGTCTCTCTCTCCTTCCCTTACTTCCCGTAGCCTTCTCCCGTTCCTTCTCCGTCAGGGTCAAACTTCAGGGTCTCCTGGCAGACCAGCTACTGTGGGCCACATGCACCTCGTCCTTCACCACATGAAGGAGCAAAGACACTCTCCCCGTCCATCCCTCTGTCCTACATTCATCCCCCTCCCGCTTGTCTGATTACCTTATGCAATTTTGTGTCTCAAGTATTTTTACGAACGTTTGGATATTTCTACAGGAAAACAAGACAAAAATACTGATTAAGAGAGTGATTTTTTTGCGGAGCAGCGGGTGCAGGGACCGTGGGCGGTCTGGCTTTGGCGAGCGCCGTTCACGCAGATCCAAGTGCTCCTGGGTAATCGCCTCTCGCTCTATTCATTTCAGCCTCTCCTGCATTCTGACACTTTCTCCTGTTAAAGATCCTCATGCGTAGCGACACCAGCTTCCTGCCACACATTTTACATTCCTTCAGCTCACTGAAAGACTCAAGAAGCCAAAAGAAAAGGCTGATTTCTTAAAAAAAAATATTTAAATAAAAAGAACTGAAACAATTCAGTCACTCAATTCACTGAAGATATAAAAGTGAACTAGATTTTTGTACATTTTCTGAAGAAAATATTAAAAGGGTCATGAACTGCCCATTTTTTTTTATTTTGTACTGTTCTACGAGGTCCACTTATAATGTTATCAAGATTTTTACATGAAAAAACATGCTATTTTCTGTCCTGTTTTTAACTCCCTCATCTTAACAGTCCCTTTGAATAAGCGTGGCAGATTGTAGACTCGGAAGTAAACACCCTCTGCTATGATTGGATAATAATCTATGTCCTTCACAGATGGAGGCTGCTGTTAACACCGCATAAATACTCATATCAAATGATCTGTTAAACAGACAAAGCAATAGTGATTAGTGAATAGTTACTCACACTTGTGTGTTGCGACATTACTGTCGGATTCAATATAGTCGGAATAGCATCGCCTTTTATTTAAAATTTTTCTGCAAATCCTGTGTCGAATTGTGCCTTGTTTGTAAACGAATCCATAAAATTAATTGAACAAAGTACTGAGTTCTTACTGAGTTCCTACATGTTCTATGTAGACCTGTGCGTTCGCCTCTCTCGTTTACACTATATGCGTGAATCGATGGGCGGGGCTAAACAGGGAGCGCTAGAAGCAGGCGTTGATCATCTTCTGCTTATCCACACAATTACATCATAAAATGGCACATTCCACAAGCTGTCATTTTGGCAGACTGCCTTCAATATAAGCTGTTTTTCGACTAATGAGAAAATTCTGAAACTTACAGCATGTTTTTAATAGTACATTGACCTCTTATATGTAAACAGATGAAGGAAATTTTAGATCCCCAGTTCATGACCCCTTGAAGTGGTGCTTGATTGAGCAAAACTCGGCGACACTATGCTATGGTGTCTGAATGTTTTGGTACCAATTCGCACGGAGCATGTTTTTTAGGTTGTGGTTTTTAGTTTTTATGTTGTTGCTATGGGGTTCTGGATGTTTTTCACATTGCTATGCAGTTGCTAGTGTGTTTTGAGACGGTTCTTACAGCGTTAAGTTTTATTTATTGAGTTGCTATGTTGTTCTGAGTGGTTTTATCTTGTTGCTTTGCAGTTGCTAGGGTGTTCTGGGTGGTTGCTTACTGGGTTAGTCTTAACAGCTCACCCACAAGTCTGTTCTCTAGATACTGGCTCAGTTCCCTCCTTCAATGTAATTCTATGGGACTTTTTAGCTCAATTGTCATCTGATCAGTCATAAAAGTTACAGAACATTCAATAAACAGCACAACTTGAGGTATCATCCATGACTGCTGTCAGGGATCTGCAAGAAATGGGACCCAGATGCAAATGAGCGGACAATGGTAGTTTATTGACAAGATGTTGACTAGAAACAGCAGGGAGAGTGAGAAGTTAATCAGTCCAAACAGAGGGGCAGGGCAGACAACACAATACAGGCAGGAGGGATGACCACTGAGCCTGTCCAAGGTGGCAGCGGACTCTAGCACAGAGGCGGCAGCTCCAGAGAAAGGAATAGGCAGGAAGACAGGGACCCCATAGCTTGAAGTGAATCTCAGAAGTCGCACCAGTCTAGATGCCAGGTAGGGACTCACAGAACCAAAGACCTGACTCGTGAGAGTGGAGAGCGGCTTCCAGGTAGTAGGGGTCAGAGGCCAGGGAATCTGGGTAAAGGGCAGGACAGGGAAAAACACGATAACAAACAAGACAAGAAAACACAACGACACAAGACAGACAAAAAATCTAAATCAAAAGAGAAAACTAGATAAGAATGCACAATCCAAAAAAAAAACAAGAACTAGACAGAACTAGAGAAAACAAAAAGGAACCGAGGATATAAAATAACAAGATAAGAGATAGGAGATAAGAGAAAAAAAAAATTATAAAAAAAATCACTTGAGCAAGATCAAAGGATAACTCTAGGACCAAGAAACAGGTAAACACCAAAACAAACCAGCAAAGACACAAGGGAAAGGAACACAGTATAAAGCAGCAGAGCACACGAGGATCAGGTGAACACAATCAAGCAAACGAGGACTAGACAAGGAGGCGTGACCAGGGGAAACAGGGAGATGGGACAAGAGGAGCACGTGTCAACCACAAACAGAGACAGAGCCATGTGCTCAGACACAAAACAAACAAAGAAACATTGAACAGGGACAAGACAGACAAGACTGTCAGGGTAGGATCCTGACAGCCTGCAGCATAAACAGTGTACCAAATGTCTAATTCTTATGGTTAGTAGTTTGTTCAAATCACATATGAGCAATAGCATTAGCGATGCTTGTCCTAAACGCAAATAGTTTCTGCTGATAAATGGATTCATTATCTTTTAAAGCATAACATCTTACATCAAAGTAAATCCTTCTGGGTAAACCATATGGACAGCAGAACTTTATTAACGCTGTAAATAACAGTGATTTCGCCTCTGCTGACATTCAATACAAGATACAATAACACAGCGTTATGTGCAGTTTGCTCTTGCATGTAAAATGTGTTGTTTCAATTGCTTTGCGGCGCAACAGAAACAGCTGTGACATATTTCCCGGTGTTTTGAGGGAGAGGTCCAGACCCCCTGCAGTTTCTGTGTCCTTCCCTTGACTGTCTGTGACCTGACAAACACACACACACACACACACACACACACACACACACACACACACGTTGGTTTTTGTGGTTTATGGGGACTCTCCATAGGCGTAATGGTTTTTATACTGAACAAACTGTGTGTGCTATTGCCCTACACCAACCCTACACCTAAACTTAGCCCTCACAGGAGACTTTGTGCATTTTTAGATTTTCAAAAAAACACCATTTAGTATGTTTTTTAAGCCTTTTGAATTACGGGGACATAGGCAGTGTCCTCATAAACCACCTTCATATTGTAATACCTCTGTCATACCCATGTCATTATACAAATTTGTGTCCTCATCAACCACATAAACATGCACACACACACACACACACACACACACAGCCTTTTGGCCAACAACAATGACAGGAAACCAAGTCAGGTTGGCCCCTAAGAGTTTAGTAACAACACCACATACAGTATGGCTGAGCGATACAGCAAAAAAAAATAAATCTCAATATTTTGATGATATTAAATTTATAGCTTTGCATTTCTGTCACTCAAACAGTAATTGGTTCTAGCAAGACCAGGTCATGGGTTCAATTCCCCAAAAATCCATGAGCATATGAATGCAATGCAAATCGCTCTGGATAAAAGCATCAACCAAATGCATAAATGTAAATGTATCTTCTTGATAATTATGAATTTGCTCTGAAATTACCATTATTGCAACTGAAAAGTCATTGTATCTAATTCAATTCAAAATGTTTAAATGCAAGAACTAAAATCCAGTAAAAATCGAGCTCAAAAACATGCTTTTCAAATTAGCACATTTCATTATTTGCATTTAAAGGCACAAATATAAACTTACAAATTATATATATATATATATATATATATATATATATATTATTTTTCCTAATATAATATTTTTTGAATATTTTTACAAAAAAAAACAATAAATGAAAAATGCCACAAACCACTCCAAAGAAATAATTGAATTTATTAATTTAAATTGAAAGTTTGAACTGATTCTGAATCAAACAGACAAACTAATTTTTACTAATTAAGTTTCCAAGACACTGCCCCAAAAAAGCACATGAATATTCATCATACTTGTCTTTGTAAATATAATATATTACCCCATCATAATGCATAATGCACATATATTTTGCTGCTGAGGGAGGTGTTTGAATGCTCTGCACTGCATGCAATGTTCTCTTACATTATAGATATATGTTACTGTGACAGCTCGGCGTCGTGCGCGCTCTGGGGCTCCGTGAGTGGGAGCGTGTGGGATCGGACTGTATAATTACACATAACTGTGACGCTGATGCTTTTGTGTGAGTGTGTGTGTGTGTGTGAGATTAAGAGCATCATTGGGAGAGTATGTGGGAGGGATGGATCCCACTCCTGCCTGTACATAAACCTCCTCTCACTCTTTCTTCTCTCTGTTCTCCTCCTCTGGCTACTGACACCTCTATAATTAACCTCGGCGTTTGGCGCTGGGTGCGGGGGAGGCATCGGAAGCACGCATCTCTCCCCTATCTGACCCATCCATCTGCTGAAAATAGCCCCGCCATCAAGAGCAAAGCTCAGGGCTGAGATGGACTCCGGCAGACCGCACACCTACACAAGTGTGTAAAAACCACTCAGTCCCAAAAGTCCACTTCATAAGAACCTCTCCAAAAGAAGGTTTAGTTACTGTAATTTTCAAATGACAATCCCTACAGGTGTCTTGTGCTCAAGCTGACTTTTGACTACAATCTTACAATCAGTCTGATGTACTTCACAGATTGTTCTGGACCAGAGGCCACTTAGTAAGAAAGTGAACGCAGATTAACAGTTAAAATGATCAGCCACAGCTTGCTCTGTTTATACGAAGTTTAGTACTAGTTAATCTGAAATTAAATTCTTGAAGGTGACTATATAAAGCTTTGTATGCTGATGACTCACAAATTTATTTTCCATTGAAACGCAAGGATAATTTATCCATTCAATCTCTGTATGATTGTTTGGCTGAGGTTAAGTGTTGGTTAGCTAACAGTTTTCTCCATCTGAATGAGAACAAGTATGAGTTTATTTTATTTGGTAAAAAGGGATGTGTGGATGATGTCACTGACTACCTGGGGTTACTTCCTGGGAAAAATCTTTCTAGAGTGAAAAACCTTGGTGTCATTTTTGACTCTGAGTTCAAATTTGATCGTCAAATTAATGCCGTAGTTAAAAATAGTTTTTTCCATCTTAGATCTATATCTAAGTTGAAGTCTATCCTTTCTTTTGAGGATTTGGAGAAAGTTGTGCATGCTTTTGTCAACTCGTTTGGATTATTGCAATGCATTGTATCTGGGTGTGAGTCAGGCATCGCTCTCTCGCCTGCAGCTTGTTCAGAATTCTGCAGCTAGGCTTTTAACGGGAACCAAGAAGAGAGAGCATATTACTCCTGTGCTTATCAAATTACACTGGCTTCCTGTACGATACAGGATTCATTATAAAGTGCTATTATACCCTACAATCCTAAAAATTCAACATACACATTAAAAACTTTTAATTTAAACATTAATTTTTATTTTTTAAATAACTTTCCAGAAAAGGTTTTGTCTAGCTAATGCTAAAACTACTGTATAAATTGACTAGTCATTTGTGGACAATTAATCAACTCTCCTGATCCATCTCTACTCTGTGACTGATGTCCAAAACCACAACTTTTGAATTGAAAATTAACCCTTGAAATCCTGTTTAGTCAACCTTCAACCTTCTCGATTCACCTCTACTCCAAGGTTGGATGGCCGACCTTAAACTCAAGTTTTGAATACAAAATTAACCCCTGACATCTCAAACCACAGGAAACCATTCATGACCTGGAAAAAAAGCCAAAAAAAGTGTATGTGGGCTGAATTGAAATTTAAAAAATGGGCAGTTGAATTAGAATTTTGAGTTCAAATTTAAAATAGAATTCAAAGACGCAACTTTTCTAAGAAGGTTTTTTATCATGTAAAGCAGGGGTCGGCAAGTAAGTTTGGCAAATACAAATCTTTTGGCCCGATGCCATCTAGTGGCACTCGCACTCCGAGCATTTAACGATCACTGTGGTCCCGCTCCACTCCGCGCTCACTGATATCAGAAACACCGCTCCGCGTCTACTCTAAAGTATTTCAGTATGTTTGAAATATCACAGTTCTATGGAAGCCCGTTTCCGCCACTGAATAAGAAATTTAAAAAGCCTATTGCGACTTCTTATCTCAAAATTCTGACTTTTTTTTTTTTTTTTAATTCACAGAATTGTGATATAAAGTTGTAATACTGACTTTCATCGCAATTCTGACATTTTTTTCCCTCTCAGAATTGTAAGTTATAACGTTTTGAAGGGGGGGGGGGCTGATATGTTCTAAGAATTGTGAGTTTATATCTCAGAATTATGACTTTTTACTTTTTAACTTGTAAGTGCGAGTTTATATCACGCTATTCTGAGAGAAAAAAAGTCAGCTGTCAGCTGAAAATATTCAGACGCAACAAATAAATTCCTTGAGAAATATAACTTCCCGCTCATGTCCACTGCAGTCATCACAGCCTTCACATTCTTTCTGATTTGAGTGATCCTTTTCTATCTAGCTAAATATGTTTAACATGTGAATTCTTGTTAAATATGCAGTTATATTACGGGTCGTTGGCATGAATTGTACTCGTGATGGAGCGCTCTTGGAGCGAGTGAAAACCGCTCCACTCCTGTACTCTGATTGGGAGTAACTGTTGCTGTCATGACAGATCTATTTCAGAACCAGCCGCTATCAAAATAATCTGGCTACGGGCACGGGCCAGATATTATTGCTGGCGGGCCACTTTTGGCCCGCAGGCCACCTGTTGCCGACCACTGATGTAAAGTGTCTCACAGCTAAAGTTCAGAATGACAAATAAACCACTACTGCTAAACCTAGAACTAGTGCTAACCTTAAAAAACAAGAAAAAAATCTTAATAATAACAATTAGTCAATTATGGGCAATTAATCTCTGCTCTGTGACTGGATTCAAGTTTTGGACTGAAAATTAACCCTTGGCATCCTAAACCTCAAGCAATTTAAATAAACATCTACCATCCATGTCAAATAAAGCCATTCATGACCTGCAGCTCACTGAGTTTTCTTTAATACAATATGCAGTTGTTATCTGTGCCGCTCAAATGCTCCACTCAAGCCCTGTGCATACAGAGTGACGCTGGCAGATGGCTCTGCTGGTAATGATCAGGTAAATGTTGTGTTGTGTGTTGAAAACAGCGTTCTGAATGCAACGCTAATGTGTGTCAGGACCCTGAATCCTTCATTAGTGTGGTAAAAGCGGGCCAGATCTCCTCTTGCAGGGCTTTGGGGACGTGAGGGGCCTCTAGGTTTTTCTTTTCCACCTGAGGTCCTGGCTGCCTAATTAAATTAATTATTTGCTAAATGAGGCCCGGGCTGCTGTAACCCTGTGCTATCAGTGTATAAAGGGCTGAACCCATCCACACACACACTCACACGCACACACAACCTCCCAGACCACAGCTGGAGAGAGACAGAGGCGAGCTATAATTAGTAAGCGCATTACATAGAGAAAGAGACCAGGAGAGAGACAGAACCAGAGAATTGTGCTGCAAAGATAATGTGTGCACAGAGCGAATGCAAATGAGCTGCACGTGTTCACAACCTCATCCAGCCTGAGAAATACAAGATGAACTTCAGACCTCTTCTGCATTTTTTCATTTATTGCTTCCATCAGAGGCAGAACTGCAGTACGATATTTAAACTTGAGAGCAATAAAAAAAGAAAAAGACATAAAAGAAAGAAAACTGAATAATTCATTGGATTAGCCTGTTTCTGCCTTTTTAATTTTACTTAGTAAAAAGTAAAACAGGTCATTGTGAGAGTTTAAAATATGAAATAAAGTTGCAAGTTACATGTTATGACATAAGTCACAATTGCAAGAAATAAATGTATTCATAAATGTATATTTTTCCCACTTAGGTGGAAACAGGCTTCCATTAAAAAAAAAGGCATTACCACTTTTTCTTTGTTTAATATAATAGACAAGCAACTATATTTTTGTAACTTTTTAAAATGTTTTTCAAAAAATATATATTTAATTTTTTTTTAAAATAAGTCCCTGCATATTTGATCAAAAATACAGTAAAAAACTGTAATATTGTGAAATAGTTTTACAATATAAAATAACATTTCTACTGTAATATATTTTAAAATGTAATTCATTCCTTTGATCAAAGTAGAATTTTCAGCATCATTACTCCAGTCTCCAGTGTCACATAATCCTTCAGAAATCATAATCTAATATGTTGATTTGCTGCTAAATTAACATTTCTTCTCATCAGTGGTGTTGAAAACAGTTGTGCTGCTTCATATTTTTGTGGAAACCATAATGAAAAAAAATTCAGGATTATTTGATTATTAATTCAAAAGCATTTATTTGAAATGTAACTCTTTAACTGTCACAACACGTAGGAATCAGGGAACGAGGATCTCTTCAAAACATTGACTTTATTAACCCAAAAACAGACGACACAGCTGGAGACACAGAAAGACATTCAAGACTGGACCCCATAGACAGGAAACACAGGGCTTAAGTAGGGGAGACTGAACAAGGATAAACTAGATAATTAATGACACATGGCTGGGGACTAATAAACCGATAAACCTAAACGGGGACAGGAACAGGAACTAACCAAATATGGGGAAACACAAGACACAGGAAAACAGGACTGACATTAACATCATAAATGTCTGCAATGTGACTTTAATGTGTCCTTGCTGAATAAACGTTATATGTGATATGAATATCTTTGAGTGAATATCACCTACTTTATATCAAAAAGACCAAACCAGGTTAGCAAGCACCCAGTGGACATTTCCATGCACCTGAGGTAACTAACAGTAGCAAACACAAGAGGATGAAATCCTCTAATATGACATTAACATGAATGAATAAAAATGGTTCAGCGGGTAGGATTACACACCAACATTACAGCTCCAGCAATCAGTTAAATTACTCAGCGTCAGGATTCAGATCATGAATAAAACTCAGTCCTGTCACATCATCGGCTAAAAAAGCCGCCCAGTAATCCCAGTACAGCCTGTATATATGCAGTACGGAGACACCATGTCCTCTCTACTCCATTTAACACATTCACCATGTTTACATTCATTACACTGAGGTCTGGAGTTTCCCCTTAACTCAACACAAAAATGTGCAAAATTTAGATTTGTGGTCTTAGATAAAATCTAAATATTGATTTATCTGCTATTTTTGTGCAATGAAACAAAGGCTGATTGAATAAAAATGCCCAAAACGCTAACAGAAATTACAGACATGTGTCCACTTGCAATTTCTGTCCTTCATCTATGTTAAATCGAATTGAATTAAAATGAATTAAACTGTACCATATTAAATATCCCTTATGATACTCCACACAATTCATTTGATTCATGGCAATGAAATGGCACTTTGCACATCTAAATGCAATAACATTTTGGCATCTAAATGCAATAACATTGTTATTGGGTCTAAATGCAATATGCAACATTTTACACGTCTAAATACAAGAACCTTTTTGCATCTAAATGCAATAACATTATTTGTTGCATCTATATGCATTAACATTATTTGTTTTTTTCTGAAAATTTATATTTTTAATCTTCTGATTATAACTAATAACATCTTGTTAGGGTAGAACATTTGTCCTATATATACTTCAAAGTTTGTCACATAAGTTAAGTTCAAGTGCATTAAAACTTCTAAGAGACACAATTAGTAACACAATGCAACAAGCCAAGCGGCAGCAGCTGCTGTAGCATGTTTTATAAAAGACCAGCGAGCCTGTTTGAGCCATCAGTGTCAGAGAGAATTAGAGCGGGCGAACGGCACACGCGGTGAGACAGTGTTAACTCCCTGCTGAAGTGGAGGAGGACGGGTGAAGAGACGGAGGGGAGATGAAGTCTCTCACACCACCAGTGTGGTGGCTGTCTGCAGGTGCTCCTCTGCCAGAACTACAGGTGCAGGACTGAGTCATGCAGAGGAACGACAGGAGACAGCAGAGATGGACCACTTATAGGAAAATGAAAGGAAACTGCACGATATAACGTCCTCAAACAAACAAACTAAGACTTGTAAACATGTGCTACATTCATTTATGGACATAAAAATATCATTCAAGCCATCATTTAGCTCTTAAATCAGTGGAAATGCAGTTTGGGCCTACTACAAAACAAAAGCCTGGGACTAAATTTGTGCTTCGAACCCTGATGAGGTGCAGCTCGGATCAACCGGATGCTTCACCGAACAGAACAGCCGAGGAAAAGCCTCTTACACTCATATACCTAATAAGGAAAAGCTTCAAAAGTCCAATCCTTTAATGCGTCTCCTCAGACTGCAAAACAAACCCCGCCACAGCGAAAAAAGCAAAAAGACTGGCTTTATCGGCGTTAAGCTGTCTGCTTTACGCATAGCCATCTTCTGGACAGATTATGACCATTTATGTAAAATCCTTATTCGCGTCAGCCATCAGGATCTACTGAGTGCTCCCGGGTTTTGCATTTTGCAGGAAATGAGACAAGAAGACAAGCCCTGTTTTACGCACATACCTTTGCGTGATTAAACACGTCAGCTGGACTCTGGCCAATGAGGCGCAACTTACAAAAGGGCAATCACAGGTCCAAAAAAGGTACGTGCACATTTAGTCACAGATAGAACGACTACACTAACACCTCGTTCTTGATTTCAGCCCACGTACAGTATTCACACAGTTTCTCTTGCGCATCAATGTTTACAGTAGGTGTGGCGGCCATTTCGCATCCTGAATAAATGCCAGCTAGAAATGAGAATGATAAAAAATAACACAGTGCGCTAAACTGAAGGGTACGTCCTAATTGGGCGCAGAGTCTATGGTCTTCAGCCAAACGCACGAAGCAAAGTGCCAAACGGGAGGAGGACTGGCACAACTTGACAGATGACTACATGCACCAGGGCCCTTATTAAAGTTTCACTGATAAAACACAACACGTGTAAGCAGTCAAATATTAAATCCATTCCCATCTATTCTGCAGCATCACTGACAGCACAACGCATCACTTCCTGGTAATATGCTTCTTCGTTGTGATGACTGAATGTTCTGGATTCAAAATGCATGAACAAACTAGTCTAATTACGCATGATTGCATGTTATTATCAGAAAAAGTGTTTTTAATACTCCATAAAAATGTGATTTGTTCTGGTTCTAAAACAAATTTCCTGTTCTGATGACATCACCAATCCCTCGCACTTTACAGCCCCGCCCCCTCTATCCACCTGCCATATAAACCAGTCATTCAAATCCAATTAAAAACATTAAATATTTTCCTCAATGAATATACTTTTTCATTACATTTCAGGTTCTCAATACACTTGATCATGATTGGTCGATCCATTTAGCATTGTTAATGGAGTTGCCATCCACCATTTGCAGAAGCTCGGCAAACACGACAAGTTTTTTGCAGGCCGACTGATTCTGAGCAGACCGCGATAAATATGCATGTTTAACTTTTCAGCAGCCTGGCGGAGTGAAAATGTGTCAAGCATGTATAAATCTACAATCGAGGCTGTGATCGGAACACTTAAAAATGCATGAGTTCTTTTTTATGTTCCACTGTCTGCTGCTGCACTCCTAGAGCGTTCCTGGAGAGAGAGAGAGAGCGGACACAACAGCCTCTTTATAAGCTGAACATGATTCACTAGATAACAAAAAACTGATATAAGTGCTATATTTCAAGAGAGTATGAAGAAGAACACGGTGGCTCTGTTCCAAAACCTAGTGAGCTGCCTACCTAGGCAGCATTTTAAGACATCAGATACGCTTCTGACAAGACTGTTCCAAAAGGTAGCAGCATGATTACTATGCTGATTGTGCTGCGTTATAAGATCACTTTTTGGCACAGAACTATGTTTTGCGACAAGCTTAGTGAAAAAGATAAGGGATGAAGTGAGAGAAATGAGATGAGAGATGATAAACATGCTACAAATACGTTACCAAATTGAATTCGAGATATATATATATATATAAAAATAATAATATATACTATTTTACCGCACATTTATGGATGCTATATATTTTTCTGTGCACTTGATTATCATAGAAATGAATTAAAATCACACTGAAATCAATTGTGAATTCAGTTTCCTTTGCATTTCATTTCATGTAAGGAAACCCTACTATTTATATAGTAATATTACAAAAATATTAATACAATTAAATTCAATATACACATACATACAGTACATACATACACCAACCCTACACCTAAACCTACCCCTTACAGAAAACTTTCTGCATTTTTAGATTTTCAAAAAACTGAATTCTCTATGATTTATAAGCTTGTTTCCTCATGGGGACCAACAAAACGTCCCCACAAGGACAAGGATTCAGATATTTCCATCTTTGTGGGGACATTTTGTCCCCATAACGTAGGGTTTACCAAGACCACACACACACACACAAATATATATACACTATTTTACCCGATATTTGTGAGTGTATATATTTTGTAGTATTTGAGTATCATGAAAATCCTGTGCATCTCATTTGAGGAATGCTAGTATACAGAGCGCTCCAAATCAATCACTTATAAGGTGTCATTACAGTTAAGATGCTGCCTATGTAGACAGTAAACCCCAAGGCAGCTCACTAGATTTTGGAACAGTGCCTGTTTTTGTCTTTGGCAAACTCAAAGCTTCCATTTTTAGATGCTTTGCTTTAAAAAGCCAAACTTTTATCTAAGATGCTTTGCATTTTAGGCTATGCTGGCTCGTGTTTGTTTGTTTCATGAGACTTATTGACGTCTTATCTGAATTGGAGATGGATATAGATCGGTCCTATGAAAGAGAGGACACCTTAGATCATTTCTTCAGAGACTGGCCTTAATTGTGAGCGGAGGACTGATCTGCTCGGAGGAGGATTGACCTTAAGACTCTGACGGAGCACTAGTGACCCTCCTCCGCAGACAGGTGGAAAACGGAGGAGGGGGAGGTCAAATTAGGGGTCTCTGAGAAGAGATGAACAGGCAAGTTTTCTCAAGTGTCCGCATGAAATCAGTGTGGTCGGTATGGCTCAATCCTTACATTGATCTGGAATGAACGACAGGATCAATGCATCCAAAAAAGCAAGCTTTAGATGTTTTCAACATGTCTAGGACAGTTTTAAGGTTGACAAAACACGAGGAGCCAAATTGCACAAGCAAATTCATCAATGGCTTTATCTTATATGGATGCACCAGAGATTATTGTGAAATTGAAAACCATTCTGTAATGCTGAAATGACCTTTAATATGTCAAAACGTGTCGTTTATGACACTGACGTGTGGGAATAGGTCTCTCTACCGCAGATTAAGTCTTATTCATTATTATACAGCCATGCATCGCTCTGTTCATGTTATATGAATTGGTCAAATGTCAATTAAAACAATTCAATACAAGTGCCTGTCTGATTGCCCAAGGGTTTCACGTGCAAGAGGAAAACAGTTGAATGCTTGCAAATCAATAGCAGGCCAAACGACAACATAAAGATATGAAATGTTTTTTTTTCACATAATGCAATACATTTACTGTAACACTAGCCCTAATTCCTTTGCTGTTCTCGTGAAAATAAACGAAATCTCCTTTCACAGGACATCCTGGCACGATGTGTATTATAATATTCTGTCATTTAGGTGGGTGGGTGTTGATTTACACAACAAATGGGGGTTGCATTGTTCAGTAACGCACAAACAAACCATCTGACATGTTTCACCGCTCCATATGGTGGAGAAATAAACGCAGTGTGGTACACGAACGCATTTTTACCTGTATGAAATCTGTTTCCTGAACGCCAGACCTTTGAGTTTCTCCCCCAGCGAGTCCTCCATGTCGGCGAAGCTGCTCAGACTGTCGCTGCCTCCCAACGCCGCGTCTCTCCCGCAGCCGCGTATCTGCTCGTCCGCTGATTCTCCACCGGCGGCTCCTCTGCCGCTGCGCTCCGCTTGAGACGCGTGAATGTCGGCCAGGGGGTCCATCATGCTCCGGTCGGCACCGAGTGGACCCCCTTCTCTCCTCCGGCGCTTAAAAGTCCTTCCAAACGCGTCCTCCGATGTCACTCATGGGATGAATAATATCTATCTATCTATCTATTGATTCACGATTCACTCGCGTTACGCACACGCATGATCCGCGGAACTACAACAACAGCTGCATCCATCCGCAAGGACATTCTGGGATTTGCCTCCTCATCCTCCTCCAGCATCGGGAATGAAAGTAGGGCAGAGGGGTCTCCGACTGGACACGCTAACTGCGTGGTGATCTCTGACGTGTCCGCCGTGAGCGCGATAGAAGCGTGTCCGCTGAGAGAGCGCGAGCGAGACGCGACGCAGAAGAAGCGTGTTTACGCGAGCGTTTAAACCGGACCTGATTGTGATAACAGACCCTTTGTTCGGTCAGGAACCTCCTGAGACACAGCGGAAAAATAAATAAATACACAAAACATTTTTTAAATAATAAACATAGCTTCTTTATATTTACGGCTATTCCCTTTCAAAATTGCCGTATAATAACCAGACTGTGTAGGTTCATTAATATTAACAAATTGGCCACGCCCCCATAACTTTTGATACAACAGAAGAGCTAATATAATATTATTTGGCTACACCCCCAGTTTTGGATTTGTCAGAAAAGCCTTGGATGTTAATATAATATGATCACATTAAATCATATATTTGTTAGTTCAGTGCTTTTCTTTGTTGTTTCAAGTGTTCACTGCTTATTCTAATTCTGCAAAAAAAATAAAACTGATATGGTATTATTTTTTGTAAAATATATATATTAAAATAATAATAATAAATAAAAAGGATGACGCGCAATTAATGTGCATTTTGATATTGATAATTAACAATTTTTGATAATTGATAGTAAAAAAATAAATAAAAATACCGCTTGATAGAGAAACATTTGGGTGAGCAATAAATTAACTTTTAACTTTGTCAAAAACAAAAATAAATTGCTCTTTTCTCAGGACATCCTAGCACGTCCTTTTAAAAATGAGGAAACTAATAAAAAATGGCACATTGAATCATTTATCAAACTAGAACAAATGCATTTCCCCAAAATATCCTAGAAATATTGCCATAATTGAAGAATAACCTCCATATGTCCACAACAGCACATTTATCCAAGGGTTAACATACAATTTTTCCAAGAAGTCATGAGAGTCTAGAGACTACATGCATTTTTCTTCTAACTCAATTTGGCTAATGTGATTTAATGTATGAAGTGCATCATCTCAACTCTCTGATGTGAAGAACACACCTTTCTTTTGCATAAAAAAACGGTAAAACTTTACAATATGGTTCATTAGTTCACATTAGTTAACTACATGAGTTAACATGAACTAAGAATGAACAATAGTTCTACAGCCTTTATTAATCTTAATGTTAATTTCAGCATTTACTAATGCATTATTAAAATCACGAGTTGTGCTCGTTTACATAGTTAATGCTCTGTGAACTAACATGAACAACTATTTTTATTAACTAATATTAACAAAGATTAATAGTTTAACAGATGTATTATTCATTGTTTGTTCATATTAGTTAATACATTAATGTTAACAAATGACACATTATTGTAAAGTGTTACCAAAACAACCTCTGAGGGATAGGAAAATTACAACGCAGATCCAGTCGTAATGAAAATAATTAATAGTCAAGCAACTAGATGACATAAAACTTCACTTCAACATCCTAGTAAGACAACAAATATAAATCAGGCTAATTTAATATAGAGAAAGCCAACATGGATACACAGCAAAATGACGGCTCAGACGCCTGATTTACAATGCTTTTACTAAGGAAAATATTTATTTCCTCGCAGAAAAAAGAGGACATAAGGCAGAGTGATTTCAGGAAGAGCCTGAAATTGCATTGTGATGCAATGAAAGTGTAATATAGTTAAGACGTTATTCCAAATACATAAGAAACGCACACCATTTCTGACACGGATGTTGCGTGACAAACGTTTGCATCTGAATGCATGGCATCAGGACAAAACCATCTCCTTCAAAATGCTCGTTTCCAGGATAAAAGGATGGCAGGCATGCTAAAAATAATAAATAACAGATCAATTCTACAGGGACGCAGTGCAAGTGAGTCCACAGCACGGCTGAACGCAGATCGCTCAGGACTCGTTCATATCAGAGCAAGAGAACGCTAGACTTGTCAGCGAGCGTCTTTTACTCCCACAAGAGCGCAGACAGGGGTTGGATGGTGGCCAGATGAGGACAAAAAGGGCCATCTGTCCTTAATAAAGAGGGCAACGTCATACGAGGGACTTCAGGGACAGAGAGCATCCGTCCTTTTCATGTCAAGTCCATATTGTCCCGCTTTCATCGCCCTCAACCACAAACATCTCCATTACATCAATCACATCAATTCATATCTCTCCCAAAACACTTACAATACAGGATACTGCAAATATTTACATATTCAGACAAATGCTTTGGAAATTCGCAATCTTCAAACCGTAAACAGAGCTTTTAGTCTACAATCTTAATGCAGTTTGAATCTTTGTTCTATTTTTATGAATCTTTGGAACTGTATTTTGATTGACATGCTACATCGTTGTCATGTGAATATGAAAACGGATGCAAATTCAATATATTACTACACAATCTCAGTAGCACGGGGCAAATAGGCGAAAAAAGGAAAAGAAAGAATATTAAAACAAAAATTTAAAGGATATAAAAAAAGAAAGTGTACATGAGTATAAAAAAAATTATATACTGCTGGAATGGAATAAAAATACATTTTTGAGTTTTTGTGTTTATTAAAAAAAAAAAGGACATCTAAGTAAAACAATACTATAAATATGAAGCCTATGGCCCGCCGCTGCAGGGATCTCAGGACGTCTCGTTGACGGTTCTCTCCAGCTGTATGACTTTAGCCGTCTCGTTTGACCACTGATCTGACCTGCCAAAACAAAACCCAGTGTTCAGCAGCCATGTGTCATCAAATCGAAGCAGTCACAGAAGGACAGTCGTTACCTGTGTGAGTGCAGGTCTATGAGAATGGCCTTTTGCACTCGTGTTTCATTGGTGTGTAGCATAAGAGGGCGGGGCTCTGCTTGACGAAGCTCCGCCTGCTCCAGTTTGAGCTGCTGTTCTAAACGCCAAGCAGCTATTACGTCGGCCTGACGGTCCCATTCAGGATAATCCCCGCCCAGCCCGACGGGATGAGGCTCGTCCAGACCACCGTGCTCTGGAATGGACAACAGGTTCCGGGACCTCACTGTGGAAATGAACAAACTTTTCATGAAGGACATTTCTTACTGCTTTTTTATTAAACGGATGCAAATGGTCTCAGATGCAAGTGTTTCAGATCACACACACACACATACATACACGTGTATATATGCATGTATGTATGTATATATATAGGCCCACAGCATCAAAAATACAGCAGTATATTTCATTGTACACATGGGGTACTTTTTATCCCTGTGTTCACCAAACCCATCTTGAGTGTTTGCTGCTAAAAAACTCATTTTTTTAGTTTCATCTGACCATAGAAGCCAGTCGTGTCTGATAACTGAATATGCTGGAGTTTGTTTTTGGATGAGCAAGGAGAATTTTTCTTGAAACCCTCCCAAACAACATGTGGTGATGTAGGTGCTGTTTGACTTTTTTTAAAAGGTTTTCTGACCCCGAAACTCAACCTTTCTCTACAATTCTCCAGCTGTGGTCCTTGGAGAGTCTTTAGCCACTTAAATTCTCCTCCTCACCGTGCATTAGGACAATATAGACACACGTCCTCTTCATACATTTTCTGTTGATTGGAAATTCTTAATTATTGCCCTGATGGTGGAAATGGGAATTTTCACTGCTCTAGTTCTTTTCTTAAAGCCACTTCACTAATTTGTGAAGCTCAATTATCTTTTGCTGCACATCAGAAATATATTCTTTGTTTTTTCTCATTGTGATGAATGATTAAGGGAATTAGGGCTTTGTTTTCCCTCCTATTTATATTTCTGTGAAACAGGAAGCCATGGCTGGATAATTTCATGTTCATAATCACCCTGGAGTGCTCAAAATTGTGAATATGAATGGGAATATACTTCAGAGATACTTTACTCATACTTTAAGAATTTCTAGGGGTGCCAATAATTGTGTCCAACGTGTATTTGAGAAAAACATTTATTTCATAAAATATAAAATATAGGAAATAAATTATCTGCATATCAGATTATATACAGACATAGAATTCTATAGATTATATTATTAAAATACGTTTTAAATTTTTTAAATATAAATATATTTAAACATATTATAATATTTACTGTTGTATTTATTATAAAATAAATAAAATATTTATTGTGTGTTGTGTAAAAAATATTTATCTAATGTAAATAAATTACATTACATCAATTAATATACACACCCACATACTAGATCACATACACACTCATAATTTAGATATTTTATATATTTATATATATTATATATACACACACACACACAAATCGTCTCGGGTTACTCATGTAACCATGGTTCCCCGAGAGGGAACGAGATGCTGCATCCTGGTGGACACTTTCGGGAACGCTGCCTGCGTGACCGGTACCTGAAGCATGTGTAAAACAACTCCAATCCTATTGGTCCACGTGGTCCGTGACATCATAGGCGGGTACCCGGAAGTATAAAAGGGCACCTGCTGAATATGTGTCACCAACTCAGTTGTCTGAGGAGACGTAAACAGGCATGGCGAGGGGACGCAGCGTCTCGTTCCCTCTCGGGGAACCATAGTTACATGAGTAACCCAAGAGGTTCCCCTTCTAGGGAACTCAACGCTGTGTCCTGTGGACACTTTGGGGAACGATATCCAATCACGCCATGCCTGTCCACCTGTTAAGAGAGCACCAAGGAGGTGACAGACATACACCAAACCTTTCCTCAGAAAGGGGCCAAGCCACTGACGCCTCGGGCCGCTCACATAACTTGGTAAAAATGAGGGAGCCCGATACCAGATAAGGTTGAACACCCTAACCAAGCTAAGAACACAGCCATCCTCAGATAGCTATGCTATGTGAGCGATAGTAGCCAGATACATATGACCACTGAGAGGCTGGAAGCCTAGAGGAGTTCTCAAGATTGCTACCAACAATCCTAGCTAGGACATAGCTATCCGCAGATAGCTATACACAAAGAGTCTTATGAAAAAGGACCTTCCTAAAGAGCTGCCCAGACCAAGGGAATGGCTAATCTACTTAAAACCCTGCAGGGGAGATAGCACTTTCTAAGCTATGGCTCTGGTAGACCGCTACCTAAAACCCCCCAGAAGGGGAGCAGTCACATAGCTATCCTCAGATAGCTATATCCCTAGGAAGGGGCTACAGGACCAAAAACTAAAACCCCCTGGTAAACTTACCTGCGAAGCTGCCCAGACCACAGAGAGTGGGCTATCTACTTATGACCCTAGCAGGGGAGATGGCACCGTCTAGGCAAGGGCTCAGGGAGACCGCTACTTAAAAACCCCGAGAAGGGGATCAGTCCCTAAGCTAGCACATAAATATGCTCAGATACCCATGTACCTAGGAAGTCTTCACTCTTGGTAGGGGAACTCTTAAGAGTGGAAGTTTCAGCATAACGACTCTCTGAAGCGAGAGGAGACCTAGCTACACTCAACTCCAGAGGAAGCTAGTGAGGCTCAAATAAAGAGGAGTGGAGGCTTCAGCAAGATGATTCTCTTAACAAGAGGAAGTCTAACACTCAACCCTAGATGAGGAGCTCTTAAAGAGTGGAGGTCTCAGCATGACAACTCTCTAGATCGAGAGGAGACCTGACTACACTCAGCGCTAGAGACAGTTAGCGAGGCTCACCGTAGAGCCTACATACTAATAGTACTGCCTAAGCGGAGCTTCAGCAGAATAACTCTCTTAAAACGAGAGGAAGCCCTGTTCAGAAGTATCGTCAGAGATACATAAGTGGAGTGGGGCCCAAAGTGAACTGGGGCCAGAACTAACTCAGAGAATGGGAACGAAGTCAAGCACGTAACCCATACCATACAGGATTTTAGAAAGTATGCAGGGTGCCTAGCGTGCACACTTACCACAATGTGGATTTTAGAAAGCGCACAGAACCTAGCGTGTACGCTTACCATAAACATAGATTTTAGGAATAGTAGAACAGGAGGGGACCAACTGAGACTACCTAGACCACAAAGAGTGGGCCGTCTACTTGCAACCCTAGCAGGGGAGACAGCATTGTTTAGGTAGGGCAAGGAGACCACTACTTAAACCCCTAAGAAGGGGAGCAGTCCCTGAGCTAGCACATATATATCCTCAGATAGCCATGCACCTAGGAAAGCTACCAGAAGGGGACCGACTGAGACTACCCAGACCACAAAGAGTGGGCTGTCTACTTACAACCCTAGCAGGGGAGACAGCACACTCTAGGTAGAGCTCAAGGAGACCACTACTTAAAACCATAAGAAGGGGAGCAATCACCGAGCTATCAGCAGCTGGTCCCACACAGCTAGCCTGAAAAACCTGGTAAGCCCTCCTATGAGGCTGCCACAAGAGTGGGCTATCTACTTACAACCCTAGTAGGGAAGCTCAAGGAGACCGCTACTTAAAAACCCTAGGTAGGGGAGTAATCACCGAGCTAGCACATGGTTATCCTCAGATAGCTAGGCTCTAGGAAAAGGGAACCACTGCAACTGCCAAGACCACCAGTAGTGAGCTGTCCAATTATAAGCCCTATAAGGGGAGACAACACTATCTAGGCAGGGCCCAAGTAGACCGCTACTTAACAACCCTAAGCAGGGGAGCAATCACCGAGCTAGCACATAGCTATCCACATAGATAGCTACACTTCCAGGATAGGGCAAGTTAATACACACAGTCAACCTCAGAAAGCTGTATCCAAGTAAGCCCTTCCTGCCATGGCAATGGATGAAATAGAACCACCCTTAGGTGACTATACTAAGGAGGTTCCCAATCCGTGTCAGTCCCACAGTAGGCTAGTGAGCTCACTCAATATATTGACCTGGAGGCACACAATAGGAAGATCCAGACTATAGTAATGATTTGCTAAGAAGCGAACACATAAAACCCACTAGTCCAGATCAAAGCCTGATGCAAGCAATGGCCATAACACTAGGTGGCTGGACACAGCTATTCTCAAATAGCATTCCCTTCAGATAAGGCTGAAGTTTTCACAGGCCATGAAGTGGGCCATCTACTTTAAAACCCGAACAGGGGAGACTGCACAGTCTAAGCAAGGGCTCAAAGAGACCACTACTTAAAGACCCCACGAGGGGGAGCAGTCTCAGAGCTGGAACACAGCTATCCTCAGACTTCAGCGCTTTCCTGAGAAAGCGTGTGCCCAAGGGGAACCAAACCATAGCTTTCCTCAGACTGCTATATTCCAAAGCAAAACAGCCTGAGATGGAGCACAATCACCCGCAGATGGCTATACTCTAAGCAGAGACACTTATCACCAGGCTAAACACAGGAAGGAATATTCCCCGTAACCACTCTAGACTACTGAAGCACCCTGGGAGAGAAAGCTAACAGCTTCACTCTACAGAGCATTCAGTATATCCATGCCCAGCGAGGCTCTCCACACACAATAACATGAATAATAGAGAGGCACGGCTAAGCTGAATATAGCTCTGCCGAGATCTCGCACGCCCTGCTAAAAACGACTCGGTGCTCACACTTCATCGTTATAGCAACACGAGCAATATCCGCAGCATCAGGCAACACGATAGTAAAGGGTACGCAGACTCCGCAGATTAAAACAATCGCCGCGAGCTGAGATAAACCGAGCTGTGGCCAACAGCCCAAGATGCAAACGCTTTGCCCCGCATCCCTCGGGAATAGGAACAAACGCGAGCCAAGCGCATTAAAGTGAGTCATCACAAAGAGCGCGTGATCGCCGAGACAAAGACGAAAAGGTTAGAATATGCTCTCAAGTGTTAGAGCCCCAACACGGAGGCTGGTGATGTTTCACACACGTTCAACAGACAGACGGCTCCAAAGACAACAAAAGTTGGTGACGCATTCAGCAGGTGCCCTTTTATACTTTCGGGTACAGTACTCTATGACGTCACGGGCCACGTGGACCAATAGGATTGGAGTTGTTTTACACATGCTTCAGGTACCGGTCACGCAGACAGCGTTCCCCAAAGTATCCACCAGGACGCAGCGTTGAGTTCCCTAGAAGGGGAAATATGCATACATACATACATACACTCATATATATGTGTGTGTGTGTGTGTGTGTGTGTGTGTGTGTGTGTGTGTAAAATTTATTGAACTAAAACATTACATAATAAATTAATAAATTACATTAAAGTATCTTTATTAGATCATATAAAGGCATAGTTATTAAGATATATATTTAAACATATTTGAATGTAAGATTTTACTTTTTAATCAAATTAAAATACTTATTTTTATTTTGTAAATATATTTAAACATTAAAATAAATAATTATTTAATAAGAATAATTATTCAGATATTTTAGATATTAGATATTTAAATTATATATTTTACTTGCAATATTTATAAGCATTTCTGACAGCATCTGTTCCTTGTTTGTGTTTTGTTTGTTGAAAAAAAAAAAATTAGGTTTTGAAAATGTAAAAATAAAGTCAAAAATAAAATATTTTTTTAAACAAATTTTATTTATTTAAATAATTATTGATTAATTTTATTGCTCATTATTGTTTTTCATAATAATTGTAATATGTTTTATAATATTTAATATTTTAATAATTAATAATAAATTATATCCTAAAACATTACAACCGGCCTTTTTTTCTCTTGCTGTTAATAGCAGATGTCTCGGCTGAGCATTTGTGATTGTATCACCTGAGATGGATATTAATATCAGGTGTAAACAGCTCTTTTATTAGTACAGTAGTGTTTTGTTAAAGCGGTGCATTAACTGAATGTCACGCGTGGGAGAAACGTGACGTGGGCAGATCAGAGATCAGCGATGATTAAGCGATCACTCTGCTTTTAAAGGCATGATAATTACTGGCCCACTCCAGCACTGATAATGACTCTCAGCAGCTCAAGAGCGGGGCACAGACCACTAATATGGATCCAAATCCAGCCAATCCTCCATTCATTAGTCAACAAGAGACAGAGAATAATGAGCAAATTACAGCACGAGTGCTGTGTGTATTAGAGCTGGATCGATATGAAAATGTTCAGTATGACAGCGGCTCAAGTACCTCTACATTAATACTAAATCCATACTTTAGTCAACACATAAACAGCCTCACACAAAGTAATAATTTTTCATATATGTTAAAATATATTAGTAGTTAATATGATGACTAAATTACAAATTATATAAAATTATCTATTTATAGCTCATGTGTGTGTGTGTGTGTGTGTGTGTGTGTGTGTGTGTGTATATATATATATATATATATATATATATATATATATATATAACTGAGTAAAGAGATCATATATTATGTACACAATTATTTGGATATTTATATTATTTTAAAATATATATTTTAATATACACAAATGTATGTATGATTACATAGCAAATGCATATCATATCTAATTAGAAGTTGCGTGTCTCAGCATATTTTTGTATCGCTATCCCAGCATGCATACCTGTAGTGGTGTACGAGTCCTGTATGGAGATCTCTCTGCTCAAGTCTGTTTTGGTGATGGAGGAACAGGGACTCAGGCCTTGGTAGAAACTCCCCAAGAACACAGAAAAACACAGAACCACCACCTGCACACATACAGCAGTGCTTCTGTTAGTGCTCATTCTCACACACACACACACACACACACACACACACAGCTGTACGTTGATGCAGGAAGCGCTCACCATGAGGCATGTGGAGGTCTGGGTGCCCGTCACCCTGCAGGACCGCAGGACCTTTCCTGCCACCGCTGCCTGCAGTGAGTGCAGCTGCTGCAGCAGAGACCTGCCACACAATCAATACAGCACCATTTACATAGCATGTATCATTAATGACTGAAAATTCATCCCCCAACAGAAAGTGTGAGATCAAAATACCAGCTAATGAGTTAACGATCGCTGTAACGTGTAGTGCAGGTAACTGGAAAGGGTTGAGGCTCTTACTTGTTGGTGCACTCCAGAGTTTCAACTTTCCTGCGTAACTCACTGTTCTCAGTGGAGCAGGTCTCCACTCTGTGGATGAAGAGGGAATTGCAATGTCACATACAGATACTGAAAATATTGCACTTGTACATTTCTTTAACATGAAACTGGATTTGCAACCTATTTTACTTTCTTTTCTCATAAAAAAAATTATGAGAAAAAAACTGCAATACATATTTTAATCAAAATATATACACATATATGATTAATAATTTAAGTACTTTTAATTAATAGTTGACATGAATTTAATTTATATATAATTCTATGTAATTATTCTACATTTTAATTATGTATCATAATTATAATGTCACATGCTGTTTACCCTAAAGTTTCCATGTAGCTACTAAAAATATTTCATTTGTAAATTTCTGTAACATGAAACTTGATTTGAAACCCATTTTACTTTCATGTGACATATTCATGTAAAAAAGAATATTTAATGAAGAAAAAAAACTGTATGTGAAATATACATTTTAATCTACTTATATACATCTACATATATTTATAATTTACATAATTTTTAAGTATTAAATACTATAATAATATTTAATATTTTAAGAATTTAATTCTATTTTAAGTATATATCTATATAAATATATACACATGTATGTGTATTTTCTTTGATAATTTGACTTAATTCTAGGTGAAAAGGAATATTTAATGTAAATAAAAACTGGAAAGGTTTCAGAAATGGAGCAGGTTACTATACTTTAATGAAGATTATTTTTTTTAAATATGTTTTCTTGTAAATAACGTGCAGCTATGAATCCTTCACAATAATACACATGTATTTAAAAACTTTTAAGTCTTTTACGCTTGAATACTTGATCTTTAAATTTGCAACACCTCTGAGAACTCGAGTGGAAAAAGTTTATTTATTTTTCAAAAGTGTTATATTTATATATGCTAATTAAATATTATCAGTATTTATCAGACTTACTTCTTCTCTAAAGCATCCATGTACTCTTTCTTTTTCCTGCGGCTCTCTTGTGCTGAAATCTGAAAATCATGAGTGCGTTTGATATTAATTTTAGTACTCAGATTTGAAGTGTGCATCTTTTTACAGTTTTGCGAGGCCGAGGTCTGACGCCTACCTTGTTCTTGATCTTTCTGCGGATCTTCTTCAGTGCTTTCTCCTCAGCTTTGGACAGGGGCAGTTTGGTGGGCACGGGATACCCCTCAGCGATGAGCGTGCGTTTCTCCTCCTCCGTCAGCAGGAGAGGCCCGGAGCCCTGCAGTTTCTGTCAGATCAGACGAGAGGAGGTTAATAAAACGCAACACGTCTGTTAATGAACAAGATGTCTTTGTACTCACATGAGCTGCGGTCAGCAGAGGAGAGCTGGAGAGAGAAGACGGGGCTCTTGGTGCCACCTTGAGGACAGTGGGGGTCTGTGTGGGACTGGAGGGAGCACAGGGGTGAACGGGACTCTGACTGCCCTCCGAGTCACTGCCGTGAGAGCTGGGAGGAGTGGGCGGCATCTGCAGAGACTCCAGGCCTGACGAAGAACATTACAGATCGATTCTTATTGATTCAAATCACAGCATTCTGTGGCCCAATATTTGTAATAGATTTTTCTGAATTATTTTTCTTCTCAAATAATAAAAGTAATAATTAAAATTTTAAATGATTATATTACTGAAATGATTTAAATTAATAAAAAAAAAAATTAAATTAAAATTTAATTATTTAAAGGTAAAATCAATATTTCATACCTTTTTTGTAATTATCTAGTCTTTTCTTCTCAAATAAACAAATAAATTATTAAATTATTGCTTAAATTCAATTAAAATATTTCATGTATTAAAATGTAATTATTTAAAGGTAAAAACAATATTTCATACCTTTTTTGTAATTATCTAGTCTTTTCTTTTCAAATAACTAAAATAAATTTAAATTATTAAATAATTTGATTATTACTGTTTAAATGAAATAGTTTAAATTAAAATACTTAAATTGACATGAAATACTGATTTTAGTTTAGAATAATTTCATTTTAATAGAATTTAATTTAAATAATTTAAACAGTATGCTAATAATTTTAATAATTTAGTTTAGCTATTTAAGATGAAAAATACTTTTTACACATGTACCTGAAAAAATAAATTGCAATTAAATGATTGAAAACTGAAAATTAATTTTATTATTATTATTTTTTTAAGTACACATGTAATAAATCTTCTCAAATAACTAAAATAAATTATTTTAATTATGAAAGCACTGTTTAAATTATTTAAATACAAATATATGTTAAAATGAAATTATTAAAAACTAAAATTTATAATTGCCCACTTTTTTGATAAGTACAAATGTATTGCATTAAATTTAGCAAAAAAAACAAACAAAACGAGTAATGCATTAAAGGGCATATTGCAGGTTAGAGACTCCAGTGAGTCGATGTATAGAAAAATAATGTAGGAACTAGATTTTCTTTAAAATAGTAGTTTTTGTGAGAGAATTTTACTTCACCGGAAGTGACGCATCAAAAGGGAGAGCGGCCCATTTAAACCACAGGAAAACAATGGATGCCAGTTCGGACGCTGAGGAAATGTTAAATGTGTATTTACACTCGTATGACGGTCCACAGATAAAATGATGAGCCTGCTATGCAGCCAAGAGAGCAGGACAGGCCAGGATTAGACAGAACAACGGTCAGAGAAGACAAATTGAGTTGATGTGAGGAGAACAGGGCAGGTGTTTGGTGAGAGATCAGTGTTAGCTTACAGATATACACACGTTAGCTAATGTAATCAGGCAATAGCAATGCTAGTATTGATACTACCAGTAATAGAAACTAATAAGCGTTGATCAGGCGTGTCACACTCGTTAATATCCCACACTAACGTTACATGATAGTAGTTTCTTAGAGAGAGAGAGATATAAACACATTTTTGATTCATAGGTGCTTGTGTGGGAAATGCGAGGCCATGGTCACAGCTGAGGAAAGTCAGTGCTGCAGGGAGTTAGATACGTTACATACTGGGTCTTAGTGGAGAATGTGACCCCCACACTTCATGTGTAGTGTCTGACTCTACACCCAGGCTTTGAGGCTTGCTGTCTGAACCCGTATGTGCTACAGATAGCCTATATGAAAGTATTGTTATACAAGTTAACTCTATTTAGGTCATGACTACCTATAAGTAACACTTTTTGATGCCATTGGTATAACAATCAATAATGACAGCATACAGACAAGTTGTCCGCTGGGCCTATGGTGTTCTGAACAGCTCTTAACTGCATGTGTTGTGTCAGCCATTAGAAGATAGTTTACAGAGGAAGGAGGACTTTATAAAGATTTTGATTGGCCCCATTTAGTTGAAAATCAATAAAAAATAAATCACAATCAAGCAAATCTGCATTTATGGTTAATTCAATTCAGTTTTATTTATACACCACTAACCCAACTCAAAACACAACATTTCAACTGTTAATATATATATAGAGATACACCAACAGCCTCATCATGTTGATCCTCTGGAGGGATCTGGAGAGAGGAGCAGGTGTAGCGGACATGACTGGAGGGATCTGGAGAGAGGAGCAGGTGTAGTGGACATGACAGTGCTGTGTTCTCCTGGAGCCTGTGGTGACCTGCAGTATTCCTCTCTCAGACGGCATATGCTGGGAGAAGCAAACACAAGTTTAGATCACATTCACTGCTGGCCATGCTTTTCCACTTGGCCTCCATCACATCTGCGTCTCCATCAGGAGTGGAAGCTGTGGTCCAGTAGAGGTGGTTCGTAACAGCTGGCCTCCTCTGCTTCAGATCTTCACACTCCCATCTCCCAAAGCCTTAAAAACACACAACATGACAAAAAAACATTACCAATTAGCTGTGCAAACAATGTCACTAAGCTGTCACTAGACGTGATGGTAATAATATTAGCAAAATGAGGTTAACTTACCAGTTATGCCTTCTCATACGGTACCGTTTTTACACGGTTTTAAATATATAACGATATTGCAAATGCTTACAAGCTAGCTGCGGTGCTTTACAACAACTTATACACATCTCATTGTGGCTCATTATTGAAATAATTATGTTCACTGATTTGGTAGTTAACAAAAAAAAAAAAAAAAAAAAACAGACTTACGGTGCACAGTTGACATTTTCATGGAGCTGCATCTCTGACGGATCCGTGAGCATCATGTCTCCCGCCGGCGGCCGAACACAGGCTGACCGGGACCCGATGAAGGTGTTGTGTGCACCGAAGGAACCGCACCGAGTCTCACTAAGTTCATGCTTCAGCATCTCATGTTAAACTCATATCGCCTGGATGATAATCCTCCGGTGTAAAGTGATGGTTAAGTTACACACCACCGCGGTGTTTGAAGCAGATGCATTAGTGAAGTCCAGTCTCTTCAGCTGCACTAACGCACCGAGGCCCGGAAGATACCAGACTATTTCTTGTCAGGAAACCTGTGGACTCGATGTCCTGACAGACTGGAGTTTGTGCAACCTCCACAAATACAATAATTCACCATGACAACGATAAATTTAAATAAAAATAACTACCGAAAACACACTGACTCGCGCGCTCAAAGCAGAGTGCGGTCCCTTATGTGACGTAATATGACGCGATGTTGAAAAAAAAAACGTTTTTTGAGAACGGTCCAGGAAAGCATCACTTTTTCATCTAAATTTGTGCCCTCGCGTCATGTAAAACATTTTCAAATCCTGCATTAACGGTTCATATGGTATTTTCATACAAGTTTATATATTCATTTGAATTTTTTTTTTAACCTGCAATATGCACTTTAAATAATTTTTTCTTCTCAAATAACTAAAATAAATTATTTAATTATTACATTTTTATTATTTATTTAAAATAATTAAAAACAACAATTTAAGCACATTTATTTATTATTTGTGTAATAATGTACAGTCAGGTCATTATTGAAAAATAAACCCATTCAGGATGATTCAAGCGCATTAACAGTTTATGATAATGACCAGGTGACTGTGTGTTATTTACTGTAATCATTAATGCACTCCGACATCTTTATTTTTTGTGCAATAATCCAAAAATGTCAGAGACAGTGTTTTACCTTTGGGTGAGAGGTTTAAGAACTGATCCACCTCGTGCGGCTCCAGTTTAATCTGAGGGTTGAGACTCTCGCTGTCCTCCTTCACCTGCAAATACGAGCAGAAATCAGCACTTCAATAAAATCCCACTGACTGTGTGTGTGTGGTCATGTGCTCAGGCTGAGCGGTCTGACCTGTGCGGCCGGAGGGGTCAGCGAGGCGTCAGTCACAGGCTCAGAGGCGGGACCCTCGGGGGTCAAAGTGAGGGTCAGGATGGGCAGCAGGATGGGCGATGGGTCACACAGCAGAGGCTCCATCTTCAGCCCTTTATCCTCCTGCTCCATGGGCCACTCGTCATTGTCTGAATCACCTAAAATACACATTACATTGCATTTAGATATTTATTTTGACTTCTGTTATGAAACTGGAAGCAGATTCTGGCCGAGTCTTACCGGCGTCGCTGCCGGGCTCCCCAGGCAGATGGGAGAGGGGCGACTGGGGGCGCGAGTCTCCGCACAGAGAGTAACTGTGCTCGGCTTGAATGTGCGGTGGCACTGGAGACGCAGGAGTCAGATCCTCCTCCGTGTCCATAGCATCTCCACGGCCGGACAGGAACGGGTCGCTTAATAACTGATCCAGCAAAGCCTCTTGGGACAGATCATCCAGCAGCTCGGTGAAGTGCTAAACAGGAACAACACGAATGTGAGAGTTTAAAATGAAATGATTTGCAATCTATATTATTTAATGTCCAATATATATTATTTGTTATGGGGGAAGGGGCGGGGGGGTTACATTAAATACGATTTTTTTTTCTCTCAAATAAATAAAAAATATGTAAATGAATTATTAGTTTAATTTTATTCATTTAAATATTTTAGTTTTAATTCTTTATTATTATTTTAAATTTATAACAACTAAAACCATTATTTTTGGGGGGGGTAAGTACACGTTATACATTTTTTCTAAAATATCTAAAACAAATTATTTTAATTACCTACCGAATTATAATTTAATTATTATTGAATTAAATTATTTAAATTAATTACTGAATTGTTTGAATTATATATTATTAAATTAATTAAATACCAGTATTATGTTATTTAAACTACTGTTTAAATGGCATTAAATGTTTTCATTTAAATATTTCAATAACAATATTTAAAATAATATTACAATATTTCATGCCCATTTATTTATGGGTAGGCACACATGTAATTTTCTTAAATAAATAAAACTGTATATTATAAATTTAAATATTAAAAAAAAAAAAAAATTGTAATGATTTTGAAGTGTGATAACGCACCGTCAGCTAGTGGTCATTCTTGAAAAATAAACCCAATCATGATGATTTAGGAGCATCCTTATTTATGACAATGATCGGGTGATTGTAGCTTATTTACTGTACTCAATAACGCACTCCAATATATCAATCATAATCTTTACTTTCAGTGCAATAATGCAAAACCGTCTACAACAGTGTTTTACCTTTGGATGAGAGGTTTAAGATCTAGGATCAAGCTGTGATTTTAGAGCTAAAATTAAGTACTCATTAAATCGCAGCTAGTTAAACACCTTATTTGCAGCAGACCGTAAAACATCAGCACATTTCTTTGAAGATCAGATCTCATAGTCTGGAGGAACAGACTAAATATGATAGCAATGCACACAGGGTAAACCTCTCCACCAATCAGAGCACATCAGGCTTCCTCTCATTCAATCAGACTGCTTGTTCCTAGCCTGGTGAGAAGGTTTGATTCGGGGCCAAACCCAACAGACAGCTGCCTCCCCACACCTTGGCATTCCTATGGGTGTGTTCCAGCCCCCAAGCCCTTCTTAAGAAGGTCTCCTGCTCCTCGAACAGGTTTGGACAGGCTGAGACGCTTTCAGACATTCATTTCATCTCTTTAAGGCTAAACACAGCACTTGTGCTGACTCAGGTCAGCGGGTTTCCTCAGGTGCTGTTTAGAGGAATGTTCTGAATTCAACATGTTACAGCATTTTTGACTCGTTATCATAAACAGGGACGCTCTTGAATCATCATGATTGGGTACATTTTTCAATAAAGACCATTATCACACTTGCCCAAAACATAAAGAAATGTAAATAAATTACCGACTTTAGTTTTAAACAATAAAATTTTAATATTTAAGTTAATAAAACAAAATGCATTTATTTTAAACAATTATTTAATAATTTAAATGATTTATTTAGTTATTTAAGAAAATCAAAGTAATTTAATTTAAACAATAATTAAATAATCTGCAATTGTAGCGACTGCAAATGATCACACTGATTTCTGAAGGATCATGTGACAATGAAGACCGGAGCAATGATGCTGAAAATTCAGCTTTGCGTCACAGGAATAAATTGCATTTTAAAATATATTCATAGAATATAAACAGAAAACAGTTATATTAATTTGTAATAATATTCCACAATATTACTGTATTTTTAATCAAATAAATGCAAACTTGGTGAGCATTTAATTTATAAAAGACAAAAAAAAAAAAAAAAACACCCCACACCTTTAAACCATATTTTTTTACGATATAGTTACTATATCATATAGTACATTTATATAAAAATATAAATTTATGATGAATATAAAAACTGCTCTGTCACAACAGACTCGTCTCCATCTGCACAGATGAGTCAGAGTCCAGAGACAGCTCATCCGCAAGAAGAGGGTCAATGCAACGCAGACATTCAAACATGAAATCTGTTCATCTGCACAGCCAGCAGGGTACAGTCACGCAGGGCTCTGGGTTCAGCCAACAAACACAGACTACAAGATCAAACAACACTGCTTTGACTAGCACAACCTGACAGAACGGGACGTGATGCTCGGCGCTGCTGACTGACTGTAATGAGACGAGCAACACACCAAAAGCAGAATTTTGTGACTGTTCCCTTTGAGTTGATGGCCTACTGTGAGGCCATTTTTGGCAATATCTATCCGTAACTGAAATGCACACAAGCTAAAGTGCACACTGCACAGTTGACTCTTTCACGGCCACTTAGCAGATCAGCTTGGCTCACACTAAATATAAACAGAACGGCCTGTCAACATTGTCATTTGAGGGTTCATGTTCATAGCGAGAGAAAACAAGACTGAGGCCTGGCCCAAAAAAAAAAAGACAGATCTGCTTTGCATCTTCATTTTAACCCTAAGTGAAGAAAGAGATGATTTTGAAAGCTCTTCGTCAACTTTGCACTTTACATCAAAGCGAGAGTTGGCGTAACTCTAATAAGCATAAAAATGCATACTTGGTGTTTTGCACACACATATTGGGTTTTTAATTAGATATAATTATTTTTAGCAATACTTAAAATATAAAAATACTATATAAAAATAAGGTTTCAGCAGATTTGAGGAAAGCCAATGTAAGACTTTTTAAAGATCATTTTAAGATCTATTAAAGAAGTCTTAAGTAATAATTGTTCAAAGATTCCTAAATCAAAATACATAATAATAGGTCATATTTTCTGAGAAATTGATCAAATTGAAGTAAGTTTATGCTTAAAACACAAATATCCACCAATAGGCTCAGAAAAATCAACTTAATTCAAAGAAAAAAAGTTGTCATCCTCTACTCATAGATGTTTGTTCCTGTTTTAAGCAGAAACACTTGATTTCGTTCAATTTCTTAGAAAACAAGACTTCAGCTATCTTCATTTTGCATCTCAAATACATTTATCTTGACTTAAGGATGTTTAGATATGTCAACTGGAAAACATTTCTGAGGAAGAAATGTATTCTTTTCATTGCATGCAATACTTAATTCCACTACTAAGACATTTTAAGACCTTAATTTGAAGAAGAGCAAACCAAAACTAATTTAAGAGCTTTTAAGACCCGCAGAAACTCTGTCTTTCACATTTGCAATGAATTATGGGACTGCATTCTCCACAAAATACACAATGCTGCCTTTTTTGAGGACACTTTTGTTCAGTGTTTAGTCATTTCAATACACAGATTTGGTAACGGGTTCAAACTGGTCACGTTGACCAACAGAAAGCTGCGTACAACAAATGCCGTCTTGGTAGGCAGTTCACAAGGTTTCGGAAAACAGCCGCCAGCAAAGATGTCAGAAAAATGAGTTAAACGAGGCCAAGCTGAGCAAACTAGGAAGGAAAGAGGTGGATTCTGCACTGAAGCCAGCGTATGGGATCAATTCCAGACTGACTCAGAGGTTAACCAAGTCAAAAAAACAGAGAGAGAAAGACAATAAAACAGCTAAACCAATACATAAGGCAACAAGGAGAGAGAAACCATTTGAGAATGCAAGTGACAAAGTCGCTCTGGAATGCCTTGCTCTACATTTTCCACTTTTATTACTCAACAGCAGCTCTGTCTGCGCCCACCACGGTGAGAACGCGTCTGGAGAGAAATGCATGCAGGTCACAGATGTTTCTACAGAGTCTGCCGTCCACCAAAAACACACATTAAGTGTGTTCGCATAAACAGTTCTCTTCTGAACTCGCTTAAACTTCAAATTTGGCAAAGAATAGCTTTTCTGGAATGTCTTCTTCGGGCTAAAACCACAGAAAGAAAACGGCAAGCATTTCCAAGGCCACTTAAGGTGAACGCTTCATGTAGCATGAGGAAGCAAAAATGGCAGCAGTGCAAATCAGGTCAGGAGTAGTCCTCAAGTTGTGTGACATATGTCATAGTTGTCATCTTCTGGATGCATTTGCACCAGTCATTTCTGTATGAATTCACACATGGTTATGGTCGTACGAAGACACTGTATTATTATGTCGTTTCTGCATCAGTCACGGCTGATATGCAATTACATCTGACAATCTTGAGTGTGTGATGAGATGATTATGATGATTGCTGGAAATTGCTGGGTGTTGACTGCTCTCTCTAAAAGGAACATAAGACAGCATTCACGCCGAGGAGGACAGACGTGAGGTTTCCTGCGGTTTGAGGATAGAAATAATCACGTCTAAGTGCCTGGTCTGGAATCAGTTCCTTTACTGCAATGGAATAGAAATGCACTGCATACTGCACAGTCAATACTTCACTTACATACACAGTTATCATCTTGGAAATCAGGTTGTTTTGCATTTTCATGCCAATTTAGAGTAAAACGAAAATAAGAAAACTATGGTCAGTATATATTCTGGGATAGTTTGTGTGATTTCATGCCTAAATATATTTAATTTCATTTTTAAAATGTAAAAAAAATATATAATTTAAATTTTTTTTATATAATATAAAAAAGTAAAATCATACAATATTTCTTGGCAGATAAAAAATTTAAATATATATATGTGTGTGTGTGCGTATCTATATATGATAAAATATAATAAAATACACTTATTATTTTTAAATAAGATATATGTGTGTGTATAAATCCAATATGTGGGTGTATTGATAAATCCAAATAAAAATAATGTTTAAAATAATATAAAAATGTAAGCTATTTTTTTTACCAAAAATATAGGCCTATATATAAATTATATATGTTATAAAAATGTTAATAGTTTTCAAACGATCACTATACAGAAAAAAATCGCCCTGTTTAATATTTGAGCATTCTACAATTTTGTTCACTATACACAGTGTACACTAATGAAATAGTATGAGTAGTTTGGTAGTATGCAGATTAAGATGTGCCCTACTCCATCAATACGAGCGCATGGTGGCTTCTGAGTGAAAGCTTCTTTGTCCGTAGTTTGGATGGGTGTATAGTACATGTGGTTTCACTGGGGGCAGGGTACTGCAATTTGACTCTTGAGTTTTTGCCCAGCTGGAGAATCTGAATAGTTGTTGGAGCCGTGGAGGTTCAGAGAGTTGTGAGGACAGAGACGCTGGGAGTGGCGCTGGTGGATTCAGACAGAGGCCTGTAATTTTTTTATCCTCTCAAGGGGGCCGTGAATGTGTGCGCAGGAAGAGGAAGTTTATAAGCCAAACGTGGACACAGATGACGCAACCCTTTAAGCAGCAAAACAGATGTGAGGAAAGACCAACCCGCAGGAGACAAAGATCAGCGCTGGTGAGGCTGGACCTTGTCCTTTACGCACCGGTACACACTTTATACATCTGACTCACTGATATGAGCCACTAAAAATCCATTTATTTTGAACTGGAGCAGAAACAATTCCAGCACAGTTGACGGATCTCTTCTAACTGATCTTCTGCTGTACAAGAAATGTCTCATTATTAAGTAGTGGTGTTCCAGGACAGGAGCCAATGCTAAGTGACATTAAGCTGGATTGCAAGGGTCTCTTTGACCCAAATACAGAGTTAACCTGCCATACAGGATGTTTGTTTAGAGTGTAATGTGTGCCTGCAATGCTGTTGTGAACCAAAACAGCTCAACTTCCACTAACTACATCAATACGTAGGGTAAAGTAATAATAATCAGCTCATATATAATCAACAAGCTAGAGTGAAATTCCATGAATTGTTGCGAGACGCTCAAGATTTGGAAAGAGCTTGTGGATACTAATCTGAAAAAGGAAATAACATTAAAGTCGATTTAATTTCACAATTAAATAACATTAATTGTGAAAGTCCCATTTAGTGGTTGAGTGGACAATCTGGACAGAGAATAAGGGACAAAAGCAGTCTGGGAAAAGTTTTGTATCCTTATCCTAAAGTTCATTTTGCAGATCTTAGTTAGTGCCAAGAGAAATCCCACCACAACTTTTTCCATGAGTCATTTTTCCGAGTGTGGGCTTGTGCAACTTTTCACCATGAAATGTGTGTCATCTTCAGCTTAATTCAGTGAAAGAGGCCTTAAAGGGATAGTTCACCCAAAAATGAAAACTTGCTAATTTCACGCTCAGGCCATTTGAGATGTAGGTGACTTTTTCTTCAGTAGAACAGTAAAAAGATTTTTCGCTGAAACCCTGGTCCTACATAAAATGCAAGTCAGCAGCTATAGTCACTTGAGAGTCAAAAAAAGTGTGCAACCAACACAAAATTAATACCCGTGGCCCCTGACAATATATTGAGGTCTTATGGAGCGAAACGATAGGCTTGTGCAAGAAACTGAACATTATTTACAACATATTCCAGAGCCTCAGACAAATGGGGAAATTATTTTCTGCAAACTGGTTGATTCAGACAGTTTGATTCTATTAATTGGCTAAAATAACCAATTCACTAGTTTGATTTCGTAATCTTGCAATGATGTCACATATACACAATTATATTAAGACCTCAATATGTTGTCAGGAGGTACGGGTTTTAATTTAGTGTTGCAAGTCATTTTGAATGGCCCGAGGGTGAGTAAACTAACAGCAAATTTTCCTTTTAGGGTGAACTATCCCTTTAATAGTGACTGACTGTGCTGCTAATTCACAACATGACCGGACACGTCCTGCAGATTCGGGGCTGTCCCATCCTCCCTTCCCCCCACAGACAGAGAGTGAGACTGCAGTGAGTGTTTGGTGATTCTGGAGCTCCAGGGGTCCAGGAAACGGCTCCATTAGAATCAACATCTGGCCAACGGTGACCTTAAAGGATGCTGGATGTAAACATGCAGTGACAGCAGATAACAAATAAATCAAATCTGGATTAACTGGAAACACTTGATCACCAATCTGTTTGCTCTTTCAGTGGAGGAACAGGAAAACTCTGACACCCTACATGACCAATACACAAGCAGCAAATGAGTTTATTTGCAAAAACATTTGATTACTAACAACATAGACCTAACTGAAAATACAAGCAAAATGTTTTAGAATATTAGTCTAACTTTTTAGAGTCTTTATTTTTAGCTCAATTGTGAAGCCTTTTTTCTTTCTTTTTTTTTGGGCACTCATGTCAGACTTATTATTTATTAAAATATTTGAGCATTTGATATGTCTATCAAATTAAAAATAATAAGGGGATAAAATGTATTTAATTAACGGGATTTATTAAATTAAATGTATTAAAACGGTAATAAACAATTGTTTAAATAACAATGTGGCAAATTGAAAATAATTGCTGTAGGATTTACTTTGTAATTATTTGTGAAATTACTAGCAGTTTCTGACTGAAAATTGTTTCAAAGTAAAAAATGTATCTTCTTGTAAAATGTAATTCAATGTTTGTTGGATTTTCTCTAAATAAAACAAAAATGTACTATTTTAACTTGTTATTTATTAATTTATTTACATTAAAAATTAAATTGTTATATTTTATTTTTCATTTTTAAAGTAAATACAGTAGATATAATATAATATAATATATATTTGCTAAATATATAATGTAGCAAACATACACTGTAATATAAAATAATATAAAATGACAAGACCATGAAGTCTCAGGATCTGACTATAAGTACTGTACTAAAAAATTCCCCTTTTATTTTGACAATAAACAAATGATAAATTAGGAAAAATAGACTGCTTACGAAGACAAAAATCGCAGCTCACAGAAAAAACGAGGTTCTCATGCAATGTTATACTCCCAAAGCTAATAACCTTTACTGCATCACAGCACCTCCATTGTAACTTCTTCACCGCCAAAATACATTGTTTGAATCAAAGAGAGCTCAGCCTCCAACGGGCTCTTAAAATGACTGGGCAGATAAGACCGAGTGAAACCACAAGATGGTGATGAATAAATTGGGATGCGATAATGAGTAATGAATATATGTGCGCTCAGCGAAGCTTCAGGCTCAAGTTGCAGCTCATACAAACCATCCTTTCAGAGCAAGAGTGCAAGAATGTGTGTCGCAGAATGATGCAGCCTGCATGAGCCACGGACGAAAGCCCTGCCCTCTTGAAGAACAGGCCGAGTCTGTATCCACCCGTCCCACAGAGAGCAGAGAGGAGAAGCCCAACACACGGAGCACAGAGGGGTTTCTCACTACAGACTCGCCCCTCCCGTCACTATAGCTTGAGTCATCAGAACACCACGTGATTCCTGAGTGACAAATGTTATCAAAATGTCAGAGAGCTCAGGAACACAAGACCAGGCTGTCCTGACATGCTATGCACTGAACACACACGTTTTAAAGACCAGGACGCTGCCGATAAACTGACCTGATCTAAATCATCTATTATATGTAGAAGATTTTCTGTTTTAGTACGCTGCTATGCGGTTGCTAGGGTGTTCTGGGTTGTTGCTAGGTGTTTTCTTGCCGGCTGCATTTTTTTTATATGAATTATTCTCGTAATTTATATCATAATTTAAAAACTTTATTATTATTCATATTTCATCAGTTTTTATTTTTATTTTTTCCATTTTAGTAAATTGTTTTAAGTTTTAAAACTGATATTTTTTATATTTATATTCATTATTAACATTTATTTCATTTAATTTTAGTTTCAGTTTTAGATAACTATACTAACCCTGTTTAAAAAACTATTGTTTCTATAATTTATTCTAGCTATTATTTTAATATTTTACTATTTTAAAAATGTATATATATAAAGTATGTGTATCAAATATATGTGTATCAATGATAAATGTTTTGTTTCAGTTTTAGTTAACTATACTAACACTGTTTAGAATTATTATACTAATAATTTAATCAAACTATATAAGGATTAACAATGCAGATTAATTTTCACAGCCTCCTTTGATCATATATACCAAGGGTGCCAATATTTTTGGCCATGACTGTATATGTATATATACACTTCCTATAAAAATGCTAAATTGTAAATGTAGATTTGAACACTGAAACCTTTCAATCTGTCCCATGAGACTTTAAAAATACAAAGTTTTAAAAAAAGCCCAAATGTGAGGCCAAACTCCTGTGCAGTGTTTACAGCCAGACACAGCCTCTACAGTCAAGACAGACGTCTTATTTTCTTAAGATATCCTCATCAGTCCAGTGTTTAATGTCACTGACTGTGTGTGTGGTCACAGAGAGGGACAGCTGACCTATATATATATATATATATATATATATATATATACATATACAAGTCAGAGTAGGAGTCATTTTATGTCTTAGCAGTTTATCGTAATGTTATTCATGAAGGAATTTTAACAAAAAGCTGGTCAATATGTTAAATAACTAAGCATTTATTGCATAACAAAAAGTCTGGCATAAATGCAAAAATGCTTAAGAAAAATATTGAAACGGCTATCAAAAAGTTATGAAATTTGATCATTAGATGAGCTACATTTGAAGGTGATTTGATATACACCAACCTGTCAACACACACCAGTTCTAGATTATTACAGCAAATTTGCCATTGCCATAAACAACTAAACTCAGCTTCGTGTTACACCCTTTAATACACCTTTAAAAGTTCTCCCATGCTTTGACTTGTTTGGGACACGTCCTGCTCTGCTTTCTCACATTAATCCACGTTTCTCCATTGCTGTCATGTGCAAATAATATACAGATGTTGAACAGTGCAACCGGTATAACATACTCTCCAACAGCTAACACATTTCTACCGTGGTACAATATAAAGCGATTAAATCACCCAACCCTAGTTCACTGGAAACCACTGTTCAGATGTGATAACATTAACTAGCATTTTTAGGAAAAAGAAAATCATCTCTGGGTCAAAATGACCTGAACTCAATATGAGTAATAATAACCAGTGTATCAGCAATAGATCAGGCTGATTGATTTCTATGAATGTTATTTCTTTGAAAGCCCACTACCCTGAAAAACGATCCGGTCATTGACCTAAATGTGTTATCAGCTGATGATATCATCAAACCATCAGCTGGGACAAATGAGATATTCTTATACTAAAGATATGCAAATAAGCAATGAACTACTATAGCTGAAAGGTTACAAATGAAGAACTAACAAACAGGTTAGTGCACAAGAGCGTGCATTTCCTCATATTCGCTTTGGTTTCTGCATCGGGCCAGCAAAGTACATCTGGTTGCCACAAGCATGAGATAATGTGCTTTCCATGCTAATCGTGCGGCTGTGATCATCAGCACTAAGAAATGCTGAGCATGACGGTCCAACTGCTCCCCTCAGCATCTCCTTAACCCCCATCCTAAAGCAGGGAATGAGCCTTGGGTTATTTTTACTATTTCAAACCACCTGAAATATAATAGATGAGACTTTAGTTCAAGAGCAAGTGGCAAAAAACCCTGTTTTACAGGAAGGTATGAACACACACCCTCTATACAAGTTCTTCCTAATAGAAAGCTGACAATGAATGAAGACATAATCCCAACTATCGGTTACAGAAGACAATTAGGCCTATTAATCATAAAAAGGGCATGTTTGCATTCCTCAAACACATCAGGTGTGCATGCATTAAGTCAAGACACTACAAGCAAAAACACTGCTTCTTCATTAGCATTTGTCTTTACATAGCATGCTGTTTCAGACTAGTGGAAATAAAACATCCAAAACACACTTTATTTTGATGCACTTTATCTTTTGCATGTGTAGATTTAAATTACAAGCCAGAAAGCCATTCCCACGAAACTTCACAGATTTATCCCCATTAATATTCTAAAAATGTTTACACAGGGGTTTGTTCATATCTCATTTGCCTGATTTTACACATTCCAAAAACATGGTAAAAATGCACTTTTTTCTAGCTGTTGACAGCATTTGAAGTGAAGTGTCATACTGCCAAGTATAGCGACCCATACTCGGAATTCGTGCTCTGCATTTAACCCATCCAACGTGCACACACACAGCAGTGAACACACACACACACACACACACAGCAGTGAACACACACACACAGCAGTGAACACACACACACACACCGTGAACACACACCCGGAGCAGTGGGCAGCCATTTATGTTGCAGCGCCCGGGGAGCAGTTGGGGGTTCGGTGTCTTGCTCAAGGGCACCTCAGTCGTGGTATTGAGGGTGGAGAGAGCACTGGACATTCACTCCCCCCACCTACAATCCCTGCCGGCCGGAGACTCGAACCCGCAACCTTTGGATTACGAGTCCGACTCTCTAACCATTACACCACGACTTCCATTTTCTGATTCATGTAGCGATAAAAAGAGAAATATAAAAAAAAAAAAAACTTTGTGACAACTAAAAGAATCGGTCTTTAAACATCGTTCAGATTTTTGTTCTGGAAATGTATGCAAATTAGTGCATATTTAATTATATAATGCCACATTTGCATATTGAAACAACATTTCTGAAAACTTGTCATACCAAACAAATTTTGCACTTCTTATGCAATCAATTAACTGGGAAACTATGAAGATGCAGTATCTACTGGTTAAATATTACCCTTAATCACCTTAATGCCTTAAAAATTAGAATGTAAATTCAATTTTGAAAATCATCCGGCAGGCAATGACAGCGCAGCTGAATTATAATGCAGAAGGAAACAGCCCACATGCAACATGCATAACGATAACAGACATATGCAACAGGCTGAACCCACAAAGCAAGCTCTATTCTCTCTAACTGAGAACAGTTTGCATTGTTGTGTGGAATTCCATGTCAACAAACCCTGGGGAGCAAATGTAAAAGTGAGGGGAACCGGCACATACAGACCCATGAGGTGGGGGAGCGTGTATGCGTTTAGAGGGGGCCCTTAAACAAAGACCCCGTTCTGTTCTAAAGGTGAAGGAGAATATGAACCCTTCACAACCTTTACAAAGCATATATAGTTCCCCTGGAAGTGTACATTACCGCCCTGATACTGCCGGGTTATGAATCCTAGACAGACCAAACTTCTGCACCTCCAACGCTGGCTTTGATGCCGTCTGGACAGGCGTTAAGTGCTGTGTCTGCTAATTTAATTGGGATGTCGGCTTAGAAACCACTCGTAACATGCCACACATCTGGAATTAACTTCATTTGAAGTACTGTTCATCTATGAGGATCATAAATTTAGGAGTAAACATGTTCTGCGGTGTGACTTGCAATGCTGCAAGCTTTCAAGCCCTTGTATCAAAGCATAGTTATATTTGCATCTGTGTAAATGCATTCATTCCCCCTCTGAGCAGCATTAAACAGTCTGTGTGTAAAGACACCTAAATGCCACTTCAGAAGCGCTTCCGTGCAGCATTTGCAAATTGTGAACATTTGGCATTAAGTGCAAGAAAAAAAAGGGTTTAAAATGGTTACAAACATGAGACCAAAATACACTTTACCTTATGCATTCATGTACATTTTAGCCTAAAATTTTCATATTGAATAAACAAAAAGTACATGGATCTTTAAGCACCAACTACCCGACTGTGCACCCCCTAATTATTCTGTAAGTAGAGGCCCCTTTGAGCAGAAGTTGGAACACAACCCTATTATTACATAACCTGCAGCAACTCTTCAAGGCTTTGACTACTATATTCTGACTTTATCCCAATGGACTTATCTGCATTGCTCTGTGTGGCACTGCATACAGTCACTGGATGACTGCACCATCTGAACTTTATCCTTTGGAGCCAAGAGGAACCCAAAGGCGCATTAGTAATCTGACAGACTCCTATAGAGTGTCTCTGTGAAAGACCAAGTCAAATAAAAGCTTAAACTATGAGGTTTAGAGGCATTGTGGGTGATCTGACACTAGTTGCAACACATCAAAACATGCTATAACGGTGTAAGTGAAGATGGCAATGGTGCCACGGCATTATAAGATGATTCATGCTTACAGTGCTGTATAAGATGTCGTTTTCTCCGGGTTCGGACAATTCGCTGAGATTTTTGTCCCATTGTAAAAACGGCTCCCCGCTTTCCATTATTTCCATGCCTCGATCTGCGTCGCTTCAACGACTCCACAAACGACTATTTGTCAGAGTATCCGTCGAAACTCTCGTCAGGTCGCGATTCGGAGTGAATGTTGTGCTGTCAGCGCAAAGTTGGGTGTAAGTTGCGCGTCTGTCGCCAGTGTTATCCGAACTTTCCTCTCAGCTTCCTTGAGAAATGTCGCCCCTTCACAGGCGAGCAGGAATTTTGGGGGCGGGGCAATGATGGGAGTTGCAACATTTGTTTACAAAGGACTGTTTGTGGACTGTGATACTTTCAGGAAACATTTCGGATGTTTCCAAGCAAATGTTATTAAATGCGCTTTTCAAGGAGTTTCCGTTTTGTTACGCTGTTTGTAAACACTACGCATATTAAAAATGCTAAACTTTTCTATCCAATGCCCCGCCCCTTAGAATCCATGTCGCGACCAATCAGAGTGTCTGCTACGTTTAACGCTCACTCAGAGCGTACGATAATCAAGGAAGACGGACAGCCCGTCTGACCAATAGGAGAACGCTAATGTATGATTGACGTGAATCTGCTCCAATTAAAGGCGACTACGCATAATCTCTTAACAAACCGTATAAAGCCAAGAATACCAAACTCTGTGCACCGCCTCAGGTCCATGTTTAAATACTACGAAAAAGTAATCTTACTTTCATTTTAAAATTGCATTTAAGATAGCCTCCATATAATATATACACTAAGAAAAACAGATTAAAACATACAATTAAACAACTATAACACTATTAGTAAAATGCGCACAAACAAATAGACAAACTGAAAAACAAAAGAAAGAAATGAAACTACTGTTTTCTGTTTCAAAAGCTAACTCTTAAAAAATTTCTGAAACCAGGTGGTGTCTTGTACATTTTACATCACATCATATAGACACGGATGGCATAAGTATTCAAAACAAATCCTTTACTGACAAACTATTACATTTATGAACATTAGCATGATATTACAACTAATTTGAAGTGATTTGGTTAGACATAACTTCAAATATGATGCTTTTATGTTTCATAAGTACAAAAAAAGGGACATTTAGCATTTCTTCTCATACAAAGAGAGTCCAATCCAGTTCATGGCTCTGGAGAGTGTTTACATGTCAAAGTGCATCTGTCAGCGTCCTCTGTTGGAAATAAGACAGTCATACAAACAACACCACTTCTTATGTCTATGTATGACTGTTAAGGTCAGACAGAATGATACGCAGAGGTTAATGTCAGTGAGCAGAGTAACACTATATCAAATATCTTCTTTTGGTTCCTAATGTCCAGGAAGGCATCTTCATCACTGTTCTCGCAGATTTTCACTTAAAAACACAATATTATCTGTGGAAAGAGACAAATGATATTTGGTAAACTATTAAAGCAAAAACAAAGCATAAAAAATAAGCAGTTGAGACATGTATAGTCTGTTGTGAACTCTGACCAGCGATAATAGTTGTTGCCTGTCGCCTGACGTTGTTTTTATCCATGTACTCTCCATAGTCAAGCTTTCCTTCCACAAGAATCCGAGACCTGAAAATAAGGTTGATTCTAGGTTAACAGCTGCATGATTTATTTTTATATCTATAAATCACTCCAAAACAAATCTGGAACACACCCTTTCTTTACATACTGATACGCCACGTCTCTGAGGCCTGGTTTGAAGACTGAAATTCTGTGCCATGTTGTTTTCTGGCTAACATCTCCTGCAAAAAACAATTAAAATAAAACAAAACATTTCAGGACATCAAGACAATTTTCTTTGAAAAAAAAAAATAAAAAAATAAAAATAATATATATATATATAAATTTCTGTAAAAGAAGATCTAGAATAAGTTTGCTTGTTACTCACATACTTTAAAATGATCTTTTTGTTTAACAATTTTTAATCATGTATCATATGTTCAAGGGGTACACAGATAATATTTTTTGAACATTTATTTTTATCCAGAAAACAAAACATTAAAAAAAAACCACAAAAATAGCATTAGTAACTAATAATATATATATACACACAAAAACATTAACAATTTAAATAAACAAAAAAAGTTTAACAATAAAATCTAATTATTATATAAATAAAAATATAAGAAAATAGTAAGTAGAATTCATATATATATATATATATATATATATATATATATATATATATATATATATATATAACAATACACTTTTTTTAAATATTATTAATAAATTATGTATATAAAAACAAAACAAAAACATTCATTCAGAAAATAATAATAATGAAGTCAAATAAAATGAAACGGGTGCTTCTTTACAAACATATGATTGATCTCACCTGTACTTGTTGGTTCTCCCTCCCCGGACCGCCACATCTCGTTTGTTGCCATGGAGAAGATGGTGACAGGGTTTCTGCCCTCCACCTGTCTCATGACGGGGTCCTGTCCCACTCGCCCAAGCAGCTGCACCCGATTAATAGCTGTCAAGAGACAAAGCAAAGATGAAGGACATTTATCAATAATATCACACAAAAGCCAGTGCATACAATGACAGATACTCACATCTCTCCAAGATCAGGCTTGCATCTGTAGCCCTGTGCCGGATGAACTGTTTAAGCATCTGTCAGGACAGAATAACAACAGTCAGCCAGTAATAAATCTCATGAACACTTCTGCATGTTGTTTGTTTAACGTTACCTGTGCAGAGGCATTTCTCAACATCTTCTCTACTCTGTGGATGAAGCCAAGACGTTTGCTGACAGGTCATTCACTCTATAATGGGAAAATCGACAGGTATAATAGAAAACGAATTACATCAAAGTAAAGTTAAATAGACTATTTGCCTTATTTCTAACCGTCTACAAAGACCGTAATGTAGATAAACATGTTAACCTCTCAAAATGTTTTTTTTTTTAATAGTTGGTGAAATGTTATTATATCACGTTCATTAAAGTATATCATATCCGGCTATTTTAAACTAATTTAAGCTCTGTTTTGTATCCATTTACAGCAATCCAGTGATGAAACACATGTTAATCTCCCGCCATTCACTTACATCAACTAAGTTAGTCACGTTTAGAAGAAGCATGTAACAGTGTTTATGCGCTTTACAACGACGATTTAGAATCTATATCAGCTTCGCAGTTTATTTAAAAGACAAACGTAAAGATAAACTTCGACTTACAAGTTCAGAAGATCTTGATGCTCAATAACCCCACGCTGTTTCCGGTGCGTTTACAAAACTATCCCCAGTAGCAACAAACACTCACGAACATCCGTTCCGTTCTGTGCTCATATCTTCTTATTCTTCTTCTTGTGTTTATTGGCGGTGGGCAAGAAAACTTCTGGTGCGTTACCGTCACCAACCGAGCTGGAGTGTGGAGTGACAATGAGAAGGCTTAAAAAATTATATTCTCATGGAAACTCCCATGTCTATTAATTAAATTATTATCATTCTTCTGAATTTCCTATTACTAATGTCATTTTATTTGCACTTTCTGATTGTATCTTTATTTCTCATACCATATTCAGAAAATAGCGATATACATTCGTGCCTTCAGCTGTGGGCATTTTTAAGAAGTGTTTTATATTTTGCATAGTTAGTATAGATTTTATTAAGGCTTTTTGTTATGAATGTCAAATGCATATCTATGCATGAATTTCACATTAAAATTAATAGTTTTATTGCCCCAGACACAGATTTTCAATAAAAATATATGAAAATCCATAATAAAAATATTAATGATTAAATATTTGGAATTATTATGATCTAAGAGGGAAATAAAAACAAACCACTGAATGTATTGTGTTAAAATAATTGATAGCCTATCAATTTATAGTTTGCTGGATTGGACTTGGCGAGAAACACTCCCTGCTACAAAGACTCAATAAGAAATGTTTACTTGAGCATTGCACTACAAATCTGTTTGCACTATGCACTGCATCCCACAAAATCTCTCTTTAATCTGCACAACAATTTTAATTTTTATCTCTATCTTTTTGCACAATTTCATGTACAGTATATATGTAAAGTTCTTGTACAGTCTCAGTTTGTGTATGTCTAGGCAACTAGGTATAGTAGTTATAGTATTTATAGTATATGTATAGTCAGATGCTTTTTTTTCTTATACTTGCATTGTTGTATGTTTATCTTATGTTTAACTAGTATGTAGCACGTGGTCCTGCGAGACACGACATTTCGTTCCACTATATGTCCACACATGTAGCAGAATGACAATAAAGCTCAACTTGAACTTGAAAAATAACTCTTTGCATTATGACAGCATGTGTATAAAATAAATATACAAAATCAAATAAATAAATAAATAAAATTCAAGGTCTAGGCCGGGCTTTCTTTGTAAATCATATTTGTCTATTATGAAGTTTTGTCACCTTAAAAAAACCTTTGTATAAGAAAATAAATTCACTGTGACACACACACACACACACACACACACACACACACACACACACACACACAGGGTAAATATAGCTTAATATTTTCAGTATGTGTCACTTCCAGTCAAGCTGTAATTCTGTAAATTTATGCAGAAATAAATACATAACTTGTAATTCTAATTATCACACATAAAATACTTTTTTAAATTTATACTGCAAATGCTGCATTTACATACACTTGCAGTTTGTTTACTACACATGAAAAAAACACCCGTTTATAAAAATGTCACAGACACAGATGTTATTTCAAATATTGGTATTTTTCATTTGAGGCCTTGAGGTACAGAGTTCCTGAAAATCAGTCTTACAGAGAAAAAGTGCATCCAAACAAAAACCAACCAAAATAGGCTTTAGTTACAGTACAACATAATAAATATGAAAAAGATTCATATTCATATTATAATACTGCGATATATTACAGCGGCCTGCCAAACTTGAATTTGTTCACTGGAAAGTGCATATTATGTTCATTATTTTATAAATATTTGAATATATTAAATGCTCTGCATTGACTTTCCATCACATTTCCGATATTTTACGCATATTACAGTGATAATAATCCTGAGTGTAGACAAAGGCAGAGTAAAATCACACAGTCTCTGTTCAAAACATAGTAAGACACAATATAAGACTGGAACTCAATCTTAAAGTGCAGCATAGTCATTCAAAGGCATATCTGCAGGAATACAAAAAATAAATGAATCCCAGAGGAACAGCTCAAGGTTTGAGGAGAACGAGACTGAGGAGCTGGGAAAGAAGGCGCTGGGCAGGTTGACTGATGGGGTAGTGATGGGGCAGTTTGTCCTCCAACCCTGACGTCTTCACATAGTACCTATACAAAACAGAAGATATTATAATAACATATATGACAGCTGTGTCTCAGCCTTGAAAATATCTGAAGCTCATGAAGAACCTGAACTCCTCCTTGAATCCCGTCCTGATGTATTTGCTCAAACAGGCGCTGTGCTGCAGACAGGCTAACAGAACACGGCAGCGCTGGAACAGGAGAACCGCCTGAGACGGGCTGAGCGCATCCTGAGGACCCGACAGAACCAGAACCAGCTGCTGGGCCTGATAGCCCACGAACGGGAGCTGCCAAAGAGCCAACAGGACCTTCGTTCAAACAGTCGCTCTGATATGGAGGCTAATCATGTGGATTCATGCAAATATGCATGAAAATGAAACGGGTATATACTCACTAAGAATGGATGCGGTTTAAGCAATCGAAACACCCAGCTGATGGTGAGGAAATGTCCCAGAGCAGGTGTGCGACTAGCCTTTGAACCACAAATGAGACCAGTAAAGCTGATCAGTGTTATATATGCGTATACATTATAGCTGTCAAACGATTAATCGCATCCAAAATAAAAGTTTTAGTTTACATAATATTTGTGTGTGTACTGTGTTTATTTATTATGTATATATAAACACACACACACACACACACATACAGTATATATTTTGAAAATATTTACATGTATATATTTATATTCATATAATTTATATTATATATAAATATATTTAATATATAAACATAACATATTTTTCTGAAACATATTTGTCTATATATATATATATATTAAATATACACAGTACACACATATATTATGTAAACAAAAACTTTTATTTTGGATGCGATTAATTTAGATGTATATATGCACACACACACACACACACACACACACAAACGCACACACACACACACACACACACACACACACACACACACACACACACACACATTACCGAATAATTGTGATTTTTGTTCATGTTTTTAAATGAAGTCTCTTCTGCCCTCCAAGGCGGCATTTATTTGATCATAAATACAGTAAATACAGTAATGTCATGAAATATTATTACAATTTAAAACAAATGTTTTAAATTTGTTTTCACATTGCACAATTATTAATAACGGTTATTAAAAACCGTGCTAAATGTTTTTTGATGAACAGAAAGTTCAAAAGAACAGCATTTGTTTTAAATATTATTTAAATATTTAAATAAAATAATGCTTTTGTATGTCTCCACGGTCACTTTTGATCAAATTAATGTGTCCTTGTTGAAAAAAAGTATTTATTGATTTTTTTAAAGAAACATGTGACCCCAAACTTTTGCATGGTTTTCTGAAAAAAAATAAAAAAAATAATAATAATAATACAAATAAGCAGCGAAAACTGTTTTCAACATTGATAATAATAATAAACGTTTCTTGACCAGGAAATCAGCATATTAGAATGATTTCTGAAGGATCATGTGACACTGAAGACTGGAGTTATGATGCTGAAAATACAGCTTTGATCACAGAAATAAATTACATTTGACAATATATTCAAATAGAAAACAGTTATTTTAAATTGTAATAATATTTTACAATATTACTGCTTTTTACTGCTTATTATCATTTTTATTGTTTATTATTTTTCATAAAATAAATGCTGCCTTGTTGAGCAGAAGAGACTTCATTCAGAAACATGAAAAAAATCATTATATTGATAATTTGATTTAAAATGATTTATCTTTTAAACAAATATATATATATATGTATATAGATGAGATAACGCTACTCACCTCCTGACAGAACACAACCACCTCAAACAGCAGCGCAGACGCCGCATCCAGATAGTCTGCCTGCAGACGCTGCAGCTGCAACACAAAGACACTTCATTATCAGAAATTACATTTAATTATCATACATTAATTGATCACGAACATGAATAGAAAAAAAACATTATTTCATCTTTTCCTAACACCTAGGAAGCAAGGGTGATTATATGATAACAAAACATTTCATTTTTCCATTATGGACTATCTTTTATACCTTATTAAGTGAAGATTTGGAGCCATTAGTGGAGTCTGGCAGCTGGAGATCAGGATTGCACACTAAAGCCAGCAGCATGTTCTCTGTAAGAGCTCCCCTGCGTCACACAGCAGCCATTGCTCAGTGAAATAAGCTGTAATGAGTGCACTGGTATTACTGGAGAGGTACAATCACTCACTGTTTGGCCGTCAGCATGCCGAGCCTCGCCGCTTCGATCTCTGTTTCCCTGAACATCAGGCTTAATATCTGAACCACCAAAGTGCACAGTCTGCAGGATAAAGAGAGACACGTCTTCGTCTTAATGACCTCAGACAGAAATGATCATGAAAATGTGCTCGGCGTTGGGTTGTAAGTTGTAAAATGTCAACCTGAGAACATTAAGACGTTGTAAATCTAATAAACACGGACAGTTTAGCTTGCTATGAGTCACGATTATAACGTTCCGTGATTATTTTACACAATTATACAAAAATGTTTCTTACAATGTTCTACTAACATTATTTTCACCCAAAATATAATGCTATTTGAACTTTTATTTTTAATATTCTAAGAATGAATTAGAATTAGAACCTTATTTAAAGGTTACAAAAACGTTTGTTAAACGTTCTACTAAATGTTATTTTTACCCAAAATATAACTTTTGAACATTTATTTTTTTATATTCTAAGAAAGTTAAAATTCTCTTGTTGTGACTATAATGTTATTTAAAGGTTACAAAAACGTTTCTTGCTAAACTTTATTTTCACACCAAATATAACGTTATTTGAACTTTAAAAAAAATATTCTATGAACATTAAAGTCCAGTTTTTGTGTCGTGATTAGAACGTAATTTAAACATTTCTTAAATGTTGAAATTTTATTTACCCCAAATAAAACGTTATTTGTACATATATTCATAATATTCTAAGAACATTCAAATCTCCAGTTATCGTTGTGATTGGATCCTTATTTAAAGGTGACTAAAATGTTTCTTAAATGTTCAAATAACGTTATATTTGGGGTAAAAATAAAATTTAGTAGCGTGTTTATTTTTAATATTCTAAGAACATTAAAATCTCCAGTTTTCTTTTTATGATTGTTATGTAACATCATAGGAATATTCCCGAAAATGTTGATCTCAGAATGTTTTCTCTCAGCGTTAAAGTTAAAAGAACGTTCCATAAATATAACGTTGAGAATGTTTTCTCCTAACAGCTCTATAACTTTTCAAAAACATCAGTGAAAGCTGTGAGAACATTTCCTGTGAGCTGGGTAAGTTATATATGCATGAGTTGCATGTTTGATTTTCATATTCGGAGGCTTACAGAAGTCTGTCGGCTGTGTGAACTCCCTCCTGGCCGCCCTGAGAGCTTTCAGACAGCGTTTTCACCAGGAAAGGATAAAGGTCCGGTGACTGAAGAGCAAAAAAGAGAGATTTTGTGAGGGAATTTTTCATTTTTGGATGAGCATTGCTTGCATTTGGAGCTGCATGTTACCCTCCAGAAGAGTTTTTTGATGGTGGGGTTGCGGTCCGTGGCCGTGTGCAGCTCCTGCAGGAGTAAATACAGTCTCTCCAGGCTGATGTTCTCCTGGAGCAGCTCTCCGCTCAACTGACTGAACAAGTGGCACGTCCGTTCCCAGCTGGAAACACATTAGCAGACGCTTTCTTAGCCTGCCCACACACATCAACACAAGCTGTTCAGTCAGAAAGATGCAGTACCTGATTTTCTGATATTTCTGTTTCTGAGGAGAAGAGGAGGATATGCCACATCTCTTCCTGTACACTGGGTCCAGCATCAAAGTTGATCGCTACAAAAAAAGGGGTTTTAAAAGGGTTATATAGTGGAAATGTACAGCTTATATGTTTATTGAAACACTTAAGTTTATTCGTCCATACAAAATGTGTGGCGGTACTTTATTTTAGCCTTTCAGTTTTAACCTTTATACCTTGCATTATATGTGTATTACTTAAAATGTGCAACAATGGCCAAATACAAAATGAACATTGACCATTAAACACAAAAGCGAGTAGAAACTGACTCCACAAACACTTACTATGAGATAGCTGCTCCAGGAGCTCTGCAGGTGAAGATATATTCGTGATGATGGAGACACAGCGTAAAGGTGTAACTCTTGCTCTTTCTCCTCGTCCTGTTCCTCAGTTGTTGTTCTCCTCATCAGTGCTGTCTGGACTGGATCTCGCTGGTCACTGGAGCTGGAGGAGTGAGCGGGAGACGTATTAAACACAGCCAGAGCCAAAACATCCGGGTTCGGACAGGAAGCTGAACGTCTCTTCGGAATGACGCTGACTTCTTCTTCCTCCAGACCACCATCCCTAGAACAGACAAACATATATATGGATTTTTAGGGAAAGTCAAACATGTCAAGGTGATTAAGATCTTAAAGGAGTACATTTCTGTCATCATTTCCCACCAGGTTTGTTTTCAAACCTGTATGAGTTTCATTCTTCTGCTAAATGTAAAAGAAGATATTTTGAAGAATGTTAGTGAACAAAGAGTTTCCGGTAGCCATTGACTTCCATAGTATGGAAAAAAATACTGTGGGTCGATGGGGACCAGAAACTGTTTGCTTATCCACATTCTTCAAAATATCTTCAAAACTCATACAGGTTTAGTGAGTAATTGATGACACAATTATCATTTTTGGGTGAACTATCCCTTTAAGTCTGTCTTAAAAGCACATTTTATTTTAGACAAAAAATTAGGGGAAAATTTTGAAATATTAATATTACATTACTTGTATTATCAATAATAATCATATTCATATTACATTAATAATATTATTAATATTTAAAACTTTTGATGACATGGCAAGCAGGGCTATTAACTAAAAGTAAAATAATTAAATAATGAATTGTTTCTGGAAATAAATTAAATGTTAAATAAATATAAAATATAATGTTTTTTTATTTCAACTAGTTGACAAGGAAACATTAAAATAAAAATAAAACTGAAATAAAAATTCATTCAAAATTATATAGACATAAAAAAAAGACAAAAACACACTACAAAATCACTAAAATGAAAATAAAAATGGAAAGTATAAAAATAAAACCTAATTTAAAATATTCAGAAAAACAATATATTAAAATAAAATAGTAAAATAAAATAATAATTTTTAAATTGAGGTTTAAATTTTAAGAGTAAGATGGCCTCACATGTGCTAGAAAATGAACAAAAATACTTCAGGGGTTAACTTTCTAATAAACTGATCTAAGATAGATCTATTTATAACGAAGCAGATCTCTTCAAAGAGCTCCTCTGAACTGTATAATTGAACAGGGCCTTTGATAAAACAGCACAAAAGCTGCTTCTGCTTGTAAAACACCTCAATCGAGCTGCACTGACAGAACATTTCCACGAGGAGGAGCGCAGAACTTCACGGTTTGGATGCCAGACAAGGTCTTTCCATCCCATCTTCATCCTCCATTTCAATCTCCTCTAATAGGATGCAGGATAAAGAGAAAATTCCCCCAGCTTTTTTAGGTGCACTGACCTACTTTTCCTTCTCATACTGAAGTCTAAGCCTTCAACTGATAGTTAAATTTTGGAAAAGCTGGCTTTAAATAAGGTTTAAAGCACTTCCCATGTGGTTTACTCCTCAATGGCGAGCTCTCACAAATATGTGCTAAACGTGAACTAATGGTGTCCCTGGGGTCGGGTTCGACTCGTTCACAGAGAGCTCTGGCTGGCATCTCCCGCACAAACACATGTCGTTAAGAACGTCAGGCTGCCATGTTTTGCTGAGACAAACAGGGTCTTTTAATTGGACGTTTATTGCTCATCTTGTGCCCTGGCAACAGCGCGAATGACGCCAGTCCTCCTCCTCTGCTCACCGCGGTAAAGTTATGGACTGTCAGCGGTGTAAAACACATGACAGCACATCGTGTGCAGCAGCGGATGGTAGTTTTGGAAACCAAGTGGAATTCAGATTTTCCAGTTTTCGTTATGAATATCAGGGTTGTTATTGTTAACTAAAACTATAACTAATAAAAAACAATTGTTAATTGAAATTTAAATAATCTTAACTTTAAAATGTTGCTTTGACAGCTAACTGAAACACGTACTAAAGTTACTCAATGAAAGCTAAAACTGAAATAAAATGATTTCAAATTTCAAATTTAATTTTTTAAAATAATAATAATAATAAAAATGACATAAGTGTGTACAAAAATTGGAAAAATAAACAAATAAATAAAAATAAACTAAAATTAAATACATAAAAAAGTCTAATAATCAATAATACTGTGTTATTTTAATATCATTGAGATACATTTTATTAATATGTTAAATTTGTTTTAGTTTTTAGATTTCCCATTTTAATCTTGTTGTGTGTTTTGGTCATTTTTATTAGATTTTGTTTTTCAGTATGTGTAGTTTAATGTATTATTTAATTGTTTAATGTAATTAATTATTATTTTAGTACATCAATGTGAAAATGAAAAAAAAAAAATGCTGAAATAAAAAACTGTTAAGTTTAAGGGTTTTTGTTTACATTTTAATTTATTCCAGTTCAAATGTATTTGATTTTATTTTAGAAGTGACAAAGGGTTTTCTGGTCTTAGTTTTAGTTTACAATAATTTCCCCAATAATACTAAAAAAACACTGATGAATTTATAATTAATTAGCACAAAAACAGCAAAAATGATATTGTAAATATGAAAATCATCATGAAACGTGCGGTTTCCAGTTTACAAGATGCGTCTTTCTTTTATCTGCGTTCATTAAACATGCATATGAAACGCGACCTCTGTGCTCTCCTCATTTCCTCTTCAGATGCTCACGTTGCAACATTTCAGAGAGCAGCATGCTTAATGACAAACAACTAAGTTACCGCAAACAGGATTTTAATAAAATAAATGCAAACATAATTAAACAGCATAAATGGAACATTAAATTCGAACATTTTCTCCTCCACAACCCAATAGGCCCAACAGGATTTAAATGTAACATATTTAAAATTTGATATAATTTTATTTTCTTACCACTCTAAACTACAGTGCACTAAAATACAAAGAGTCACCGAAAAGTCAACTTTTGATCCATTAAATGAATGCTTGCTTTTGCATGTCACTGGATAAAACACCAACACACATTTTTTTGTGATGCTGATGTGTGTTAAACAATTCTGCTTGATGAGCTTTGAACCTTTAAATTATAATACTATGTATCTATGATATCTTAGCACAAGCAAGAACTTAATTTAGTTTCTACGAGCGTCCTGTGAGATACAGAGCAGTGGGATCTCTGCATTTATAGTGGCACCCGTATAGTAGCAGCTCGAGTTGCTAAGCAAACGAGTCTTAAAAACGGAGTCTGTTCGCTCCGAGAGGCAGTAAAAGCTGCGAGGTGGAGATAAAGCGTCAGAATGGCTCATTGTGACGCTTGTGTCGGGTGAACGTGAGGCCGTTAACACTGTACCTCATTGATGTGGGAGAGATTCTCCAGCTGGAGGACTGCAGAATGGGATTCACGCCTGCAGGATCAAAAAACACAATTACTGCATTTTCACGTTCAGGTGCATCTGAGATGACAATTTGAAATCTTCATGAAATTTACATTTACATTTATACATCTGGCGGATGCTGTAATTCAAAGTGACTTAGATTGCATTCAAGTTACACATTAACATTTTATCCGTTCTTGTTATCTGTGGGAATTGAACCCATGATCTTGGTGTAGCTCTACAAGAAATCATGGTGTTTCAGTCTATCCTGAATTTTAAAACATCAATGTCACATTATTTATGTGCATCTTATACAGACAATTACTTAACTATATCTCCTTGCTGATAAATGGATTGGATTAATTTTTGATGTTTTTAAGGGGCAAAAAATTGCTGTAACTGTCCTGAGAAAATTCTACTATTGTTTAATATACTTAAATAACTATTATGTTAAAATAATACAATTTGTGGAAACTGTAATATATATTTTTAATAAACAATCATTGAAATGTATTAAATATTGTGATACATTTTTCAGTGTTTGATGTCATAATGAAAAAATAAATACAAAAATAAACAAAAATACCTTGCAGTTTGGCATATTATTCACTTTTAGTATTATTTATTAAACAAAAATACAGGTGTCCCATATTTTATTAATATTTAATAATCTAATATTTTTAAATATTATGATTATGTTTTGAATGTAAAAGGACATCATTCTAAAAATGCTGTAAAAATGTATTTTACCTTGAAAAATGTAAAAAACTTAAGATATGTTATTAGTTTCTGAAAACACAAAATAGTTACAGGTACATATTTTCATTGTTCTTAATAACTAATTTGCCGCAGTTGTTTGTTTAAATGTTGAGAATATGTTTCATTTTCTGCTTGTTTGCAAATAAGATAAATATCTGTCATTGACCCATCACAGCAACAGAGCAAATGTGTCAGGGAATCCTCCCCATTAACAGATGAACTCAAGTAATGTCGAAACGCTGAGTGTCTTTGTGTGTCCGGTCTATACAGATCACCTGCTTCAGCTGATTATCCGGTGCTGGTTAAGCAGCTTTCCTGCTCTGCCGTACACTAAATCTCAATGCAGAAGAGCAACTAACGGTTAAGATGAACACAAACTCACAGCTGAGTGTCACATGCATGTCAGTGTGGGTTAGACGGGTGTCAGAACTGCTGCTTCATCCCCACAGCTCAAAGAGCTCATGGATTAACACACATACAGCTTCACATCACACCGTCCAGGGAAACATGGACTCTAGTAGTCATGCTTTGCATCGCCTGTTTGTGAACAGTTAATTCATTCCTGATTAATAATTCATTCTTGATTGAATTAAATAGCTTTTTTACCCTCCAGAGAATGGCGGGCACTCGAGTTGCGTCCTCGTGATGGAAACGGTGGCTTATTCTGAACAGATCCTTTGGGTCTTGAGCTCTTTTTCCCAGGATCCTTTGCAGTATGAACAACACGGATATGCATTGAGCGCTCACGATCCTGTCCGCTGAGGAAATCTGGCAAATCATTGATCTGTGAGGAAAGACAAGAGATCTGTACGCTTACAGTCTAACATTGACCTAATTACATCAGTGTAAGCCGCTCTAATGACCGTTTAATAACATCTAATCATCAATGATCAATTAGAATATTACTTTGTAAATGTATTAAAAATGTATAAAAAAGGAAAATGCATTTGCATCTATGTTAATGACCGTCAAATTGCATTTCTTGGTAATTGTGACATTTACATGTGTGATCTGTGTGTGTTTTCCAGTCTTTCAGCGCTCCATGACTCATGCTTTGAGCTGTACGTACACGAGCTTACCAAACACACCTTCTTTAAGCAGTTTAACATGACAGGATAAGCAGACGTCCTCACTATAATTAGCATTGTCTTAGCAGACAGTCGTGCTTTAGCTGACATTTAGAACACTTTGACTCAGCGGCGAGTGATGTATGTGATAAAATATCAGTAAATCAGTAAATAAATAACAAATGATTATTAGTTCATGTATTTAAATAATAATTCACATAATTTAATAAATACATAATATATAATTATACATAATGACTCAGTGAGAGAATGAGAAAAATAAATTTAATAAATTAAATTTAATGAAGTCTCTTGTCGTGTATTTTTGGATGATTAATTTATATGATTTTCCATGACTTTTTAAATAATTTGTGATAACGTAATAAGGAGATTGATCTCACAAAGAGTCATTTTTAACCACTTTTCAGTTTTATGTTCCCTGAATTTCTAGTAAACGCACTTTTGAAATTCTGTAATATTATATATATATAATATATAAGTATATATAAGTTTTTCACTATAAAACGTTTTTGATAGAAAGATTGGTTTATTTGTCAGTTTTTTCAGGAACACGTGAATCCTGTTCAGAAGAGTGTATAGTTAAATTATGAATTAATTAATTAATTTTGCAATAAAAAATTGATGCAATAAAAAAAGAAGTCGGCAAAATATCACAAATTAATGTTATTATTGAGCAATTAGGCTATATGCAATATCTTATAGTTTCTGTTGATGTACAAATTGCATTACTGTTATTTTACTATATTGTGTACTTTAGTGTTGTTTTAGTAAATGCATTGCCCGCTAACTGGGAACGTTCTCGTAATTGGTTAATATTCTGGCAAGGTTCTCTCAGCGTTAATAGAACGTTTGTTCAGTTACTTCAATAACGTTCTAGAAATGTTTGCACAAAAAACATATTTATACATGGAATGTTTCTCTCAAAGATTTTAGTTGGACGTTCTTACAAGGCAACATTCCCATAATGTTTGCAAAATTATAAAATGGAATGTTCCCATAAAGTCTTCTCTAACGTTCACATGCCCATCAACGCTTTTTAAACTTTCAAAAAACTGAATAGTCAGAAATAACCTCTCTCGTTAGTTGCGTTAATCAATTGTAGCCTTCTCTTTCTAATCACTCGTGCATGTGATTATAAATTGATAAAGGCATTGATTTCTGTGTCTCTCACCAGCTCGATGCTCTTGACGTGTCTGAAGCTGAGCGCCTCTCGCAGCGCGCGCGGCTGATACTCGCTCAGATACACGCGCTCGTCGCTCAAGATCACATGCATGAAAACCTTCTTGACCGAGTCCGAGACCACCACACACGGCTCGTAGACCCGGATCCGCTCGTACACATCTCGACTGGTGTTCCTCTTGAGGAAAGAGTCCAATTTGCTGTTTTTGTGGCGGAGCAGCCCGTGCTCACTGGTTCTGGCCATGGGAATGTCACCTTTAACACCACCCATATCCCGCTCGCGCTGTCATATTCAATACCATACAGAAGTCATTTCTGCATTCCCTGAAGCCCTGCTGTGTCGGCTGTAAGGTGTATTCTCGAATTTCTCGCTCTCTGTGCGTATTTAACTCCTGTCAACGGGAGTTGCGCATGCGCAGTCGCCCTTATAAATAGTGCAGCATGGCTTGGCTCTTTGTTATGAGGAGGTAACAATCAAAATATAGGCTATAAACGTAAAGAACAAATGAATACACAACGTTATAGCTGGTGAAATTAACAGCCGATATGTAATATAGCGTGAAAGTCGTATGGAGTCATTTTATTTGGTGGTGTTTGGTGCTTGTTTTTTTTTTGTTCTTGTGGACTGCCCTTGCACTGTTATTAAAAAGAGTTTTGTATATCAGGGGGAAATTATACGGGTATGAAGAATATGCATTTTTTTGGCTGTTCTGTTCTTTTTATAGTCCTACTATATATTGTATAATAATGTAGAAATTTATAATGCATATTATTTTATTTGAATTTGAGGAGGAAGGATTGCGGTTTAATGTAAGAGATGTTTGTGTTTACTGTTTTATGATTGAAAAGCATGTTGAAATGAACACGGAACAATCTCGCCATCTTGTGGGTGTAAAGACCAGTCGGTTTTATTTGAGCAGACGCTTCCATTTCTTATCGATGTGGAGTGCTAGTTAACCTATAGGAGCAATTAACTAAACTGTTAGACATTATGCCTCTCAATATTACAGCACTCTCATTCATAATTTAATGTGTAAAAACACCATTTCCCTTATATGGAGCCTATAACAATAGTAATTTTATTACATGAATATTTATTAGGTTCTGTAAATAATAAATGTAATCAGCTCTTCAGAGCAACACAATTTATGATTCAGCATGTTACAAAACATGTTTCATGTTACAAAAGATATATATATATATATATATATATATATATATATATTTACAGTCATGGCCAAAAAATATCAGCACCCTTGGTAAATATGATCAAAGAAGGCTGTGAAATTCTTATGAGTAAAATATCTCTGAAGTATGTTCCCATTCATATTCACAATTTTGAGCACTCCAGGGTGATTATGAACATGAAATTATCCAGCCATGGTTAATGTTGTTTCACAGAAATATAAACAGGAGGGAAAACAAAGCCCAAATTCCCTTAATCATCCATCACAATGAGAAAAACCAAAGAATATATTTCTGATGTGCAGCAAAAGATAATTGAGCTTCACAAATTAGTGAAGTGGCTTTAAGAAAAGAGCTAGAGCAGTGAAAATTCCCCATTTCCACCATCAGGGCAATAATTAAGAATTTCCAATCATCATAAAATGTTATGAATCTGTCTGGATGAGGATGTGTGTCTATATCGTCCTAATGCACGGTGAGGAGGAGAGTTTGAGTGGCTAAAGACTCTCCAAGGACCACAGCTGGAGAATTACAGAAAATAGTTGAGTCTCGGGGTCAGAAAACCTATAAAACATTTGTCAAACAGCACCTACATCACCACATGTTGTTCAGGAGGGTTTCAAGAAAAATTCTCCAGCATATTCAGTTATCAGACACGACTGGAACTTCAAATGAGACTGGCCTCTATGGTCAGATTAAACTAAAAAAATTAGTTTTTTAGCAGCAAACACTCAAGATGGGTTTGGTGAACACAGGGATGAAAAGTACCCCATGTGTACAATGAAATATACTGCTGTATTTTTGATGTTGTGGGCCTATATTTCTGCTGGAGGTCCTGGACATCTTGTTTAGACACATGGCATCATGGATTCTATCAAATACCAACAGATACAAAATCAATAAGTGACTGATTCTGTTAGAAATCTTATAATGGGTCATGTTTGGATCTTCTAACCGTACAATAATCCAAACACAAACCTCAAAAACAACATGAAAATGGGTCACTGAGCAGAAAACCAAGCTTCTGCTGGCCATTCCAGTCCTCTGAACTGAACCCTGTAGAAAATGAGTGAGGTGAACTGAAGAGAAGAAGCACCAACATGGAGCTGTGAATCTAAAGGATCTGGAGAGATTCTGGATGAAGGAATGGTCTCTGATCTCTTGTCAGGTGTTCTCTAACCTCATCAGGCATTATAGGTGAAAATTTAGAGCTGTTAAACTGGCAAATGGAGGTTTCAGAAAGTATTGAATAAAAGGGTGCCATTAATTGTGTCCAACGTGTATCAGAGAAAAACATTTATTTCATAATGATATTTCCCCCCATTTAAAATTCTTATTATCCAATGAAAGGTTAGATTTTTGTGAATGCTTTTAATACAAGATCAAAAGGATTAACAATGCAGATTAATATTTACAGCCTTCTTTGATCATATTTACCAAGGGTGTCGATATTTTTGGCCACGACTATATATATATATATATATATATATATAAATGTGTGTGTTTGTGTGTGGACAATAAAAATACTATACGCATGTACTATGATCTCAATCTTTTTATTTGTAACAAAATCAAGTTTGAAATATAATAGATTTATGAGATCCCAATGTATGTCCGTAATCTGGACATCAGTGTAATCCATAATATAAAAACATAGAAATATTAAATTGATGCTCTAATGTGACCTGACACGGTTGCATTTTTTTTTTTTTTTTATGAGTGCAAGTAATCAGAACCTTTGCCACAAAAATAAAAAGTACTAACTAACAAAAATAAACCCAGGAGCAGATCACAGTAGCAGTATGGAGTCCTCACCTCTCCTAATATAACTTTCCTCTCCAAGACACTACACAATGGGCCACCTTAGATTCATTCAGAAATCTCCTCATATATTCGACATACTAAATGTAACTACATTTGGACCCACACCTGGTCCAACTTCTAGATCTAGCTGTGTGTGATGATCTAGGTGGCTCTAGCTCGAGTCCATCATTGCTCTTGGTTTTCTGAACCCCAGGAGCCGTTCGCAAAAAAGGGCCATAATCCGTCGCCATTGCAACAGTTGTAAAAGTTCTGAATAAAAGTGTATTTCTATGGCCACAGACGCTGTGGAGTGGCGCTGGGGTATGGCGGCAGAGCGGGCTGCTCGCTGGGGCTTTCTGTGGGTGGAGGGGTGGAGAGGCGGAGGTAGACGGGCGCACTGGGTGCACTCGGCACTGTGGGTGTGGGAACCCTCTGCAGGACCACATGCGGGTACATATGACTTTCCGTACGGTAAAGACCAGGAAGAGGAGCTTTTAGGAGGTTTTCCTGACTCCTGCAAAACAAAAATACATTTTTTTAAAAAAATTTTTTATGTAAGCTTTTAGTGAGCAAGCATTATATTAATCAAAAGTGACAGTAAAGACATTTGGAATGTTACAAAAGAGTTCTATTTCAAATAAATGTTGTTTTCTTTGAACATTCAGCAAAAAATCCTAAAAAATGCATAACGGTTAAAATGCATAATGATTTCCACAAAAAATATTAAGCAGCACAACTGTTAACTATGGAAGATTGTTTCCACCTTGGGATACAAAATAAAAAAGGTTATTGTAGCATTTTATCTCACAATTCAGACTTTGTTTCTCGTAATTCTTACTACATCTCTGATTACATCTCACAATTCTGCTTTTATTTTTTATTTTAGGGTAAAAAAATTTAAAAGATAATTGCAGCTTTTTCTCTCACAATTCAGACGTTTCTTACTATTATGATTATCAAAATAGTACAAATTTTACTATTGATTATCAGAATTGCAGAATATAAACTCATAATTGCACGATATAAATCCAGAATTGTGAGACATAAATGCAGAATTGTGACATACAAATGGAAAATTGCAAGATATAAATGCACAATTGAAAGATATAAACTCAGAATTGTGAGATGTAAATGCAGAATTGCGAGATATAAATCTATATATGTAGTATTTATATATAAACATATAAAGAAAAGTCAGAATTGTGACAAACTTGCAATTACAAGAAAAGTCAGAATTGTGAGATAAAAAAATCGCAATTAACTTTTTATTTTTTTTATTTTGTGATGGAAGCAAAAAAACATTATTACAAACTCAGAATTCATAGAATTTTTTTTTTCTGTGATTTAATCCATTAATTTTTTAATTTAACAATGCTTATTTTCTCACCTCTGATACCCGCGGTTATCGTAACCAGCTAGTCCCCCCATATAGACTGGGCCCTCAGGGGTCAGATGGGGGTCAAGATGCTGGGAAAGGTTGTAAATTTTAGGTGGTGGAAAAGCTTCCCAGTCTCCTTCGTCTCTCTCCAGCCAGCACTCACTCCTCCAGGATGATTTGCGCTTGTCTCTCGTCCTGGAAAGTCAGAGAAATCGTTAGCATCCTCTTTGCCTATTTTAAGCTCCCTTGTCTCTTCCTCCCCAGATGTGCATACCTGCCCCGTCCGCCTATCCTCTCTTTGCTCATGCGCTCCTGCAGACAGCAGATGATGAAGGACACGGACATGGCGAGGATGACGATGCTGCTCACTACCGATGCCAGCACGGCCACTCTAAGCCCGCGGTCCTCCGGTTTAGGAATGGCTACCATATTTACACAATAGTGCACATTGAAAATCTGGGATTTAATTAGCAGGAGTGCATTTCTTAGGAGTTTTTATCTCTTAAAACAGAAATGATGGCAGTGAACACAGACCCTCACAGTCGGGTGGATAGTTGCTCCACTGAGCGGTGTCGCTACACAGGACACAGGTGATCTTTTCGCTGCCCACCAGCTGGTACCCCTCGAGGCACCAGAATGCCAAAACAGTTCCCACGGACATCCCTCTGCCCTTCTCTACATAGAAAGAACCTCGCCGAGGGGGAAGCAGCGACGTGCAGCTCAGGCCTGCAAACGTGAAACACAGATGGTTAGAAACCACTTTTAAATGTGCTAATACGTCAAAAATACTTCACTCAAACAGAGAATAGAATAGAATAGAATGCAACTTGCTGCTATTACTTTTCCATAATTGGACTAATAGAATAGAATAGAATACATCTTACTTTCACTCTTTCATGATTGGACTAAATAGAATAGAATAGATTATAACTTGTTGCTGTCACTTTTTCATAATTGACTAAACAGAATAGAATTGAATAGAATAGAATGCAACTTGATGCTATAACTTGACTAAATCATGACAGAATAGAATAGAATAGAATAGAACTTTTCACTTTTTCATAGAATAAAATTGGTTGCTATCACTTTTTCATCATTTGAATAAAGTACATAGAATAGAATAGAATAGGACTTGTCACTTTTTCACTGAAAATACAAGTAATTTGTTGCCATCACTTTTTCATCATTGGACTAAAGTAAATAGAATAGAATAGAAGTATAAGAAATAAATGTCAATAATCACAATATCAAGACTTACAGTATGTTCATAAGTACATAAGTCCATCCAAATAACAGTTTTAAGAGTGTCTGTGAGTGTGTGTGTGCAAGAAAGTTTTCCTGGGACTTAACAGTACATAGTTTTCCCTTCTCTCTTTCCATCAGTACCCACAAGGTGTTTTCTCCCTCGCTCTATCCCATAATCCACCTCTCCTCCAGTCTCTCTACATTCCCACAGAGGATTCAGCGTCTTCTGTGTTCTCCAACCGAGTTTTCATCACTGCACTGTCCATCTCCACTGTCAATATACAGTCAAACGGAGCTCATATTGACTGTGCTGGAGTCAGTGTGATTAAGCTGGCAGGGTCACTGGATGGTGTTTATTGTTCACACCAGTTCCAGTCCTGTGCTGGTCTCATTAAGCCCGGCTTAACTGGCATGGCAATTCTGCTAGCGTTAAGCAATCCGACTCCATGGCAAAATAAATAAATAACTCAAATGTCAGTTTCTTTTTCTCCCCTCCGTCCCATCTCACATACTCCCCAAGGGTCGCACCAGAGAGCTTGTCTTAGAATAGAACACGATTAAATAAAGCATAGGGCTGTGCATTAAAAATGTATTACCCACAAGTCCCTGCAGCTGAGGAGGCAGGGATGATGCAGCCTGACCACATGCTGACATTCTCCAGTGGGACAGGTTGAGTGGATCAGTTTGTCAATGCATGATCATGTAACTTCATCAAGGAACGCTGTGGTACGACTTTGCATCTTTAATGTGTAACTCGTCTGCTTTCTCTCTTTCTCTCTTTACACTGTCAGTTAAGTAATCCCTTTAAAGAAGTGACGTGGAAGCCTCTGTATTTGTGTTGCAGGTAAATGAGGGACTTGGAGTGAATGGAACAACTTTACAGGTGTCCACATTATGTAGTAAATAAGGAAATGCATTATGCCAGTGTTATTTTAAAATAATTGACATGAAATTACAGTTTTTAATAATATTTTGCATTAGATTTTATTTTTATATTTTCTGTTTTAATTTAAGGTTTTAGTGATTTTGTTATTTTTTATATGGTTTTTATATTTTACTTCAGTTTTAGTTTGAATTATTTTAGTATATCAACTTAAAATAACCCTGCATTATGGATTATCTGCATTATTATCATAGCAATACATTTTTCTCCCAAATTCTTCTTACTTTAATGTGTTTGAATGTTTTTGGTATGAGTTTTTTAATGTTCTTTGCTTTAGAGTGATTATCAATATTCCATTACGGTAATGTAGTAAAAAAATGGCAATTATTATTATTATATTTTTTTTTTATTTAAAATCAAGATCAATTAAAGGCATAAGAATTACTACCATTGTTTATAAAAAAAAAATTGTATAATATATTTTATAGAAATTATGTAATGCAATAAATTTATTATAATGCATTACAAAACAAAAATGACAGTAATACTATTTTCTAAAAACATGATTTTCTAAATGAAACTTAAGGTAGTACAAGAAAAAATAGCATGCAAAAAATGACAAATTAAATAATACATCTTTTATTATTTTACAGTAATGACTCTTTATGTCAGTAAGTATTATGGGGGCAAATGTGCTAAATTGTCATAGATAAAATGCCAGAGTGCAAAAATCTTGATGTCCTTAAACAAGCTTCTACTTTAGACCAAATATATTTATTTTTCTTAAAGCAAAATAATAATTTCTCATTCCCTTCTTTTGACTTTAGGATGAAATCTGAGCAGTGCATGTTCTTATCCGGGAAAGATCCACTTCAGACACCATCAGGTTTGCGGTGCACTGAAAGCAGGGCAAATTCTGTCATGGCCACGGTGGTGATAAAACCCCCTCCATTTCAAAGCTGGCAACCCTGTAACGGAACTGACAAACTGCCAACTATCCCACTGCCCGCCATTGCCACGTGGCAAAAAGCATCCTTTGTTTCACCTGAGCAATAAACCTCAAGGTAACTGACTCCTGAGGATGCTGTCTTTTCCTTCACAGATCAAACTCATATATTACCTCGATAATATCAGAGATCCACAAATCTGTCATGCATAATGACTTTAGGTCAGGAAACATCAATAAACTATTTGCAAAGTATGCTCAAAGTATGCATGGCTGGGATATTTTATATGATCTCCAATCACAATAAAATCTGAGTTCTATGCAGTTCAGGCTGATCTGATTCGCACTGGTGATTTTATCTGAGCCGTTATGAAAGCTCTGTTTGTATGTAAACCCTTAAGAAGATTTTGTATTTTAAAGCCAACACGTAAATTTCACAATAAGCGCACGTTTTAATTTATTTGTGTGTTTGAGGACTGTAAATGCTGCAGGTTGAGTGTGCTCTTTCTGAAAAAGTTATGCAAAACATGTTGTTAGGAGTTTATAAGCATGCACTACAACACATGCAAAAACTTTCTGAGTGCATTTGATAATTATTGCATAGCACTATATGATGATATGCATTCATTGGATCATAATAACAGAATATTGTTAATGTACACACCTGTATAGTTGCTCGTAGGGGCCTCAGTGCTGTTCATCCCAGTCTCAGTGGCAGGTGGAGTGGAGAGATGAAATATGGGACTGACCGAAGACCCTTCATGTGGCGTAAAAGTCTGAGCCACGCTCCACGTCACAGACCACAGCAGGAAGCCCCAGGTGAGGCGGCTATCCTTCAAAGGCATCGAAGTCTGGGCTTAAAAATAAGACAGAAAGTGTGAATGTCAGTAGCTCATGTCCACTGGTCCTTGGCGACTCCAGAAACTCTCCTGCACTTCACCAGCCAAACGCAGGTTGGTCGCTCAGGGACAGAGAGAGAGAGGGAGAGGGAGAGGGAGAGGGAGAGGGAGGGAGTTACGCTGACTCTCATGCAGCGCTGCTGTGTGTTTGTCCTCTGTAAGCTGCTCGCTGCTGCAGCTCCACTGCTGATTATGAGCCGCTTGCGTAATGCAACACACGGCAGATCTGCGGTCATTTCTGCAGTCAGTCACACATCCTCATGTACATGTGCACTGCTCTCTCTCTCTCTCTCTCTCTCTCTCTCTCCCCCCACGTGATTACAAGACTGGCTTTAAAGTGGTGGCATATTTACTAGTAAATTTTAGCTCTAAATAATTATGGTAAACCCTAACCCTCCTCCAAACTAAAATTCCAGTTGCATCATATTTTTATAATACATACATATTTTTTACATTTCTATAATAATAATAATAAAGTAAACTATGCAACAACAGAAAAGAAAGTATGGGATAATATTATATATTTAAAATAATTATCTTCTGCTCCCCAAGGCTGCATTTATTTGATAAAAAATACAGTAAAAACAGTAATATTGTAAAATGTTATTAAAACTTTTAATTTAAAAATGGTAAAATTGTATTTATTACTGTGATGCACAGCTGAATTGTATGCATTATTACTCCAGTCTTCAATATCACATGATCCTTCAGAAATCATTCTAATATGCTCAAGAAATATTGATTATCAATGTTATTATTAAGTCTTATTATTAATGTCTATTGTAACCAATGTTGAAAACAGTTGTGCCGCTTCATATTTTTGTGAAATATACAATATTATATAATAACAGTCCTGATGTCCCACACTCTTTCTGAGTTTTCCCTCTCAGCGTCAGACTTCTTCAGCATGAATAACGGATTGTTTCGTTGATTAATCAAACACCTCGGCCCATCTTTTAAGTCTCTGTAATGCTTTGAGATCCTCGCCCATGCACATCATGCCATATAAACCTGATCTTAATGGCTCCTCTCACCCCATCAAACTCTTTTAATGCTGTCCAAGAGGAGGACAGCACTTAATCTTCAGCATTGTGTCATGGAGAACACGGGCTTTTCACAGCCTCACGCAGGAGCAGCCGTTCTCTTGACATTCATCCCCTGCTAAAATCTTAAAGAGCTTAACAGGTAACTTAGGCAACATTGATTAGGTTATGCAACCCTACTGACTGTATGGAGAGCAGACCGATGATTTAGACGTGTGTCAAACATGTAACGTGATTAAACTCCAGAATAAAAGTCAAACAAAAGCACACAAACAGCTCTGCCCCCCCCCCCCCCCCCAGTGTGAGCAAACAAAGCTTTGCTTTAGTACAGCATTTTCTCAGATTACGTTTTCTCGCTCGGAAAGAAATTACAAAGATTTAAAGCACATTACACAACAGAAAAGCAGCAAGCAGAGATTTTAATTCCTTGTTGGCTGCATTACGTTGCAGATATTTTCTTGAAACAGCACTTCAAGGCACAGTCTTTAACACTGAATTCTACTTGAAAAATGCCAATTCAGTTACAGTAATTGCTCTGTTATCCACTAGGTGACGTGTTATGCACATTATGGTCAAATGTATTGGACAGATTGAAGATTCAGACTGATGCTGCAATTCAGTTTAATTTAATTTAATTTTAATTGGTGCTTTTTTTTTGTACAAAAGTAAAATAGAGATAAAAATACACAAGCCACTGGTAGATATTTGCCTGATATATAATAATATAATATAAAAAAGAAAAGAACCATTTCTAAAACATTATATTGTTCATATTTATAATAAACGATTGCAAATGAATAATAAATGTTATGCAATTTGCTATATTAATTATATTTATTTTATTTTATTTTATTTTATGTTGCAATTAGTGTTTAATATACATATATCATAATTATTAAAATTAAATTAAATTATTTAATTTATATATTATAATAAAATTACAATTAATAAAAATAAATAAATTCTAAATGTTATCAGAATCAGAATGAGCTTTATTGCCAGGTATGTTTGCACATATGAGGAATTTGTTTTAGTGACAGTAGCTCCACAGTGCGACAGAATGACAGCGACAGGACACAGATAATAAAAAAATAACGTACAAATATACTAAATATACACAAAATATACAAAATGGACAATATGCAAAATAGACAATTCAGTATGTACAGGTATGTTAGGTGCAAATTTGAAATGTAATAAGTATGCTTGTTAAATAAAAAATAAAAAGTATAATAGTGTTGTGTGTTTCATGTTTATTGTTAAGAGTTCAAATGTTCATGAGATGGATTGCCTGAGGGAAGAAACTGTTCCTATGTCTGGACGTTCTGGTCTGGTGCTTGTATTTATTATAATACAATTATAATAGTATTAAAAATTATAAACAGTGTATTTGTAACGGAGCCGGCGAGACGTGAGACGTGAGGATCCATTTGCAAGCCTTTATTAATAAACAGTCAAATAACAGGCAGGGTCAAATCACCAGCAAACGGGTATGGCACGGGCAAGACACAAGAGTAATCCAAGGGCATGCGTGGGACCTCGATCGGCGAACAATATCCAGAGGGCTTGAGAAGAGGGGTAGTCCAATAACCTGAGCAATAATCCAAACGAGGGAAACACAGAGTCTGAAACGGTGAGACACACGTATCCAGGATACAAGGGCAGGAAACAGGAAACGAGACTATAAACAAAACAAACTAAACTTAGAGAACACAGAAGGCTCGGTAAGGTAGCTAACACTAGGAGAGTGTTATACGCAGAACCAGACTCAGAGCTAAACATACACACAGAAGGCTCGGTAAGGCAGCTAACACTAGGAGAGTGTTATACGCAGAACCAGACTCAGAGCTAAACATACACACAGAAGGCTCGGTAAGGCAGCTAACACTAGGAGAGTGTTATACGCAGAACCAGACTCAGAGCTAAACATACACACAGAAGGCTCGGTAAGGCAGCTAACACTAGGAGAGTGTTATACGCAGAACAATACTCGGCAAAGACATTGAGGAAGTTCAAGGCTTATAAAGCGTGTGTAATCAGTGCAATCAGCTGTGTGATCAGAGCAATGTGAGATTGGTGACAGCTGTGTGTCGTCAGTGCAATGGATGATGGTAATTGTAGTCCGTGGGTGAAGAGCAACAGTAGTGTGGTGCAAGAGTCAATGTGATGGAGGAGTGACCTCTGGTGGTGAGTAAACGGAAGACCATGAAGCAGATTTGTAAATTATATATGTATACTAAGTAAATGTAAATAACTATTACAAATAATATAATATATAGTGTAGTATATTAATTAAATATTATAAATTAGCAAGATCATCTTATTCGATATTTTATTTTATTATTGGACACACCTTACTGGATTTATATACATAATTAGTATACATATATCATTTAGAATTTTATTATAACATTATAAATTATATAATTAAATATTATAAATAAATCATATAATTTTATTAGAATTACAGTTAGACACACCTTACATTTCACATTGGCTTTAAAACCTTTTGATAGAAAGGCATTTTCATAAATGCTTAATATTTACCTATGGATGTCTTTCTTTCTTTCTTTCTTTCTTTAATGGATCAGCTGGAGCAGCACACATGTGAACTAATCATGTCAGGACGCACATCATGAAGATTTGCGTAACATTTGTTCAAAATGTTGTTGATTGTACTCATTATGCTAAAATGTGGAAAACAGCCATGATAAAGAATGATTAGGTACTGACTGATAGCGTATATGTACAGCACTCAATGCACTCGCCTGCTTACATGAAATGTGCGCTTCATTCTGCGTAATCATGACATATAGGCTATGGGTTTAATGTGATCTTTTGAGCGTGTGTGTGTGTGTGTGTGTGTGCGTGAGCGGGTGCTTCTGCTCTTTATTTCCTGACAGTCTCAACAGTGTTCTCAGGTCCCTGTTGGGTTTATTCTGAGAAACCGACGCTGTTGCATCTAAACTGTCCAATTTGGCTCGTGAGCATCGCAACCCCGCGACCCCACACCCATTCATAAACTCCGCTCATTCACTTCTGATTGGTCCGGCTTTAAACTGGGAGGAGATATGGCTAGATTAAAGTAAAATTAGCTTTACTGCGTACTCATACATTTCATCTTCATCCTAGGAAGGGAAATAAGTTCAACAGGAGGACGGTTCATGCATGCTTAAGCGCAATTGGTGATATTTTACATGTAAAAAAAATAAATAAAAAGCATGGCGAATCAGAAATAGATGCATTTACAGGTGGAGACACAAAAGAACCATCGGTGTCCTTTTCATCAATACACCCTGAAATCCTATAAGAGGGCCTACAGTCACTCCTGGATGGACTAGAAGGACCACAGCCACATTCAAACAGGAACCAAAGAGAAAAGTTGCGCTCTCAATCCATGCAAACTTTTCTGAGAAGACGCACAGCGCGTAAAACGCACGAAAAGGGAAGCAGGACAAGAAGTTAATAAAAAGTCATAAAAAGCTGACGGGGGAGTAAAGCAAACTTCTCGAAGACAACTTCTTGGACTTCTCAGAGCTGAATTGAACAAAGCGTTCTCCCATGAGGCTGGAAGGTGCCAGAATGGACTTGATCAAAAAAATATGGACGGCTCGGAAACTCATTCTCGTGGTGATGATTCCTTTATCGCTGCTGCCTCTGCCTCTCATCCACCCGTGCAGTGTAAGTAAATCCTCAGTCATTTCCACGATCTCACGATGCGCGTTCTCCGCGCGCTTTTACGCGCTGCTTACTTTTGGGCATGTGCACTATATTGTGCGTTTAAATGCATTATATTTAAACTTAATCGCTTTTACGTGGTTTTAAGTAGAGTTAGATTAGTTTATTACGCGAGGAATCTTTATAGACGTGGAAAATGTGTGCAAAGATAAATAAAATGCTGTTTTAGAGGCAGACAGACAGATTCAATTATATAATGTTTTAAACATAAAGATTATGATATGGCTAAGTATTAATTGATTATGGCCTCCTGGGGTTAGTCGAGAAGCCGCCGCGACCTCTCACCTGATTGGTCGTTTTCCAGGCGCGCTATCAGAGCAGTGATGGTTCAAGTGCGCTGGCTGATGTTCTGACGGGAATTGTTTGTTTGAAACATCTGCAGGTTTTACAGATGTTGTTTGTTTGTGTAGCAATTGGGATCTTAGATTCAGTCCAACATCAGCAAAGCCTGCAGAGAGGCATTGCGCTAATTTGACCGGAGACGCTATCTTGAATCCTACAAAAAAAAAAAAAAAAAATCGTTTTTTTCATGGATGTGCATGCCGTTCTTACGCAAAATGAGATTATGAGAACAAACCGCTTAAAGACTTAGATTTTTTCTTTCTTTTTCACGTTTAATTCAGCGTCGTTTCTTTTTAGTGAAATGTATTAGTTCTGAGAGTTTCAAAGTAAACCCACACAATTTATTTAGTCAGTGTATGGTGAAATAACAGTAAAAAATAAATAAAAATAAGATAGAAAAAATCAGACGTGCAGAAAATTACTGAAATGAGTGCTTAGCCTATTTCATATACTCGAAATTCTCTAAAAATCGAAAAATAAAAATATATAGATATAGGCAGATTTCTTACTAAAAACTGGTCAGAAATCACAATACATTTAAGCATTTAGTAATAATTTTTTACTGTAGTGTCCTGTGGTGGCACTGTATAAAACATTTTTTCGTAATAGGTGCAGTTTAATGACTTCATATTAATTATTGTATGGATTCTTTGTACTTATAATTCATTTTTCACACTGCAGGGCCATTTCAAATAAATTGTGAAGGCAAATATTTAATTATATGAATGGATGAATGAATGACAGGATCTAAGGAATACACTAATACAAAAATGAAAATAACCTAACCTAACAAAAATATAAATAACTTCCTGATGAAGTACCCAATTCTTTACTAAAATGTTTTTTTTTATATATTTACAAAGAAATGGCAAGTAGAACATAATGCTTAAATTTGAAAAGTAGAAAGACTGAAACAGTATTTTCTGCTAATATTTATTTACGACTTCTGAAAATATAGTATAATGCATTTAGGAGATGCTTTTATCCAAAGCCACACATATTATAATGTAATGAGACACATGATTCAAATTGATCTAAACAGCAGAAATCAATATAGGCAAATGTGGAAACAGTGCACAGATTAGGAAATGTCATTATCTTCTGCCTTGACAGCTTTTTTGCAATTCCAAAACATGTTTAAGATTAGATCACTTGCACGGGTTTGCTTATCTCTCTCTGATAGCACTTTTCATCAAGAGGCAGAAATAAAGCGGTTAGTTCACAATAGTTGACTAATCCCATCTCACCGCCGACTGAAAGCAATTATTCACACAAAACAATCATGTAATGAATGCAATCTGTGTGAGAGTCCTGTGGGGATGCTCGTGTTGATGTCGAAACAGACCCGTGTCGTTTTAAGTGCGTTCCCAAATAAAGTTTCTTGATGTGTAATCATCTAATGATCAATTAGAGGAAATCATCAGTTTTCTTTATCATCAACGCCCCATCGGACCTTCTAACAGAAATCAGCTGGATCTGAATGAACTGATTTCTTGAGCAATGACGAGATTAGAGCAGAACAAAAGCAATGTGCCAATGGAGGCTTAATCTGCAGTGTGCCACATAACTGACGGCCTTCAGCACAGTTGTAATGAGAAAGCAGAAAGCTGCTGGCCCGAGTTTATGAACACAGGAGCACGCTGAAGGATAATCAGCTTTGGCATTGAATGCTGAGAGACAGAAGAAAGGCCAAAAAAGGCCAAAAAACAGACGATTGCTAGTTTAAGTCCCATACAAGTCAACAACCACTGTGTCCGTGCTAATTTAATGCTTAATAATACTCTATTAATGTCATGTGCTGGAAGTTTTGTGATTGATAAAATGGTCGTTAGCATTAGTAATGCACTAAAACAAGTTAGTGTAGAAACAATTTTCATGTAGAAATTGCGAGTAAATTTCACAAACACAGTAATCACTAAGAACAGTAACCTATTGAATTAAACATGAAATTTTGAAGCTGAAAACCCAAATGGTATCTTCCTATAAAATGTACTCCTGTAATCTTTGTTTATTTACTATTTTGAAAAATCATTTTTACAGTATGCATACAAAAAGTTGGTGTAGAAACAATTTTCACTCAGAAATTGCTAGTAAATTTCACAAACAGTTACAAAGAAATGGCAAGTACATTGAATTAAATGTGAAATTCGGAAGTAGAAAATCTCAAAAAGTTTTTTTTTTGCAAAACTTACTCTTTACTCTCGATCTTATTTTATTTGAAAAAAAGTGATTTTTTTTACAGTGTTTATTATGTTTGGTAATGTTAAAAATACAACTGTTCATTGTAAGTTCATGTTAGGTCTATTAAATAATATTAACAGGTAAAACATTTGATTTTAATAATTAGTATCAGTTAGTACATTTTGGAATCAGCGTAAACTAATATTAATAAATGCATTTTTCATTAATAGTTCAATAGTTGTTAACTAATATATTTATATAATGTAAACAAATGGAACATTATTGCAAAATGTTACAATGAAATACAGTGTAAAAATGATTTATTATTATGTGATTATTGGAATGCATTTGACAAGAAAATACAATTTTAGCCTTTTTACTCCAAAATTTCATGTTTGCAGTCTCGCTCTTTTGTATTTTTATTTATTTTTTGGGGAAATTTATTAGCAAATTCTGACTGAAAGTGTTTTTCAGAAATAGCACTAAAAAAGCAAATCAGATGTGCAGAAAATTAAGATGAAAACTCTCTGAAATAATTGAAAAATAAAAATATCTGAGCCTGTACATCCTCCTCATGAGCCTGATGTATTTATAATGTCTGGAATGTCTGAGCGTGTATTAACTTCGCTTTGCTTGGCCTTTTATAAAATCTGATTAATTCTGAAATATGAGTCACCTGACAAATGTGTGTTCAGTCAGCCTAAGCTCCACATGGCTGAGGTGATTCACATGTGCTAAAATCATATTTGTATTTGTTGTTTGCTGGACCCTCGTGAAGTGTTGTGTGCCCAGGTCCAAATATTTGACAGGGCAAACCGGATTTGGATTTTTGTCCTAATTTGCGGACTGATGCACATGCTTTCCTGCTGTTTTGCTCATAATTAAAGTCATAATTTGGTTAAAGTAATGACTTCCTCCTGCACTTTAGAGGTGGCTACATGCAAATCTCCTATTTATATTTGTAGATGTGTATGTAATCAGCTCTTTATTTTATTTAAGAAGATTTTATTACTGATCAACTGCATAAATCCAAATGATTTCCTCAAAACAGATCTCGCTATATTTCATATAGTCACTCAGTTTATAATAAACTCAATTTAAAAATGGCTTGATAACTATTTCTTGGATGTACACATAGTACGAAACAGTGCAGACAGTACAAAAAGCATGCTAATAAAAGCAAGTAATCCAGAATGTAATCCAGAATCAAGGAAGTGTTTAGGTCACATAATGAAAGCTGTTGTGTGTCTGTAGGAATCATCGTGTGCGTATGTCCTGATCGTGACAGCGGTGTACTGGGTATCTGAAGCTGTGCCGCTGGGAGCCGCTGCGCTCGTCCCGGCCTTCCTCTACCCGCTGTTTGGGGTCCTCAAGTCCAGTGAGGTGAGAAAACCTCTCTGTGCTCTTTCACTGTGTACAGTAGGATGTTTTGTGCAACAGGAAAGAACTGGAATACTGTAGGTTAAATGTTTAACATAAACTTTGCATCACTTCTACAGCTGGTTTATATAATATATGACCTGTTTTCTGGGGTAAATATCTGACTTGGTTATATTCATGAGCTTTTGAGTCTCAGGGTGTGAGGCGTCTATAGGTGATTGTTTTAAGAGTGAAAATGTTATAGTGTTTTTGTTTCATCAAACATTAGAGTTTTACAGCTCAAAGAGCTGCTGATCGTTCATTTGCACCTGCCTGTTATTGTGTCCGCAATAAACTGCCAAGATATTATGTAAAAGAAAATGCTGCATCATGTGACTAAATCCCCTTGACAAACTTGACAAAGCAACCTGTTATCTTAAATACTGTAATCATGTTTGGCAAATATTTCCCTTTTTACGTAATCTTTTCTGCTGACAGCTGGGATTTTGGGTATATATATATATATATATGATTTAATACTTTCAAGAAATGTTTCTTTAGCAGCAAATCAGCATATTAGAATAATTTCTGAAGGATCACGTGACACTGAAGACTGAAGTAATTATAGTGAAAATTTAGCTTCGCATCATAGTAATTAATTACATTTTAAAATATATTCAGATAGAAAACAGTTCTTTTAAATTGCAATAATATTTAACAATATTTACTATTTTACTGTATGCTGGGCAGCATAAGAAACTTCAAAAATGTAAAACAAATCTTATCAATCCTGTATTTTTGAATGGTAGTGTTAATAAAATAAAACAAAAAGCTGCGTAATTTATGCCAGTGTTTTTTTGCAGGGTTGAAATGATGTTGCAGTTCTTTAGCTCAGTGATAGTAAAGGCTTTAACTGCGTGTGGTGGGCAGAGGGGATTGCAATAAAAGCTCAGAGTTCCTTGAGCACACTTATATATACACACTTAAATGCACTTACAGTAGAAGCATGTTTATAAGCTCAAATAGGAGCCGTCCCAGGTAATCATTTTAGGTTATAAAAATGTAGTAACATTGTTTTAAAATGTTTCTAATGTCCTTTTTGATTAGAATATTATTTAAAGGGTCACAAAAATGTTTCTTATAAAAATACTACTAATTTGTTTACCCAAAACATAATGTTATTTGATCATTTTTTATTATTTGAAGAACATCAAAATCCTGTTTTCTTGTTGTCATTACGACATTATTTAAAGGTTACAAAAAATGTCTTTTACAACATCTAATATAATGTTATTTTTATTGTTTTTAAATATTTTTAAAATAGTTTTATAATAGTTTTTAAAACGTTAATATGTATAGAACGTTATTTAAAAGTTGCAAAAACATTTCTTTCAGCATTCTAATAATTTGTTTTTATCCAAAATATAACATTATTTGAACATGACATCAAAAGGACAATTTGAAAATGTTGATCTTAGAGAACGTATATCAAATATTATTCAAATGATAAGAATGTTCCAAATTGTAACACTTTATTTCATGCAATGTTGCGGTTTAAAATGAAAATAAGTTTAAAAAAAGTTATAAGAATGTTCCATAAACATTACTAAAAGAATATGTTTTGTCCTAACATTTATATAACTTTTCAGAAACGTTCAGAAAGTTGTGAGAAGAAACTGTCTGTGTGTGTTTGCAGGTGGCCTCTGAGTATTTTAAGGACACCACGCTGTTGCTGATGGGGGTTATCTGTCTGGCCGCCTCCATTGAGAAGTGGAACCTGCATAAACGCATCGCTCTGCGGATGGTCATGATCGCCGGGGCCAAGCCTGGCATGTATGTATTCAGCAGGTGTAACACACACGCGCAGCTGTAGACCGACTCTGAGAGCTGCATGTGTTCGGCTTGTGTTGCAGGCTGGTGTTGGGCTTCATGTGCTGCACGGTGTTTCTCTCCATGTGGCTGAGCAACACGTCCACCACGGCCATGGTGATGCCCATCGCTGAAGCCGTGCTGCAGCAGCTCATCTGCACCGGCATCGCCGACTCCCTCGAAGACTCGCTGACCGTCGACACACAGGACGAGGAGAGCGGTGAGGCAGAGCATCCGTCTCTTTATGCATTATGGTTATTATTAGCTGTGTTTTTGAATTGTTTTGTTCTTTGACAGACAAAGAGGAAAACCAAGAATCAAGCAAGAATCACCTTGAGCTGCTGGACCGCAAACACAAGTAAGATATAGTCAACTGTATTAAACTACATCCGTTAAACAAGCCTATTCATTGCAGTTTCTCTTTGTTTTGCAGTGAAAAACATCACGTCTGTATGCTGAGTGAGGTAAGACCAAATCAACCCTGCAAAATTATTAGAAAGAAAACAAGAAATATAGGGGGTTTATGCTTCAAGCAACTGAAAAATTCATGTATATAATTATAATTAAAATGTATTTATAAAGTGGTTGTAAAATTATAGTTTACTAAAACTATAGCATTTAAAGCATTTTGTTACTTGAAATAAAATAAATGTTAACTAAAAATAAAATAAAATATAAATAACTGAATTGCCAAAGCATTTTTTCTCATTTTCATTAAACTCGATGTACTAAAATAATACAAATTAAATACAAATTATATTGACATATTTAAAAACGAATAAAAATGACAAAAACACAATTAATTACTACAACTTTAATTAAAATTCAAATCTAATTAAAAATATTAGTAAAAACTATAATACACTGTAAAAAAGTTGAGAAAACTTAAAAGTTTAAGGCAACCAGCTTCAGCAGATTTTTGAATTTTCTCAACTTATTTTTGTATAAACTTAAAACAACAAGTTGAGAAAACTCAAATATCTGCTGAAGCTGGTTTCCTTAAACTTTCAAGTTTCCTCAACTTTTTTTTTTATAGTGTAGTCTCTCATTAATACTAAAATAACACTGCTTTTAAATTATTAAAAAAAAAGCTATTTATGTAAGTGATAGTAAGCATGCTATTTTGTTTGTAATTATAATTTAGATGAATGTAAACAAGACATAGAGAACATATATGTTTACTGTCATAAAATATAATTTACTTTAGATATTTGAGTAAATTGCATGATTCATGCAATCAGTAGATTAATATGATCCCTTGTCACCTTTTACATTTTAGTGTCGATCAATATAATTAAGGTGGGAATGTTACTCTAAAATACATACTTTTTGTATTATGAAAATACGATTTTTAAGATGCATTGTCTGAAAATTGTCTGATTGAAGGTAAATACATCTTCTTTTAGGAACATTCAGATATATGTATATATATATATAAAGAGAGAAAGATATGGCTTAAGAACACACTTTTTGTGGTAAGTTAAGGCCATTTGTTTAAAAGTGTTTTTCATACTCTAGGAGTTGAATGGTCTGACATTAAAGCCTGGTTTCGGTCCAGATTTTTGTAAAGAATCAAACGGATATCTGCCCGAGGTGAGACCATCAGCTACCTGACAATAACTCAGCACAGTCTGCTTCTTACATTTTTAAAACTATTTATCCCATTTGTTCCCAAACAGGCTCCAATCAGCATCCCTGCACCGCCAAAGAAACCCAAGATCCGGCGGGATTCGCAGTACCCCACCAACCGAGACCACATGATCTGCAAGTGCCTGTCTCTGAGCATCACATACGCAGCCACCATCGGTGGCCTCATCACCATCACCGGCACCTCCACCAACCTCATCTTCTCCGAGCAATTCAACAAGTACGCTATCAGTCCCATAAAAGCCACATTCAGAAAACGCTGGGATTTGTTTAAGCACCTGATTCAATCCGCTCAATCTCATTCCCTGATGCTAAGCGCAGAAAAATACCCCTTTCCTTTGTGCAACTCTTCTTGGGCAAAGGTGACTGTATATTGTGACCTGGTTTTGCTGATGTAAAGATATCAATTACAGTGAAAAGCCGGCATTTAGTGGGTCAGAGGGGTTTGTATTGATTCTCCTTTCATTCTTTCACATATCACAGCTGTTATAGTCTGTGCTCGCTGGAAGTGCTGTTATCACTGACATATTCCAGAAATAATCAATGTAAAGTGCTAATTGGTTTAAATTGGGTCCCTTAAACCTTGCACCCTTTCGACCGGCTCTCAGTATCTTCTCCAGGCTTTTCTCAAACGCTTTTCTGAACCTTGTCCTTTTCTTCCACACTGAAATCAGTTTGACCCCCGAACGCAGGCCGCTGAGCTGAGATTGAGCTTTCATGTGACAGAACCATGTGTGTTTTAATTATATTTAAAGATTGAATTATGAAGTTTTTAATGACTTGTGTTTGCCGTGTTGGTGAAGTGTGAAAGGAGCTATTGATAAACCTATTTAAATTCAGTATGTAACTGCATTCATAACCCATTTTACTTCCATAATGTGACATATTTCAGAGCAAAACATCTTTTCTTAGTAAATATTAACTAGAAAAAAATATAGATTGGGACTTTGTTTTATCCATTGGGAATGCTGAAAAATGGATTTATTTGACAGGTTAAAAATACTGGTGATGTCAGCTGAAAAGAAAAGATGTTTCAGAGGAAGAGCAAGTTCATAATTTTTTTATGAAACTGTTTTATTTGAATATTTGTAATATTTAAATATATGTATATATTTATTATAATTTTAATACTTTTATTTAATACTAATTTTATTTAATGTTACTTTATATTTATTTTAATATAAATATTAATATTATGTAATATTAAAATTTTAAAATATATATACAATTTTTTTTTATAATTTAAACAGAGAAAACATTCTCCATAAGACCAAGAATATGCATTAGATGTATATAGCGATAATAGAATAGAATAGAATAGAATATAATATAATATAATGGAATAGAATAGAACAGAATAGAATAGAATAGAATGGAATAGAATGCACTTCTTTAATAATCATTTTAATTATATAAACACTGTAAAGAAATATTGTTGAAATCAGCTACAATCAGTGATCCAAATCCAAATCCAAGTTTTTTTTAATATTTTTTTTTTAAATAGTTTAAGATGTATATATTGACATAATAATGCACTAATAAAAACACTGTGACAGTTAGCTATCAAAATTTAGTGCTGGAAGAACTCAGATTTTATTTATCCAAATATCCAAGCTGTCATGTACCTCAACTTCACATTTCAAGTTGCCCAAAGTTCAAATTTAAAGGAAGCAGAAACACTTTTTTTACAGTGAAGTTGTTATGTGTTTGCAGCACTAAGCTTTACTATAAAACATCTGTTTCAGTCGTTACCCAGAAGCGAAAGTCATCAACTTTGGCACGTGGTTCATCTTCAGTCTGCCGATCGCTCTGATCATGCTGATGCTCACCTGGATCTGGCTGCACTTTCTCTTTCTGGGATGCAAGTAAGAGAAAAATAGACACTTTGATCTTGAAATGATTTGTGATCCATCTGAACTCAAGCTGTTATCGCCTCACAGTTTCAGAGAGACTTGCTCTCTTAGCAAGAAACGCAAAACCAGGCGAGAAATCCTGTCCGAGAAGCGCATTCATGAGGAGTACCAGAAACTCGGCCCCATCAGGTATAAGAGCTTCTGCTGTGGTTCAGAAACTGAGATTTTCTGTTTTCACTTAGATTTTATTTTGATGTTGTGATTAATATATGTTTTTTTCTGCTGCACAGCTATCCTGAAGTCGTGACGGGCATCTTCTTCGTTCTGATGACCGTACTTTGGTTCACCAGGGAGCCAGGATTCGTCCCCGGCTGGACATCGCTGTTTGAGAAGTACATGAACCTCTTGTGTTAACCCTTACTCAGTCAAAAGAGTATTTAATTTTATATTTATTTTATTTAATTGTATTTAATTGTATTTTTTTTTTATTGACCAGCAAAGTTGCATTGGATAAAAGTGTCAGCTACAAGTTTAAATAATTTTTATTTATATTTATAAAGTATATTGAATCTATTTAATTTTCTTTTCTTTTAATTTTTTTAAATAATTTTTTATTTTGTTTGTTTTGATATTACAGATTTTGGTTACATTCACCAGCAAAGTTGCACTGGATAAAATTGTCAGCTGAAAGATAAAATTATTTTATTTTATTTGTAAGATCCCAAGTTGGTTGAGAAGTTCATGAATCTCTTGTGTCAGCTCAGTCAAAAATAATGCAAAATAATGATTATTTTATTTTAGTACATGAACCTGAACCTCTTGTGTTAACCCTTACTCAGTCAATAAAATTGATTTCCATTTCTAAATCCTCTAACATATGCACACATGATAAGAAAGATGCAATAAACCTCCTGTGTCTCGCAGGAAGGGCTATAGGACTGATGCCACGGTGTCTGTGCTGCTGGGATTCCTCCTCTTCCTCATCCCGGCTCGAAAGCCCTGGCCATCTGCACTCTCCAGCGAGAACAAAGGTCAGATCCCACGCTGTGCTACAGTACAGCCGCGCGTTCCCTCAGCAGGGTCCAATGTACAAGCGTTTTCACTGGGGTCCAGGACATGAGAGGAAAGGTGAATGTTCTCGTCCCCAGCTGGCCGGCTCTGGTAACCGCTCCTCTCTCTGTTCTCTGTGCAGGTGATGATGACGATGAGGAGGAAGAGGATCCTCTGGCCCCCATGATCACATGGAAAGACTTTCAGAGACTGATGCCATGGGAGATTGTTATTCTGGTGGGAGGAGGATACGCACTGGCTGCTGGATGCAAGGTGAGCATTAAAATTAGGCCTATTATTAGAAACATTGTAAAAAAGAATATATATATATATATAATATTATATAATATATATATATGTTTTTTAAAGAATGTTGTATTAAATCAGTAATTTTGCATCAGAACTCTCATGTAACATCAGAATATTTTCTATGCGTTAAGCTGTGAGTGAATGATGTGACGTCTCTGGTCAGGTGTCGGGTCTGTCAATGTGGATCGGCCGGCAGCTGGAGCCGATGAGCGGTCTTCCCCCGTGGGCCGTGACTCTGCTGGCCTGTCTCCTGGTGTCCGCCGTCACCGAGTTCGCTAGCAACCCGGCCACGCTCACAGTGTTCCTGCCCATCCTCTCGGCCCTGGTCAGCTGACACACACACACACACACACACACACACACACACACACACAGTTGTTGTGTTTCCGTGTTTTATGGGACATTTCATAGGTGTAATGGTTTTAATACTGTGCAAACTGTACTTTCTATCGCTCCACACCTAAACTTACCCCTTATAGGAAACTTTCTGCATTTTTAGATTTTCAACAAACTTAATTCTGTGTGATTTATAAGCTTGTTTCCTCATAGGGACCTAAAAAAAGGTCAAAATTGACTGGTATTACTATCCTTGTGGGGACATTTGGTCTCCATAACATGATAAATACCAGTTACACACACACACAGATGGAGGTGTTATTGTTAATATTGTCTCCTGTCCCTCAGTCCGAGACGCTGCACATCAACCCTCTGCACACACTCATCCCCGCCACCATGTGTGTGTCCTTCGGCGTCATGCTGCCGGTCGGAAACCCGCCGAACGCCATCGTGTTCAGCTACGGACACGTGCAGATCAGCGACATGGTATGACACAACATTAGCCTGTTATATCAGCTCCATCCCGTCTCACAGCTGCGCCAGGAACGCCGGGGCATCATTTGTTTTTCATAAGGAAACTGAGGGTGAAACAGGTGCCTGGTCCACTTCCAAAAGTACATCTCCTTATGATTTCAAACAGAATTTCAGACAAATAATGTGCTTGAGTGTTAAAGAAATGAATTGTGCTAAATTAATTAACAACTGAATATATTTTAGCACATAATTTGGCCTTCAGAAAGGTAACAGGGCTAGGATTAGCTAGGATTTCAGCTTTGCATATAATTTTAATATGGCAAAACTACAAGAAGCTCATTTGAGAGAATAATTTAATTATCAGTTGTTCATTATACAATGCCATTTTAACACAGATGACGTTTTATGCTAATAAATATAACAAAACTTGATAAAAAATGAATAGAAAAAAGAAAAAAGTCAGAGAGAGACAGTAGCTTGTCTTGAAAAGAAGTTTTGATTTCTATTTATTTTATTTTTTGAGTTTAAAAGGGGGAAATATTCAGAAGACAACTTCAGTTCTCTTAAATACTAAAACCTAAAAACTACTAAAACTTAAAAACTAAAATCTATAAACAATTATTTTGTGTTCTATTTTATTCATTATATTATATTATAGAAACACAGAGGGGTGGACAGCCCAAAAAAAGCATAATCATGATGAAAGAAAAATAAATAAATAATAGCTAGTTTTGATTATGTGTTCTGAAAAATGTATTTATTGTTTTTATTTTAAAACAAACTAAAACTACATCACCTAAAAGGATTTTTATTACAATTATTTACAAATAAACTGTAATTTTTTTATGATAATTAAAAATGATTATTGTACCTTGTTATATTATTTATAACATTTATATTGTGGAAAAACAAAGGCCAAAAATGCAAATTAATGTTGAAAGAAAATAAATAAATAATAAAAAAAAGCTGGCTTTTGATGATGTTTTGAAAAACTTTCATTGTAAAACGTACTAAATGTCTGCATTAGCTAAAAGGGGAACATATTTGATTATTAAATATACATTACTTTGAACTAAAATCCACAATCTTAGCATTATATTATATTATAACATTCATGTTGTGGAAACACATAGGCCCAAAAAAGCACATTCATGATGAAAGAAATAGAAAATATATAAATAGCTGGACTTTTGTTGATGTGTTCAAACAATGTTTGTTTTAATATTAAATATCTGTATCATCTATTTATTATATTTATATTTAACACACACAGTATGTATGATTTAATGTATGAGTCTTGTAAAAACCACTTATTAGGGATATATACAGTATATTACTTTAGTCTGGGAGGCAGGACAATCAGGTCATTTAGAGTATTAGTTGCATAGTGACTTTTTTTTGCACATGTGTGTCAATGGGCCTATCACCCTGCTATAACTGCTTACTGACAAACGTTATATGGTCTCCTTGTGTTTTTCAGGTGAAGGCAGGTTTTGGAGTGAATCTGATCGGGGTTTTAGTGGTGATGTTGGCCATCATGACGTGGGGCGAGCCGCTCTTCCACCTGAGCGAGTTTCCCACCTGGGCACTGATGCCTAATGTCACAGGCAGCTTGTAGCTGTGTTTGATCGAGGACATTGCATATACACTGAAGGAGGCACATATACGTGATTAAGGCCTTATTTTTTTATATCTGTGGAGTAAGAGGACGTCCGTCGGAGGATGAGGAACTGCTCACTGTGACTGAATGAACAGCGCGATCGGTGGAAACCATTCTATATATCAAAGCATTAGATGTAGATTAACATCTCTCCAAGTTTACGTGCCTACAAAACACAATCAGTGATGTTTGAGTGAACACACCGAAAGTAACACATCCGTATGCTTTTATTTTCTGACATCTAACAAATGTCGCGATACATTTGCGTTATTTACTTGAGAAGTTTGAGGGAGATGCTGAAATCACGCATAGTATCTAACATGCTCTTACCAAATGTTACATAGCTCATGTGGTCTGGTTATGGAAGATTGTTTCAAACGTTACACAAAAATCCTCGCAATCATAAATTGAGTAAACCTCTGTGCCGCTGATCGTTGTACATACAGGAAACTAACATTTTGTTACTGTCGGCAGCGAATCGTTGTAATATGTTCTGTGATCGATTTCTTTCACCTGGCAACTCTGAAAACATAATAAACTGTATTTTTTGTTCATTTATTTATTTTGCATTTCAAACATCACACTGAAGCTCCATACAGGCTAGCACAGATGCATTGAGATAAATTATGAGATGAGACAATTCATACAACTTTTCATTGTTCAGTCCAGTGTTTTCATTTCCTCCCATGTCTATAATTTTGACGCTCCTTCAGTTGGTTCGTAACCCTCGTTTTTTATTTTCTCCCTCCGTTTGATGAAATACTTCACCTGCGAATGAATCACAACAATCAGTTCATGCCGATGCATTGATAAATTCAACATAATATTGCTAAAAACGTGAGCAGAACTGTATTAAATGCGCACTTGTAGTGTACTTCAAATCAAATTTTCAAAACTCTGTTCTTGTAGATATATATTACTAAAATAAAAGACCACTGAAGTGACCTTAAAGAGAGACACTGTCCATGAAAAGTGTTTAGTAGTTGTTTATTATACATAATCACTGTAACAGTTGACATTTTAAGATGCTGATAAATGTAACAAAACTTGAAAAAAATAAGAAAAAGACAAATGTCAGAGAGAGACAGTAGTTTGTATTAAAGTTATTTTTTATTTGATTGTTTTTTTTTTGTTAATCACTTTAAAAGGGGTAAAATATTAAGACAATAATACATTATTTTAACTAAAAACTATACACAAATAACTTTTTTTCTTATAAAAAATCTTAATATATTATATATATATATTACATTATAGTATTATATTATATATATATATATATATATATATATATATATATATATATATATATATATATATATATATATATTGTGAAAACAGCCTATTCATGTAAATAAATGAATTAAATAGCTGGATTTTTGATGTTTTGAAGAACTTACTAAACATAATAAAAGTCTAAATCAGCTAAAAATTCAATATATTTGATTACAATTCTTAAATTTATTTTACTTATATAAATTATATATTATATTATATGTGACCCTGGAGCACAAAACCAGTCTTAAGTCGCTGGGGTATATTTGTAGCAATAGCCAAAAATACATTGTATGGGTCAAAATTATTGATTTTTCTTTTATGTAAAAAATCATTAGGATATTAAGTAAAGATCATGTTCCATGAAGATATTTTGTAAATTTCTTACCATAAATATATCAAAACTTCATTTTTGATTAGTAATATGCATTGCTAAGAACTTCATTTGAACAACTTTGAAGGAGATTTTCTCAATATTTAGATTTTTTTGCACCCTCAGATTCCAGATTTTCAAATAATTGTATCTCAGCCAAATATTGTCCAATCCTAACAAACCTCAATGGAAAGCTTATTTGTTCAGCTTTCAGATGATGTGTAAATCTCAATTTTGAAAAATTGACCCTTATGACTGGTTTTGTGGTCCAGGGTCACATATTATAAATGATATTTTAAAATATTTATAATTTTTTAAAGCATTACTTTTTTTTTGTATTTAAAATGACATTTAATATTTTGTCATGCTTTAAAGTACACTTGTTTGATTATAATTAAAAATTTTATCCACAGCCTGTTATGTGATATTACATTTAAATGTACTAAATTGCAACTTCATCATTACAAACATGCAATTACAAATATATTTAAATGCATGAAACTAATGCATTAATAAATGCATACCATATGTAATTACATATAAAGATGTATTTAAGTCCTACTTAGGTGGGTCAAAAAAAGCACGCTAATTGCATTTAATATCAATGTTAAATTCTAATATATTTTCTTTAATTGGTTCAAAAGCATTACATTCAGTTCACATTTAGATATTATTTTAAAGTATTCTATTCTGTAATAAGCGCTCTTTCTAAAAGTATGCTAAAGTGTACTTCTACATTCAGAGTGGAATATAAGTGCACTTATTATTGCATGCTATTTTGTAGGGAACATAAATCAGATTTTTAGGTCTCATTTTCAATTAAAGACTGGTAAATAAGCCAATAAGCTCCAAGAAATCTCAATTATGCATGACAGCTGCTGCAAATGCATTCAAAGTGCAAGCAAGTGTCAGAGATTCATATCAATCTCAAAAGATGCAGGACACGAGCTGCACTCAGGACCATGGACTGACCCACAGGGCACATGTCAATAACATTAATAAAATTAACGTGTTTACTAACAGACAGAAACACATTTCTATTTGAGTACACGTCCAGCTCTGTGAAAGAATAATATTCTGAGCGCTTACCAAAGACGGTTCATCACTTCATGTACTTTCTGTAATAGTTATTAAACTAATAAAGGTTAATTAGACATATTCTAAAGTGCAAAGAGTCCCAAGGACGCCTTCAGCAAGTAGGAAGTGTATCAAGCCTGCTGATGACGTAAAAGCGATTGCTTAAAAAGTAGTTCGTTCGGTGACCGCTAGATGAAGCACTTGAACCACTTAAGTTGAATTGTTTGTTGAGAAAAAATAAAAAAAATAAAAATATATATATATTAAATTACATCAAATTAGGGTTTTTATATATATATTTGTATGAATTAAAACCATTAAAATTAGATACTTGAAATAAAATAAACGTTTACTAAAATAAAATGAAATAAAATATTAAAAAAACTTTAATTTCTCATTTTAATGTACTAAAATAACTGAAAAATAATAAAAACTATACAGACATATATAAAAATTCATTTAATATTTTATTTTAGTTGAACTTGATGCACTAAAATAACTAAAACTAACACTGAAAAAATATAAAAATAAAAACTGATCTATCTATCTATATGTTTTTTTCGTTTTTACCCATGACACTAATTAGACAAAGTTTTTTGTTGTTATTTGCTTGTTGTTTTCACAAATGGTGGCAAGGAAAAAATTATATCTGGTCATTTTAAATAAGTGAAAACTTAAAAAAATTGCTCTTGTTATTAGACTGAGCCGTTTTCTTCCTTTCTTTCTTTTTTTTTTTACATTTGCTCATTGATTTTTTTTGTAATCCTTGCCCTCCAGAGTTACTCAAGTGTCTGTTGATGCCACAATATTTAAACTCAAGGACGTAAGACAGAAATAAATGGAAAACAAGATGTTTGCCACTGAATGAATAACCATCTTCTGAGGCTTTTCAGTTTTTATGCCTTTGATTTGATCTCGTCTTTCATCAACAGACAATACTAAGAAAGAAAGCTGTTTTTGCTGCTCTGTTCATAAGTTCCTCCTCATGCCCTGATCTCAGTGACTCATCGCAGCCATTGACAAACAGCAATTAATTGTGTGGGAATGCTAGTGAAAGTGAGACAGAGAGCGGCCATTGTTCAGCGCTGAATATTAAAGAGAAAGACGAGCACAAACATTTGAGCTCTCTGATAAACCCTCAGCTGTTTCAAAGATTGTATTCTTCCTCTAATAACCAATCAACAACAGACATTCAGATCCCAGAGGATTCCAGTGAAAAAGATGAAAATCTGTTGAACGAAATAATCAGACTGTAAGAGATCATGTAATGTGTTTAGACAGTCTGTCCTGACCTGAGCAGATGAGTGACTGCTGTAATCATTCACAACCTACCAAAGCACCCTAGTAACCACATATCAACGCCCTAGTAACCACCAAAGCCCCCTGGTAACCACTTAGTAACACCTTAGCAACCACCAATACACCCTAGTAAACACATAGCAAAGCCCTAGCAACCACCAAAGCACCCTGGTAACCACCTAGTAATGCCTTAGCAACCACCAATACACCGTAGTAGCCACATAGCAACACCCTAGCAACCACAACGCACCCTGGTAAACACCTAGTAATGCCTTAGCAACCATCAATACACCCTAATAACCACATAGCAACGCCCTAGCAACCACCAAGCCACCCTGGTAACCACCTAGTAACACCTTGGCAACCAACAATACTCACTGGTAATCACATAGCAATGCCCTAGCAACCACCAAAGCATCCTGTGAACCACCTAGTAATGCCTTAGCAACCAACAATACAGTATAGTAAAAAATGGCAACCACAGAGCACCCTGGTAACCCCATAGCAACCAAAAATCACCCTGGTAAGCTCCTAGTGATACTTTCACAACCGCAAAGCACCCTATTAACCACAAAAGCATCCTCGTAACCACCTTTTACAGTTTTTCTCGATTGTTTACACACATTTTCTGAAAGCATGCCTCATATTCTCAGAACTCTACACACAAATCCAAAAAAACACACACAATGGGCAAAACCCCTCCATTCTCCTGCAAAATGAAACTTTACATTCAAAACAATGTTATTTCTTCTCAAAATGGTATTTTGTTTTCAAATGACACACACAAACCATCATATGAATAGACATTTATAAGAACCAGCTGAACACTGATGTGCTCAATGGAAAACACTATGATGAATGGAAAACACTTCTTCTCCATTCATCATAATGACCTTTTTTTGGTTCAGTGTTACACTTACTACAGACAGTGCATACATAAGTGTGTTGTAAAATATTTGAGAATATTGTTTTTATACTCAGAACACACAAATACACGGTAAAAGTTTATTTTATTTTTCCCGCAAAAACAATGTACACAGTGTACATCCCATTCCCAACCAACACAAAGTTGCACATACACTACATACAAAACAACAGAACAATTTACTGTATACGGTAAAAAAAAAAAAAAAACTATGCTGCATCCTCTCTTCTGTTGCGGTCTGGCCACAGCACCTCATCCACATCACAAGCAATGTTTTCCCTGGCCAAGCAGCGGGGGAAATATCGCCTAGTATGGCGATTCCAGCCATGAAAAGCATCAGCTGCTATATCTCCACATGCGTCCTCCATAGCTTGGAGTAGAGGTATACGCGTTTGTGGATTTCGGTCATACACTTTCCATCTCCAGGCAGAAAAACATTCCTCAATAGGATTGAGGAATGGAGAATATGGAGGGAGATAAACAACTAAAAAGCGTGGGTGGGCAGTGAACCAGTTACGAACCAGAGCAGCCCTGTGGAAACTTACGTTGTCCCAAATGACAACGTACCTGAGCTGCTCTGGGCCATCTACCTGATCTGGTGGAATGAGTGTGTTGTGTAGGGTGTCCAGGAATGTGATCAGATGGGCGGTGTTGTAGGGGCCAAGGGTAGCATGGTGATGGATGACGCCGTGGTGGGTAATCGCTGCACACATTGTGATGTTCCCTCCGCGCTGGCCAGGGACTTCAACAATGGCACGCTGGCCGATGATATTCCTTCCCCTCTTTCGTCTTTTTGTGAGGTTGAACCCAACCTCATCAATGAAGATGAACTGGTGCTCCACTGCAGCCACCTCTATCTCAAGGACTCTCTGAAACACACATGACAATATCAGAAATAGACATGGAGTGGTCACTATTGTGAAGCACAATCATTATGATTACAATATTGAAATATGTATAATTTACTGTATACAGTGTTGAGAGTATGCATCAATTGTGGGACTCACTTGCACATAGTTATATCGCAATTCTTTGACTCTTTCAAATGCGTTCAAATGGCACCCTGTAGACCTGCTTCATCCTGAGATGATTTCTGCGCAAGACACGGTCCAGTGTTGATAAGCTTACCCTATCAATATTTTGAAACATGTCATTGATTTCTGTTATTTTTCTTTGTATTTGCCGTAATGTTATGGCGTTGTTTTCTAGGACCATGTTCATGATTTCAGTTTCCTGTTCAGGAGACAGAACGTGTTCCCGACCACCTTGTGTTGGTAATCTTTCAGTTCTGGCAAACAAATAGTAAAGTACTGTAAATACAAAGTAGGTATACATTTCCTAAATACTTGAAACATACTTTACAGTATTTTTACAGTCCTACAGAACAGTCCACAGGCAATACTGTACTACTGTACTCATTGAGTGCTGTATTGATATGCAGTACTGCAATTTTCTAGTGAGAGTAGATTTCTTACCTATTCTCATTTCGGAAAGTCTGGATGATGGATGCTACAGTGTACCTGCTCAAATTTGGCTGTACTCTTTGCCCAGCCTCCCTCATTGTTAGACCATGGGTGACCACATGATCAACCAAAGTGGCTCGGATCTCATCAGAGATTACGGTCCTTGGCCTTCCTCGTCCTCGTCCTCGTCCCCGTCCTCCTCCTCTTACTCTCACTCCTCTGGCTCTGCCTCTGTTTCCAATGTTGGCATCCATTGCTCCAAAACAGAAGAGCTCACCTGTTGCCCTTTTATGCTAAAGCTCTGATTGCTCATTGTAAAACTGTGTGACGGGTGTTTGCCCTTGTGATGAGTCAGTGTGCATATTTGAATGGCAGTGTGTTCCTTGTGAAAACAAGATATTTTCTGCATGAAAATTGTGCCAAAAGCAGAGAATTGTGTGTAGTGTTTTGAAAAAAGTGTGTTTTAGAACTGCAATTTGAGTGTAAAGCAGGAACTGTGCTTGTAGTTTAGCAAAATTGGTTCAGGGGGTTGGTGAATGAGTTACATGTTGTGGTCATTGTGTCTCAAGTACCAGAATTTGTGTGTAAACAATTGAGAAAAACTGTAATACCTTAGCAAACACTAATGCACTCTAGCAACCACATAGCAACCACAAAGCACCATAGTAACCGAATAGCAAATACCAAACACCCTAGTAACCACCTAGCAACACCCCAAAAACCACCAAAGCATTATGGTAACCACTTAGTAATGCCTTAGCAACCACCAATACACTCTAGTAATCACTTAGCAACCACATAGCACTGGTAACCACCCTGATAACCAGCTAGTGATGTTTTCACAACCACCAGTGTTCCCGAGTAACCACGTAGCAACCACATACAAACTAATAACTCCATAGCAATGCCCTAGCAACAAAAGCATTTTGGTAACAGCTTGTAATGCCTTAGTAACCATCAAAGCACCCTAGTAATTGCATAGGAAACACAAAGCACCCTAGTAACCACCTAGCAACGCCCTAGCAACCACCAAGGCATCCTGGTAGCAGTACAGTAGAGTGGTAGATCCTCCAGCCTGAGCAGCCTGAGTGACTGTTGTGCTCCACTTGTTTACTTTGAAGCACTGATTCTTTTATCTGATGGTCTGTGGTGTGTGATTATGGGTCAGTGTGGGGCTGTTTGGTTTGGTTTGTCTGTTTTCTCTCTCAGTTGCTAAGGAACTGAGATGTGGCATAAGTTGGAGTCACACATCTGAGTTTCAGCACCTATTAGCGATCAAAGCGATTTCGGTAATGTACAGTATTTTAATAGTTTAATAAGTGCGCCCTGGGGACCGGCACAGCAAATAATCAAATTAGCATCCCATAAAGACCCGAGTCAGGACCCATAGGAGTGTGATAATTGACTTCAAACCGCTGCAGCTTGTGAGGATCACATTTTACTGTATCACGTGTCAAACCATTCATTAATAACAGAACAATCATATGCACCGCTGGCATGTCAATTAAAAAAAAAAGTACAATATAGCATGTGTGCTTATAATAAAACTTACAAAAAAAAAAAAAAACTAAACCTAAATGGTAATAACAATTAAAAAATTTAATTAAAAATAACTTCAATCATACTTAAAACTGAAAATATAAAAATAAATACAAATTCAAATTATTAATAAAGATTGTGATAATATACAAATAATAATAAAATGAGAATAATAAATAACTGTTACAATATAATTTAAAAAGAATTCATTTTGTATTTTATAATATAAAACGAAAATAAATTATATATAAAAAGAATTATAATACATAAATAATACTTAAATAACAATAGCAATAAATAATGCTAGGGGTTGTGAGACTGATAAATAGTCAAGTCAATATAATTAATCCTTTTTTTTTCTTCTCCATTTATTAATTTCTTCTTTCCCCTCACTAAAAGCACTGTTCTCTGGATGGATTATGGGTTATTCAGCCGATGGTGGAGCTTTTTGTCAGTGTGTGTTTTGCTTTTTTGTGTGATTAGAAGTCACACACTGCGCTCCTCGTTTTAGGCATGTGTGTGAGTGTGCTGTGTTTTGATTTTTCATCTCTCTGAGGGGCACAGAGAGAGGGACAGCGGTGTGTGTTGTCAGAAGAAAAGCCCCCAGTGCTCTTCCTTTGGGCCCCTCTCTCTCTTTTAGACTCAAGGAGGCCTGATGTCACATTTCAGAGATTTATTTCAATGCCATAGTGTGCTGTGTGAGGGATGGAGTTCGTTTCATGAATGGCTTTTATCAAACCCAAGGGATGCTCATCAACACACTGTTCCTGCATACTTCACACGGCGCAGCGGTGTGTACAGAGTGCAGAAATGCTGCTATTTGTCCAGTGTTTTTTATGTTTACATGCTTGTAGGATAGAAAAAGAGTATATTTCACAGCACAGTCTTTTAGTGTTTTAGTGCTGAGCATGTTTTGGGTTTAGTGATTTGAACAAGTGATTTGATTATACTAAAAACAATGCTCAAATAAAGCAGCTTATTAAGGAGAAAAATTCAGTTTTTTTTCTAAGCAATCAGAGTTTATGATTTTTGCCTTGCGGATGATAAAAGTGGTAAAAAAATCCCATAGACCACACACACAATACCCTAGCAACCACCAAAGCACCCTGTTATCCACCTAATAATGTCTTAGCAACCACAAGCACACCCTTGTAACCAGCAAAGTGCCTTAACAACCTTTAATACACCCAAGTAACCACAAAACACCCTAGTAGCCACCTAGCAATGGCCTGGCAACTACCAAAGCATCTTGGTAACCAAATAGTAATGCCTTAGCACCACCAATACACCCCAGTAACCACCCAGCAATGACCTAGCAACCACCAAAGCACCCCATTATCCACCTAATGATGTCTTACCAACCACCAGCACACCCTAGTAACCACAAAGCACCCAGGTAACCACCAAAAATACCTTAACAACCCCTAATACACCCTAGTAACCACCTAGCAACGACCTGGCAACTACCAAAGCACCCTGGTAACCACAAATAATACCTTAACAACCACTAATACACCCTAGTAACCACCTAGCAATGACCTGGCAACTATCAATGGTAACCACCAATAAAACCTTAACAACCACTAATACACCCTAGTAACCACCTGGCACTGACCTGGCAACTACCAAAGCATCTTGGTAACTAACTAGTAATGCCTTAGCAACCACCAATACTCCCTAGTAACCACAAAGCACCCTAGTAACCACCCAGCAACGACAAAGCAGCCACCAAAATGCCCTTGTAGCCACCTAGCAACAGCATAGCAACTACCTAGCAAAATCCTACAACACACTGGAATTGTAGCAGCAATTGTTGCTGCACATATCTAGTTTCTAACACAGTGTGCCATTGGTGGTATGTATTAAAACAGATTTTTCTGGTTGTATAATGCACAAATTGAGAAGGCTGTTAATATGCAGATATTGAACCTCCAGCAGACAAATAAGCCGGGGGGATTTTCATTCTAACACCCCCTGTAGTGATCAGCATCGATTCGTAGCGCGCAACAGGATGTCGGGAATATTGAAGCTGCAGCAGCACAGCTGGTTGTCAATACTGTTGATATCAATGGTGGACAAATCATCTGTTTGATCCAGCCAGAAGAAACCTGAGATCACGTGATGCTGCTAATGCTGCTAATGAGCCGCTCTTTCTCCCATAATACAGATGCTTATCTAGAGTAACTCAATCCTCATGTGTGAAGGGAGGACCCTTTGAGACTGTTGTTATGCCTTCAGTTGTGATGCTCCTCGGCGTAAACCGATCTGCCTCTTTTACTAAAGCAGATCACGGATTCTATATGCATCTGACAGAAACTAAAGATGCTATTAAGTCAAAGTTGTCTGGGTGTTTCGAGTCACTGGAACTAATCCAGACTTCCTGATTGGCTGACGCCCTCTTCCTCATTGCTTTTACGACCAACGCAATCCCCAGTGCCGCTTTGCCTCGCAGTGACCTCCCGTCTTTCACACAGTCTCTCTTTTGGTGGCTTTTGTCCACCTCCCAGTGTATTATTGTCATCCAAAGGCTCACAATTAACAATGCCGCTGCTTTTTCTGAAAAGACGAGGATTGGATCTCCATCATGGGGGTCAGTGTTTTTCTTAAGAGCCCTGAATGGCGGAGCACTGGGGAATAAAGGATGTGTACTGTTTACCAGTCGAAGACAACGCAGCATTGTTGACATTAGTCTCGGCTCGCTCGAAATCGATCGTAATTGAAATGATTGCAAAGGTGCATCAGTGCCTGCATTTTTCAACCAGAGAGCCCAAGGGACGTGTATCTAGAGCACATCATCAACAGGTTTTGTTGAGTCTAAACCGAGTGCCGCAGACGTGTTCAAGTTCAAGTTCAAATTTATTTGTATAGCGCTTTTTACGATACAAATCGTTGCATAGCAGCTCTACAGGAAATTAAGTTTCCATTTATATATTGTATAAGTTTATTTATACGTTTATATTTATATATTGCAGAACCTTAATATATTTAACTTATGGCAAAATTTGGTAATTCTGTATGTTGTCTGAGCGTTGACATCCTCTGAGGTCCTCTGAGGGGTTGGCATTATCTTTTCTCAGGTGTTCGGTCATCTCAGATCATTTAAGGGTTGGATCCAGACTGATGCTTCTGTAATTTCTAGTTACCATGGGATGTTCATCCCGTGGCAGAAACAGAGAAACAAATAGAGACATAATTAGCATAGCTGCTGTTCCATCTAAGCAAAAATGATTTGTTCAACCCAAGCTAAAGAATAATAATAATGTACATTTGATCAGATATAACTGCAGTACAAGATTATAAAATGCATTATGTGAATGCTTGGCTAAAGAGATGTGTCTTTAATCTAGAATTAAACAGAGAGAGTGTGTCTGAACCCCGAACGTTATCAGGAAGGCTATTCCAGAGTTTGAGAGCCAAATGTGAAAAAGCTCTACCTCCGTCAGTGGACTTTGCTATCCTAGGTACTACCAAAAGTCCAGAGTTTTGCGACCTTAGGGAGTGGGTTGGATTGTAGCGTGGTAGAAGACAAGTTAGGTACGCAGGAGCTAAACCATTTAGGGCCTTATAGACAAGTAATAATATTTTGTAAATGATACAGAACTTAATAGGTATTGATTGATTGATTTATTAGACAGTAAAAAAATAAATAAATGCATAACATGAAGTCATCACAATGACATTATACATTAATCAGAACTGTCGAGGATAACACAAGAAAGTTAAAAACTTATTTCCATTGTGGTCCTCGTTGTAGCCAGTGCAGAGACTGTAAAATTGGGGTAATATGATCATATTTTCTTGACCTGGTAAGAACTCTAGCCACTGCATTTTGGACTATCTGTAGCTTGTTTATTGAAGATGCAGGACAACCACCTAGCAGTGCATTACAATAGTCCAGTCTAGAGGTCATGAATGCATGAACTAGCTGCATCAGAAACAGGTAGCATGTTTCAAAGCTTGGCAATGTTTCTAAGATGGAAGAATGCTATTTTTGTAACATGGGAAATATGATTTTCAAAGGACAAGTTACTGTCTAATATAACACCCAGAATTTTTACTTTAGAGGACGTAACAGTGTATCCGTCTAGCTGTAAATTGTAATCCAAGAGATTCTGTGTAATGTTTTTTGGTCCAATAAGTAATATCTCTGTCTTATCTGAATATAATAGGAGGAAATTATTGGTCATCCTATCTTTTACATTTTTTACACAATCTATTAGCTTAGATAGTTTAGAAGTTTCATCTGGTTATGATGAGATATATAGTTGAGTCTCATCAGCATAACAATGAAAACTAATCCCGTATTTTCTAATAATATTAGCAAGAGGTAACATGTATTTTGAAAATAGCAGAGGACCTAGGACAGATCCTTGTGGTACTCCATACTTTACTGGTGATAACTGAGATGACTCCCCATTTAAATGAACAAAGTGGTAGCGATCGGACAGGTAGGATGTAAACCATCTTAAAGATTGCCCTTGAATACCAGTATAGTTTTGTAATCGTTCTACGAGTATGTCATGGTCTATAGTGTCGAACGCAGCACTAAGATCAAGTAATACTAGCAATGAGATGCAGCTTTGGTCTGAAGCAAGAAGCAAGTAATTTGTAATTTTAACAAGTGCAGTTTCTGTGCTATGGTGAGGCCTGAAACCTGACTGAAATTCTTCATAGAGATCATTTTTTTGCAAGAAGGAGCACAATTGAGCAGACTTTTTAAAATTTTAGACATAAACGGAAGATTTGAAATGGGTCTGTAATTTGCCAGTTCATTAGAATCTAGTTGTGGTTTCTTAATAAGAGGCTTAATAACCGCCAGCTTGAATGGTTTTGGGATGTGACCTAAAGATAACGATGAGTTAATAATATTGAGAAGCGGTTCTTCTGCTACAGGTAACAACTCTTTCAGTAGTTTAGTGGGTACAGGATCTAATAAACACGTTGTTGGTTTAGATGCACTGATACGTTTATTTAGCTCTTCCTGTCCTATAGTAATAAAGCACTGCAGTTTTTCTTTGGGTGCGATGAATGAAGCTGAAATACTAGACGCAGTAGAATATACATTTGATATTGTATTTCTGATGTTATCTATTTTATCAGTAAAGAAATTCATAAAGTAATTACTATTAAACTGTGAGGGAATATTTAGATCGGGTGGCGTGTGTTTATTTGTTAATCTAGCCACGGTGCTAAATAAGAACCTTGGATTGTTTTGGTTATTATCTATGAGTTTGCGGATATGCTCTGCCCTGGCAGCTTTTAGAGCCTGTCTATAGCTGGACATACTGTTTTTCCACGCAATTCTAAAAACTTCCAAGTTAGTTTTTCTCCATTTGCGCTCAAAATTACGAGTTTCTTTCTTGAGAGAATGGGTATAACTGTTGTACCATGGCGCAGTACGTTTTTCTTTAACCTTTTTCAATTTGAGGGGGGCAACAGCTTCTAATGTATTAGAGAAGATAGTGCCCATGTTGCTAGTCATTTTTGTCCAGTTCATGTGTATTTATGGGTACACAGAGCAGTTGAGATAAATTAGGCAGGTTATTTGTGAATCTGTCTTTGGTGGCTGGAACAATAGTTCTGCCCGGATGATAACGCGGAGCCATATAATTAATATCAGTAATACGCAGCATGCACGATACAAGGAAATGATCAGTAACATCATCACTTTGAGGTACGATATCTATATCGGTAAGATCAATTCCATGCGATATAATGAAATCTAGCGTATGATTAAAACGATGAGTGGGCCCGGTGATGTTTTTCTTGACTCCAAAAGAGTTTATTAGGTCAGTAAACGCAAGTCCTAACGCCTCATTTGTATTATCAACGTGAATGTTAAAATCTCCGACAATTAGCACTTTATCAACATTGACCAATAGATCTGAGAGGAAATCTACAAATTCTTTTAGGAAATCTGTATATGGCCCTGGCGGTCTATACACAGTAGCCAGAGCAAGAGACAGGAGAGTGTTTTTTTTTCATATCTAACAGTGTAACATTAAGCAGAAGTAGTTCGAATTAGTTAAACCTCCTGCTGTCAGGGAACTGTCGTGTGTGTGTCATGTGTTCCTGCCTCTTGTGCCCATATTTGGTTTGTTTCCTGTCCTTGTTAAACGTAATCATTAGTTAATTCTTGTCTAGCCGTGTTCGTCTCGTTATCTATGATTTACCTGTGTATATTAGTCCTGTCTGTTCCGTTAAACTTTGTCTGGTCTACTCGTTAATCCCGGTGTGTGATGTCCTTGTCTGCCTTGCCTTGTCCTGTCCTAGTAAAGTATATTATTTGAAGTTATATCCTCGTCTGCGTGTTCCTGGTTCCTCCCTCGTGTGTGCACCGTGACAGAAGACCAGACCTTAACAGTAAGCGGCGCCCCTTCACCTCGTTTTGTTTTCAGTTTTTCAAAAGTCTTGTTTTGTTCCTGTTTTGTCTATTACTCGCGGCATGGAAGTCGCCACTCGATATCCCGCCTTAGCCCACTGCAAGTCGGCGTGGGAGTTCGGCAGGATTACCGCGAGTCCGCTGGCCGTGAGCCCTGCAAGTCTGCCGATCGCGGGAGAAGTTCGCCGTTGTCCGCGGCTCATCCTACCCGCCGATCGCGGGAGATATCCGCCGCTGCCCGCGGCTATCCCAACCTCGCCGCTCACACCGAGCCCGCCGTTCGCGGGAGTTCACGCCGCCATCCGCGGCACACCGAGCCCGCCGTTCGCGGGAGTTCACGCCGCCGTCCGCGGCACACCGAGCCCGCCGTTCGCGGGAGTTCACGCCGCCGTCCGCGGCACACCGAGCCCGCCGTTCGCGGGAGTTCACGCCGCCACCTGCGGTGCACCCAAGTCCGCCGTCCGTGGGGAAAGCCAACCCACCGTCAGCGGCTTCACCGTGCCCGCCGTTCGCGGGAGATCAACGCTGCCGTCCGCGGGGAAAGCCAACCCGCCGTCGGCGGCTCCCCCTGTTCACGCCGCCGTCGGCGGCTCCCCCTGTGCACGCCGCCGGTCCGCCTCTGACTCAATGCCCGCCGGTCCGCCTCTGACTCAATGCCCGCCGGTCCGCCTCTGACTCAAGCCCACCGGATTGCCGCTGACTCAAGCCCACCGGATTGCCGCTGACTCAAGCCTGCCGGTCGCCGATACCCTCTCCGTGGATCAAGTCCACATGTCACGGCCAGGAGAGCCGTGTTTGTGTTTGTTGTGCCCACAGGAACATTTTAAACTTACCTTGTCATGCCATGTCTTGTCTTGTCCATGGAGACTCGTCTGGGGCAGGCGGCTCCTTGAATTGTGGCCATGGAGGCCAGTCGCAGCCGCTTGCCCCCCCTGTCGCAGAAGTGGAGGAGGTTGCTGAGGGACCCTGTGAGGGCCCCTGACTCCTCGTCAAGCCCAGAGGAAGACTCAGCTTCCTAGCCAGCCCAGGAGGGCTTCTGGTTCCTGTGGGATGTCCTGTCGTGTTTGTCTAACCCTGGAGGGTTTCTGTCTTGTCGTGTTTTGTCTGTCTAGCCCCGGAGGGCTCCTGATACCCCCTGGATTCCCCATGGAAATTTTGGGGGGGGGTAGTAGAGCTCTGGGTGGAGTGGGCGGGCCGTAGGAGGCCACGGCCACGAAGACCACCCGCCATGGCTTTCTGAGCTCCCAGCTCCGCCGGGGCCTCCGTCTGTTCTGCTCTGGAGGTCCCCGTCCTGTGTTTCTGTGGATGTCTGTCCTGAGGGGCCTCCAGAGCGCCCACCCCCCCTCCCTGATGGAACTGTTAAGGCTCGGGACGAGCCTTTCGGGAGGGGGGAGTTATGTCAGGGAACTGTCGTGTGTGTGTCATGTGTTCCTGCCTCTTGTGCCCATATTTGGTTTGTTTCCTGTCCTTGTTAAACGTAATCATTAGTTAATTCTTGTCTAGCCGTGTTCGTCTCGTTATCTATGATTTACCTGTGTATATTAGTCCTGTCTGTTCCGTTAAACTTTGTCTGGTCTACTCGTTAATCCCGGTGTGTGATGTCCTTGTCTGCCTTGCCTTGTCCTGTCCTAGTAAAGTATATTATTTGAAGTTATATCCTCGTCTGCGTGTTCCTGGTTCCTCCCTCGTGTGTGCACCGTGACACCTGCATCCTGTATTCTGAGTAACATTGAGAATATCACTATATATTGTTGCCACACCGCTGCCACGACCAGTCTGACGGGGCTCATGTTTATAACAGTAGCTTGGTGGAGTAGACTCATTTAGACCAAAATATTCATTTGGTTTAAGCCAGGTTTCAGTCAGGCAGAGTATATCAAAATTATGATCTGTGATCATTTCATTTACAATAACAATAAATGGGGAGAGAAGCGGTTCCAGGTGGAGATCTTGAAGACCGGAGGCGGTGGAGGGGGAGAGGTTGTCGCCCGTGGCCTGGCTCGCGTCTTCCGCTGCTGGTGCACCCAGGGTCCCAGAGTGAAGGACATCTGGGAAAATTGTGTCCTGGGTGCACAGGGTCTGTGCAGAGAAACAGCATGCTGGATACTTACCCCGGACTTGTGAGCATCAGCCCGGGATGTTTCCAGCGCGGCTCTCCACTCTCTCAGCTGGGCCTGCTTCTCCACCAGGTCTCGGATATTCTTCTCCACGGCCTCCAGCTCCAGCTGTACCGAATGCAGCTCGAATGTGTCCTCACCTGCACTCAAAGGTAGACACAAATCCGCCATTTAAGCAAGTAACAGTGAAACAATGGTAATGTGGTGCTGCCGATGCTAATGGGCTATAAGCTATTAGCAGACTCGAGAAATCAAAATAAAACTAGTGATTACAAGGCGCTCTGATTGGTTTTGTTTTAGAATGCTATAGGGGATATATTCACACGTTATAGAAACGAAAATGATAGTGTATAAAATAGTTTTTAAGATAGAAAATAGATGATAAAGAATCAACTTGATGGAGCTCAAACTCAAAACACGCAGTCACAAATCAGCGTATGTGTACGTGTACAGTGGGCTTCTCTGAATGCTGAAGGAGCTGTATCAAGCTCCCCCTTATAAAAGCAGTCCAGCAAGTGAAGTAGGTGCCCTGCATAAATTATGGAAATTTATCAGAAAGGATAACAACAGGGAGTGCAGAAACAGTGTGTTTCTCTGAGGTTCAGTACAGGCACAAGATGTGACCACATGCTTAGTCGAATGTTTTTCAGAGGTGTAAATATTAAATTCAATATTTATTAATAATTAAATATAAATGAAGGATGATCTCTACATTCAGCATTATCAGTTAAAACAATATATATATATATATATATATATATATATATCATTGCATAATTAATTACTGTAATTTTTCACTTGGATTAATAGTAAGTAAGGGATTAGTAAGGGATCTTAATTTTTCTGTAATTTAATTAGTTAGTTAATTAGTAACTGTGGTCCTTGGAGAGTCTTTAGCCTCTCAAACTCTCCTTCTCACGGTGCATTAGGACGATATAGACACACATCCTCTTCCAGGCAGTTTCGTAACATTTTATGATGATTGGAAATTCTTAATTATTGCCCTGATGGTGGAAATGGTAATTTTCTTAAAGCCACTTCACTAATTTGTGAAGCTAATTTGTGAAGAAATTAGTAAGGGATCTTAATTTTTCTGTAATTTAATTAGTTACTTCTGATTTAATTGCATTAAATATTGTATAGAACAATTCCATATAAAGCAATAGTGGAATTAACATTAAATTATTTTTAAATGTATGTATTTAATGTAATTAGTAGATAATAATGAATTACTTTTTAAAGTAACGCGCACACACACACACACATATATTAATATATATTTCTATAAATATTTCTGCATACATTGCCCGTTTCATGCAAGAACTTTGTGCAGCACCTGGGGAAATTGTAAAAATAGTAACATCCACTTGAACCAAAGTGCAAAGATTGAATTCAATTCATTGTGCCTTTGTTGAAACTATAACAACTAAATTTGCATTCATTTCAAAATTAAGTAAGATATTGATTCCATATACAGGTACATCTAAGAAAATTAGAATATCATGAAAAGGTTTTTCTTGTAACTTATTTCAAAAAGTGAAACTTTCATATATTTTAGATTCATTGCATGTAAAGTAAAACGTTTCAAAAGTTTTTTTTGTTTTAATTTTGATGATTCAAGCTTACAGCTCATGAAAGTCAAAAATCAGTATCTCAAAATATTATAATATTTACATTTGAGTTTCAATTAATGATCATCCCTACAGTATAAATTCTGGCTATCTCTTATTCTTTGTAACCACAATAATGGGGAAGATTGCTGACTTGGCAATGATCCAGAAGACGAACATTGATGCCTTCCACAAAGAGGGTAAGTCACAGAGGGTCATTACTGAAAGGTGTGGCTGTTTACAGAGTGCTGTATCAAAGCATATTAAATGCAAAGTTGACTGGAAGGAAGAATTTGGGTAGGAAAAGGTGCACAAGCAACAGGGATGACCGCAAGCTTGACAATACTGTCAAGCAAAGCTGATTCAAACACTTGGGAGAGCTTCACAAGGAGTGAACTGAAGCTGGAGTCAGTGCATCAAGAGTCATCACCTCAGACGTCTTCAGGAAAAGGGCTACCAAACCACTTCTGAGCCAGAGACAACGTCAGAAGCGTCTTACCTGGGCTGTGCAGAAAAAGAACTGGACTGTTGACTGTTGAATGCAGTCCTCTTTTCAGATGAAAGTAAATTTTGCATTTCATTTGGAAATCAAGGTCCCAGAGTCTGGAGGAAGAGTGGAGAGGCACAGAATCCATGCTGCTTGAAGTCCAGTGTGAAGTTTCCACAGTCAGTGATGATTTGGGCTGCCATGTCATCTGCTGGTGTTGGTCCACTGTGTTTTCTGAAGTCCACAGTCAACGAAGCCATCTACCAGGAAAATTTAAGAGCACTTCATGCTTCCTTCTGCTGACAAGCTTTATGGAGATGCTGATTTCATTTTCCAGCAGGACTTGGCACCTGCCCACACTGCCAAAGGTACCAAAAGCTGTTTCAATGACCATGGTGTTACTGTGCTTGATTGGCCAGCAAACTCGCCTGAGCCTCATAGAGAATCTATGGGATATTGTCAAGAGGAAGATGGGAGACACCAGACCCAACAATGCAGATGACCTGAAGGCCTCTATCAAAGCAACCTGGGCTTCCATTACACCTGAGCAGTGCCACAGGCTGATTGCCTCCATGCCACGCCGCATTGATGCAGTAATTAAAGCAAAAGGAGGCCCAACCAAGTATTGAGTGCATAGAAATGAACATACTTTTCAGAAGCCTGACATTTCTGTTTAAAATATCCTTTCTTATTGATCTTATGTAATATTCAAATTTTCTGAGACACTGAATTTTGGGTTTTCATTACCTGTAAGCTATAATCATCAAAATATTTCACTATATGTGTAATGAATCTATATAATATATGGGTTTCACTTTCTGAAATGAGTGACAAAAAATATTGACCTTTTTCACAATATTAATTTTTTTTTAGATGTACAGCATAACATGAACGACTCATTCCATCTTTTTTTTTTTTTTTTTTAAACAGTCCAACAGGTGTCAACAGGTAGCTTTCAGCATTAAATTCCCATCAAACCACTTACACTGCAATGCATGCACATACATAACCCAAAAAACACACAAATTGCATGTTTTTTACGTCTCACAAAGCTCTGAGAATATTATAAAATGCGACCTTTACTTTTAATATCATGTTGCATGTCACTAGCACCGTTTCTTGACAGTGCACGTCCTATTATTTGGACCGTAAACCCGTGATTGATTGCGCGCGCGACTGTGGAGTCTGTGGGCGGCGCTTGAACGCAGCTTCTTCCTCTCGCGCGCTGAGATCGTACGGTGAATGAGGTTCTAGCGTGGGAAAGACGAACAGGATACGCGAAGCACTGACATGGATCCACTGTAACATCACTGCAATAGCTGCTACTGCGTTCTCAAAAGATCAGCGTTCCCTCCACGTTAACTCGAGCGCGTTTAAAGCCTGAAGACGATGCGTCTGATCACAGCCAAATCACATCTGTTCATCGCGCAGCTGTGGCTCATCTGTCACACAGGTAACAAGTAAATACAGTGCTGAGTGATGCATGTGTCCTCATAGATTCGGTGTGTTTTGGGCACGAATGCATTGATGCGTAAAGTTGCGTGGATCCAAGAGCTTTATTTCCACAGGTTGTTAATGCATTTATGCATTTATTATTGACGAGTTTAGGTTTTTGCGTTTAATCTCAGTCTGTAAGACAAAAAGCATGCAATAACTGTTTTGAATGTCTGTTAAGTGAATTGATCAAAGGTTCATGAATCTACTTTAGTAGAATTGAATGAATAATTTCAAGTGTGTGTATACAACCATATATATGTTTTTTTTTAAATATAATTAATTATTCTTTTTTGTTTACTTTAAACTTGTTTTAATTTTTTTATTTTTTTTTATACCAGTCCTATATGACAACATTTAAAAAAAATATTAGACTTGAAGACATTAGAATGTCTTCTGTGTGAATGATGCAACGTTTTATGAATCACTTAAGTGTATACCTTAAGTCGAATCATTATATTTTGCTTTATGGCAATTTGAGTTACTTTTTAGGTTCTTACAAGATTGTAGTATTTTTGTAAAAAAACAGCATTACAATATCAGATTTTTGTTGAATGTTAATAAACACATATGAAGTGTACTGGTTCATGCAGGTTGCCTAAATGTAATTTCCTTGCTGTGAAATTAGTCGAATTTCTGTTGGATGCTGCGCAATGTTTGGTTCAGTTTCACTCAAGGACGTTTCAGCCGTAGGACAGACTTTGGCTCTTTGCTCTTGGCTCTCGATCACCGATATGATGCTCTTTTAATCTCTCTGTCTCTGTTCATCCTGCTGAATAAAATGTAATTTGACATGGTGGGGGAATATAAAGCAGTGTGTTTCTGACCGCATGTGTCTTGAGCCATCTGTATCTCTTGCTGGCACATCGGAGGTCTCTTTTCCTCAAAGTTGATCTCAGCGCTGTCACAGTGCACCATTGTCCTGGCTATTTCAGTCTAAAATGTTGCTGATTTTATGCAGAAGCATTAGTTATTCCCTGTTTAGGAGTTACACGGGCATCTGTGCTGTCACTCATGTGTTTGTGTCGTAGATATATGCAGAGTGCTGGTGCATGTTACACCCTGTTGTTGGACGTGATGGCAGGGGAAGCCCGTGTTTGTGCTGCTTTGGTCTCAATGACACTCATTCACCATTAATGCCAGCAGCAGGAAGAGGGAGAGAAAGAGAGAGAGCTTCTGCCCACCAAACACATGATTGATCGATTCACACCAGGGTCACCCTGCCATGTATCCAAACAAAATAACCACAGCATGGGCGGTGATCGAGAAAATGCAGTTTAGTTTCTCTTGATCAAATGAGTGACAGCGAAAGATTGATTTTCACTGATTCGCCCGCACAATCCAAAGGCATTTCATTACAAGACATTATCTGAAAGTGACAGGCATATCCAATCAGTTGTCACACTTTGTAACCCTGTAATATATAATACAAAATTGCATATTAGCATTGGTTCCCATTCATTATCAGTTAAAGTAGATTATAAAATTTGTGATCTGTAATAGTTTGCATGTGTTGCTGCAGTTTGTAGAGACGTAACAATGTCTGCTTTTTTGACTTAGCATCTCGGTTTCTTTTATATATAATGAGTTATTGGAGATTTTGCATGCTTCATTATATGCCTGCATAAAAAGCTACTGTTCAGACCTTCATGCACTTTGGTTTACTGGTATTTGGCACCAGAAGCCTGAACTTTTTTTTTTTTCAAAGTTACTTGATACCGGAGAGGGTTCAGAGAGGACTTATTTATTTAATACCTGTACAGTGCACATTTGTACATGATTTTTAATCTGGTTCTCAACTGGTGGTTCATGACCCCAAAACATTAAATATATGCACATTAAATGATAAAATGCTAATTTTATAACCACGCATAGCTAGAATTGCAAAATAAGTAGGTATAATCATGCTTAAAACCCTTCTCAGATTTTTTGTTATTTTTTAACGTGCAAAAATTTTGGACTGAGTGTGCAATGAACTCAAAAAAAGTTGAGCAATTAAGTTTAAGATAAGATTTTTAACTCAATTTTTAAAGCCAGTTCAATATAATTTAAGTTGAAATGACTTGCACAACCAAGTTGATTATAGTATTATGATTATAGGTAGCAACTGAAGTTTTTAAGTCTAAATGGTTGGAAATGTGGTGTTTTAATGCAAACTGCATCATTTGGTAGAACTTTATCAAATTAAACCGATGCCATCATGGATGGGTTGTGTGACCTGAAAAACCAGCAAAACTAGACAATGTAAAAGAAAATACAACCCAGAAATACAAGTTCACTTACAGTGAAGATAAATATGGCTTGCCGACCACAATGTGTTTTTTATGATGTGAATTACTGATGACAACGAGAGCATGAAGCCATTTAAATGCAGGAGAGGTTTAGAAACCAAAATGATTAATTTTCCTATTCAGCCCGTGTTATATTAATCATTTTGCATACTGTGAATTTCCTGAAGCCAAACCCGTTGAGAACCATTGCTCTACTCTATATAACCTTTTTCATCAGTAAATAAATCCATGTTAAATGCACATTAATTATTGATTATTATGGCCTATTTAAAATTCAGCAGTCGTACCCTATTTAAGCATAAAAAAACTCCTCAGTTTTGTATATTGGGACATGAATAAGTGAGATTGTCTGGAGTGTATTATGTTAAATCATGTCCTTCTGATTACTGCGGTGAACAACTGAATTCACCTTAAACTCAAAGGGCAAGCTGTGCATCTCTTTACAGATCAGAGTCCAGTGAGTGTCACCAGTGCAGACTCGTGTCTGTTGAGCACTAAACCGCTCCAGTTCATTTCCAGCGCCTGTCTGTGTCTAACGCAGCCTCAGGCAATATTGCTTGTACTGTTATGTCATCCTACAAATGGAAAGTTACATAATGAGCAGAGGTGTTCTAGATATTAATGCACATTGGTTTTAATCAACCTGAAAAGTTTTGTGCTGAACCTGATGCCATTAGTTTAGGAAAGTGCATTTTTATAGCTTAAACAGTCATATATCTCATTTAAAGGAATAGTTCCCCTAAAAAGGAAAATTCCCTGAGAATTTACCCATCCTCAGGTCATCCAAGATGTAGATGAGTTTTTGTTCATCAAAACAAATTTGGAGAAATGTAGCATTACGTCTTGTTCACCAACGGATCCTCTGCAGTGAATGGGTGCCGTCAGAATGAGAGTCCAAACAGCTGATAAAAACATCACAGTGATTCACAAGTAATCCACACCACTCCAGTCCATCAGTTAACATCTTGTGAAAAGCAGTGTGTTTGCAAGAAACAAGTCCATCATTAAGGCATTTTAACTCTAAACTGTCACTTCTGGCCAAAAAAGAAGTCCATAATCCATAATAACACTTCCTCCAGTGAAAAAGTCCATCCCCTATTGTCCTTTCACATTAAAATTCACAGACATATTTGTTTAGATCTGGACTGTTTTAGCTTGTAAACATTGCTTGATCTGTGCAGATTTCTCTCCTGATTCAGATGAGACAACTTTTTTACTTGCGAAAGTAATATTGTAGTACAGAGGACTCTTATTTTTGCAGGAAGCAGCCGTTTGAAGTTAAAAATGTCTTTATGGATTTGTTTCTTACAAACACGCAGCTTTTCTCTTCAGAAGATGATGGACTGGTGTGGTGTGGATTATTGAGATGTTTTTATCAGCTGTTTGTACTCTTAATCTGATGGCACCCATTCACTGCAGAGGATCCATTTGAAGAAACAAACTCATTTGCATCTTGGATGACCTGAGGGTGAGTAAATTTTCAGTGGATTTTCATTTTTGGATGAACTATTCCTTTAACTTGGGTCAAAACAACACACAAGCTGTTCATTCTGGTCTAAAACATTCCTCAGAGAAAAGCTATTCAGTGTTGGGGAAATACAATCTCCTGTAAAGAGGACCTCGTATTCAGAACAAATCTGGGCGGACACTGAGATGGCCAGCCGTCTTAATTTCATCCAATTTCCGTTGCATTTTTCCAAGTGGTCGTATTGCTTCCTAGAGTGTGTGATTTAGATTAAAATCATCTGGATATTTACTTCATGCTGAGTATCATTTTCCACCAAAAATTTCACACCAGTCACAGGCTACGTGCTTAACTTAAACAGATTTCTTATTTTCACCCCAAAATAGTGTTGAAATTCAGAGAGAAGATTTGTTTTCAAATGTGATGTCTTGATTCTGTCTGTAAGCATCCACTGTCGTTCTATAGATTTTCTTCTAAAGTGTAAATATTTAGAGATCTCAAAAATGGAGCGTTTGGCTCATAATATTTATGTCCTAGAAAGATGCAGCGTTATTTAAAGGGATATTTTAGCCAAAAACTAAAATTGGCTGAATATTTACCCATCCTCAGGCCACCCAAGCTGTAGATGTGTTTCCTCAGAGTAAATTTGGGAAATTTAGCATTACTGTTTTACTAAAGGAAGCATTATTATGGATCATGGACTTGTATTTTGGTTGGAAGTGATGGTTTAAAGATAAAAACGTCTTAATGACGGATTTGTTTCTTACAAACACAAAGCTTTTGGCTTCACAAGACATTAATTGATGGACTGGAGTGGTGTGGGTTATTTGTTTGCACTCTCATTCTGACGGCACCCATTCACTGCAGAGGATCCATTGGTGAGCAAGTGATGTGATGCAGAATTTTTCCAAATCTGTTCTGATGAAGAAACATCAAGCAAGTGTATAGTGAGAGCCAATTATTTTAGAGTAAACCACTCACATTTTCCTCGAATTTGCATTTATGCTTAACTTTCTTTTGTTCACTATGAAATAGTGTTGAGTGAAGATTTGTTGATTTCTCTCTATTAGCATCTATAGATTAGTGAGGAGACACAGAACTGGAGAAACAGCAAAGGAAAAATCCAATCTCTTCCTCTTGACCTCAGGATGTGGAGCTGGAGCTCTAGTAAACTTCTGACAGTGTGCTGAACTCATAAAAGCCAGCGCTCCGGCTTTGGCTCGGACAGTGAGGCAAGGAAGGAAAGCTTTTCTCTCTGTTAAAGAAAGATGGAGTATGCGGTTGCCTTTCTGAGACGGATCTGGTGTCCGAGGCGATAGAGGAGGCTGTGCAGGAAGTCCTGGTGGCTGAACGCCACCGGAGGTTCTGTCTGTTGTCAAGGAGTTCCCTCTGGCATGTCCTAAGAGTGAATGGAGAGCGTCTTCTGCTCGGATGTGCTGCGACCAGCCCAGACGAAAGCACTGTGTATAATATATATCGCCAGGCACAGCGCTTGTTCTCGGTCATTCGCTATTACACTCCTAAAAATAAAGGTTTCGGAAGTGGATTTTCACAGTGATGCCACAGAAGAACCATTTAGGTTCCTCAAAGAATCTTTCAGCGAACAGTTCTTAAAAGAATCTTTTTTGAACATTCTAATAATCGAAAGAATCTTGAAAAATTGAAAAATCTTAAAGGTTCTTCATGGAACTATAGATTCTAATAAAGAACCTTTATTTTTAAGAGGGCATGATAACGTTAGTCTATTTTGCTGTCAATTTTTTTATTATTTCTTTAGACTTTATCACTTGTGCTCAATTAATGCACTGACAATGCACTTTAGATTTTAGACAGTTTGCATGAAAAATATTAATGAAAAAGTTGCATCTTTTATATTCGCCTGCTTTAAAGCACCTCTTTTGCATCCATAGACATTCGGTTGGACATATGACAATTGAATGCTCTAGGAATCACCTACTGTAAAAATGCCCTAGCAACAGCCTAGAAACCCCTAGCAACCATATAGTGAGAGCCAACGATTTTTTTTTTTTGCATTTGTTTGTTTGGCTCGTTTTAGTAGTTGAACATTTATTGTAAATGTGATTATTTATATTTATTAATAATATAAATAATATTTATGTACATAAATATAATATTTATGTATTTCAGAATAACTATGTACATCCTCTTCAAAAATCCTTAAAGAGCCAAACTGTCTTTCTAAATCTTAAATATGAATTCTTTTCTAGGTTAATGTAATTTAGTAGTTATGCAAGCTGAAAATAAGTTTATTTTTTCATCCTAGGTCAACAGGGAAATCTCACAACAGGGCCAAGGATATACGAGCCAAGTATGTTTACAAAAGTATCCTGAAAAAAGTTTGCATGAGGATAAGAAATCCCACAACAGCAACACAGCCTTGATTTTTTTTATTTTTTTTCCTTTTGTGTCTTACAAAAACACAGATCCTGTTTTGCCTGTTTAAGTTTAACTTACAGAGAACTCATAAAGGCAAATTAATTTCCTAAAAGTTGTAATAGTGAATTTCGGCGTTGATGTCAATCTTGGAGGCAGGGCAGTGTTTGAGGGTGTCAGGGAAGGTATAAACCCCAGCTGTTGACTGGCATTACTACCTTCAGCTGCAGTCAGTGTGTTCTCACGCGGACCGCATGTCACTTTCAGCAACAGCTGCCACAGCCTGCTGCACTCATGTACCGTCACATAGTGTATGTGTCCTACTGCAGGAGCCCCTCGCTTTAGGAGTATCTCTACAGCACCAAAAAAAAAGCATTTATGAACATACTAGCAACCACACAGCACGTTTTAAAAAGTAAAAATGCTCTTAAATTATGATCACGTTTTTTTCACCAAAATTTTACAGGCAAAATCCAGTCATTCCAATAGGAATCTGTGCATTCTGCAGATTCGCTCATTCACCATGCAGATTTAGCTCATGTTCAAGTTGGTGATGTAAATTCTGCACACTGACCAACAGAAAGCTGCAAGTGACTTCTGTGTGAGTAGTATTTCATACATCTCTACACTATTATCGACAATAGACAATGGACCTTTTTTGCACACAATTTTTGTTGAAATTTCACCAATGTGACTACACCTGAAGTTGGATCAGTTGTGAAATCTGCATCTGGAAATCTTTCACCCTCACACAAAATTCCCAGTCGCATGGATTCCTATTGAAATGACTGGATTTTGTAGACAGAAATTGTGTGAATTGTCCCTTTAAGTTCTCATCTAGGCAAGTTGAGATGGATTACATTTCAGGATGTTATATTTCCTAAAATTGGTCCTATTATAGCGAAGCTTTAAACTTTCTTCTGTCTTCTATTATTTCCCAACTGGCTGATTTCCAACCCTTGACCTTGCGGATCCAAATATATTCTGTGCCTTTGGGAACACATGTCATAATTGACTTAGCTGTCAGTTTGAACACGTGTGTCGTGTGAATTCAGGCCATGACTCTTCTCCGTGTCGGACAGGTGTTCTCCATCATATGAGAGCATGGACAGACACAGTTCACAGGCTGCGTTTCATCCAGGCGACGGACGTTATTTAGTGACGGGGTGAGGAGGGGGACTCGTGTTTTTGTTCTTGAGTTAGAAACACGACATGCTGGCCGGCTTCCCCGAGACTTTTCTAATCCTCTTATGTATTTGAATGACTCTGGAGACGTTTACAGAGGGCAGAGGATGGTTACGATTCCTCCCCCATCCATTTCCTGCGAGCACCGGACACATGCAGAGAGTGTTTCCCAGTCGAGCGACTGTAGTAAACAACTCCTGTCTGCCTGACAGCTCTCCTTCAACAAACTCTTGAAACTTTAACTGTAGATTCAGAGAAAAAACTGTTAATGTCAAGTTGGAAACTTGAAAACTTTATAAAAGCTCTGACTTCTTCCACAACACAACTAAAATGACAGTGACTTTAATAGTTAAAGGGAATATTATTAATTTTATACAAAATTATTAAATAATATATATTGATTACATTTTGCGAGCAACTTCCACTCATGTAATCATTTTTATTTTCTATATTGTTATTATTATTATTTTTTATATTACATACAAATTTTGAATAGAGAGAAATTCCCAATCATGTAACCGATTTCTATTCTCCATTTGAATAATAATCATATTTTTATTATTATTATTATTACAAAATATTTTGATAATTTTTAAAGCAACTTCCACTCATGTTAGCATTTTTATATTTTATTTTAATACTAATTGCATGCAATTATTATTATTACATAAAATGATTACATTAACTGATAACATTTTTAAAGCATCTTCAATTAATGTAATCATTACTAATTATATGTAGTAGTAGTAAACAACAATGATAATAATAAATTATTATAATTAAATTTTCAGAGCAACTTCTAATCATTTAACCATTTTATATTCCTTTTTAATCATACGTAAATATTTTTTGTTGATATTTAAGATATTTAAGAAGATATTTAAAATAAATGTAAATAATGTCTTATTTATTAAATATTTTTTACTTTTAATTAAATATATTTGATTTTAAATATATTGATCATTATAGAAAATGATTACTTGAAATATACTGATTAAATTCAAAAGAGAAAATTTTTAAAATAAATATTGTATTATTTATTAAATATATTTACTTTTAATTAAACATATGCTTGCTTTAAAATATATTGATCGTTATCTTGTGATCACTCATAGATCAAAATTATTTTAGCAATGAGTGTTTCCATAGAAACACATAATTTCCAGGGATGACTCTCATAATCACCGTAATTTGGATGAGCCGTGAACACAGGCTTCAGCTACTGCTGCTTGTTTAGAAATATCTCATATAATAGTTTTTGTTTATCTGGAAAGTGGAAGCAAATCCCCAGTTGTGTTTCTTTTTTTCTTGTAGAGAGCAGTGAAATGCGAGAGGGGTCCAGTGAAGGGCTTGTTTTATTGGTGATAGACTCATTAACATCAAACTGTGAGCAATTTTAATCTAATTTGCCGCAGGCTTTTCTCTCGGTGCATGTGAAATGGAGCCGAGCCAAAGAAGCTCAGCAGCTTTAGTGGAGCACAGGTCGCAGTATGATACTGTTCCTGTGAAACGGGACGAGCAAAAGAGCCTCTTCCACATCCCAGCCAACCCGGATTTACTCCACACAACTGTCAAACACAAGCCTATTTTTAAAAAGGAAAGGTCCTTAACAAATGGGTGTTTTACCATGTTTTACCACAACATGCTGTCTTCAACCCTGAAACATTGTTTAAATATATAATAGTGTATTTTTAAATGTATTTAAAAATAGTATAATAATGAATATTAATTAATTATAATTAATGTTATAAAAAATATTGTTAATTTTTTAGGATAAAATCTTCAATTCAAAAAATATATAATATTGTACAAAATATATTTACAAAATTTGACTGTTTCTTGGGAATAACCCTTATGGACCGCAGAGGTGCTTGTGTTTTTGAGAACTCTTCCAGAACAACTTGTGTCTGACTGTTTTTTGTAATAATGGCTGTTCTGTGGCAAAAGTCTTCAAAGGCTCTATTGTGGCAGCGGCTCTCGGTCACCATTCACTGAGTAATGGGCTCTGAGAGGCAGGGACGGGACCGGCCGTATTACACACGGGACAGGTCAGTGCTGTCAGGTCAGAGGGTCAGACTGTTAAAATGCTAAAATGCTCTTTAACTGATTTTTATACGCTTCATTGGTGTACTCTTGGAAGGACATTCTACATCTGATCCGCACACTGACTCTTGGTAATTGTGTCTCGGTTAGTTGGTTACAGTCTGGCACAGTTTCAGGAGTTCTCCTACCACTTTTTTTTCCAATTTTGGGTGAACTATTCCTTTAAGTCCCATTAAAAACATTTGAAGTTGTTGTTTCTCAGAGGTTATGACTGTAATCCGGACACAACTGTGTGTGTTTGAGCTCATGTGTCCTTTCATCTCAACTTTCCCTTCTACAGCAGTGACACGTGTGTGTTTTGATGTGTCTGGCAGGTGTCCTACACACACAAACACTAATAATAATATAATATCTGGCCCGCGCCCGCAGCCAGATTATTTTGATTGCGGCTGGTTCTGAAATAGATTTGTCATGACAGCAACAGTTACTCACAATCAGAGTACGGGAGCGGAGCGCGGAGTGGAGCAGTCTGATTTTGAATGGAGGGAGGAGTGGATTTTTTAAAAGTCGGAGCGTCGTGGTTTTCACTCGCTCCGAGAGCGCTCCACTGCCGCTCCATCACGAGCACAATTCATGCCAACGGCCCGTAATATAACTGCATATTCAGCAAGAATTCACGTTGAACATAATTAGCTAGCTTGATAGAAAAGGATCAGAAAGAATGTGAAGGTTGATAGTTCTCAAGGAATTTGTTTGTTCCTTTTAGATACCGAATATTTTCAGTTGAAAATACAATTTTCATCACAAACAAAATTTGCACTGCAAAAAGAAGCAATTATACCTTTTAAAGCTGACAACCATGTTATTAGCTTGTCATGTGGTAGGAAAAAAAGTTTGCACACTAGTGTTCCAATAAGCCACTTTGAAACTCTCCTGTTATTTTATTTATTTTTTTATATACATTATGAACAGAACTGTGATATTTCAAACACACTGAGCGGTGTTTCTGGTATCAGTGAGCGAGGAGTGGAGCAGAAGCGGGAAATGGTGAACCCGAAGCGGAGTGATTTATTAAATGCTTGGAGCGCGGAGGGGAAATTGTTGCTGCTCCACTCCGCTCACATACTCTGCCGGATACCACCACAAATGTGGCTTTTTGATAATGACTGTCCTACTACAGGATTTAAACACAGAGTAACAGCTCACTACCACTTACAAAAGACACTGTAACAGTCTGTCAGGCAATTCTAGTTGCATTCTTTTATCAATTAATTTCTTAAATCATTCTTTGACTATGTTCTGGCCCGCCATCTAGTGGCAAATTTATTTTTTGCCCTGATGCCAAACTTACTTGCCGACCCCTGACATATACTATTTAGAACACTTTACAAAACACATAGCAACACTGTAGCAACCAAATAATGAACTATTCAAACACCTTCCAACCATGTAGCACTGCCCTAGCAACCACATAGGAATGCCTCCTTGCAACAACATAGCAATGCAGTGCATATTCCATTTAGAACACTTTAGCAACCCCATAGCAACGCCCTAGCAACCAGATAACAATGCACTAAATATACCATTTAGAACACTTTACCAAACACATAGCAACATCCTAGCAACCACATAATATTGCACTATATTGCTTTTCGAACATCTTCCAACCACATAGCAATGCACTAGCGACTACAGTACATTGCAGTGTACTATATAACATCTAGAACACCTTAGCAACCACATAGCAATGCACTAGCAAAAACAGTACATAGCAATGCACTAATAACACCTAGAACACCTTAGCAACAACACAGCAATGCCCTAGAAACCTCATAACAATGCATTGTATATACAACTTAAACCACAAGACCAACCACATAGGAATGCCTCCTAGCAACAACATAACTGCACTGTAAATTACATTTAGAGCACATTAGTAATCCCACAGCAATGCCTTAGCAACCACATAATAATGCACTACATATCCTATTTAGAACACTTTACCAAACACATAGCAATGCCTTAGCAACCGCAAAGTAATGCTTGTATATAACACTTAGAACACCATACTAACCACATAGCAATACACTATACATACCACTTAGAACACCTTAGCAACCACATAGCAACGCCCTAGCAGCTACATAGTAATACATGTTATATACCATTTAGAACACCTAACCAACCACATAACAACACCATATATACCACTTAAAACAAATTAGTAACCACATAGCAACACCCTAGCAACCACATAGAAATGTCCTATATATATATATATACCACTTAAATCACCTTACCAACCACATAGCATTGCCTTAGCAACCACATAGTAATGCACTGTATATAACACTTAGAACACCTTAGCAACCATATAGCCATGCACTATACATACCACTTAGAACACCTTAGCAACCACGTTGCCACGCCCTAGCAAATACATAGTAATGCACTAAATGTATCATTTAGAACACCATACCAACCACATAGCAATGCCCTTGCTATATACCACTTAAAACACCTTAACAACAACATAGCAACATACTATATGTATAATTTAGAACACCTAACCAACCACATACTGTAGCAACACCCTAGCAACCAAGTAGCAATGCACTGTTTATACTAGTTAGAACACCTTAGCAACCACACAGCAATGCATTAACTCTTAGAACACCTTAGCAACAACATAGCAACACCCTAGCAACCACACAGCAACACCTTAGCTTCATGATGGCAATTCTTTCAAGGGCAAAACCCACCAGTCTACAAATAATTAGTGTATCCTGTCACTTGTGTAATGATTTCACTCAAACACTAAAGACTGTTGTTTTATTTCATGGTTTCTCTGAACGTTCTGCCTCTGGTGTGATGTGTTTGGCTCTGTGACTCCAGCTCTCCTCATCTTTCTCCTCCAGATTTGGCCGTGTCGTACCTGAGAGGCCAGCGCAGACTCGCCGAGGACATCGACTGGTCTTACACAGGTGGGTTGAGCCGAACAAACGCTCTTATTGTGTGCGTCTCAGCAGACTCCGGTGTGGCACAGCTCTGGCTTCAACCCAAACGCATTAGAAAGCCTTTCTCCTGTGAGCGAGAGACAGGGATACGCTAGCTCAGGGATCAATGTCCGTTCTCCATTAGAGTCGACCGCTGACCCGCCGGTGCTGGAGATTAGCTGAAAGTCTGAGACACTTTAAGACACTCAAGACTTTCAAAAGAGTAAGTGACATTTGGATTGTTGGAGGGCTTTGACTTGTGGCTTTTAAATCAGGCCGGAGGACGCTTAGAGAATGGTGGAAAAACAGAACGGGACTGAATAGTTTTGTGACTTTTAGTCCATGACTATTAGACCAAGATTTTAAATGTAATTTTTTTTTTTTTTTTTTTTTAAGTTTCAGTTTTCAGTAGAAAAGCTGTCGAGTCACTCATTGACGGGAAAACCATCAAAACAAATGTGACGTTACGTTTCCAGATGGTGCCAGTGACTGATGAGATGAATTATTGTAAATGAACCTCAAACAAAATGTGAAATGAATCATCCAACACAATCCTTAAAATAATGTAATTATGTTTGTGTCAAATTTCCTTGTAAAAAATAAGCAGAATCTTTAAATATTTTTGACAAGGAAATCTGAGACCTTGTATGTTTGTTTACAATTTGATTACAGTAGGCATCATAAACATAATATAAATATATATAATTGTATGTATTCAAATATATAATTCAAATATATATTTTTAAATATAATTTTAAACAAATATATTTAATTAAAATAAATTTTATAGGTTTATTTCAATATTAACCTATAATTTATAATAATGTAAAAAAAAAAAAAAATACACCCCTAAGTGAAAATGTCCATAAGATAATCACTGCTGTCACGTTAAAACGGTCTGCATCGAGTCAAATCTCACTGTCTTGTGAAAACTTGTTTGTCTGACTGTGAAGAAGAGTAGGATACGGACTCTGTGTGTGTGTGTGTGTTCAGTGAGTCGAAACTAATTGAATTAACATGTGAAAGAAGACTCTTGATTGTGAGGCCCAGCACAGACCTGTGGAGAAAGAGAACGAAACACGTTCCTCTATTTTAACTGATTGTTTCAGTAAAGCTCTCTCTCCACAAACAAAAGTGGTCAAGCTTGAATGCTAATTTGTTCATAGACTCTCGGTTCTTCAGCTGACAGTCACACAGTGACTCTGTAACGCTTCAGATTACCTCCTGATGTGTGGGAAATATCTGTTTTTTGTTTGTTTTATTTGTCTTTTTATTATGCACTAATTGTGAATTAAAAATCAACAGATACTGTGGTCTTCCAGTCTGGTCACCTGGTTAAATGAGCAATATCCCATGAATTATTCCACAGCATGTTGTTTTTCTCTCCAGATCCTCAATTGACAAACTTTATTTTCTTCCCTTTTCTTTGCTTCTAATCCGTATTAGCATCCATTACTGTGGGAACATTTAGGCAAATACCTTTTAGATAGGCAGATACCTTTTAGAGTGAAAATTACAGAAATCATTTTTAATTGCACCTAAAAGAAATTGGGAAGAACTTTAATTAGAAACAATAAATAAATAATAAATAAATGTAGCAGATTTTCATTTAGAAATTGCTAGTAAATGTATTTGTTTAAAATGTTAAATATATGAATATTTCCTAATATAATATATTCTAAATTTTTAGATATGTATATTACATTTAAAATAAATATATTATTAATATATTTCAATATTTCAATAAATAATTTTAAGAAATTGCTAGCAAATTTATTAGTTGAGATATTTAAATATATGAATATTATATAATATATCGTATATAAATTATATATGTAATTTAAAATATAATTTTGAAGAAATATATGTAATGTTAATATATTTAAATAAATGCCACTACTTTTCATTTAGAAATTGCTAGTACATTTATTTCTTGAAATATTTAAATATATGAATATTATCCTAATATAATATTAGAATATTGTATTTAATATATATATATATATATATATATATATATATATATATATATATATATATATATATATATATATATATATATATATATATATATATATATATATATATATAAATAGAATTTAATATAAACTTAAATTATATTATATATCTTCTAAAATTATTATATATATTTTTATACACTTTAACATATTTAAATATTTCAATAAGACATTGAAATATTTTAGATATAGCTAGTAAAATTCACATAGAATTGCAAAGAATGGGAAGGTAATGCTTGAATTAAATGTGACATTTTTAAATAGACTAATAATATTTTTGTGTAAAGTATTCAAATTTTTTTATTTACTTTTTAAATTATTATTATAATTTTTTTTTACAGTATTTAAAGTTTTTACATTTCATGGGAAAAGCAAATCCCAGAATGCCTTGTGACAGGGAAAAACATATGTAATATGTACTGATATTTGTATATTTCATATTTCATCTAATAGTTGTGTGCTTATGTAGAGCGTTTCAAATCAGTCATTTATGAGGCTCAGTTTGAATCAGCATGCAGCTGTCTATGTAGGCAGTAAACGGCTGGACTGCTCACTTGGTTTCGGGACGGAGTTCGTATATGATCATGGGTTACTGTAGCATGTGAGTCCCCCGTCGAGCCTGTTTTCCAGAGCCCAGGGGTGTGTGATTCCTGCCGCTGGCGCGGGTCCCGTCTCCATCTGCTGCGGGGGCCGCCGCTATTTCCTCTAATCAGCCGAACGCTCTGATAAACTGCCACCTCCATCCTCAGCTGCACCTCTGCGTTACTGCTCATGATCTCACTGAAGACGTGATGTATGTACAAATACATATGTTTCTCTAGAGCAAATGGGTAAATGTTGTGTTGAAGTGTAAATTACTGATCGATCACATTGCTCTATGGTGTAAGCAAGCTTAGTTGTCATGGAAACGGCCATATACAATTATATATGTGAATATAATTGTATATTATGAAGAAATAAAGGACAATAATTTGCAACATTCATTTGTTGAAATATATAATATTTAACTATATGAATATTATCTTAATATATATCTTATATAATATATCTTATAAAAATAATCTTTAAAATATCGTTTTAAACAAATATATTTAATATTTTTAAATATTATGATAAATGTCACTAAGTTTAAAGTATCTTTTATTTGAGCTTTATATATATATATATATATATATATATATATATATATATATATATAATCTCAGTACACACACACACACACACACATCTTTTATAGTAAATATAGCTTTAAATAAAAAATGTAATATTATATTAAAATATTTTAATAATTAAATGTCGTTAATTACTTAAGTTTGAATAATTTATAATTTTTTGTAATTTGATCTTTTATACAATTTAATGTTAACAATAATTACCAACGTTTATCATAATAATATTACATATATTTGTATAAAATTATATTTAATATAATAATACAAATAATGTTATATATAATGATATAATATTTATATTTAATTTAAAAATAACAATAAATGAATTACATTTTAAACTTAAATAATTAGTGAGTTTTAATTGTTAAACTATTTAAATATTACACTATTAAATAATTTAAAATATTGATTATTATATTGTAGCATGCTTATTCAATTTTTGACCATCAGAGAAGGTGTGTGTTTTTATGAATAGCTGCTCCTTTATGAGTCCACAGACATTCACACGGGTTGTTAGCTCGACTTCTCCTTTGCTCTCCTCTCCTTTTGTGGAAACTGTTGTGGATAATTGGCTGGTGTAATCAGACTGAATGTCGGTGTGGATCAGGGTGTCATTATGGAGGGGGAGGAATCTGCAATAACCATTCCCGTCTGTGCTCACGTTCGTTCCCATGCACCATAATACTGCGGATCGCTTCAAAGGCCAAAGAGCATCCTACCTGTTATTGCAGCCTTCGCTCGTGAGCGATCAGACCTTACATGCTGTTAGAAAAACAGAAATATTCAAAATGTCAGAGCAGCCCAAAGGTCTCAAAATTGTTGGAATTACTTCAGGCTCTGCGTTTATGCCACATCCGCAGACTAGCGGTTACCATAGCAGCAGCGCTTCTCTTTGATTACAGCATATCCATATATGTGTGTGTGCATGTGGCAAGCCGTTTTAATCCCCAAAATGTTGAAGTATGCTTTTTCATGCTAATAACAAAAGTTGTAGTATCATATTGAATACGTACTGGTATCTAATGTCTGAAGTTTTGCAAACCGTTACTAGAACCAAAGCATTAGTAGCTAATGAATAAGTGCTAATAGCTAAAGAATAATCACTAGTAGCTAATGAATAAGGAATTGGAAAGATAAGCGCTAGTGTCTAAAGAATGAGCACTAGTAGCTAATCCCGTAAGAAAAGTAACCATGGCTTTACTACAAATAAAAAAAATAATAAAACATGGTGATTGTGGTTAAACCATGGTAACCACAAATTAACCAGGGTTTTGCTACACTAACCATAGTTTAACCATGGTATTTGTTGTAAAAATGTGGTTATACAAGTGATAATCAATCCGCCAAAAAAAACATGGTTACTACACTTTTACTATAATAAAACCATGATTAATTATCATAAGGGATAAATAAACATTAGTAGCTAAAGAATATGCACTAGTAGCTTAGCACTAGTCACTAATGAAGAATCACTAGTAGCTAAAGAATAAGCATCAGTAGCTAAATCACTTGTAGTTAATGACTAAGCATCAGTAGCTAAAAATAAACGTCACCAACTAAATAAGTGTCAGTAGCTAATGAATAAGCATCAGTAGCTAAAGTATAAGCGCCACGTCAGTAGCTAAAGACTAAGCATCAGTAGGCAAAGAATAAGTGCTTGTAATTAATGAATAAGCGCCAGTAGCTAAATAAGCATCAGTAGCTATAAGCGCTAGTAGCTAATGAATAAATGCTAGGAGCTAAAGAATAAGCAGCTAACGAATTAGCACCAGTAGCTAAAAATAAGCGTTAGTCCTTAATGGCAAAGACACTAGTCATTAAAAAATAAGTACTAGTGGTGTGAAAAGAGATGCTTGTACATTTTAAGGATTAAATGTTAACACAGCTTGCCATATCGTGTGTCTGCTGGATCCAGATGAGCACCGCTGTATCCTGACAGACTCATAGCTCAAAACACTGTTTTTCTGTTGAATGTGGATCCATCAATCAGGCTAACGGCCGAAGTTTGTCGATATAAAGTAGCTCGCGGATGTGGTTTTGCTGTCCTCACATGGCGGACGTGATCCTGTATAGCCTGTTAGGGATGTATTAATTATGTTGTCGCTTAAGAGGGTGAAGAATTGCCACCCAGGAGCTGAAAGTGAAAATATACACGCTAATCGTCCTGCTAAGGAACATTAGAGCTGATAATTCAGATCTAGCGTCTTAAAGACACGTCCTCGAGGACACTTTTAATCCGCTGTGTTTGTGTTTGTGTGTGTGTTTGTTCAGTGATGTGTGACCCGTTGCCATCTGCTCTGTGAGTTTATCATCTGCTGAAGTCAGTGTGATATATCATAGCGCTCGGTTTATGTGTTCAACACCACTGCAAGTGGCATTATTCTGCTCTGATCAGCACTGACTCTTCATATGCCAAACCATGTGCTTCAGTTTGCTGCCATATGCCATTGGTTTACATTTTTGGCCTTTTTATTAGTAGTGTACAATAGAGATATCAGGGAATTTTAAATAGAAGGGGATCAAGAAAATGTCAAAACCCAAATTTGAACCACAGTGTTTTAGAAAAAGCACTGAATCCAAGACATAGTCTATGCTTTAATAAAATACATAAAATAAATGTTAAGATATTAACTATAGCTTTTTGTCTCTTTATTAGAAATATAATGCAGAAAAGCCTAAAGCTTAAAATTTGAATAAAAGGGTAGTTGACATGCAACGTTTTTATCTAAAACTACGTCAACCAACATTTTTGTTCTTGTACAATTATCATCATGGCAGTTATGATCTCATATTAACTGAAAAGCTATATGGAGATACTTTTTTTTTTTTTTTTTAAATGTGAAAAATTAAAACAGATTTAAATACAAAAATGTTTGTGTGTTTGTTTAATATTTAAATATATCTTGGTATTATTTTACATAAATTATAAAAAATATAATATTCATATTATATAACATTATATTTATATATTAATGTATTATTTAAATATATATAATACAAATTATTTTTATTAAATTTTTTATTATTTTGTATTAGAGTCTTCACCATCAGATAAGTTTTTTTTTTCTTTTTTTTTTTTTTTGTGGATAGCTGCTCTTATTCTATTCTATTCTATTCTATTCTATTATTTAAAAATGTGTAATAAATGTTTAAAATAATATAAACATTTAAAATATTTTTTTAAATGAACATTAATATATATTAATATTAATATAATAATATTATGAATACTATTTAATATTTATAAAATATTAAAGTAGTTTTTGTGGATAGTTGCTCTTTTTTGTATTTCGTAAAACTACTTTTTATATTTATTGTATATTTATTCTACATGCAGTTTTGATCTCATAGTAACTGAGAGACTATATGCAATATTTCTGCTTTTATAAATATTTACTATATATTTTTTATTTTATTTTTTTTATTATTAAAATATATTAAAATAGTCACATCACAGGACTATTTAAATGAATAAATAAACAAAAAAACTATTTAAAAGGTTTCAAGGCAGAAATATATACTAGTTATAAAACTTTCGCCTTATACGTTCACATAAATTGACCTAAAAATCAATATTAATTCAGGTCAATATTTGGTGCATTAATTAGCACAGCATATCTTTACCTGATTTGCTGCAGGACTGATGTCTGACAAATTGCTTTTGTAAGTTGCTTTGGATAAAAGTGTCTGCTTTTATTAAAATTAGATTAATCACCCTTATTCTTCACAGGGACCCAGAAGCACTGGGCAAAGAAATATCCGGTGTGTGGCAATGCCAGACAGTCTCCCATTGACATCAGTGAGGAGTTCACGCAGGTCAGGGTTCAGTACCAGAACCTGCAGCTGGAGAATTGGGACCAACAGACCACCGAATCCACCACCATCACCAACGATGGCAAAACAGGTCTGTGCTGTTTCCATATGTGATGAAGTGCATACGTGTCTGGCATTTGAATTCCCTCTTTTAACCAGCACTCAGTGAAATTACACTGACATATTAACTCCCCAGAGCGATGGCCTGCGATGAATGCAATTACAACCTGAGATTAATCACTGGCAGACTAATGGAGCTGCTGAAGAATCAAATCTACTGGTTTTTTCTTTCTCATACCTGTGAATGGCAGCTGGTGATCTTTTAGAGGGTCTGTGCTTTTACAAGAGCACAGAAGAAAAGCTGGCGCTGAATCTTTTGTTCTGATTTGACACTGTGAGAGGATTATTCCAGCACAAAAGGCAAAGCTTAAAATTAATCTCTTATCAGAGATGAAAGATGAAATATGAGCAATAGGCGTGCTGAATGAAGAACACAATTACGCGTCAAGCGGTCCTTGAGTTTGTGTGTGTGTGTGTATCGTGTTTCTCAGTGGCAATCAGTCTGAACGGTCAGTACTTCATAAGCGGAGGTGGGCTCAGATCCAGGTTTAAAGTGGGCAGGATCACGTTCCATTGGGGCCGATGTAACGCCACTTCAGACGGATCTGAACACAGTCTCGACGGAAACAGGTTCCCCCTGGAGGTAAAGTTCACCTCACATCTAAATCGCCATAAATCACTCTCTGTAATGTTGAAGATAATGATGGCAATGCATTCAACAATGTATTTAACATCCATAATAATGTGACATAATCATAAGTGTAACAGTATTCAGTGGAACATATTCTGGGAGGAATTTAATAGTATTTAATGTTTGAATTTTGGAATTATTATTATTATTTACCTCTGTGACACTGTATCTATAAAAATTCCAAATAAATAAATAACTAATAAATAAATTAATGAATAAATACATTGAGTAAATATGATCAATTTACTCATTAATGCAAAAGATGATCAACATAAATTAAATATCTTCCATTCCAAGTATTTAATATGGATAGACTAATAAAAAAAAATATATATAAATTGAATTTTCAGCGTAAATATTTTATTTTATTTTATTATTTTTTTATTAATTTTTGTATTATCATTACTGGGATATGTAATTAAACATATTGGAATGAATGGAAGGTATTGATGTTTAATTACATATCCCAGTAATGAGCTATATTAAGGAAGGTTCTTTATTTATAAGGAAGATTATAAATTATTATTATTATTTATTTTTTTAAATAAAAATATGAAATTCTATTTTTTATTTTTTTTGGAATGGAAGGTACTGATATTGATATATTGGAATGAATGGAAGGTATTGATATCAATATCAGTACCTTCCATTCCAAAAAATAAATAAAAATGAATTTCATATTTTTATTAAAAAAAAAATAATAATAATAATTTATAATCTTCCTTATAAATAAAGAACCTTCCTTAATATATCTCATTACTGGGATATGTAATTAAACATAATGAAACAGAAATTAAATATCTTACATTCATTGAATTTCCAGCAAAAAATAAATAAATAAAAGGGTAAATTAGGTGAAATGTGATTTTATGATTTTAAGTTGACTTTAAGCCAAATTATGCTAAAAATGAAATAGATTGAAGTTGTCTCTCTCACACAGATGCAGATCTATTGTTTTGATGACGAGGAGTTTGAATCCATAGACGAGGCGATAAGTAGCGGAGGAAAGGTTACTGCTGTCGCTGTCCTTTTCGAGGTGACATTTTCATCCTGTGACCATCAAACACACACAAACACATCTGAATATTAACTCATATCTGCAACCCTTTTATCATAATGACCTAAGTTTGGTCTGTTTCTTAGGCCAGCATTGAAGACAACCAGGACTATGCAGCCATCATTGAAGGGGTAAACAGCGTGAGCCGATTTGGTAAATCCGTTTTTTTTTTAATTACATCCACAAAGCTTTTCATTATTTCAAATTGCAATAACAAAAACACAAACATGCTTGTATTGAAGGTAAAAGCAGCCCTCTGGAAGCGTTTTCTCTGCTGGCTCTGCTTCCACAGTCCACTGAAAAATACTTCATGTACAACGGCTCGCTCACCGCGCCGCCCTGCTCCGAGAACGTGGAGTGGATCGTGTTTAAAAACACAGTGGCCATCTCAGAAACACAGGTCAGGACATCTGTTCTTCTTCCACTTCTGCTTCTGAAGAGTCTGTGGCATCCCATAGAACCGCTTGCGGGAAAGTTATGAAATTTGGCACATAGATAAAGAACAGTCTGAACATTAACCACAACAAATTTGGAGTCTCTAACTCAAACTCCCTAGCGCCACCATCAGCTCAAATTTGAACTCATGCTTTTGAAAATTCTCAAACACAGAAACAAAACGGAGTTTTCACCAAAATGTGCTTGTCAGATTTTCACCAAAATTGGCTCAGATCATCTTCAGACAAAAAGTTATTAAAAGCTATTTAATAGATCAAACCAAACTGGGTCTGAGGCTGTATTTTCTTCTTCAGCTTCTGCTTCTTCTCCCTCTTACATACCTGGCAAAAGCTCATTCTGATTCTCTTCCGCTATTGAGTTTATGGAAACCCACAGAACAGCTTGCGAGAAAGTTATGAAATTCGGCTCACAAATAGTGGACAGCCTGGATATTAATGAGTCTTTAACTAAACCCTGTAGCGCCACCAGCAGCTCAAATTTGCACTCATGTTTATGCTAATAACACTTGAACCATAAGCGCAAAAATTTGTGATTCAGATTCCTTCGCTCAATACGATTTGCACTCACGTTTATGCTAATAACTTTTAAACCATAAGGGCTGAAAACATGATTCTTTTTTTTTCGACAAACCTACATTTTCAAACTCGTACTAGACAGTTTGTTGAAATTTGCTTGGATTATCTTCAGACCGTGCTGGCTAAAAGTTATTAAAAGCGTTATGATAGATCAAACCAATCTTTTATAATTCAAAATTTGTCCATATTTGATGTCATGATGCCAAAATGGATCTGAGGCTGTAGTTTTGCAAAGCTTTGGCACATTGAAGCAAACCTTGTTTTGGCTACTAATTTTTGTGGTTGGTCTGTTGCTCTGTGTCATGCTTAGCTCCTCATTGTGCCTCTGTTGTCCTCTTGGCCCCTTAACTGCTGCTTGCAGCTATATTTATTAGTAATGTTTTATGTGTACCACATCATCAGCCTGAAAAAGACAAATTTATCTCTTGAAGATCAGGCCAGTGAGAAGAGTTTGGGGTCAGTATTGCAGCCGCTGGCATTATTGTGTGTGTGTGTGTGTGTGAGAGAGAGAGAAACCCCTCTCCTAAAAATGTAGCATGGTGAGTTCATCCCTGACAGCCCCTTAAAGCTATTCTCAAGCAAACGGAGGCGTGCATTAATATTTCAGCTGGCCACAGCCTGACGTGTGGATCAGAGATAAGCCCTGGATGTCAGCGACGCAACTTTGCCTCTCTCATCCAGCTGCACTTTAAAGCTCAGTTTTCAGATGCGAGGAGGTTTTTTGTCATGCGGGTGTGTTGCTATTTTTTCTTTGCCCCTATGCCTGATCCACTTTAAGCACAGACTGTTTCTTAAGCATGAAATTTTGATGTGTGCGAAGTACAGGCATGCTGAAATAAAGCTGATGAAACTTCAGCGCCGGTTCATTGTGTCGCCTGATCCCATTACTGACCCGCAACTGCATAAATTCACTCATGCATATAACGCTGTTCACACTCATTTATCTGGATTTGAATGCAATCAATATAAACAAAATATAAATAAATTAACTTGTTAGTAATGCTTTATGCAAGCGATACTATTTTGATACTTGGTGTTTTATTTTTGTGTAATGATATTTGTTGTATAATGCTCTTCTTGCACAAGAAAATCAATATTTATTGATTGATTGATTGGCTATACTAACTCACTAGTTACTATACATTTACATTTATTCATTTAGCTGACGCTTTTATCCAAAGCGACTTACAATTGCTATATATGTCAGAGGTCGCACGCCTCTGGAGCAACTAGGGGTTAAGTGTCTTGCTCAGGGACACATTGGTGTCTCACAGTGGATTCGAACCCGGGTCTCTCACACCAAAGGCATGTGTCTTATCCACTGCGCCATCAGTTACTATAGCTAAACTAAACTAACTAGTGAGATTATTTATTAGTCAGGCAGTCATCATCCAAAAATAAGTGTGCATTTGGCCATAATGATTAGCTAACTGTACATTGTTCTTTATGTATTTGATTATTTTCTTTTGTGTAATTTGTTTATTTATTTTCTAATATCGTATCTATGTATTATGCAAAATAATTTTTTTATTTAATTTTATTTAAATATATAATTATACTTTTTAATGAATTTTTAAAAAATTCTTTATATATTTGGTTTATTGATTATATTTTCATTGATCTTATATTTTCTGAAAAATAAAAGCAATATTTTTTGTTTAATATATATTACTAAAACTATTTTTACTAAATGTAACTATTTAATTAATTTAACAATTTTTGTCTTTATACATTTTATGTTTCTTGATTACCTTTTCAATGTTTCATGAAAAAAATAAAAATAGTTTTTGTTCATAATATTATTTTAAAATATTTTATACTTTTAACACATTCTACTAAATTATGTATATTTAATGTATTTTATATGTATATTGTATGGAGTGTTTTTATTATTTATAATGATCCTATTGTTGTATGAAAAAATAAAAGTTTATGTATTTTATTTTTATTTATTATTAAAATATTTAATGAAATGTAACTATACTATAATAATAATAATAATAATAATACCTATTATTATTATTATTATTATTATTATTATTATTTTCTATATTCTTATTTAAGTTTCTATTATTGAAATGAAACGGAAAGCAAAGTCTGATCTGGATCGTCTCATGGTCATCACCTGTGTTTTGTTGTGTGTTTGTAGCTGGAGGTGTTCTGTGAGGTGATGACCATACAGCAGGCAGGATACGTCATGCTGACCGATTACCTGCAGAACAACTACAGAGAACAACAGCAGCAGTTCATGGGACAAGTGTTCTCGTCCTACACCGGCACAGAGGAAGTTCCCGCACCCAGTATGTAAACCACACACACACACACACACACACACACACACACACACACACTGTACAAAATAATGATCAGAGAGGAGCGAGAGGTCAAACCTCCTCCTCTGACCGTGCACACATGCGTTGTGCTTTTTAAAACCCTGCAGCGAGTGCGTGTTGCTAGGTAACCCTACTTTGGCGCTTTTCCAAGAAAACAAATGCACCAATTCTGTTTGAAACAGAGCTGATTGAGAAGCAGTTTTAGACGTTATTGCTATTCTACTGAAGTCACGGCTCCTTATTAGAAAAAACTGTTCTGCAATAACATGATATTCTCTCAGGCTCTCCCTCTGAATATTCACAATATAACACAGTCTAGTATCTTATTGCTTAATCTTGCTTTCCTTCCCAAGAAATTAGGCTAGAGATGACTTTCTTAAAATTTAAAATTGCTTAGTTTTTTTAAATGCAATTTTTTAAAAATGTTTTTTTTTTACAAAATATAGTTATACTTTTTAAAATCTTCTTTATATATTTTGTTTATTGATTTATATTTTCAGTGATCCTATTTATGTTTTATGAAAAAAATAAAAATGTGTATTTTTTTTATTTTATTAAAAAAATATTTGGATAAATATTATGAAAATGTTTTGTCCAAATTTTACTATAATCTTTAATCATTTTTTACTATATTCACTTTCCTTGTTTTTATTTTATTATTTTAATTTAATATTATTTAATGATATTATGTTTTACAAAATGCAACTATACTGTTTATTAATTATATAATTATTGTTACTATTATGAATAAATAATTTTTCTATTATTGTAATGAAACTGTACACACTTCTCTCTGTACACAACTTAATTTTGCCATTAATTTGTATCTCGTGCTGTGTTCAGTGTGCAGCTCTGAACCGCAGAACGTGCAGGCTGACTCTCAGAACTACACGGGTATGGTGGTGACGTGGGAAAGGCCACGGGCCGTCTATGACACCACCATTGAGCGCTACTCCGTCACCTACCAGAGGCTGCAAGGTAGAGATCCACCAAAACAGCAGTATCTCACAGACGGAGACCAGGATGTGGTGAGCGCTTTTAGACTTCAGCCGTGATTAATATAACTGTGATGAGTGAAGTACAGTAGGGACATTTCACTCAGCGCTGTAAAATGATCGCTGATAGTTCAATGTTACACTGGTCCTGATGCTTAGAAGCAGGTGTTATGGTAAAATATTTTCTTGTTTTTCCAGGGGGCCATTATCCATCATCTGCTGGCGAACAGTAGCTATGTTGTCCAGGTGGTGGCGCTCTGCACCAATGGCTTGACGGGAAAAATTAGTGACCGGGTTATTGTGGACATGCCTCTCGAAGACCCTGGTAATCTCTGGTATCATAAATGTCTGGGTCATATTATACACCAAAATCAAAACATATTTTAGGGCAATTAAGAATGTTTATGACAATTATTTATAGTTAGGTGCATGTACAATAACATGAATGATGAAAAAATCTTTCTATATTAATAATCTTGTATTATTTCCATAATGGAAAATATTAAGTATTGATTATTTAATATTTTATGTTAGAATTTTACTTTACAAATGTGCCTTAAATAAGCATCCAGTAATAATAATAAATAAATAAACAAACAATTGATATTATTAATAAGTATTCATCATGGCAGTATTTGTTTACAGAATTTATGTATTAATATAATAATAATTTATTATTATTTTTATATTAGTATTTATCATGGTAGTATTTGTGGACAGAATTTATCGATTATTTATGTCTGGTTACAATAAATGGTGACTATTATAATATTATTATTATTGCATCTGGTAATTATTTTTTTTTTAATTAATTTTCTGGTTTTGGGTTAAAATATGACACTGATTTTTGGTGTTATTCATCCTTTTATATAGCATGAATACTAATTTCTTTGAAGTAATTTACCAATATTTCTTTGATCCTGAAGTAAATGAGGCCGATCCCTTTGGCGAGTTAACAGAATCAGAGGAATATAATGAGGTGAGAATTTATTATCTACATTCAGAAACAAAATCATAAATGAATGAATCATGAGAATCATGACGTGTTTTGTTTTCAGGAAACATCTCCACCTGCTTCCAAATCTCCGCCCGGCCGAAACATCATCCGTGATTCCGGAAGTTCCATCTCCATCACCACGGCAACGGACCAACCAGGCTTCCTCTTCCCTGTGGTCAGAACGACCCCTATTACAGTCCGCCGGAAGATGACAGAGGAGGCTTCACTATCATGGTCACCTGACCAAAACAAGAGCAGAAATGAGACCAGGCGGCCACTGAACAGACTCCTTCCAGAGGACAGCGGCCTGCTTCCTCACAGCAACATGCTGGTCACAGACGTCTACTATGAGGACAGCACCACAAAAACCACACCAGCTCAAGATCAAGAAACCTCAACCACGATGGCCCAAACGTCAAGCACCACCACTAAACCTGTATTAGACACAACCGCAGCAGCTAATGCTAGCACTGCCAGCGCTGGATCAGCCATATCAGCGTCTATGAAGATCACTTCTCAGACCACTCAGCCCCTGTTTAATGGTAAGACTGGCTTTTTTGGGTGTTTGCTCAATCAAAACCTCACTAAATGCTTGCTTGCTTGCAGGGAAATGTACACACTGGAAATGACTAGCAGTAGTACTTGGGTAGTTTAGTGATTACAGTGTTTCCCAACTTTATTCATCTGAAGAACTGCTTCATTAACATCACCCTTGTGAAAAAGAAGTACACTTTAGAATACTGAAGTGTTGGAGTGCTTAATACCAGAATAATCTATACGTAAGTGTCAACTGAATGTATTGCGTGTTATTTGCAGTTCATTTTTTTTAATAGTTCAATTTAATTGAAATGCTATTAGAGTTAGAGTGCCTTTTTGACACGTTTAAGTAGGACTTAAGTATATGTAATTTCATAATTACTTCATAATCCATAAGTGTGCACTTAATTGAATACTAAATGGCACACTACAGTTCAAATTATAATCAAATACTTTACATGTGCTTTAGTATGTTAGTTAATGCATCAAAATAAGTAGCCTACTACTTTAAAGCATGACAAAAGACATATACCTCCGGTTTCACAGACAAGGCTTAAGCCTAGTCCTAGACTAAAATCTAAATCTGAGCTGTTTAAACTGAAAGAAACTTGCACTGACTGATCTTAAAATGTAACAGCGCCTTGTTTTGCCTCAAGATGCACACCAGTCATGTTTTTTTCTAAGTATGTTTATAAAAATTACTTAAATGTCCTAATTGAACTATGGCCTAATCCTGGTTTAGTTTAAGGTCTGTCTGTGAAACCAGGCCATAATGATTTAAAATATACTTAAAATTAAAACTTTTAAAAAGTGTGTTAAGAGAGTCATGAAAGTGTACTTAATTTAAATGCACTTAAACGGCCTTTTATTTAATTAATATTATGTAATGTGCAACTACAAGTTCTTTAAAAGATTTGAAGTACACTACAACAGATTCAATTAAGTGCACTTCTTTTCACAAAGGGAAAACCAGAAACGCATTCATTTTGATATCATGTAGTATTACCAGAATTACTATAATTAATTTTTAAGCTACAAACCATTGATACTGAGGGTAGGACAATTCTCTTAATCTCATTAAATCTTCTTGTTTTCATAAGTTTTGACAGGTCTAGAGTTCTAAACTTTCTCTAATGGCGAATTTATTTCAAGATGAAACGCAAACGAGACATTTTGCAAATGTAAAGTCACTTTTTTTATGGTGGAATTTAACTAGTAAAGCTCAACAAGTATGTATGTAGAATTATCACCTGCGAGCAAATGCAATCTCATATAGGTAACAAAAAAGTACAGGTTTAAACTGCCTTTCTGAATCTGCAACTCCTGGTTTTGAATCACTGTTTTAAAGGGACAGTTCACCCAAAAACTAAACTTCTGTCATCATTTACTCACCCTCAAGTTGATCTAAACTTGTATGAGTTTCTTTCTTTTGCCGAACACAAAAGATCATTTGAAGAATGTTGGCAACCAAACAGTTGACGGTAGCCATTGACTTCTATAGTATGACTTAAAATACTATGGAAGTCAATGGCTACCGTCAAACTTTTGGCTACCAACATTCTTGAAAATATCTTATTTTGTGTTCGGCATAAGAAAGAAACTCACACAGGTTATACAGGTCATGCATGAACTATCCTTTTAAGCTATCAGAAACACTGGTAGTGCAATTGTTACCGTATATATTGAATAAAAACTGAATTGCCGTCTTGTGCCACAAATCCTCAAGATTTTAATGCACCTGCTGGACTCTCTCTTCTCGGCTGGTTTGCTCACTCTTCAGATATCGAACGCGGTGGTGGTTCTTCTCTTGCTCCTGTGCTTCTTTATCTTGCGCATGGTGATGGCGCCCCCTTGGTGGTGGCTTTAGGTACTGCAAAATAAATGTACATTACTTTTGCTGGTTTTGATACTTCCAAGCGCTTCTATCCTCAGCCATAAATGGCTCTTTAGCAGAGTCTTAACTCTCCAGAGGTGTTTGTTACAGACACATCGTTCAATAATCAAAGGGTATCAATGGTTCACGAAGCCTCAAATCTCTATGAATCCTCAACTACTCTTTTGGAGGAGGGCTCTGCTCAGCTTCCTTCTTCAGGAGAGTTCAGTGGATCGGGGTCCGCAATCTTCCTGGAGGAGCTCGACCGGGAATGGGAGCTCGACCAAACCCTTTCGGCTCTCAGAGACTCCCGTCTGAGCTTGAGCGGTAGATCTGAAGATGAAAACCGAGAGGGACTGTCCTCTACTTTCTACTTTGAGAGCGAGCGAGAGGCGGCCACCACCAGAGAGCCAGAGAACCGGGCATTTCTTTCATGGGTGACCTGGTCAGCTGAGTCTGACTCTGGCTCTGGTCAAGGAGGGTCAGTGAGCTCTCAGAGTGATGATATTCCCATACAGCTCGTAATTCCTCAACTCACTCTCCGAGAGTCAGAGGAAGACCAGAGCGCAGGTAAAACTTGCACGTGATGTAAAAACGGCATTCGGAGAGTGAAAAACATGACTTCTTGTGTAATTCTTGATAATTTCACTGAGGTTTGATTCACAAAAATGGCAATGACACTGCAAAAAAAAATATTTTTGTAGTAGTTTTGACCTCTTAAATCAAAATGAATTTACTTGAGAAGCAAAAGGTTATAAGTCTTGTTTTAAGGTTATAAGTTGTTTTATATTATATATTTTTATTTATAAAAATAAACTGAGATCTTATCAGGGTTTTTATAATGAACCAAAACTAAATAAAAATAAAACGTAAACCTAAATAACTTAAATAAACATTAACTTAGCTAGTTTCAGCAAGACAATATTTCTCATTTTTACTTGGTTTAACTTGATGTACTAAAATAACAACAATAAATACATTAAATAAAAAATAAAAATAAACAGGCATATTTTAAAACAACTAATAAAAATGACAAAAATACATAATAATACTTAAAATAAAAATTTAAATGCAAAATAAAAAATAAAAACTTAATTTAAAATATTAAAATTGGTTTATACATAAAACAAGAATAAATATATAATAATGGGAAAATGGGGTAACATATTCTAACTTAATTTATAGGAAAACAAATTTTATTTTTCTTTTGTGCACACTGGCAGATATTCTTCATTGACTTATGTTTTTTAATTATAAAGTCACTTAATTTAGATTTTTAATTCTTTATATAATTTTGCTTCTCAAGTAAATGTATCTTGATTTAAGAATGTTTAGATATTTCACTGAAAAACAAGACAAAAATATTTTTTGCAGTACACAGATTAGCAAAATGATTTAAGATTGGAAAATATTGCAGTGTGGTTTTTATTGAGGTGAAGCACATTAAATGCTTTTACAACTCCTGAGGAGCTAGCAGTTAGATTATTTGGTTGTGTTTTTGTAGCTCCTTGAATGTGCCGAATACTGTGTAATGATACTCTTAAGTGCTTTGACACAATCTGTATTGTTAAAAGTGCTATATAAATAAAGGTGACTTGACTTGACTTGACTAATGTAACGAATAATGTGTTTATCAATGAGATCATTGCTCCTGTTTCCCTGATCAGAGGCGAGTAACAGCAGTCCGGAGTCTCGTGTCGGGATGGTGGGAGGCACAGAGAAGGAGAAGAGGACGGTTGTTCCTCTGGCTGTGGTTTCCACTCTCACTGTCCTGTGTCTGCTGGTGCTGGTGGGGATTCTCATCTACTGGAGGTATAAGATCTTCACACACACGCCAGTATGTTAGTGTTTGCTTTCAGATTACATGTGCATAGACATGCTTTCCCGAGTTTTCAGGAGAACACGTCCAGGTCACATTTAACCCAAAATCAAAAGAAAAAAAATCATGTCAATAAATGTTTTGGAGCATGACAATCAGGCACATTCCTCACAATTCTCACTGCTGTATTGTGTGTGTGCATGTTACTTGGGAGTTTTGGATTAAATTCTCTCTCATTTTTTACTCTCATTTTAATGTGCTTTTAATTTTCATGTTCCATCTGTATCTTACAGAAGGTGCTTTCAAACGGCACAGTTTTATGTAGAGGACAACATTTCAGGCCGAGCCATATCGGCCCCATCAACACCTCTTCTTCTGCCTACAGGTAACAAAAGCTACTCCGATCAAAATATTATATTTTATTAAATTCATTTCATGCCTTATTTATTTATTATTTTCATATTGTGTCATTTATTTAATGCCTTATCAATTTTGTTTGTTTTAATATCAGTTTTAATTATTTGTTTATTTTCATGTCTTGACATTCATTAATTTCATGCCTTATTAGCCATTTATTATTTATGTTTCTAAATCTTTTTTTTTTTTCTTCAGCAGACGACAATGAAGCTCTCCCCGTAAAGGAATTCGTAAAACACGTTGCTGATCTTCACACAAATCACACATTCTCCAAAGAATTTGAGGTACTTGTGATTTTGATCACTTCTTACTCAGTTTTTTGACATTTCTAAATACGTAAACTTAAACATTGCAGGTTATTATGCAATATAAACATATCAAATAGTGCATTAATGAAATAAGTTCATGATTATGAGTGCAACGGGGCAGCATGTAAAGGGTGATGTACAGACGTCTGCATGGACACCCACACAGAGTCTAAACCCGTGTGTAGCATGAAAACACATGCAAACGTGCCTCATGTACCTGCACTGGTGCCTCTTTGTTTGTCCTGGAGTTTCATTGTGCTTTTCTGCATTCTCACACCCTCCCTTATTAGATCTTGAAAGAGTCTTACGAGGTAAGACACATCTCCCTTTGTTTCTTGTCACTTGTTCTTTTGCATTGTTGTTATTCTTCTGTTCATTGTATTGATGTGTCAGTGTTGCTCTTTGCATGGTTAGTATGCATGATAAACTGTAATAGTTTGGTAATGGTTATGATTTTGTCAGTGACGGGATGAAACGTTTCTTCTAGGAGATTCAGGGCTGTACGGCAGACATCGGCATCACTACGGACAGCTCCAACCATCCAGACAATAAGAGCAAGAACAGATACATTAACATCCTGGCCTGTATGAGATGTTATATCACTCATCCATAACAATATGAGGTGTACATGCATTTATAAATAAAAAAACACGACTAATAAGATTTTGTGTACTCTCAGATGATCACAGTCGAGTTAAACTCTCGCAAAACTCTGAAAAAGATGGAAAGACAGGGGACTACATTAATGCCAACTATGTGGATGTAAGTGGAAATTTTAAATGCTGTAATGATAAAACATTATTGTTTTAGCAACATGTCTGATGGCCAATATTCCGTATATATACTACCATTCAAAAGTTTGAGGTCGGTAAGTTTTTAATGTTTTTTTAAGCATCTTCTGCTCACCAAAATACAGTAAAATCATTAAAATTGTGAAATTTTATTACAATTCAAAATAGTTTTCTATTCGAATATGTAGTACAATATAATTTGTGTGATGTAAAGCTGAATTTTCAGCATCATTACTCCAGTCGTCAGTGTCACATGATCCTTCATTCTAATATGCTGATTTACTTCTCAAGAAACTTTTCTTATTATTGTTGTAAACAGTTGTGCTACCTCATATTCATATGCATGGAAAGTTCAAGAGAACAGCATTTCTATGAAACAGAAATCTTTAGTAACATCATAAATTTCTTTACTGTCGCTTTTTATTATTATTTTATTAATTAGATTTTTTGATAATGCATCCTTCCTGAGAAAAAGTTTTAAATTCTTACTGATCCCAAATTTTTGAACAGTAGTTTACTTTTAGAAAAGTGGACACAATCAGATGATGCAGTCTCAAAATGGCCAGATGTTTGGTTTATCAATTGGTCTGTCATTATGATCATGGTCTGATTGTAATGATTATCTTTAGGGCTACAATCAGCCGAAAGCATATATAGCCGCCCAGGGTCCGCTGAAGGGCAGTCTGGAAGATTTCTGGAAGATGATATGGGAGCAGAACGTGGGTGTGATTGTCATGATCACTAACCTGGTGGAGAAGGGCCGGGTAATGCTTTTATCCCACTTAGATTAGATCATTTGGATACACTCTTAAAAATAAGCGTTTCAAAAGGGGGTTTTCAAAGCAAGTTTTTGGTTCTCCAAAGAACCTTTCAGTAAACAGTTCTCCAAACAACCATTTTTTTTTCTTAGTGTGAAGAACATTTTAAAAACCTAAAGAACCTTATTCTACTATAAAGAACGTTCCATGGATGGTAAAGGTTCTTTGTGGAACCATCAATGCCAGTAAAGAAACCTTACTTTTAGGAGTGTAATAAAATACATGCAAAATTTGATATAAAATTACAAAAAAGGTGTTAGATGAGATTTGTAATTATATGTACATGGTGTGTGTGTGTGTGTGTCAAACAGAGAAAATGTGATCAGTATTGGCCCTTGGAGAATCAGGAGGACTATGGATGCTTCCTAGTCACGCTGAAGAGCACCAAAACTCTTGCTTACTTCACGCAGAGGACCTTCACCTTGAGGAACGTTAAGGTCAAGAAGGTCAGTAACTATGCCACAAACCCTTGAGGATATTCCCAGCTAATAAAGAACGTTCTCAGAATGTTCTGGCAAGTTATGAACAAATGTTCTTCTAGTATCGTTAATAGAGTTATCTGCTCTTTACTTATATTCCAAAAACATTAGCACAAAAAAGTTATTTATACATCGTTTATATAGCATTTTATTTCTGAAATGGTTTGTTGGATCTTTGTCTGACATTTTTTAAACGTTTCTACTTGTTGCAGACTGTTCAGAGAACATTCAAAAGTAACATTATAAAACAGAATATTCCTTTAACGTTGCTAGCAAAACAAAGTTTTTAAAACGGGACATTCTGAATGTTCAGGAAACATTCAGAAATAATGTTTTCATGACTTAATGGAAATGCTAGAAAAATGTTCTTAGAACATATTTTTTATTAGTTAGCTTGTCTGTTTTCAACACTTTTTGCTGTCTTTTCCCCCGTCAGGGCTCACAGAAGGGCCGCAGTCAGGAGAGGACAGTGCTTCACTTTCATTACACTCAGTGGCCCGACATGGGCGTCCCGGAATACACTCTGCCCCTGCTGTCGTTTGTGCGGGCGTCCTCGCAGGCCAGGATGAATGATATGGGGCCTGTGGTGGTGCACTGCAGGTAGACCTCAGCATAAAGTTATAAAGCATAAAGTAATTATGGTCATTGATTTGACTGCACTGACTCTATTGGATAAGAACAAAACCTGAACTAAACTGAGCTGGATAATGACAACATTTTCTTCTGTCAGTAATTAGTTTCATAATTGATGAACTCTGCAACATTTACACTTATTTATGGAAGCTTATTTCCAAGTAAGAATTGCAAGATGTAAACTCAGAATTCC